>NC_054888.1:22343055-23543055 GCF_018320785.1 Cheilinus undulatus | reverse complement strand
ATGAGCATTAAGTGGCAAAAAAATTGGTGTAAAAGGGCAAAAATTGGAAAGAATTGGCAATAACAGGCAAAAAGTTGGAAAACAAGTGGTATTTAATGGCAAAAGGCTCTTAAAGGGGCAAAAAGTGGCAAAAAAAAAGGTGTAAAAGGGCAAAAAATGAAAAAGTAGTAAAAAATGGGAAAAGTGGCAATAACAGGCAAAAAGTTGGGAAATGAGCAGTATTTAATGGCAAAAGGCTATTAGAGGGGAAAAAGTGGCAAGAAAACTTTGAAAAAGGGCAAAAATGGGATCAAAGTGGCAAAAACAGGAGGCAAAAAATGGGGGGAAAAGAAAAATGTGGGATTTAATGGCAAAAGGTAGCTTAAATGGGCAAAAAGTGGCAAAAAAATGTGAAAAGGGCAAAAAAAATTTAAAAAGTGGCAATATATGGGGAAAAGTGGCAGAAAGAAGTGGCAATAACAGGCAAAAAGTTGGAAAAACAGTGGTATTTAATGACAAAAAGTGAGCGAAAAGTGGCAAAAAAAAAAAAATTGGTGAATTAGGGCAAAAATTGAAAAAAAGTGGCAATCAATTGGAAAATTGGCAAAAAGAAGTGGCAATAACAGGCAAAAAGTTGGAGAAGAAACAAGTGGTATTTAATGGCAGAAGGGCTCTTAAAGGGGCAAAAAGTGGCAAGAAATTGTAAAAAAAGGACAAAAATGGCATAAAAGTGGCAAAAAACAGGAGGCAAAAAATGGGGGCAAAAGAAGTGGTATTTAATGGCAAAGGGTAGCTTAAATGGGAAAAAAAAAATTGAAAAAGGGCAAAAATTGGATGACAGTAGCAATAAATGGGGAAAAGTGGCAAAAAGAAATGGCAATAACAGGCAAAAAGTTGGGGGGATAAAAGTGGTATTTAATGACAAAACGTGGCTTAAATGGGTGAAAAGTTGCAAAAAAATTGTAAAAATGGGCAAAAAAGTTTCAATTTTTCAAGGTTTTCTGGGGGAATAATATTTAAAATTAAGACATAAAATATGTGTAGCTCCAGAGCCACGGGTTGAGTATCACTGGTCTAAACTGACGTGAAATGCACTGTAAATAAAAGTCAACATCAGGGGGCTTTCAGTTATCACAGTGGTTCCATGTTACATGGGGAACTTCAGAGGATACTCAGTCTCTTTAAGGGGTCTCACATAAGCTTAAACTGTACTAGTCTAGGACTGGAAAATTAATCACAAATGAGATTAAATTGCAATAAGCCATGCTGCAAACTACAAATTGCAGATGTTGCAATATTGCTTTAACTTGAAATACGTCAAAATACCAGTTCACACATTCATTTTTGCAGCAGCAGCAGAGATTTTTTGCACATTTTGCAAACATTCTTGTGTCTTTTTATGAAATATTTTACAAAAATTCTCCTTTTCATGTGTTATGTACATTTTTCATAGTAAAAACAATAATCCCCATTCAATAAAGCAATTGATAGCATATTTGCAATATGAGAAAGAATAACTGCAATTAGATATATTTTTTAATCATTCTGCTCTAGTTCATTCTATCTAATATTGATAAAGCTTCGCATCAGTTCACCCAAGTTATACCCCTAGCCGTGATTGGCTGATAGCCAGGTGGCACTCAGCTCCCACAGCCAATCACAGCTCTTTCTCTCAACACAGCCGACCATTCAAAGATGACGTACTGCTCTCTAATCCCTGCTTGCATCAATGCTGATGCATCACGCTGCTTCTGGCAGAGCTTCACCTCCTCCACCCCAGCCTCCTCCTTTATAGCTTCAAGCTTGTTGCACCCTCATATGAAATTTAAGGTCTTAAAAAGTCTGATTTTTACCAGTTTGAGGTCTTAGATTTTAAAAGCTGTCTTTATCTAGTCTTTTCCAATTTTGTCTAATGTTCGTCTACATTACAAATAAAGGCAATGCAGTGACATGAATTTAGCCACTGGTTAATTGGTATTCCTGGCTACCATTACACCATGAAGACAAGGGAACACTCAAAGCAACTCCAAGTTGGATACAAAAAAATCCCAAGGCACTGAACATACCCCAAGCTTTCAAGAAGGAGACTACACCGCTTTCCACATTATTAAGCAAAAAACATTTTTCTCTTATTTTCCAAAATATTAATGCAAATGACAGAATATGTTTCAAGTCATCAGCCGTTAGAGCATAATTCAAATGTTTTTGAACAAACTTCATAATGATAACCTTTATTTTTTAAAAATAAAAACCTCAAAATGTCATTTGCTTAATAATGTGGAAAGAGAGGCCACCAAGACACCTATGACTACTCTGAAGGAGCTTCAGTAGCTGAGATGAGAGAGACTCTGCAGACGACTGTTGGCTGGGTTCTTCACCAGTCAAAGCTTTATGGGAGAGTGGCAAAGAGAAGGACACACTTAGATCTGGACTAGAATCTACCGTCAAGTGGAAGAAAGTTCTTTGGTCTGATGAGACCAAAATGGAGCTTTTTGGGCATCTAACATGATGCTATCACACCATCCCCACTGTGGAGTAGGGTGGTGGCAGCATCTTGCTGTTGGGATGCTTCTTGGCAGCCGGGACTTCCTTAAGGAAGAGGGTAAAATGAATGATAAAAATGTAGCTGAGTCAAAGCCAAGACATCAATCCAGTAGAGAATTTGTGGCTGGATTTGAAAAGGGATGTTCACGCTTGATCCCTGTAGCAACCTGACAGAGCTTGAGCAGTTTAGCAAAGAAGGATTGAGTCAACACAGTCCAGATGTTTGAGCCTGATTGAGACCTATCCACACACACTCAGAGCTGTAATTGCCACCAAAATGAGGGATACATATGGATATGGAGTGATACAGCCTCAAAGATATCGCTGTGAAATGGTTGTTTAATGACGTAGGTTGGATTTCAACACTGATTTTAAATCAATCTACAATCTGCTACACTCGGTGCATTCCATACCTGAAGTCTGTTTACACTTCATTACATTATTTTACTTCACACCCAACCTTCCAGCAGACCTCAAACACTTCTTGGCTCTATATTTACGCAAACACTCCGAGGTGCAATAACTTCATGGTCCAGATTGTGCTAATGACTCCAAACCAACGGCCTCATGTTATCCTCAGTGGGCCGTAGCGGGGAAGGGGGTGTCATGGAAAACATACGTGTGACGACGGTGGGAAACTCTGCTGAGTGAGAGCTTCTCGACATCTCAGGGAGGAAGAGAGGGAGGAGAGGAGAGTGTGGAGACGTGCCTATCAGTGTGTGAGAGAGAGAGAGAGGCTGGAGCTGGAGCTGTTCTTTGTAATAGGAAATGATGGGAGAGCTGTTCGGGGCCTTCATGGCTTTGACCCTGTGACCACTTGCAGTCGTGAGAACTTAGTCCGGGGCCGTGTGTCCTCGAGACCCTTGCATCAGCACTCACACGCGCTGCTGGAAACGCACACACTTAATGCTTGACAAACAAGGCAGAGGGAGATAGAGGAAGGCTGTGAAAGAAGCAGGAAAACCACAGTGCCTTCTCACTTATGCATGTGGACTCGTGCCAACTATGCAGCCTATAAAGCCCCCCCGCTAAAAATAAGTCACCCAACTATGTTTTTTTAAGGATTTCATATGCTGCCCTCCCCTAATTCACACTCAATTTGAAGTCTATATGAAGACAAAAGGCCAACCAGCCCAACGATGTCAACAGTAGGAGGACTTTCAGTGCACTTCATTGCACATTTTATGCAATTTAATAATCCTCAATCGCCCTATAGGTCGCCCTGCTTTCCCAGAGGTATTTTCATGAAAGGTGTGACTCTCACAAGGAATTATCCAGGTTATAAAGGTGAAGGAGTGCTCCCCCCAGCTTTTCTTCTACCATTTAATTACCCATATGCCCTTGGGCAAGACAGCCGCCCCAGTAGTAGTGTACCAGTTTGATACTGGATGGATTCCAGGTGCAGATGTCACTGCAGGGTCAGCACTCCCACTTCAAAAGCTGTAAATCTTCCGCACTATCGCCGGACACCTCCAATTGGTATGTCTGAATGGACACAGGCAACTTTCTGGGTCAGGGAATCAGTTTTAACTGTATGAGAAAGAGATTTTAAGCAGATGTTTGTCCTGGCGTGCACTGGATTTGCCTTGTAGTTGACAGAAATTGAGTGTAAAGTCTGCTGATTGCTTTTTCTAATTGTTCCAGGAACCGTCAGGCAGGAGAATGTTCGAAATCAAGGGAGTGTTCATTCCTTTTAGACATTTTTCCAGCCTTGCATTAACACAGTTTTTGTCATAGTAGTCAGAAAAGCATAAACAAATTGGGAAGACCTTTAATGACAAAAAAACACATGGATTGCTTGGATATACCTTGATTGGTTGATGGCAGAAGTAGAGCTGCAATGATTAATCGATTGGTCAATATATGGTTGCCAAATACTTTGATACTGTCAAGCATAAACTTTATAAATATCTTTGCCATTTAAGGCATTAGGTCACTGGACAGAAGTATTCTGGAGATGACACTTTAGGTTCTTCAGAACTTGTGATATGCATGTCTTGTTTTTGCGCTTTGTTGCCAAAGTGTTGCCAGTGGGGGGCGCTACAGCAAAACAATGAAATTAACCTTTGAATGTGCAGAGGAGCACACTTTGATCATACATGTGAAATTTGAAGCAAGTAGGTGAGAGCTGATATGAGCGTTATGACAACCTCCTGTGAAATTGGCGAGATATCAAAATGCCTGCCATCGCCAGTGAAGTGTCCGAAAACACCTTATTTTGACATTTAGATGAAGCTGGTGGACTTCCTGTTGGGATTTAAGCATGGCTCCAGGGGTTTTTTTTTTTTTTTAAGAAAGTCTGATGATGGTCCATATGCAGATCAAAAATCATGAGCCGAGGCTGAATGGTGTGAGGGCTGGATGTTTAAAGTTGTTATGCGAGACGTTCTTGCAAGTGTATCAGAAATTACTTGCTAAATTCAACCTTATTACCAGGTTAGGGTAAGGGTTAAATACCACACGGTTTCCAGAGAACTGCCACAGAATTACCAAGGTCTGAGTTGGAGGAAAATACCAACTTATTACCAGACAGTTGCCATAACATTGGCAGGGTTAGTGTTCCGGTAAATTACCACCTAATTACCAGAGAACTGCCACAGTAGGGTAAGAGCAAAATACCACCTAATTACCAGAACATTCCCACAGTATTGCCAGGGGTGAGGTAATGCTTAAATACCACCTAATTACCGGAGAATTGCCATGATATTACCGGGGGTAGGGTAAGGGTAAGGGTAATTGCCACCTAATTACAAAAAAAAAAAAAATACAAGAGGATTGCCAGGATATTGCCGGATTAAGAGTGAGGGTAAAACAACACCTAATTACCAGAAAAATTGCCAAAATAAAACCAGGGTTAGGGCAAAACACCACCTAATTACCAGAGGATTGCCAAGATATTGCCGGATTAAGAGTTAGGGTAAAATACCACTTAATTACCAGAAAAAATGCCACAATATAGCCATGGTTAGGGTTAAATATCACCTTATTCCTAGAGAACACCCACGATATTGCCAGGGCTAGGGCAATGGCTAAATACCACCTAATTACCAGAGGATAGCCACGATATTGCCGGATAAAGAGTTAGGGTAAAATAACACCTAATTACCAAAGAATTGTCACATTATTGCCAGATTATGAGTGAGGATCAAATACCATCTAATTACCAGTGGATTGCCACAATATTGCCAGGGCTAGGGCAAGGGTTAAATACAACCTAATTACCAGAGGATTGCCACATTATTGCCAGATTTAAAGTTAGGGTAAAATACCATCTAGTTACTAGAGAATTGCCACGATATTGCCAGAATAATAGTCAGGGTCAAACACCATCTAATTACTAGAGAATTGCCACGATATTGTCAGATTAAGGGTAAGGGTAAATTACCACCTAATTACCAGTAAATTGCCACATTATTGCCAGATTTAAAGTTTGGGTAAAATACCATCTAATTACTAGAGAATTGCCATAATATTGCCAGGGAGGGGGTAAGGGTTAGGGTAATTGCCACCTTATTACAAAAAAAAATTATAAGAGGGTTGCGGCAATATGGCCGGATTAAGAGTGAGGGTAAAACACCACCTAATTACCAGAAAAATTGCCACAATAAAGCCAAGGTTAGGGTTAAATACCACCTTATTAACAGAGGATTGCCACGATATTGTCGGATTAAGAGTTAGGGTAAAATACCACTTAATTACCAGAAAAATTGCCACCGTTAAGCCAGGGTTAGGGTTAAATATCACCTTATTCCTAGAGAACACCCACGATATTGCCAGGGCTAGGGCAATGGCTAAATACCACCTAATTACCAGAGGATAGCCACGATATTGCCATGGGGAAGGTAGGGGTAATATACCACCTAATTACCAGAAAATTGCCACAATATTGCCGCATTAAGAGTTAGGGTTAAATACCACCTAATTGCCAGAGAATTGCCACATTATTGCCTGGGGTAGGGTAAGGGTAAAATACCACCTAATTACCAGAGAGTTGCCACATTATTGCCAGATTATGAGTTAGGGTTAAATACCACCTAATTGCCAGAGAATTGCCACATTATTGCCAGATTATGAGTTAGGGTAAATACCACCTAATTGCCAGAGAATTGCCACATTATTGCCAGATTATGAGTTAGGGTTAAATACCACCTAATTGCCAGAGAATTGCCACATTATTGCCAGATTATGAGTTAGGGTAAATACCACCTAATTGCCAGAGAATTGCCACATTATTGCCAGATTATGAGTTAGGGTTAAATACCACCTAATTGCCAGAGAATTGCCATAATATTTCCAGTGCTATGGTAAGGGTAAAATACTGTCTAATTACCAGAGTATTGTCGCAATATTACCAGGATAAGGGTTAGGGTAATTGCCGCCTAATTACCAGAGAATTGCCACAATAATGCCAGATCAAGAGTTAGGGTAAAATACCACTTAATTACCAGAAAAATTGCCACAATATTACCCAGGTTAGGGTTAGGGTAAAATACCATCTACTGTAGGGTTAGGATCAGTTACCACAGTACTATGAGGAATTACTTGGTAATTCCTGCATTATTACTACTAAGTACTTATTTAATATTATAGAGTTTACTTGATAAAATGCAGACTTATTACCAGCTAATTACCACCTCATTCTACTGGATTATTACTCTTATTACTATACATTTCCCAGGTTATCAGGGATCACTATGATAATGCACCACTGTGAATATCATTAGACTGCTTTAACCTGGTAGAAATATCCTCATGGTGTTGGGTTTTTAGAAGAAAGAGATAGATGATGAAACATAGGGACCCTATGTTGTGTTGTTTGTGCCTGATGAGCTCCTGTATGTATTCACTGTCAGACTGTAAGCATAATAAAGATCTGGAAAGGTCTTCATCACAACCCCGTTACATAACAGGTTACTTTAAAGTAACTTTGTCCAGAGCTGTTGTTAGAGGACCCCTGATGAAGGGGCTCCTCCAACAGGCTCTACATTCACCTCTGCTCCTCTTTAGCTGCAGCCCTAGAATGGATACGTGTCTGCTCGTTGCAACAACAAAAAGCCACAGAAGAAGAAACTTCCAACACTGCACAAAGTTCCAAAAGTTTACCTCTGATTTCCACACAACATAAGCGTGAGAGCTGGACGGCTGCGCTTTCTTCTGGAGCCACCTCCGCGGAGAGAACAGCGTGCCCGTGCTCCCGGACTGCGCCGCACTGGACCCACGCACCAGAAACGGTAAATCCCCCGCTGTATTCCTTTTCGCGCGCTTCCCAAAATCGTAGTCAAAGCTGAAGTTTGATGATGGAGAAACATCCAAAGGTATCGAAGGAGACGATATAGACGGCGATATTGGCTCTTTAAGAGTCGGGATCTTCGTGCGTAAAGACGCTTTCCCAGCCAAGCGCTCCGAGGACGCACCTGTATCCGCGGCTGCCGGTGCAGACAGCGATGCGCCGCTCACTCCTTCACTCCCGGCGTCGCAGTGTCTAATAATAGCGGGGTCCAAGCTCCGGGTTTGGCGTAGCCTCCGCTTGGTTATGGCTTTGGAGGCAGGAGAGGAGCAGGAGAAGACGCTGTTGAGGAGTCCTTGAGCGGCAGACATGGCTCCAGATTTTGGATATCACATCAGCGCTGATTTAAAAGATCCCATTCAACTATAAGACACGATTTAAGGTCAAATTAAAGGTCCAAGCGTGGCTTTGGAAAGAGCTGGACTGGGATGCATTTGGCTGCAGTCGCTGCGCAAAGTTGTTCAGGCGCAAAGCTACTTCAGGTCTCCTCTGCGTTCTGGGCATTCCCAAACCACAGCGGAGTGAGGAGACAGTTTGAGAGTGTGGGTGAGTGTGCAAGAGTGGGAGGGGCAGGGGCAGCGTGAGTAATTTGGAGGCTCCAGGCCTAAGACCAGTGTGAGGCCCTTCCCTGTTTAACTAAAAGCAATCATAAGGAGTGCGCAATGGACTTTAAATCAAGTTACAGTCTGATCATCACCTCTGAGACTCACCACATCTAAATATTGTAGCACCAAGCAGGTCTGACCTAGAGAAATCAAACGTATATGCGCAGTTTTTGTGCAACTTAAAATATGCCACATATACATACCACACAGTAATCCACCAATTCATTGTTTCAGTGTGCCTATAGGGACCTACGGGTATTTTTCTTGATGTTCTAATGTATCCATATAAGACATTCTTTTGTGATGATTTGTGTCTTAATTTAAATATAATTCCCCAGAAAATCTCGAAAGACAAAAACTTTTTTGCCTCCTTTTTACCATTTTTTGCCACTTTAAACCAATTTAAGCTACTTTTTTTGTCATTAAATATCACTTTCCCCCCAACTTTTTGTCTGTTTTTGCCACTTTTTTTTTGCCACTTTTCCCCATTTATTACCACAATTTTTGCCCCTTTTCACCATTTTTTGCCACTTTTTGCCAATCTAAGCTACCTTTTGCCATTGAATACCACTTGTTTCTTTCTCCTCCATTTTTCGCCTCCTCTTTTAGCCACTTTTATCCCATTTTTGACCTTTTTTACAATTTCTTGCCACTTTTTGTCTCTTTAAGAGCCCTTTTGTCATTAAATATCACTTTTTTCCCCCAACTTTTTGCCTGTTTTTGCCACTTCTTTTTGCCACTTTTCCCCATATATTACCACAATTTTTGTCTCTTATCACCATTTTTTGCCACGTTTTGCCCATTTAAGTGTCCTTTTTTCATTAAATAACCGTTTTTTCCCCCAAACTTTTTGCCTGTTATTGCCACTTTCTCTAGCAAATATTTCCCATTTATTGCCCCTTTTTGCCAATTTTTGCCCTTTTTCACAAATTTTTGGCCACTTTTCACCCATTTAAACCACCTTTTGTCATTAAATACCACCTTTTCCTAAATTTTGCCTGTTACTGCCACTTTCTCTAGCAAATATTCCCCATTTATTGCCACTTTTTTCTAACTTTGGCCCTTTTTCACCATTTTTTTGCCACTTGCCCATTTAAGCTACCTCTTGCATTAAATACCACTTGTTTCTTTCCCCCCCATTTTTTGCCTCCTCTTTTTGCCACTTTCATCCAATTTTCGCCCTTTTTTTACATTTTTCTTGGCCATTTTTGCCCCTCTAAAAGCCCCTTTGCCATTGAATACCACTTGTCTTCCAACTTTTTGCCTGTTATTACCACTTCTTTTTGCCACTTCCAATTTATTGCCACTTTTTTCCAATTTTTGCCCTTTTTCACCAATTCTTTGCCACTTTTCCCTCATTTAATCTACCTTTTGCCATTAAATACCACAGTTTTGCCTTCTCTTTTTGCCATTTTTATCCCATTTTTGCCCCTTTTTTAAACAGTTTTCTTGCCACTTTTCACCCCTTTTTAATGGCCTTTTTGCCATTAAAGAGATAATGGCAATTTCTAATTTGATTAAAAAGTCAAGAAATATATAAATATTTAGGTTTCTTTATTCCAATAAAATCAGAAGACACGTTTAGGTTGAACTATTTACAAGTAGTTACAGTGCCAAAAAAATCTCTTTACAAGCCTACAAGGGCCAGCTGCTGAGAAGCATCCCCACAGCATGATGCTGCCACCACTGTGCTCTACAGTGGGGATGGTGTGTTTGTGTCTTGTCTTGTGGCCACAAAGCTCCTTTCTGATCTCATGACACCAAAGAACTTTCTTCCTATTGACCATGGAGTCTCCCATATGCCTTGTGGTGAACTCTAGTCCAGATTTAATGACTTTTTTCAACAGTGGCTTTCTCTTTCCACTCTCTCATAAAGCGCTAACTGGTGAAGAACCCAGCCAGCAGTTGTTGTCTGCAGAGTCTCTCCCATCTCAGCTGCTGAAGCCTTGAACTCCTTCAGATTAGTCATAGGTGTTTTGGTGGCCTCTCTCACTACTAGGGGCAAAAATTGGGGGAAAAAATGGTCAAAAGTGGGTAAAAGGGTTAACAGAGTTTGATTTAAAAAAAAGACAGAAAGTGGTGAAAGCTGAATAAAAGGTGGTGAAAAGTGGTTAAATGGGGCTAAGATGTGGCCAGAGAAAGAGGCAAAAAAGAGGCAAATTAGGTAAAAAGTCCCCAAAAGAGATGAGGAGTGGCAAACAAAAGTTGCAAAAATGTGCTGAAAAAGTTGTTAAAAGAGGTTAAAAAGTGGCAGATCAGATTCAAGCTTCCCCTAAATTATTACCAAACTCCAAACTGTTAGCCAGGATAACTAGCACCAATGCTACTGATCCAGCACACATGCATTGATGTACGGGAGGGCCTGTTCCCTGGATTTGTCAGGGGCCCAGCCATTTCTGTGTGTGGGCCTGGTCACTGGTGTCTTGGTGGCCTGTCTCTCTAGTCTCCCGATATGGGTGGGAAAAAAGTCGTGAAAAGCAGTTAAGTGGCAAAAGTTGATTTATAGTAATATGGGTGTGGAAGAAGTGTCGAAAAGTGGTTAAAAAGTGGCAAAAATTGGTTTCTAGTATATGGGGGGATAACAGTGGTGAAAAGTGGTTAAACAGTGGCAACAGTTGATTTATAGTTAAATGGGTGGGGGAAAAGTGGTGAAAAGCGGTTAAAAAGCGGCAAAAGTTGATTAATAGTGATATGGGTGGGAAAAAAGTAGTGAAAAGTGGTTAAAAAGTGGCAAAAGTTGATTTATGGTGATATGGGTGTGGAAGAAGTGTTGAAAAGCGGTCAAAAAGTGGCAAAAGTTGATTTATAGTGAAATGGGTGGGACAATATTGGTTAAAAGCAGTTAAAAAGTGGCAAAATTTGATTTATAGTGATATGGGTGGGGAAAATGTGCTGAAAAGCAGTTAAAAGTGGCAAAAGCTGATTTTTACTGATATGGGTGGGAAAAAAGGGGGGCTAAAATGCAGCAAAAATTGGTTAAAATGTGCCCAAGCAGCTAACAAAAGTTGCAGAAATGGGCTTAAAAGGCTGTTAAAATATTTTCAAAAGTGGCAGAAATTAATAACTTCTGATCAGATCTAGGCAGATTTACACATGTGCCATACTCCTTCCATTTCTTCATGATGGTTTGAACTGAACTCTGGGGGATGTCCAAGGCCTTGGCTTAACCCCTGACTTTTGGAGGTGTCGGGGTGTTCTTTTGTCCTTGTGGTGTAATGGTAGCTAGGAATACCAATTAACTAATGATACTTTTCATAGGTACTGTATGTGAAACAGTAGCACCATTTCCTTCAGGAAAACTAAATTTTTCCTCATTTCCTGATTCCTGCTCTTCCTCTTTGAACCTGCACTCACATGACAAGTCCCTATAATTAATAAGTTAATTATCATTAAGGTAATTATGGCAGCAGACAGACATAATTAGACGGGCAGAAGGTCAGGCACTCAGACAGACATGATTCAGCCGGGGATGGAAATAGGTTTATTAATCCGTGTCTCCCATTAATCCACTCTGCTGTCTGGGAGCAATAATAGGCCTATCAGTGCAGCCTGCAGAGTGCTATTATTATCCAAACAATGAGTGAGCGGAACGATTAATAGCTGTTTGAGTTCTCTATACACCTGTGGCTGTGCTCCAGACGTTTATTTACTCACATGCTTTTGGAGCAGCTTCGTCATTCCTGTTGAGATTAGTTATTTAAAAAGGAGTGTGTGTGTGTGTGTGTGTGTGTGTGTGTGCGTGTGTGTGTGATAGTGCCGGAGCATGTGTGGCCCAGTGTGTGAAAGTATGGGAAAAATGAAAAGGGACAGCGGGGGTCTGGATAGGAGGGTGCCGGGCGGCTGATAAAGGAGCTTATGAAGCTGCACCGCATGACACACTCGCACACATACACACAACACAGCGTGACGCGACACTGATAACAGCTGAGATAAATCTGACCCTTCTAAAAACAGTCTGCAGGGGGAGACTGAGAGGGAAAGCACTGGAGCAGGAATTATGGAAAGAAAACATTGTGTTTTGTGTTATAAAGGTTTATGGAGAGAAGCCAGCACATGAGGCATTGGTGCCATGAAATGTGCCCGTGCTACTCCTGGGAAACAAGCCAAAAACAGCAGCACGGTGAAACAATAGCTCATAATTTCGGGGATTTTACGCAGACATGTTCCCGGTCCCATGCAACATCTTTGACTTCCCAGCCCTTCGTCATACATTAAAGACAATCAGAGCATCCCAGGACTCTAGCGTGGAATCACTGAAAACATCTCATGTGAGCCCGCCATCATTTGACATGTCTGTCAAAATAGTTCAGACGTGCTCAGGGTGGAGAGTAAATCACCCGAGCCGCTCACGTTCTGTGTTCTATACACACTGGCCATATTTGGTATACAATAGAGGAGCCGAGCTGCCTGAACCCATTTTCAGCAGAATGAGTGGAGATTGAGCTCAGACATAGCTTCCTGTGCCGGGGATCAGGGTACGTTTCATTGTCCGGGCCTGTTAGGCACATATGAATGAAAGAGTCACAAGGTCAGACACGAGAGAAATCCAATAACTCACCGGCCTGGAACCTGGAATACGGGGTCTGTTTTAGGGCTGTCTAATCCTGGGAGGCCTGAAGCATCAAATCCTGGTCAGACAGTTCTCAGTATCTGAATCTGGAGTCATCATACAGCCTGAAGAAGCTACTGAGTAGCATGTTGTATTGTTTAGATTGTTTTTGTGCCCCTGACTATTCAGAGAACGGGCCTCAGCAGCTGTGATGTGTGCATGAATGTGTGTTTGATCATTAGCATTGGTGCTAGCATCCTGGCTAACACTTCCCTCATTATAGAGCTGATATGTGTCAAGCTGTTGTCCACTCTTGCCACTTTTTAACCCCTTTTCACCACTTTTTCTGCCATTGTTGACACTTGAAACACATTTGTGCTTCCTTTTAACCATATTTCAGCACTTTTTTATATCCATTGTTGCAACTTTTAAGCCATTTCACTACTTTTTCTGCCTGTTTTTCCAACTTCGGACCCATTTTTTGCCTTATTTAAGCCACTTTTTTAAGCCCTTTCTACCACTGTTTGCATGCCTTTACCACTTTCACCCTATTGTCACTCAAACATAATCGCTGCATTCGAGATCCAAATTCACTACATTGTCATCTATTTTGGTCTATTCAACCCATTCATGCCACTTTTGACCCATTTTGCCACTTTTAACCCCTTTTCACCACTATTTCTGACTGCTTTTGACCATTGTAACGCATTTTTATACTTAAATCACAACTGTGCCACCTTTTTCTATCCACTGTTGCAACTTTTAAGCCATTTAGCCACTTTTTAACCCCTTTTCCCTGCTTCTTCTGCCTGTTTTCGTGACTTCTGACCCATTTTTGCCCCTTTTTGCCTTACCACTTTGTTTGCATGTGTTTACCATTTTTATCCTATTGTGACTTTCAAACCATTTTTGCTGCATTCAAGATCCAAATTCACTACATTTTTATCCATTTTGGTCTATTCAACCCATTTATGCCACTTTGAACCCTTTTTCTAATTGTCAGCCTGTTGTTGCTTCAGTTAGCCCAATTGTTGTCAGTGTTAACCCCTTCACCACATTGACTGCCAATGTTTTCCAAATTGAAATGCACTTCACTGTCTGTTATGCCCATTTGTTGGCACTTTAAACCCATTTTGCCACTTGATAAACATTTCTACCAGTTTTACTGCCTGACTGTTCAACTTTTAGCCATTTTTTGACACTTTCTGCCTGCTGTTGCAACTTTTTACACATTTTTCTACTTTTAAGATCCCATTTCATTACCTTTAATGCCCAATTTGCCAGTTTTAACCTGTTTTCACCACTATTCCTGGCTGTTCTTGACACTTTTGACACATTTTTGACACTTATAACAAAATAGTTCGATTTTTAACCCTATTTTAGTACCTTTTTCTTTCCATTGTTGCAACTTCTAAACCTTTTTGCCACTTTTTTACCCCTTTCACTACTTTTTCTGCCTGTTTTTGCAATGTCAGACCCATTTTTTGCCTTATTTAAGCCACTTTTTAAGCCCTTTCTACCACTGTGTTTGCATGTGTTTACCACTTTCACCCTGTTGTGACTTTCAAACCATTTTTGCTGCATTCAAGATCCAAATTCACTACACTGTCATCCATTTTAGGCAATTTAACCAATTTATGCCACGTTTAACCCTATTTCACCTCTATTTCTGGCTGTTTTTGACCATTTTGACCCATTTTTTTATACTTAAATCACAACTGAGCCACTTTTAACTCTATTTCAGCATTTTTTTCTATCCAGTGTTTCCAAGTTTAAGCCATTTTGCCACTTTTGGAATCCTTTCCACCACAGTGTTTGCATGTTTTTGCCACTGTCAACCCCTTTTTTCCATTTTCAGCCTATCATTCCTTTGTTTAGCCAATTTTGCTTTAGTCCTTTTCACCACATTTATTGCCTGAATATGCAACTCTTAGCCATTTTTGCCACTTTCTGCCTATGTTTTGTCCCTGGTAATCATTTTTTTTCCTGCCATTTTACACCTACTGTGTCAACTTTAACACATTTTTCTACTTTTTAAGATCCTATTTCACTACCTTTTCTGCCCCTTTTTCCACTTTTAACCCCTTTTCACCTCTTTTATCTGGCTGTTTTTGACACTTGAAACACAACTGTGTCACATTTTTATTCTATTTCAGCAGCTTTTTGCTATTTTTTTTTAAACTGGCAAGAACTTTTGACCCCTTTTCAAAACTTCTCTGCCTCTTTTTGACACTTTTGACCCATTTTTGACACTCCAGAATGAATTTGTGGCATTTTTTAATCCTGTTTTAGCACCTTCAACCCATTTCAGCCAATTTTAACCCATTTTGCCATTTTAAACTCCAAAAAATGGCCAAATTCTTTCCTCAACCCTAACTAGTCTCCCAGTCCCTGCTGCTGAAAAACACCCCAACAGCCTGATGCTGCCACCACCACGCTTCACTGTTGGGAAGGCATTGGGCAGATGATAAACTGTGTCTGAAACCAGACATAAGGTTTAGAACTGAGGCGGAACAGTTCAATCTCAGTTTTATTAGACCAGATAATCCTTACAGTCTGAGTCTGTTGGGCGCTTTTTTCCAAACTCCAAGTGAGCTTTCATGTGTTTTGCACTGAGATGCTTCCTTCTATCCACTCTACCGTAAAGCCCAGATCAGTGGAGGGCTGCAGTGATGGTTGTCCTTCTGAAGCTTTGTCCCATCTCCACACAGGACCTCTGGAGCTCAGTCAGAGTGACCATCAGAAGTGACCCTTCTCCCCATAATCCCTAAAATGACTCCTAAAGCTAAAAACATAGTCTCCAGTATGACTGGATAGATCCCTCACTTGCCTTTAGGTTTAGAAAATGTCCCATATTTCTGCTTGCACATGTAAACATCCCATATCGTATGCCTCCACATTGTTTTTGTAGAGGAAAACTAGATTATTCAGACATGGTGCGTTAACCTTGACTGTACTTTGCCACAGGCTTTCCTTGACCTGTGTCAGCTGATCACCAAAACAACATTCTCCCCCAAAGGTATGACACATAATACCCAGGCTGCTTCATGTACAGGTATAGGGATAGGATATAAATATATGCAGTCTGTTGTGGGGTGGAATTGAGAATTTTTTTCCAATGCTTTGATGAATTGCCTTCAGACCCTTGATCATTTTCATGCCATGGAGCCCAAAACAGACACACAAGTCATCCCTCATTCTTGATTTTTTACTCCACACACATTGTATGATCTACTTTTCATATGGATTTGATCCTTTTGAGCTTATGAAACTTTTGACAACCTTAATGTTGCCAAACTAAAATTTGAAGTAGCCTATGTAGTGAAAGGTTTGATGCTGTGACTTATCTATGTGTGCATTTTTACTGTTTTTGGGTTGGTTGGTTGTTGTCGTCACTGTGCTTGTGAAACGCTTCATAGCCAAGCGTGATGTAGGCGTTATTCAAATAAATTTGTACTCACTAGCTACCATATTTTTCTGGTCCTTTGGTTTTAAATCCTCATTTGTAGGCGATATGATGCATTTAAAGCGGTTAATTGATGTGTTAGTGGCTGCCTGGTGCAGCAGACGGGCCTTACGAGAGCCAGTGAACGATTTTGTGCTCATGCTGACATCTTTTGGCCATTTGTAGAAGTGGTACGGTGTCCGTGGGAGACAATTTAAACTTTTTAGATCGCGTTTTTGTATGTTGCATTCAGTGCCATATGTAATGTGGGATATTAGCAGGCCCTCTTGTGCTCGCCTGCTGGTCTTGGCTTTGAGTGGCTTTGCCTCGGTCATAAACCGCATAATTGAAACTGTATTAATACAAAAAGATAAACATTTTATTGGGGTGTAGTTCTAGTCTCTGCTTTATAACGACTGGTTATGAGAGAACTGTTGAAACTGAGCGGAGTGTCTGAAAATTTGAAAGGTGTATTGAAGTTACGAGGATTCAGTGAAGGCAGCACGAGAAAGAGCTGCGTAGCTCCCACAACAGCGCCATCCCTGTGAAGTGTGTTTTTTGGAGGAAGGAAGGCCCCCTCATGGAAAAGTGTTTGGCCAGGAAAGGGTTAAGGAGTTTCTAGGGTCCAGATCGATGCCCCCTCTTCCCCCACACGTCGCCATGAACAAATGAATTCGCGGGGAATTAAATACCAGTTTCACAAAGGAGAAAGAGTCCTGTGCTTTGAACCCGACCCCACCAAGGCTAAAGTGTTGTATGACGCTAAGGTAATGTTTTCTTAAAGTCATTCGTCTTTGCGGCATGTTACCTTGTTTAAAGGAACACACTAGACTGTGAAATCAGTGTTGTAAGGTGTGGGTTAAATGAAGCAACAGGAATAGGCCTTATGTTATACATTGTTGCCAAAATAAAGCTAGCTGCTACGTTACTTGAATGGTTTCCGGGTGCGTTGAATTGCACATAGAGTAGCTTTGAAGACTATTATAATTTTCAGAAGCGTTTAATACATTTAAAAGGAGGCAAAGGAAGGCCCCATTACGACTCAACAAACAGTAACCAACGTGTGCGGTATTTGGAGTACAGTAGTAGATACACGGCGGCGGCTAGCGTCATTGAAATGTAATCAGATAGCTAATAAACAAACTACTGCATCATATCTGTAGCTAGTACCGGTGTCACGGTGCAAAAAGCGACCGTGTTAACTGACGTATTTCAGACGAATGCGGCTTTTGTTGTAGTTTCAGCTGTTGTTGGAGAAGCAGAGTGTACACATGCTTCTTTATTCACTGCATTAATAACTGTAGCTACAACAGGTAAAGAGGCATTCGGCTGAACGTCACCAGTTAACACGGTCACCCCATGAAACCATAACACCAGTTAGCGTAACGGTTATGCCACCGTACCCGTTTGGCTGTTTTATCACATGTTAGTGAATTAAACATTGTGGTTAAAGTTGACAAATGGCCCGTGTTTATGTCGACTATTGTATTCTTGACGTTTATTTTAATATCGTTTTACCAGTTGGCTTCTAAGTTAGCTAGCAAGCTAATATTAAAAGGGCAGTGACGTTTGGTTTATATCTGCGCATTGCGGACAAAGCTAACCCACGTTAGCAGCAAGTCAATATTTTTTATTCAAACAATTTTCTTGTCCGAAATATTACACTTTGGTGAACGTTTTCATCTGTTTTGTCGCTAACGTAAAGCCCACCAGCATAATTTCACTGTTATAGCTCGATTAGATGCTAATATTTAGCGGCTGATTAGTGACGTAGTTAATATTTGACTGGGCTACTTTGTGAGGTACAGGTTTGTGATATTTAGGTCAATTTATGTAATTTATGAGGCATATGTCAACATCAAATTCAACTTTATTTTCATGCTGAAGGAAATTAGATCTGCATTAGGTATAAAGATATAACAAATACGCTAAATTATCAAATAAAGCAGTAGGTACAGTACAGTGAAAAAGTCTTCTTTCTGATTCCTGATCTTTTTTTGCACATTTATCACACTTAAATGTTTGGGACCATCAAACCAATTTTAATATCTCACAAAGACAACCCAAGCAAATACAAAGTGGCGTTTCTAAGTGATTATTTTATTTTTTAAGGGGAAAAAAAATCCAAACCTCTCTGGTCCTATGTGAAAAATTGCCCCCTTGTTAAATCATGAGTTAACTGTGATTAACCACACTTCTTGGAAAGCTGAGTTCAGTTTCACTGGCCACATCCAGGCCTGAATACCACCAGATTTGTTGAATCACAAAGTCCCGTAAATAGAGCCTGTCAGACAAAGTGAAGTAGCCGCCAAGATCTCAGAAAGAAACGCATCATGCCACGATCCAAAGAAATTCAAGAACAAATGAGAAAAAAAGTCATTGAAATCTATCAGTCTGGAAAAGGTTAAAAAGCCATTTCCAAGGATTTGGGACCCCCGCAATGGCCAGAGCCATTATCCACAAATGGAGAAAACTTGGGACAGTGGTGAACCTTCCCAGGAGTGGACTGCCAACCAAAATGACTCCAAGAGTGCAACGACGACTCATCCAGGAAGTCACAAAAGAAACCAGAACTACATCAGAAGACCTGCAGCCCTAACTGGCTTCGGTTAAGGTCAGAGTTCATGACTCAACCATAACAAAGACGAAATGGCATCATGGGAGAGTTCCAAGGCCAAAACCACTACTGACAAAAAAGAACCCTAAGGCTCATGTCACATTTGCTAAGAAACATCCTGATGATCCCCAAGACTTTTGGAGAAATATTCTGTGGAGTGACAAGACAAAAGTTGGACTTTCTGGAAGGTGTGCGGCCCATTACATCTGGAGTAAAAATAACACAGCATCTGATAAGAAGAACATCATGCCAGCAGTCAAACATGGTGATGGCAGTGTGATGGTCTGGGACTGCTTTGCTGCTTCAGGACCTGGACCACTTGCTGTGATTGATGGAACAATGAATTCTGCTGTCTGCCAGAAAATCCTGAAGGCCAGCACTCGTGCCCTCAAGCTCAAGAGCTCTTGGGCTATGCAGCAGGACAACAACCCGAAACACATCAGCAAGTCCACCTCCGAATGGCTCAAAAACAACAAAATTAAGGTTTTGGAGTGGCCAAGTCAAAGTCTGGACTTAAATCCAACTGAGATGCTGTGGTGTGACCTTAAACAGGCAGTTCATGCTGGATAACCCTCCAATATGGCTGAGTTAAAACAATTCTGCGAAGAAGAGTGGACCAAAATTCCTCCACAGCGATGAATGAATTTGAATTTTTAAGACATAGAATATTATAATTGTGTGGTTTTAGGCTAAGCACATTGTGGTTGTCTATGCTTGTGACTAAGAGGCAGATCAGATCACATTAAGTCCTGCTAACTCAAATAGTGTTTTAAGCATTGCCGAGAGTAACACCTTCACCTTCAAGCTGGAAAGGTCTTAAACAGGACTTGTTTTGTGTTCCCATTACAGGTCCTTGATGTCTTGATAGGAACAGATGAACATGGAAGAAGAATCCCAAAGTACCTGATTCATTTCAACGGTTGGAACAGGAGGTAGCGTGTCATTGTTTGCTCTGAATAACACAGTTACCATGACCCACGTATTTGTCATACACATTGTACTGTTAGTCATTACATCCCCAGCTTGTGTACTGATGTAGAAATAAACATGCACATCCGTGGATCTTTATTTTTGCAATGTTTGTGTGTTTTTGGGTAGCTGGGATCGTTGGGCTGCAGAAGATCATGTCCTAAGGGACACTGAAGAAAACCGTAGATTGCAACATAAACTGGCTCGCAAAGCTCTAGGTCGCATGTAAGTTCATATACTATTGATATATGCAGTGAGGAAGGCTGTTAATGAGGTCTTTTTATACCATAACAGTGCAAGAAGCACAAGTAATATGTGATCTGATCTCACTTTTACATCTTGTCATGAATCAGACATTTTGCATTGAATTCTTAGCATCTCTAGTTTAAAATTTGCACCCTTTATTGACTGGAACTGACAGCTGTAGTGAAGAGGAGCCCTTGGCATGAAGGTGAAACCCTACTAGTGTTGATAATGTATGTTTTTGTGAAGCCATTTGCATCGCAAACCATGAGACACCCATGACTCAGCATCCACATACAGCTCCATTCAGACGGTGCAGCCATTTTTCCATGAAAACAATCACATATTTTTCTTGTTTTCGTCTGTACTCAAATTTCCTTGGTACCACTACACAAAACACTTAAATAGGCTCTATAAGTAATGGCTTCTTTGTAGCGCATTATGTCCTAATAATTGTGTTTGTGTATGCAGGACTCTTCAGAACTAAATTAGCTCAGTTTTCAATCTAATGGTAGTCAAATTTAACAAAATAGGTACACACTTTAAACTGCCTTTCAACAAGACTGATGTAGATCGTGATTGTTTTAATTTTTGTCCCGTCGTAGGAAGAAAAAAGGATGGGCAAAGCGTCGCCGTCGTCAGTCTGGTACTAAATCTTCTCTGAAGACTCTCCCAAAGGAGGACGACAGCGATGACGCATGTGAGAAGCCGTCCTCTGTTTGCATGTTTTTGCTCCCACTCCCACTTAGCTATCATTTTTACACCATCTTTATTTTCTATCTTTAGGTTTGATATCATCTTCAGATAGTAGTGACGGGGACGATTCTGACCCTGAATCTTCAAACAGTGGGGAAAGCACCTTCTCTGAGGACATCAACAAAATGGTAAAGTGGATTATTCCTCCTTGTATTTCCTGGTAAGTTTCATGAATTTATGTAAAGGCGACTTGTTTTTCAGAGGGTTGAGCCAGACATCAACGTGAAAAGGGAAACTGAGGAGAAGATTGTCCATGTTGACATCAGCATCCCTGATGTCCTGAAGAAGAAACTGGAGGATGACTGCTTTTACATCAACAAGAGGAAAAAGGTAGGAGTCAAAAAGGCTTATTTATTATGGCAGATTCATCCCTGAAAGCTACATAAGCCTGCTAGGGATACTTTTACCAGCTCATTGATGAGATTTCATTCATTATGGGCTGTTTGCTGTCCACAGCTGGTGATGGTTCCTTGTCAGACGAACGTCGTGCACATACTTGAATCCTATGTGAAGCACTTTGCCATCAACAAAGCTTTCATGGCGAATGAGAGGTACAGACGTCAGCAGACCACCACACAGAGCAGCAGCCCTCAGCCCATCCCTCCTGAGAAGAGGTGAGTAAGCACACTTACAGGGAAGGAGCAAATCTGATGATTGCACAAGCAAGTGTGCATTATAATATGGGATTTTGGATGAATTTCTTCACCCAGTGAAGATTTAAAATGCCAACTTTTAAACTTAACCTCCTTGTTTTTAGCGAGGAGTTGTGTAAGGAGATGGTCGACGGCCTGAGGATCACCTTCGACTTCACCTTACCCATGATCCTCCTCTACCCCTGCGAGCAAGCTCAGTTCAAAAAGGTCAGCTCCTCCAGGCTTTTCCTGGCCATCAACGAAAGCTCCCCCTGCTCCAGCAGGTGAGTTTCTACAGAGCTGATACATTGTTGAGTACGCTGAACCATCAAACTATAACTATTCTTTCTTCCCTGAAGCGCTCAGAGAGAGCGCAGCCCAAGCCCGCTGGGACACAACCCCCCCACGCCACAATCCACAGACAGCCAACCAGCGCTGAGCGACATTTCTACAACCACGCCCACCGCTCCAGCTCCAACCCCAAAGCGCCGGCGTCACCCTGACATGGACTGTATCTCATTCCAGTCGCAGTCGCTGAGGCGATCCACCAGGAACACTTCTGGAGGCGACCGCCCAGCTGAAGGGAGCAGTGGAGGTAATCAGTCTTTACTAGTTTTGTTTTTAACTCTATCTTTTTATGAACTTTGACTCTGAAACAATGGTATGTTTTCTTCCAGGTGGAGGCAGTGCAACAGCTTCCCCGCAGCTCAAACGCCGTTTAGTCGACACTTCATCGCAGCCCAAGTTCTTTCTCAACCTTGACAGAAGTAAGCTGACAAAAGCAGTATTGAGGTCTTTGCAGAACACTGTAGAAACCCCCAGTTCAAAGTCTTCTTCCCTGGAAGAACCTCAAAACATGCTGTGACCTATTACACAGTATCTGAAAAAGGTTCCTTGATGGGCAGAACTGCTAGTATCTTTATCATTTTTTAGTATGATTACAGTGTTTATTTCTAGTTAAAGCTTAGAGCAAAACACTTTCAGTTGTAATCAACATAAAAACACAGTTGCAATTAAGTATATTTAAAGAAAGCTCTCTACTTTGGGATAAGTCTGTCCTCATCAGAATGAGAAAAAATACAAATATACTGCACAGGCGACGCCTTGTGTTTGTACTTACCCCGTTCGTCCACTAGATGTCCCCATTGTAGTTCTCGTCTTTCACATTCATCTGCCCAAACTATCCTAGGAATAATGTTTATGTCTCTTTCTTTCTTGACCCAGAAACTCCGGTGCACAGCGGTTCATCCTCTCCACTGCCCTTGACGCCGAGCAAAGAGCGAAGCGGGCCTTTCTATGGCCTGGAGAGTCGGAGGAACAACGAGCTGAACGAGGTGCTGAAATAAGTTTAATGGATCAAGTTTAAGGAGAAGAATTTCTCCATGAAGTCTCCCTAACTTCAGGGAGGGGATTCAAGTAATCCCAAAGCTGCATTTGTAGATCAATTAGAAGCATTGAAGGTTGTATTAAATGCTTTCCTCTCTACTTTTCTGAACAGGTGTTAAGTTGGAAGCTGACTCCAGATAACTACCCTCTGCATGACCAGCCTCCTCCACCTTCCTACCTGTACGGAGCACAGCACCTGCTGCGGCTCTTTGGTGAGTGTCTGATTATTTTACTCACTCTAGGTCACTTTGAATACTTCATTTGTAGTGCAGCTAGAAAACTGTCAACCTTGCTAGTCTTCACTATAATTCCTGGCTTGAAATAGCCAGTGTGTAAACCGTAAATTTCTCTTCTATGCCATCATAGATGATGGGTTTTGCAGCTTAACAACAGGAAAATCTACCTGCGAAGTGTTGTAAACCTAGCCTTATTACCAAAAGTTAAATAAAAATAGAGTAGAAAGCTTCCTATGTACGGCATCATACTAAAATTTTTCTAACTTTTATCTACTTTATGTTGGCTTTATATTGTCTTTACAGTTGTTTTTGTATATGAAGCCAAATTAAATTAATATTTTGAACCATGCAATATAGATAGAGATAGGTATTGTACAGGTATTTTAACATTTGTTTTAATCACTTTTAAACCATTTTTGTCTTTTTTTTTCACCCATTTCTGCCACTTTTTAATAAACTTTTTCCCCATATCTGCAACATTATTTTGTAACCTTTTGCCACTTTTTCCTTTTTGCAATTTTTTGCAGATTTTTGTCTGATTTGTCCCATCACATTTTCACTCATTTCTGCCACTTTTTTTTTTTTTTTTTTAAGGTTTATTTTGGGCATTTTTGTGCTTTTATTTGATAGAGGAGGATAGTGGATAGGGTCACAACCAGGGACAAGAGCCAGGGAGAGACATGCGGTAAAAGGCCTCAGGCCGGATTTGAACCCAGGCCATCCACGTACATGGGGCGCTCCTTAATCACTCGGCCACCTGCGCCCCTCATTTCTGCCACTTTTTAATCCACTTTTTGCCCCTTTTTTGTCCATTTCAGCAACAGTTTTTAGCAACTTTGTGCCTACTTGACCTATCTTTTGCCACCTTTTGTCAAATTTTCAGTTTTTGCATGCATTTATCCCATTTTTGCTGCTTTTTGCTCGTTATTTGCCACACTCTTCCCATTTGTTACCACCCTTTTCCTTTTGTGGCACTTTTCACCCATTTTTTGCACTTTTTTTGATCCCATTTTTGCCATTTCTCACCCATTTTTCATACTTTTTTTTTTTGCCCCTATGCTTCATCCATGTCTCCAACTGTTTGCCTGCTTTTGTTGCTTTTTGGCACTTTATGTCCATGTCTGTCAAGTTTTTTGCATGCATTTTACCAATTTTCCTGCTTTTCATCCATTTTTTGCCCCTCTCTGCCCATTTATGCCACTTTTTGACCATTTTTACTATTTCTAATCCCTATTGTAACATTTCAACCATGTTTGGCATTGTTTTTTGCCATATTTTGCCCTTTTTGCAGCTTTTTTTTTTAACAGTTTTAACCCTTTCTTTCCCATTTTCATCATTTTTGTCTCTTTCCACAATTCACTATATTTCCAAGAATGTCAAAAATATTACATACTTGTGATTCCGTTATCCCTGTAGGTAATCCTCATGTAGAGAGGTGGAAAAGCTTGTAAATAACTCAGAAAAAACAATGGAAAGCGAAACTATGTTGGCTGTAAAAGTGTGAGCAACAATATTTTCCACACTTTCCTCCGCTGACTGCGGCATGGATCTCTTTCCTGTTCAAACCTCAGTAGACGGTTTAGAATACCGTCTTTTGAGCTCATCAGAAGTTTGCTTACAAATAACTTTATTTTTTACACAATTACACTTCAGAAAACCACGACACAGCTCCGTTAGGTCTGACAGAAATCTTCTTTAAGGATTAAACCTTAAGTTTCAGTTTTTGTTCCAACCGTGAATCACCGCTGCAGAAGGGGAGGGGCAAGGGAGCATAGAATTAGAAGTAATAGAGCCGATTCTGCAAAAAAAACAACCTGGCTGCATTGGGAAGTGTGAGTGCAGGCCAAACCGGCGACAGGGGAGGCAGTCAGATGGCTTTAGCATGTTAGAGCACAAATTTCCTCATGTGAGTGCACCTTAAACCTGTTTAATCCGGGAAATTAGTAGCTAGAACATTCCTAACTGAACTGTTTTGGAGAGGTCACTCTCCTTCCTATTTACTGTTTTTGAATATTTTCCCCTGCTCACTTCCTTTCCAGTCAAACTCCCCGAGATCCTGGGAAAGATGCAGATCCCTGAGAGGAATCTCCGAGCCCTGGTCAAGCATTTGGAGCTCTTTCTCAGGTAACTCTTTCTAATGAAATGCTCCTGTTTTATTGCCTCAGTGAAGAAAACTAGACAGAGATTCGTGCTTCACAGAGGAAGCATTTATTTAAAATAGCACGATTTCATCACACTCAAATGGGCAAGTTTCAATTTTTGATTCAAACATCTCAGCATACCAAAGCTTTACAACGTCTTGAAAGTGGATTGTGCTCTCAGGTGGATAGAAACCGTGTGAAATCATGTATCATTTCCTGTCAGGGTAAATCATTAAAAAGATAGGGTGCAGCATTCAATTACCGGGAAAGGAAGCACTTCAGCTTCAAAATGCACCTCACTAATAACCTGCACGCTTCATTTACTAAGGTCTGACCTAGCTAAGTGTTGAGGCTTAATAGAAAGCTGCAAGAGGTCCTCATTTTACAAGGATAGCTGCATGAAATCTATCTGTGCAGTCTGAGTCATATTTTATACAGAGCACTAGTGCAGCGCTGTGTTTGGTCGCCAGCTTAACTGCATCAAGAGATTAAAGGTTCCCGGACAATAATAGCATTTAAAATAATCAATGACGTTACGATTGTAAGGAAATGATTAATAAAAATAAGAGGGCGAGGAAAAGAAAGTAAATAAGAGCATGTGGGGGGTGGGAGGGGGGTGAGTGGAGTGAGAAAGAGCATGTGTTATAGAGGGAGGGAGATGAGTGGGCGTTACACAAGCGCGCGAGTCTAATCTTTAAATCCTCCCGAGCGATCTTCAGTTCAGCTGGTCCCAAACCTGGGGGATTTAGGTCCTCTCATTCTCTTAATCAAACCAACGCAGTACCGTAATCTGCCAGCAAGCAGCGCTGCGGAGCAAGAGTTGGACTGAGCCATTCAGCAGACAGGGAGTGGAAGTTTAAGGAAGCTTAAAGCACATGGAGGAAAGTAGTAAGACGGTCATGTCGGCATTATATAGAGAGGGGTTTGCAGTCAAATCTGTTGTGTCATGTAAAAGTTGTACTGAAAGACTGCAAAGGAATTATTCCATGCACTACAGTCAAGCTGCCACTGTATGATATTTAATTTTGCATGTTCCAAACTGCATTATGAATGTCTTGAATAAATCTTCATACTGTAAATTAAAGATATGTAAAGTAGCAGCTGCAGGAAATGGGACTCTTTCCTGCAAGAATGCCATTGTACATATCTGGAAGGTTCATTCTAGACATCTAAAATTGAAAGCCAAGTGCTCAAAAGTGGTGTAACTGATGCAAGAATGATGTTGCCTTAATCTGAAATAACCATTGTGCATGGGGAGCATGCGATCCTTGGTGTCTAGAAGGCTCATTTTTGTAAGAAAGGGTTGATATGCAAGTATCTAACTGCCAAAATTTCCATTAATTTAACATGTGATGCACAGTACTGATGTCAAGCATTAGTACCTGTACTCTTACTTAGTAGCTAGCCCCTATTTGAGTGCCAGTTTCCTTTCCTCCACCCTTTGCTATTATTTAATCCACATTTCAAAAGCCTTTTAAACTGGTACCAAATGAAGAGCCGTTTAGGATTCAAATAACCAGCTCTACTGAGCTGAGCCAAGTGATCTAGATCTCTGCAAAGAGACAGATATCAACTGCTGAAACACAGCTAAGATCAGAGTTTAATGAGCTAAACCATGACAAAACTGTGCTGAGGCCAACCAGACAGCTTTGTGGAAACAGAGCATACATGAGTGTTGTGTGACACCGCTTGTCCAGTGTTCAGACGGAGGGGTTTTTAACTTAACCGTTTTGTTGTGAGTTTTTGGATACTTTGCTACTTTCAGGACACAAACGTAGCTTAATAATTTACAATGTTTATATTTTTGCACTTTGAAAACTTGGGATAGTTACGAACAGCTCACAGCATGGCCCTTTTGGTAGTTTCTCTGTGCAGAAATCACTGCTTGCCCCCCAAGGTGAGTTCTTTGCTGCTGCATGATGTCGTCTGTAAGAAGCCACAACAGGTTCTTAAGACTTCTGCGATTGTTTTCATGGGTTCTGAACCAGTAGTGGTATCAGGAATTTAAAAATCCTGGTATTGTGACCACCTTAGTCCTGGCATCACATCCAGACTGGTTGCTGTACTGCTGGCATCATTAACTCAGTAGAATTACTCATTTAGAGTCCCATTTGGCTTTATGAGGGGGTAAATAGTGGTGTAACACAGTGTATACACAGTTATGTGGGATATACTTGCTTGTTTTGAGTCTCCATAGACCAGTGGTTTTCACACTTCGGTGTGCCTTCAGATTTTTGCTTCATCTTAGGTGTGCCTTGGTAAATACATTTGTATCCATGCAAAAATGGCCTATTTAACACATTTTACAGTTCCATTAGATGTTGCAGAGTTGTAGTAATAATATGTGATGTGCAAATTGCCACAGCAAACCTAAACTTGCCCCACCGTTTGAGAACCACTGCCATAGACCACAGCCACTCCTCAGTCCTCTCTGATGCACATCTTTTGGTACTCTACTGCCTTTTTCCCTACTTTAGAGGCATGCCTAGAGTTGGGTATTGTTTGGTTTTTTGTTTGGGTTTTGTTTTCAGGTATCTGTGATTAACTAATACTATTGGTATGGTGCGGGTACCTAAACGATGCCTAAATCAGTACTTCTAAATCATAATGTCAGTGGCTCTAAATAAACACATTTAAAACTCCAAGTTGCACCATATATTGAATATATTTTGTGCTTTGATTCGGAGAGGTGTGGGGTTGCATTACAGCGGAGCAGTACCAAAATGCGGCATCAGAACCTCTGGTTTTGTTCGGTTCGGTTCGTATCAGATATGCCAAACTGGCAGCACTATGTACTTTTGGCTTGCGTCCCTTTTTATGATTTTTAATGTTTCATGATGTCCCTGAAGTCAAGCAGCACAGGTGGATCATGCACAAGTCCTGTTTCTTAGGTGTATTAAATATGCAAGAGCCGTTTATAACACATAACATTTATACTTTGCCAAGGGATGCACGGTCTGGTATCTGCAGATATCAAAATTTCTGCTGATATTTTGCCTGTGTTTCAGCATATAACGACTTTAAATTTTGTCCATATGTTCTGATAAATGAGTGGCGTTTTATGCTGAACCAACAGACCTGTGTCAGTTGAGGTCTTTTTCTTTATTTATCCTTATTCTTTAAACTTTAAAGTGTTTTTACGGATTAAAGTTTGTTTCCTTAGTCATCCTCAAACCTCAAAGTGTGTCCAAAAGGATGACATTTCTTGTCCAAAAAGCATAATTAAATAAAGGTATTGGCTAATATTAATCTGTAAATATCGGATATCGGCAAAAATCCAATATCGTGCATCCCTGACTTTTCTGAATGGGTTGCAAAAAAAACTGACACACCTTGGGGGTTAACTGTTTAAATCTAATCTATATTACCATCCATATGCATGGTTCAGAGTATGCTGCAGCCTTGTGTGATGTTTTGTAAACTCTGATATGACCGTGTAAAGTGGGATTATGTAAGAGGTCTGTATAGGTAGATAATAAACCACCATTTATGGTTATTATATGTTCTCCTCATAAGATTTGACATATAATTCAAGAGACAGGCTGTGTTTTCTTTTGGAGATGTGCAAAAACATCAGAAGCTGACTAAATGTCTTGCTGAGGATGCAGTCGCTGCACCAACAAAGCAAAGAAGGAAATTTGAGAAATATATATCCAGTGTAACTTTGAAATGTTGAAACCATTTGCAATATGCATCACCCTCGTGATGTTTTTGTGCTCGGAAATGGCATTGTGTATACGGGACTTTAAAGCTCCAGGCCAAGTGAAATACAATGATTTCATTCTTTTTAGCTGCATTTGCGTTTTTTCTTGGCGGAGGATCCCATGCATTGTCATCATTTGTTGGGGAAAGATGTATAGAAAGTGGTGTAATTCACTACATTTGCATCGGACTGCAAATCAGTGATGCATTTTTATTTCATAGAATATTATTCTGCATGATAGCAGAGGCTATAACATGATGCAAAGAGGAGTGAAGTGCCTCAAAGTAAATCACTGCAGCTCAGATGAGCTGTAAGTCAGAACAGTATTGATGACATTGAATAATTAGGGACGTTTTTTCTCAGCCACTAATTAAAACGTTGACGGAGCCTCTGCAGGACACTGCACACAAAGTGAAACAGTGTTGTCTTCTGGGACATCCTTCATGCGCTTTGTGGCAGATTGTAGCGAGCGGGAAAAAGAACTGATTGATGTTGCAGAGACCCAAGTGCAATGCATTCTGGGATCTGGCCACAGCTGATCTCTCACTCTCCCTTTCTCTGCAGGAATGATTATGATTAAGAGCTGGGTGTGTGCACATGTGTATGTGCTGATTTACAATGTGTATGCTTAAAGCGCTTTGCCTTGTGTTATTACTGATCTAACAGCGATGAAGATTAGCACCAGGCTGAATTTGTGGCACTGAGGAGAAATCCCAATCAAGACAAAAACACTGAGAAATGTGCAGCGCCTTTGAGTGATTCAGCTTTTTTGCTGTGCTGCAAAGAATGAAGCATAAACACACTGTCATTAAAGGAAAATCCTGCTACTCTTGATCCATTCACCGTCTTTTAAACGCCACTTTCCTTCTTATTGTCCCATTAAGTTGTCTTGTTTGTTATTCGTTGTCAAAGCGTTCTTAAGTTCTCCTCTGATGAGGATAATTTGTTTGCATTGAGATTAGGAAGGCCGGTGGAGCTAAGATGAGATGGCAAGATTTAGAGGATTTGGCCGAGTAGCGGATACTAAGAAGATTCCGGATTAGTTTTCCCCACTACTGATTAGATGAGAGGGAGGGGAGGGGGGATTTTTCCCTCTCTTGCTCTCTGGCTGCTGCTCGGTCATTCTCATGCTCGGTGTCTTTCTCAGGGCTCTGTTAGTGCTGGTATAGGCGTGGATATAGGGGGCTTTGTCTGTGACATGGATACCCTCGGCAGAGGGCAAGGGGTCCCGGATTTATGAGGAATCAGCAGGGATATCCAGGAAAACCAGAAGTCAGAGTGTGCTGGAAACGAGTCACTTTTTATCACCGCTTCTTGTAAGCCCTTTGTGTCTGTGTTTTTCTCATGTGACACACGACTTGTCTTCAATTATTAACTCTGAACACTGTTCAAAATTTCTCCTCCATTTCCTCCCTCCCTCATCTCCTTCCCCCCGCCCTCTCTTTTAGGTTTCTGGCCGAGTTCCACGAGGATTTTTTCCCTGAGTCTGCATATGTGTCAGCATCAGAGGCCCACTACAGCATGAAACAACCCCGGCCGATTTATTGACGGAGACGTCGGCCATTGTGTTTCCTTCTTTGAACTATTTCTCAGCCTGTCTAGACGTACTTGCTCTTGTATGCAAAGGGGCGATAGCAGAACCTCCTAAGGACCGGCTGCTTTCTTTTCCTGGACCAACTTTTCTTCTCTCCTTCAGTTTTCCTGCTGATGCCGTATGGAACCTGTTGCTTCTAACATGCTACTAACCCTCATTCATGCTCTTAGCGTGAGACTCTTGTGCATGTTAAGCTACGCAGCGTTGTTTGCTTTACTGCTACTGAAGGCGATTTGTTGCTCCTTTTGTTGGCTCCATGTAATTCCTGGGAGACATCTTCTGCAGAATGCCTCTTTTTCTTTACCTGGCCAAACTAAGGCAGGAAACTCAGACCTTTATTGCCATAGTTTTTGAAAATTGTGGCTAACAGACTCAGACTCTTGTCTGTTCTCTGTTCTGCTTGGCTGCTTCTCAGCTTCGCCCCTTTTTTTGTTGAGTTTTTCCCCATCTTCCATACTCTAGTCCTCAAAAATACTGCCATAGCTGCTCCTCCATCCTGAAGATGCTTGGCTGACAAACTCTCATCTACTCTCTCTTTCTTTTAATAACGTTTTTCCCAGTGTTAGTCTTGTATTTAATGCTAACATTACTCCATGTCGATGAAGATTTCTCCTCTTTCTCTCTGTCTTTTTTGTTATATTTCCATGTGCATGTCACTCGCTGTGTGAACCCTCAAACATATCAAGATTACTGTTAAAACACAAAAGTATGGGCTCTTACAAACAGATTCCAGACATTTTTATGGACTCTGTTTTTGACTTGAAAACAAGGATGAAGAGTAATCTAAATCTGTATTCATCTCTATATGGATGAATAAAAAATATTAACAGGAAACAGACCTTTGAAATCCATGTAAAACCGACAATCACCTGAAGGAGTCAAAAACCGTGCCCGTTAGTGAGTAAAACAAGCATCTAAAGACATTTTCTAATAAATCAGATGAACAGATGTCTGAAACTACAGAAGCCCTGAGCAGACATGAACTCATGCATTTTATTTACACAACTGTCCCTGGAAAATATGTAACTTCCAGTTGATTTTGTCAAGGTCTTGACTTACAGAGTTGGAAACACAAAAAAAAAATCCAGAAAATTGTAGAAAAAACTTCAAGTTACCACGACAATGGAAACATGGCAACTTTAGGTCACGCAGACTGTCTTTTATTTGCAGCATAGTGAATAGATCAAAATAGCTGTTCCTTTGACATTATTTTTGGGGCTTGTTTCCTTTATTTGGAAAGGTAATATGGGAAAAGATTGCGGGAAACGTGTGGGGTTTGACTTTTGGCCACACTGATTCAAACCAAGCTGTGATGATTTACCTTTCCATCATAAGTTCAGCCCTGCAGGGCTGAGCCGGGCCCAGAATAGTCCTGCCCACACAATGGTTTGTCATCATTCGGGCCACCTTGCAGGCCTGTTTAAGTACCAACCGCAGCACCAAATTTTAAATGCATGCCTGATTACTGAAAGAAAAAGAGGAGGAAACTTTGAAAGTAAAAACAAAGGCCAACTCTTCTTCTTGTGCTGGAATAAAACAATGCTTCCTCACCTCTAGACAGGCAGCTCAGTTATGGTGGAGTAGCAAAACCTCTGACCCCTGAACTGCTGTGCCGAGTACAACCAAGTAGAGCCAAGCCGCTCAATGTTATGGAAAAGCCCCAATACACTAAACCAGTGGTTCCCAACCTGTGTTAATTTTTTCGACTAAAACTAAGACTAAAAATGTTCGTCTACAGCCTTTTTCCATGAGAAACACTAGACTTAAACTAGCCAAAAGTAGATCTGTGATGACTAAAACGGACTAAAAATAAGTTTAGTTTCCGTCAAGTCGACTAAAACTAGACTAAAATGTAATCTATCTAATCTTTTGTCAGACATTCATTCGTGACATTTCTCCACTGTGGGTAAATCTGTCAAAATACACCACATCTGTAGCTACTCTGTCAGCTGTAGAAAGCAGGGACCCCAGGTTAGGCAGGGTGCATCGAACACACCACCATGACCTGGTACCAGATTCAGGCAAGAGAATAAATGCTTGGACTAAAGGTTAAGACTAAAATGTGAGGACTTTTTATGGACTAAAACTAGGCTAAGACTATAAAGGGTAGAAATGACTAAAATGTGAGTAAAACTAAAGACTAAGACAGGGACTGAAATAAAAGTAGCTGTGGGAATTAACATTGTTCCCAACCTGGGGTCTGGGCACAATTCTATAATTTGGTTTCCATACATTTACAACTTTCGAAGTAAAAATAAATAAATTTTTTTGTCATAAATTAACGTCTTTTTAAACTTGAACATTTTGAGTTTGTTCTTCTCTTTAGAGTTGCTCTCTATACACTGTTGTAGTACTGGATAGTTTATACATGGGTCTTTTGTCAAGAACAAGTACATGTAGGATATGTCAATGAAAACAATAAAAATCAATGTTTAATTTTTCCAAGTTGGTCATGGGGAGGGGCTTAGCTTTTCTTAGATATAAGTAAGGGGGCCCTGAGGAAAAAAAGGTTGGAACCACTGATCTTAACAGTGCCAAGACTAGGAATCAATCCCTTACCCAGTGTGCTGAGGGCTATAGCCTCTGTACATCCTGTCTGCTCTACCACTAGGCCGGAAAATTGCCTTTTATCCCACGATAGCAAGAAAAATAAGTGTGAATCTCAAGAGAGGAACTGAAATCAACATGTTGTCACAGAAAAATGTGCACTGGCATGTTGACATAACAGGAAGTCAAGGAAATGGAGAAATGTAATGCATGTCTGCTCACAGCTTCTGTAGGTCAAAGTGTAAAAGAATGTTATGAACATTACATTAAAGACATGTTTTGATCTGTATGTTCACGTTTTTGTTAAACTGGTTCTAAAAGACTTGAAGGCTATGTCAAACTACAAATACTCATTAAATAGATGTCTACTGTGAATACAGCATCGTTGACAGAGAATTGCTATATTTTAACACCTGTATATTAAAAATGCTGTATAATGTTTCTAATGTTGTGTACAGAGAGAGGTAGGACTGTTGTAGCCTGTTAGCATTTGTACAGTGTTTATGTTCTATAATTTTGTTTTTGACTTCAAATAAAGACTTTTTTTTTTAGCTAATTTCATCACGTACATTCTGCCTTTTCCACGCTGCCTCCATCATGTCGATTTTTACATAGTCTCGCACTCTTTCCTGCACATTTTCCCTCCTTTGTACTTCACCCTGTAAGATGAATAAGCTGAGAGCACGCAGATGGGCTGGAGTTATTGAACACCCTCACAAAGCACTCTTCCATTAAAAGTTAAATGTAGACGGGAGACTTTTATCAGCTACCTTAACCTTCCGTGTCCCCTGACGACGGCTGATTAAAACTTTAGAGGCCGAAAATGCTGCTGCTACAGTCTGACATTTTAAATCTGTTCACCTTGTCTTTGAGCTTGTTTTAAACAATCCAGTGACGCTTTTGTCTTTAATTCATGTTTTCAAAACCTGCTTTCATTAACCTTTAAGAGTTTCTTGAATATCCCAACACATTTGCCCCTAATGTCAGTATTTGTCCGTGTCCCAAAAACTGCTGTGAAAATACTATATATTAGTTTTTTCGCCACTTTAAAGGAGTTGCTCTATAAAACTTCTTTCAACTGAACATACGTATCAAATATTAATTATATTTTCTGGGATTTTAACCCTTTAAATGCCAGTATGTTTCCACAACTCCACTATGTTTTATTAGAAAACAAAAACAGAAAATTTCCATAAAATACATTTCAAGGAACATTTGGCTATTATTATTATTATTATTATTATTATTCGGCCATGAGATGGCTCAATGATTTGCAGCAACATTGATTTTGATGGATTGTCTTTTTTTTGTTTGTTTTTTTTTTTTTGACAGTGTCGGGTTTAAACAAAAACTCACACTCGTGGTCCTCAAGACAAACAATGTCTCCTTCCTAAAATCAGCTGTGAAAATATATTATTATTTTTTCATTTCCACTTTAAATGAGTCAGTCTTTGAAAGCAACTTCAGCCTGAAATATACTTGTAAAAAAATTAATATTTTGGGGGATTTTAACCATTTAAAGGCCCACATGTTTACACAACTGCTTTTATAGAGCAAAATCACAAAAATTCAAATAACATACTCAAAACTTTTTTTTTTTACACACACACACACACCATTATTTAACATCCACAACGACACACATCATTTCAGTGGTGAGGCACCCTTGCGAAAAAAGTAAAAAGTGTGGAGTTTTGCAGCATGCTTTGAATGGGGAAAAAGTAGCACCATCTGGAAGACAAATATGAAAATTAATAATTGAAATCAAGTAATCCAAAATGAAATCTTTCCATAAAGGAATGCATTAGTTTATGTTAAGATAAATTTGGGATCAAAAATGGTATTTTCAATGGTTGTCAATGGGACATTTTTAGTCCTTAAGAGCAAATGTATCGGTTTTTGTGTAGCTTAGCCAGATTAGGCTAATTTAAGGAGCTGAGATGACAATTCTAAGTAAATTTTAACAATAAATATCCTCTTGCAAATTTGAGCTATATTCATTCAACAGAGCCAAAATGGCTCGGAAATTAAAAAAAAAAAGAACAGAATGGCACAAAATGTCCTTTGGATCTCTTAAGCTACCCATACATTAGAAAACTTTGAAAAGATTTGTCTCAGATTAGTCTCAGACTGAGATTTTACAAAGACTGTGAATCTTGGGTCACTATTTACAAGACTACTACTAGATTCTTTTAGCAGTTTTTTCCCCACCATGCATGTTTTTTTCAAAGTTGTGATATGTTACACAATTCACATCGAACAGGCTGGGCTGATCTGCCCACAGCTCCACCAGCCGCTCCGCTTTCTGGACAGCCCATATTGGTCGGGACCTTCGACGTTTCACTGCCGGTGTTTCTTGTTCGTCTATACCACTCTGCTGCTTTTGAGGTTGTTTTGACCGGCAGGTTTCCTGTTTTTGGTTTTGTCAGCGCTCATCTATTGGTTGTTGATAGTGTTACGTCACTGCGACTTGATGTGATCGCAAGTCCAAGACTAGTAAGATTCAGGAAATTGATATAAAACAGCACAGATTACCACCTTAAACTTAGCGATAGAGATGACGGCAGCATGCCGTGACTCCAGTAAAACTCCTAAAATTTACTAAAGACGTTCAGTTTTAAGTCTGTGACTGTGAAAATCTTTAGGTGTAAGCCCAGCATTAGGGGTTAAATAATGCCAAAGGTTATAGACAAATCCGCGAACATCCTAAGCGCTGAAGCATCAGTTTACCTGATATCTAAACCTGTGAGTCAACATCATTACCACTTCTCCACCGTGCAGCCCCTTGTAAGAATCAGAAGCTAGTACTCAGATGGGACACAGTTTGAAGAGACTTTGAGCTCCTCATTGGGCAAAGTTAAAGAACACCATTTACACACACCACCATCAGTATTGTTCCACTTCATCGGTAAGTCATCAGTGGAGGTCGTCGGGTTGTTTGTCCTTTAACTTATTGGCCTATTCTGCAGCGGCGTCAAGTGATGTGTCCATCAAAAGTTTCATCTGTAAGACCTTATTATCCTTGTCCGGCCTAATGCATCCTTTACCTTTGTGCTTAAACAATGACAGCTTGTTCGTGTCAAGGTCCGCTGTGGTTTCCTTGGACAAATTTATTAGGCTATGATAGAACCAGAAGAAATGCAGCTTTAGAAATGTACACCCCAGCCAAACCAGTGAATTTTGGACATTCACACTTGGGGGTAAAGGTGTCCTGAGTCTGGTAAAGACATTAAATCAGACTGGTGGGGAATACTGAGCATGAGGTTTGAATAATTAAGCGAAATGCAAGTGATTAAACAGGAGTCGGTTGTGTTTAAAGTTCCTTCTTCCATATCTCTGATCTGCATCTTAGGAACAACTGACTTGGTGTGCTCTTAATGCACATCTGGGAGACTGGCTATCATGGCCTCTACTGTATCAGGGTCCTAATGGGCTTTAGTGGTGAGCCCTAATTGTATTTGGACTGGGTGAGACTCCTTGTAATGAACCGCTTATCACTGCAACCTAAGACAGCACTTTAGCTCGCTGCTATCATGTAGCAGCAGAAACCACCAGCTCAAGGCTCTCCATGCATCCTGAATCGATTTCCCTTCCCACACCGTCTCTATCATCTTACCACATGATCCAATTGTTGGAGGAAAAAATGGGATGTAATGAGATGTGCGCTATCATGTTGTAAGTGCTGCTGCCCGCACCTTTCACCTGATTGTGCCTCTTGTTTTGTTTGTGCTCACCTCCTCTTCCATCTCCAGCGGTTAGGTCCTATGTTTTTTTTTTCTTTTCTTTCCACTCTCAGGTCTCCGCGGCTTCTTCTTTAGTCATTTAGTGGTTTCCTGACATCCATATCAGCATCCCCTTCGTCTAGTGTTTCCTCAGATTGGTCTTTTGTCTTTCCAGTGTCTCGTCTCTCTCTCCAGTACTTCACTGAGACGAAAGAGAGGAGTGTGAGAAGGTTTTGGCAACTCAGAGTGCAAGGAAATCTGTCTATTTTGCTGCAAGACCTCCTCAATGTATTCATCACCATCATCCAAGTCTCGTCCATTTTTCCTCTTCATTAGTCATCTTCAGTCTGCGTTTTTGTACCCCCAAACATCCCAGCGTCTCCATTTTCCCTCTCAAGCCATGTACCGAGGAGATAGATTACAGGATGAAAAGGTGGACAGCAGCCCATCTGCTTCCTCCGACTCTTCTTGGACTTCATTTGACCTCAGCACCGACCTCACATCAGTCAGCTCGGACCAAATCTTGACTCCTCTGACGGCTCCCATCGGCTGGAAGCCGTTCGAGAACCAGCACCCGAAGGCGTCTTCTTCAATCAAGGTCTCCTCTGAAGTGCGCGTCAAGGGGTTTACATGGAGGGAGACGTCTTTTCTCGGGGATGATGAGTGAGTACATGATTGTAATGAGTGGAGCATTCATCAGGGACAAGGTGAAAATAAGTGACAGCAACACTTTCATCTGCAATCTGCTGGTGAGAAATTGGAATTGGGCCTTCATCATAACAGGCACTTAATTTTAGTGCATAAAAAATGGTTGCACATATTCATTTTTCAGCCTTACAAATTGTCATTGGTGGCAGTGTCGCATGCATTAACAGAAGCTGGGATTTGTTGTTGGGTTTTGAAATAATGATGCAACAAATTCAGAACATAGTTGACAAAAAAACGTGTTTATTTATGCTTACGTCAATATGAAAGCAGCAAAATTAAATTATTAAAGTGGAGGGGATAAAAACTTGTCAACCAAATAATTAAATGATAAAAATATATTTGAATTAAACAACTAAGTGATAAATTTGATGAAAACATTTGATCTATTTGGTTGTTTTTCATTCATCTTAACATTTATAGCAGTGGTTCTCAACTTTGGGGTTGGGACCCCATTTAGGGTCGCGAGACACTGAGAGGGGTTCTCCAAATGCCCTAAAAAAATAAGAATATTTCTAAATTGCGCTGCTGCGACTTTACACCAGTTCTGCCAAATTGTCACCCCTTTTCATCATTTTCCCCCATTTTAACACATTTTGCCTTTTAACACCTGTTTTTGTCCGTTTTAAACCTTTTCCGCCACTCTTTCTGCCTGTTTTTGCCTTCTGATCCAATCCTTTACACTTAAGACTAATGATCAACCCATTATTGCCACTATTAACCCTTTATTCCACTTTTTCCATCCAGTTTTTCCCATCTCAACCACATTTCACTGTCTGATGTGCCAATTTTTGCTAGTTTAACCAATTTCTGCCACTATCTGCCTATTTTCTCTTTTTCAGTTAACCCTTTACTGCCGGTTTATATCATTTTTTTCATCCCATGTCACCAAATTTCTACCAATTTTTGCCAATTTAAAGCCATTTCAACCCCATTTTACCACATTTTATGCCAATTTTTGCCACTTTAACCAATTTTTACCTTTTATTTGTTTTTTTTGGGGCATTTGATCTCACTTAAGATAAGAGTGTTTATTTTTTCAGGTTAAATATAAAATATGGATATCACTGCTCACTAACTTTACAATGGACCATGGTTTTTTAGTTCTTGCCCTCAAATGTACGTCACTTTGGATAAAGGTGTCTGCTAAATGACATCGTAACATTTTGCTGACCTCCGTGGGCCCCCAGTTGGGTTGGGTGCCAGAAAGCTGTCCCATTTATCCCCCTAATGGGCGGCCTTGTCTGCACCTGACTATTCTTAATTGTGCATGGCTATGTTCAACCACCTTCAGGTAAAGTGGGGTCCCCAGTCTCTGGAACCGTTATTTTGGGGGTTGCGGGCTGAAAAAGTTGAGAACCACTGATTTATAGCACAAGAATTTTGATTTTTTAATTCAGTCAGGAACACTCTTGTCACACGTTTTACCATTTTGTTGCAAAATTGATCCATAGGTTAACTTCTACAGAAGACTCTGCTCAACAAGAAGCTCCCTGGGTTAGTCAAGCAGTGTTCTTAAACTTTCCATGGATTGCATGATGAGAAAGCCCCATATGGATAGACGCATTAATGACAATGGATATTGCATACAACAAAATTAGTCAAAAGCAATTCATCCATTGTAGCATGAATCTCAGTGAGGGTGCAACAAGCTTTACTCTATAAAGGAGGTAGCTGGGGCGGAGGAGGTTTAGATTCAGTCTTTAAATACACCACTGTGTTGGGGGTAAGAGCTGTGATTGGCTGTGGGAGCTGGGAAGGATAATTGGGATCAGCTGGCCGTCAGCTGATAACGTCTGGGTGTACGACTACCGTGTCCTGCATGAACTGACGCTCAGCTTCATTTTGGCTGGTGATGGTAAAGTTCAAAGTTCCTTCACAAGGAAGTAATCCTCTCATCCATTACACTCATCGTCCAGAAAGGAGCAGGGAGGAGAAAAAACGTGATTACCCCGGACTTCATCCATCAACACCCACCGACTGCATTTTCAGTGCAGCACAGAGGAGCGACGTCGGACTGCTCGACCCGCGAGACCAAGGAATTCACACAGTTACCACAGAATCATGACAGAAAGATACTCCTAAAGTGCTGCAAAAAATCAAGAATTCAGGTAAAGCTATTCGGAGAAGGCTGGACTTGCTTGGTTTTGTCTCTGTTTTTGTCCTGTTGTGGATTTTTTGCTTCTACCGCGGTAAAGTTACTTAATTATAAATAAATGCACTTCTTCTTGTCTCTCTGACCTGTTGACTCCGAGCTCAGCTACACTCCATTACGACGTTTTGTCGATGTAGAAAAGTGAAATACATTCCGACCTTTGTCTGGCGCCATTGCTGAGCGTTTTATCCTGGAATTTGGTTGGTGGAACTTCTGCCTCGCTTGATCTGCTCAGTGCTGCATGCACAGGATCCCTGCATCTGGCAGAAATAGAGGTGCTCTAAATCGCCCTTTGGAGTGTGTGCATGTGTGCAACCCTTAGACTAAGTGTACCCTTGTTCTCACTTAGTGACAGCTGAGTTCAGCTCCAGCCTCCCCATGGAGGCTTGTGGGATTTTTTAAAATTTAGTTACAGAATTTAGCACAGGACTTCTTGTTCCTCAGGTTCAATCATTGGATTGAATCTGTTGTTTTTTGGGAGGACAGTGTCTTTGCCCCAAGTTAAGGAGTTCAAGTACCAAGGGATCTTGTTCATGAGTGAGGGTAGGACTGTGAGATTGACAGGATTAGTGCAGTGTTGGCAGTGTTTGAAGTTGTGTTTCTGGACCGTTGTGGTAAAGAGGGAGCTGAGCCAGAAGGCAAACTCTCAACTTACCGGTTGATCTTCGTCCCAGCCCTCACCTATAGTCATGAAATCTGGGTAATGGACCAAAAGAACAAGATTGTGGGTTCAAGTGATCGAAATGAGATTCCACAGGAGGGTGGCTGGGCTCAGCCTTTGAGATTGGGTGAGGAACTCAGACACCCTCGAAGTAGTCGTGTCAAAGGAGCTAGTTGAGGTGGTTCGGGCATCTGATTAGGGTGCCTCCTGGTTGTCTACCTGTGGAGGTTTTCCAGGCAGGTCCAGCTGGAAGGAAACCTCAGATAAGCAGAAGAAAATGGATGGATGGTTGGATTTCTATGTCAAATGTAAATTCAACTGATGTGCGCTACAGCATGATATAACAAGCTCCTTCACAGAAGCACAAGTTCTGATCAGTATGTTTCATTAAGCCTGACAGTTGACATTCTCATAAGATGTCATGCAATAATCCGAGTCTTTACAAAAACGTGCGCTGTTTCGGTTAATCATTTAGCTTTAAAAAGTAACTCAGAAGGACAAAAAGAAGGGTAAAGAGTTCTCCAATGGTGCATTAATTCGAGCGTTGTCCCTGAGACTTAGCTTTCGGCGCACAGTGGCGACGATTATCTGTTTCATCTGCTTCTAATCATGAGCGCTTCTGTAATGGGAGTCTGATTCCCAGTAGCAGGACTGAGAGAGCGGATAAAACAAGCCCTGCATTCGTTTAGATAGATACCATAAATCACCTCTCCTCCTTGAATTCTTTAGAGAGTCTTTCTCTGCCAAGTGGGGAAACTCGGGTGTTGTTCATCAAGCGTTTGGTTCTGGCTTTGTTTCTTCTACTCGCCGTCACTCCTCTCACTTACATAATCATTCCCCAACAGAAAGGAGAGTTTGAACATTCTCTGACTTACACTGTCTTTAAATCTAGCCTTTGATTGTTCAGTGTGTTTACACAAAGACTGATCAGCCTTAGGGGGATATTCAGAGCCTGCTCTGAATATATGGGTATTTTGCTCTTTAGTGTGGGTTCAAACTTTAAAAGGATGCCTGCTATGTTTTCTGGTATTGTCATAGCTTTTCTTGTTTATCTACATCTGTACATATCTGTGGTGTTTTTGTATTCCCCTTTTGCCTGCAGTGAACAGACAGAGGGCAGAGATACACAGCTTCATTTAGAGTATGGGTGTGATTTCAGTTAGTTGTCAAGATTGCGTGATTAGTGCTGCAGGCCACGTTCTTGTGTCATTTGTTGCCATGGTGACTGACCTAAGTCAACAGAAGTCCAGCTTACTGGTTCTAGTAGTCTCACAATAAGAGATATGGGGATCGCCTGAGTGCAGTGAATGTGTCTCAAATTATTGTATGGCTACCATTACACCACAAAGACAAAAGAACACTCCAAGCACCTCAGAAAAAAGGTGACGGAAAAGTAGAAGTCAGGGGTTAAGCCAAGGTCCTGAACATCCCCAGAGTTCAGTTAAATCCATCATGAAGAACTGGAAGGACTATGGCACATGTGTAAATCTACTTAGATCAGGTCGTCCTCACAAACTGAGTGATCATGCAAGAAGGAGACTAGTGAGAAAGGACACCAGGACACCTATGACTACTCTGAAGGAGTTCCAAGCTTCAGCAGCTGTTGGCCGGGTTCTTCACCAGTCAAACCTTTATGGGAGAGTGGCAAAGAGAAAGACACTGTTGAAGATGAGACCAAAATGGAGCTTTTTGGCCATCCGACAAGACACCAAACATTCCAACCCCACTGTGCAGCATGGTGGTGGCAGCATCATGCTGTGGGAATGCTTCTTGGCAGCCGGCCGTGGAAGGCATGTAAAGGTAGAGGTTGCAGCAAAATGTAGAAAAATCCTGGAGGACGGTCTTTTCAGTCTGAAAGAGAAGTACAGCTTTGGAGAAGATTTAAGATGCATTCACACCAGAGCTGTTTGGTCTGCTTTAAACGAACTCTGGTCCGTTTTCCCGGATAGTCCGGCTCATTTGGAATGGTGTGAAAGCTCACACAAACTCTGGTGCGGACCGAACAAGTGGACCCTGGTCCGCTTGAAAACAGGGGATCTCGGTCCACTTCCAAATGAACCCTGGTGTGGTTTGTTTGAGGTATGAAAGGGAAGCGGACCAACTTGTGAACCAAAGGCAGGAAGTGGCATAAAGTATAATGATAAACTGATTGGAATGTGATTTAATACACTTAAATACATGTTGGTACCTCGCTTGGCGTCTGGGTAACCATAGCAACACGTCGTAGTCTGTGCTGATTTATTCAACTCATGTTAAGAACGACATGTTGGACAGCTCACCGCCTCGCTGGCTGCTCATAATGGCCCAATGCAAGAGCAGAAACCCCAAGACAGCGTAAATTCGGTGTTTTTCCATTGTTTATGTGGAAAAAAGACCGGCGGAAGGAGTTTCGTCTTCTTCTACTCCTTCTTTTCTTCTTGGTTGCCGTTTGTTCATGGCGACAGCGCCCCTAGCGGGCAGAGGTTGTAGATGTTCAGATGGTTTGGTCTGCTTGACCAAGAGAGCAGTGTGAATGCAAACCAAACCAAAGGAAAGTGCAACAATGTTGCCATTTCTGTTCCAAAACGGACTGAGTCCCCCGGACTATCGGGTGTGAAAACGACCTTAATTTCCAGCAAGACAATGAGCCGAAGCATTCAGCGATGGCTGTTAATGCCTGATCCCTGTGCAACCTGACAGAGCTTGAGCAGTTTTGCAAGTAGTCTCCTAAAAAGACATTTTGGCTAACAACCAGTTGCAGCAACTTCTGCAAACTTCTATGAAAGCACTGGAAAGGCAACCAACCCTAACTCACTTTCACATAATTGATCAAAAACGTCTTTTTCCGTGGCTTTTAAAAAGTTTTGTTTCTCCTAGACTATTGTTTTGTCTTCTTCTAATCTTTCAGTCATGTGGCGTCTTAAAACCATGTTGGTATCTGACTCAGTCATACACAGGGACAACAGTTAACATCCTTGTACTGTTTTTGAAGTCTAAAGAGGTTACAGCGGTCAGTGAGCTTAAATCCCATTGGCTGGTGAGTTTAGGGGAGCTTAGCGCTGACTGGACCATCTGGGACAGGATAGGAAGCTTCACATGAGAATAGTAATAAATTTGATACCATAAGTTATTCAAAAGATTAATTTTCATTTATTCAGACTTGATGTTTTTGCCCTTGTTCTTAAGATTTTTCCAACCAAAACTGACAACCCCAGATTAGAGAAGAGGGAGGGACGCCGAGGGAAAATAAAGAGGGAGACCGGAGAGGATGATTCCGCAGAGGGAGAGCTACAGTTATAAAGAAAGAGGAGGAAAAAAAACAGATAAAGAGATTGACCGACTTTCGATTTACTGCTGATTCACCTGATCCCATCTCTACTCTTTTGGACCCATGCTGCTTTCTGCAACTCTCATCATTTCTTGTTCAGTTTCCCCCCCTGGCTTCTCAGCTGCTTTGGAACATTTTTTACTCCCATGCGTCGACCCACCCAGGCTGATGTAAACAAATAGATTCTTCTGCAGTTGTGGTTGTGTATTTTTTACCAGAGTTGAACCCTCTGCTGGTGGAAACCTGAGGAATGTAACCCGACGTTTAAGCAGCATCATGGTGAACTGAGTGATGAGGTAGGACTTCCTGTTTAAATGGTGTTTTCTGTGAGAGAATGTTGTCTAGGTTTCCTGGGTGGAAGACTGGAGTAGTGCATGAAATGACATGAAATTTAATGAATAATTTGATTACATTAAATGCTCCTTTTAAATGTGATTGGATGATGTTTTTGAAAACATTAAAATACATTCTATTACCAATAGGAGGTAGAAGGTAAAACCCACCAACATGGGTGGTTTCACATTAGGGACCCGACAATCCAGCCAGGGCATGGTACAAGTCAATTGTGCCGTGTGTAGTGTAAGCTGGCCTTGCGTTGCTGCACAGTCCCAAAATGCTTTGCGTGTCGCTTGGGTCAGAAAGCCAGAAACCGCTCGTATAAATTCTAGATTTCAAGATATTTTCTTGTTTTAATCTTGATTACAGCTTACAGCTCGTGAAAATCCAAAATCCCCTGTCTCAAAATATTAGAATATTCTGGAAAAGTCCAATATGCAAAGGTTTCCTGAGCCTTCATCCTCTCACTTTGGTTCAGTTCACACAACCACAATCATGGGGAAGACTGCTGCCTTGACTTTTGTCCAGAGGACACCCTTCACAAGGAGGGTTAGCCACAGAAGGTCACTGCCGAAAGGGCAGGCTGTTCTCAGACATATCAAAGCAGATTCATGGAGGGAGTGCAAGCAACAGGGGTGAGCTCAGTCTTCAGAGGATCGTCAAACAAAGCAGAATCAAGACCTTTGGGGAGCTTCCCAAGGACTGGACTGAGGCTGGAGTCAGCAGATCAAGAGCCACCACACAGACGGATCCAGGAAATGGACTACAAGTGTGTTCTTCCTAAACCACAGACATTATAAGTGATGGTTTTGGGGTCCACTGGTCTTTATCAAGTCCAGGAGATTTTAGAGACCCTCATGCTTCCATCTGCTGAGAAGATTTATGGTAATCTTGATTTCCTTTTCCAGGAGGACTTGGCACCAGTCCACAGTGAAGCCAAGACTACCAGAAACTGGTTTCCTAACCATGGTGTTACTGTGTTTGACTGGCCAGCCAACTGGTCTGACCTGAACCCCATAGAGAATTTCAAGAGGGAGATGAGAGACTCGATGATCCAGAAGAGCTGAAGGCTGTGATCAGAGCAACCTGGGCTTCATATCTCCACTGGCAGTGCCACAGGGTGATCGCCTCCTTGCCACATCACATTAATGCAGGAATTTGTGCAAAAGGAGCTCCAGCCGATGACTGAGTGCATAAGTGAGCAGACTTTTCCAGAACATTTCTATATTATAAATCATTTTTGGACTGATGTTTTGTGATATTTCAGTATTTTGCAGCATTAGTTTTGTTAATGTTTTTGCAAGTTGTAAGCCGTCAGGGTTAGGAATCAGTTGCTTTGCAAATTGGATGCTTTCAGTGGGACGGTACCATAAAAATTCCCAAACACTCATTAAAATCTGAGGAAACTGCAAAATTAGCCTCATCAGTTTATAAGACGCAGCCTATTTTGGGGTCTCCTAGAGGGAAAAAAGGTTTAAACTGCTGTCCCGTGTTATAGTTCGCACTATGCTTAGCAAAACCAAACTATGCAGTTTCTGGCTAGCTGTCTAGATTCTTTTAGTACCTCCTGTTTTCACCATGTGGAGTTTGTATTCCTGCTAGCTGGTAGCTGAGCTCTCAGCCTACAGCGGTGATACTCAACGCAAAGCTCTGGAGCCACATGTGGCTCTTTTTTGATGATTTGTGGCTCTTTTATGTCTTCATTTGAAAATTTTTTTTTTGCCTGGAAAACCTAAAAAGGTCAACCTTGACCTCAGACCTCACTACACTCTGCTACACTCTGGTGCAACTATAACTTTCCTTGCGTACTTTTTTTTTTTCCTGTACATTTCTATTGCCCTTATTTGCAATTTCTGTCCCTTACTTTCCTTTTTTGCCACTTTAAATAATTTTTTCTGCTTTTTAAGTGCATTTTGCTACTTCATTTTGCCACAGTTGTCCTATTTTTGGCCCTTTTTTAACAAATTTTTGCCTTTTTTTTCTCCTGCTTTTTGCTATTTGCAAATTTGTTCCCCTTTTAAGCCATTATTTTTGCCACTTTAAGCTGCCTTCTGCCATTGAATGCTACTTTTTTTCCCCATTTTTGCTACTCTTTCTGCTATTTGCCCATTTTAGTCACTTTTCACTCATGTTTTGCAACATTTTTATTGCTTTTTGACCATTTGTGCCACATGTAACTTACTTTTTAAATTCATTTTGCCACTTTTCTCCCCATTCTTGCCATTTTTACATAGTTTCTGCCATTGTATGCCTATTTGCACCTTTACACCCATGTTTTGCCATTTCTTTGCCACTTTTTGAGCATTTTTTCCACTTTAACTTAGTTTTATTGCCATGTTAACCCATTTTTGCCACTTTTCGCCACTTAGCTTGGGGCTCCTATAAGGATATTTTCCAAAAATTTGGCTCTTTGGTTGAGCAGGGTTGAGTAATGATGGCCTACAGTGATAGGTATGAAGTACAGACCCACAGCTGAGGAGTTGTGCTGCCATCCCTACTGGTCATCTGTTTTTAATTGAGAAGTCTTTGCAATCCATCCATCCATTTTCTACACCGCTTATTTCATTTGGGGTCGCGTGGGCTGGAGCCTATCCCAGCTGTCATTGGGCGAGAGGCGGGGTATTTACAATCATTCTGCATAGTTTATTTGCCCAAAATACACCACCAAAAGCAGGTTTATGATCATCATGGAGGAAAGCAGTTAAAAAGTGGTGCTGTCTGCCTGTATTTAACACTAAACTTGTAGGAATAATAACCTTTTGTCAAGCTGTGCCCTCATCTTTCAGTTCTTTCAGTCCTGGCCAAAAAGATGTATTCCTGTTGTAAAGATGAACATTTTAATAAGGGACTAAATGGGAGGAGGTTCCTTCTAAACACCCAGCATAGACATCAGATGCTCAAGTCTTAGATTTTTTTTTTTAGGCTTGCAAAGGCTGCATTTGTCTCTACTCATTATTTTTAATATTTGCCTATTTATTTGTTCATTTGCATATCCTGTGCATGTTTTTAAAATTCCCCTCAGATGCTTTCTGACACCTGTTCAGCCTTTTCTGCTCTAAGGTCTGCTTCTCCTCAATCCTGTCCACTTAGGGCACCTCACAGATAATCAAAAGGAAGTGTCTTTCCATGTCCCGGTGCACTTAGTGCCTCATTTCCTCAAAGCAGAGGCTGTAAATGGTTGGTTTTCCTGCAGATTTTTGGGAGAAAGTTGTTTCATTCTCTCCAGGCGAGCACAGCGTGTGACAGGGAGACATTTTCACAGTCGGGTGGAGGCGCTCTGATCAGAGCCCTCCCACTTATCTCACTGTTGTAACGGCATGTTCCTCTTCTTTCAAGCTCTGCGGTTTTGACGTAAAATTGAGAGGATTTAAAGTTGGGCTTAGGTGTGTGGCTCTGCAGTGCAGTCTGAAGGATGGGTGCTGCCTGAACCACAATACTCTGCTATTTTCCTCCATAAGACTGAGTCAGTTTTAATTGAAATGTGATGGATAATTGCACATAGGTAGGACAGTAGGATGTCGCCTCCATTGCAATCATAGTTATTTAGCAGGTAAACTTTGAATATCCTTCTTCTTCTGGATTTCTTTAGAGTGGAAAAAGGTTCAAGTGTCGGCCAGCTGATGAAAGCCTTTTGAGTTTGCAGTATTCTTTGGTATTCTAGCCTGTCATGTTGATATTCTTACAGTTTCTCAGCTCTCTGCTGAGTTGCAGATAGATGAGTAAGGCTGAGCTAAAAAATTAAAGCAGACTACAGAAGATAAAACTTAAAAGAGGCCCCCAAAAAAAGAAACAAATATAACATTCATGGGAAGAAAAAAGCCAAGAAGTCCACAAGCCTCATCGATTTCTGTCCCGGTCTTTTCACACATGCTCTTAAAAACGTCAACAGATTTCAAAAGTGAATTTTGTTCGACTTAGTCTAGAATTTAGGTTTAGCCTTGCTAAGGCAGTTCTTTTCTGCAGAAAATATGTAAAATCCATGCAACACTTCCCTCCCAGCATGATGCAACAAGCAAATTTAGCAACTAGCTGCTGAGCAGAGTGAGGCATTTAGCAGCCACATATTTCCCTCAGGAGATGCCAGGGACCAAACGAAGGCTGTGAGGGGAGTGAAGATTAGACTAGATTCATTAGGGCTACATGGCTTCTAGTGTGGGGGTTTTCTGTCATCTCAAGTTTATGAAGTGGCCAGAATTTCAGCTAAAGGACGGGAAATCAGGATGTCTGTTGTGTCAAAATCTTACATACTGCTCCTTTAGTACAGGACTAAATGTACATCCAGGCATGCTTTACTTAGATTAATATACTGACTGCATAGGGGAAAAGGAGTATACAACATAATATCATCAGCATAAATATGAATTTTTACATTTTTCTGCAGTATCATCGGTAAACAACAACTGAAGTGAGCCCACGATAGATCCCATGAGTATGGGGATTTGTATTTGATATAAATGAACAGATTTATTGATCAGGATCAATAAATAAAGGGGCACCACCCTAAACCTAGAATATCATCCAAAAAGGATAAAAAAAATAGTCAAAGAATTGAAAATTAAATAATATTGTTATTATTCAATAAATGTTGGTATTTGAATTAAGCCTTACAGATGATTTTTAATCTTACTCACACTCATATGGTAGCTGATAAGACTATTACACATTAATATTTCATTCTTTCATTGAGTTAGTTTTTTTTACCTAAACTAAGCTAACTATTAATACAAAATATTCATTTATTTTTTATGTTTTTAATGACAGAACAGAAAAATGAATTATTTTTAATACACTTAATGCAAAATATTTTTTATTATGGTAAATTATTACAGCCTGGCAGATGTCAATGATTAGCAGCAACATTGATTTTCATGCATTATCTTTTGTTGTGCAATATCAAATACTGACTATTAAGCTGCTAAGTGCAAAAAATGCACTTTTCATACAAAAGCTATAAAAAAATATTATACATCAATATTTTTCTCTAGTTTTATTGAACTAATTTTTTCAACTACAACTGACTGACTGGTATCAATATTCATTAATTTTTTAAGTTTTTAACCCTTTAAATTCCTTTTTTTTTCATGCAAAGTAGTTTTTGTTTTGAATTATTTCAGCCTGGTATATTTAAGTAATTAGCAGCAACACTGATTTTCATGCATTATCTTTTTTGTTTGTTTGTTTGTTTTTTGTTTTTTTGCAATATCAAATAGTGACTCTAAGATGCTAAGTTGGAAGTTTTTAACCCTTTGAATGCTATTTTTCGTGCAAAGTATTTTTTTGTTTTGAATTATTTCAGCCTGGTACAGTATATTTAAGTAATTAGCAGCAACATTTGTATGCATTATTATTTTCTGCATGTTTAGCATGTTTTTTTCTCCATATGCCGACAATGGTCAAAATGGTTGGTGGAGAGTAATAAAAATGATCAGTTCCAAGGCAAAAGCCCAGATTGACACCCAGATGTAATAGAATGCATGTGTTATGCTTTAATAGAAGTGAGGTCAAAAACTGCAGTTTGAAAGTGGCAAAAATTGGCAAAAAATTGCTGGGCAACAGTGGGTTAATGGTGGCAAAAATTGGCAGAGAGAAGTGATAAATAGTGGTGGTAGGGTGGAAAACAATGATTAAAAGTGGCAATACTATGTCAAAAGAGTTTAAAAAAGGGATAGAGCAGAAATTTTGGGGTAAGAAAGGAAAAAAGTCAGAAAAATGGGCTGAAAAGATGGTGAAACGCAATTGAAAATTGGGAGAAATGGGTTAAAAGTGGCAACAATTAGTTTAAAGGGGCGAAAAATGGTTTAAAGTGGCTAAAACTTGACCAAAAAAATAAAAATGGGCAAAAAGTGGTAAAAGGGGCAAAAAATTTGCTGAAAGAAGTTGTGAAAAGTGGGGAAAAAGGGTTAAAAGTGGCAAAACGAGGTCAAATGAAGTGAAAAGAGAGCAGCAACAGTGGGGTAAGAGGGGAAAAATGAAAAAATAGGTTGTGAAGATGATGAAAAGCAGTTAAAAAGTGGCAAAAATAGGCAGGAAAAGATGGGAAAAGCTGTCAAAAATGGGTAAAAAGTGGCAAAAATTGTAAGTAAGAACTGGTTAAAGGGTGGAAAAAATTGATTTGAAGTAGCAAAAGTAGGTCAAGGATTTAGAAAAAGGGATAGAGCAGAAACTATGGGCTTAGAAAGGGAAAAAATGGTGAAAAGCTGTTCAAATGGGGTAAAGATTGGTTAAAAGTGGCAAAAGGTTGGTAAAAATGTTGAAAAGTGGTTAAAAAGTGTCAAAGAGGCAAAAATGGGTGGCAAAAATAGTGAACAAAAAGTAGCAATGGGTTTAATGTTAAAAAAAAATGTGACAATATGGGAGGGACCAGTGATGAAATGTGGTTAAAAAGTGGTTTGAATTAAACAAAACAAATTGATCATAATTCAGTCACAGTTTCAGCTCTAAAATGAGGTTAGCCAGGATGCTAGCAGCAATGCTACGGATCCAGCAAACATGCATTGATATCATCAATAAGTCACTGTGGAGGGCCCATTCTCAGGGGCCCAGCCAGCTCTATGGGCAGGGGTGATAACAGTAAAAACTTTCAGTAATGGTGCAGAGAGCCATGAGCACATGCTTACAGCACTATGTAACTTACAGGTCACTTGGATCCATTTAAATCAGTCTACTGTTACAGAGTTCTCATGGTTGCACAGGAACTGAGTAACCTTTAATGAAATTAAAGTGTAGGTTTTATTTCCTTAAAATCAAATTTTCTCCACTTTGAATGTATAAAACCAGATATGGGAATGGTCAGACTGGAAGCAGCCCAGCAGAACCAGAGCAAATGCACTGGGATGAATAAGGTTTGAAATAACATCAGGAACTTTTGGAACCCTTGGCTACACTCCCAAGACTCTGACCTTTAATTTTGCTGCCTTTATTTAAATACAAGTTAAGTTTTTGTTTGTGGAAAACAGACGGGAAAACTTTGTTCAATCAGACTGAAACATTTGGCATTATTCCTCCAAAGTTGTTAAATTTCTCTCAGACTAAATTTGACCTTTAAGCTGTAATTAGATGCAGAGCAGTTGTCAAATTCTCAGACAAATGAGCAACTCTTTTGGCAGAAACAAGCAGAGAATACGTAGAAGTGGAGCACTGATTTTCTGCACTGTTTAGCAGCAGGGTGGGTCACTAACTTCATCAAGTTTTATGACTGAATGTAGAGGGTGTAATTACAGGGAGGATGAATTTCTATTTTCATTTTAATGAAACAGAAAAGACCTTTGGCCCTAGGACAGGGACTCGGCTGTCTCATCACTAAATGAGACTCTTTTAGCCGTGAGTGATACAGAGTTGAAGAAGTGACGGCAGATTTTGCTTTTGTTCTGCGACATTATTTTATTACTTTGTCTCAGCATTATAAATTTAAAATCCATCATCTTCTGTTTCTCATATTTGGTCATCACCTCTTCTCTCCTCTCTAGTTTGCTCTACTTTTCCTTGTCTTCAACCCGTAGCCGTCCCGTTACACTCTACATCAGAGGTTTTCAAAGTGTGGGAGAGAGCCTCCCCTAAGAAGAAATTATTCATTCAGCGGACCACCACCCACAAAAAGGATTCAAATTGAAAAACATTTATGTCTAATCTTTAAACATTTTTAACATTATTATATTTTGGTTATTTTGGTTTTCAAATGTCCGTGAACATCTGCCTTTCCCTCTTATTCAGTTATAATACCCCTTTTTCATATTTTTTGGCCATTTTACTACTTCTTTTGGCCTCTTTTTCCCCATTTTGTCCACTTTTATCCCATTTTTGCCATTTTTTTACCTTTTTGCCCATTTCACTACCTTTCATCATTAAATGTCCCTTCTTTTTCAATGTTTTGCTTATTTTTGCGGCGTCTTTTCGCCACTTTTTCTTAATTTTGTCACTTTTAACCCCTTTTTATGCCCCCTTTTCTTTACCATTTTTTGTCTTTTTACATCCATTTAATGTACCCATTGCCATTCAATACCACTTGTTTCCGTTTTTCACAATTTTTGCCTCTTCTTTTTGTCAATTTTGCCATTTTTGACCTTTTTCACCTTTTTGCCCATTTAAGCTACCTTCTGTCATTAAATATCCCTTTTCACAATTTTTTTGCTCATTTTTGCGACATCTTTTTGCCACTTTTTCCCATTTTTTTGCCACTTTTATCCCATTTTTTGCCCTTTTTTTAACCATTTTTAGTGACTTTTTGTCCATTTAAGCAACCTTTTGCCATTAAATTCCACTTGTGTCCTTTTTTCTGAATTTTTGCCTCTTCTTGTTGCCATTTTTGCCCTTTTTCACAATTTTTTTGCCACTTTTTGCCCATTTAAACTACCTTTTGCCATTACGTACCGCTTGTTTCCTCTTTTTTATTTTTGGCCATTTTTTGCCACTCTTGACTGCTTTTTGCCCATTCTAGTCACTTTCCACTCACTTTTTGTCACTTCTCACCCATTTCTGCTACTTTCTGACCATTTTTCCACTTTTTCTCCCCATTTTCACCCATTTTTTGCTGCTTTTTGACCATTTTGCCACCTTTAACCTATTTGTATTGCTACTTCAAGCCGTTTTTGCCACTTTTCACCTCTTAGATTGTGGCTCCTGCAAAGGTATTTTTCAACAATTTTGCTCTTTGGTTGAGGGTTGAGGAACACTGCTCTATAGCACAGTCCCTATGGTAACTGTAAGTCTATCCATGTTGCTCCATGCACAGCAGAAGTTAGCAAAGCAAATCACCTTTTTTAAGGTTTATGGTTCCACGCCTCCCCTAAAGCTCTGTGCCCCCCCCCCCCCTCGGAGAGGCCCGCCTCACACTTTGAAAACCACTGCTCTACATAATATTACATCATACAAGCTCACAGTAGTTACAGGATAAAAAAGCAAATCACCTGTACCTAGGAGACTCTTTTGCTTGCTTTTCCCAGTAGAGCAACATGGTTATATAAAGCCTGCAGATGGACATGGCAGAGGTCTTTTCTATAGGCATTCACTCCTTATATAAGAGTATTCACTCCCTTTCAGGGGCGTAGCACAGGGGGAAAAAGGGTACTGATTACCCCACCCACAGTAGGGAGGGGCCGTTGAAGAGCCTACAATTAAAAGTGTGTTTTTGTCTACTTTTTTCTGAGTAATTAGTGTCATTATTTATCAAAATCAACAAAATGAATGGGTCAGCAGACTGAAATGTGTATCAAATAGGGTAAAGGAAATACCAGGGGGCCTCAGCTCCTCCCTTAAAACTGTCCAGATGGTATAGTCCAGCGCTGCGAAATAATGCAAGTCAATTCAGTTTAACCGTAGTAAAAATATTGCTCATACATGGAGAAATTAGGCTTCAAAAATACATTAAAAAAGCATATATATTTGTAAAAATGATGTAACATTTGTTGCCTGGCTAGCCCAAAATTCCTAGCTTCGCCCCTGCTCCCTTTTATTGATTTTATAAACCAATCATGGCCAACTTAATTTGGCTTTTTCACACAAAAAAATGTGCAAAAAAACTTTAATGCCAAAGTAAAACCTGATTTTTTAACAAAATAATATCAAATAAATAAAAATATGGAATGTAAAACAATTTTCACCCCATTCAAGTCGACATTTAATAGATGCACCTTTGGCTGTGCATTTTCTGCCACATTGATTTTACCCTCTACTTTTACTAGCCTTCTAGGCCTGCCTGCCGAGAGGCATCCCCACAGCATGATGCTGCCGCCACCATGCTTCTAGTCCTGGCCTCCCTCACTAGACCCCTTCTTGCACGCTCTCTCAGTTTGTGAGGACGGCCTAATCCAGGCAGATTTTTGAGGCATGATTCAGCCGCCCCAATTCATGCATTCACAGTACAAAGAGGGTCCAGGTTGTGCACTAGTTTGTTGGTCTGAGATGGCCATCTTATACATACAAAAATGCTGCTCTAATAATGCTGCATCGGCTTGTAAAACACATCATAACGCTGCCTCAGTTACCGGTTAAATTGACCTACTTTTGAGCCACTATGTTCTGGATGGTCACCGTGTCTCCCCCAGCTCTGCAGCTGTGAATGACAGCTGGTCTCAGACATGAGTTGCACATTCACTAGAGATAAGCAGCTCCGTCTGTTGCTGTAAATGTACAGTAAGCTACGTTTGCCATTAAAAGTTAAAGGCCCTTTCTAAACATGATGCCACATTTTCTTCGATTAAATTCTGCCTATAGCGCAGTGGTAGCAGTTTAATTAAACTTTTGTTTATTAAAGGGATGCTTCAACATTTTGGCAAATTCGCTCATTGCCATAATCCCTATAGTCTTAGTCGGTGGTTTTTAAACTTTTTTTCGCCCAAGGCACACCTTAGGTTAAGCCAGAATCTCAAGGCACACCATTTTTAAATCAATACAAAATAGACTTTTAAAAAATGTTTCTGTCAAGATGGGCTATAAGGGGGGATAAAAGGGAGAGTTTTCTGGGGACCAGCCTACTGTGGGATCATAGAAATGGAAAAATTGGGCAAAAGGTGGCAAAAATGGGTTGAAAGTGATGAAAAAAAAACATGGCAAAATTGGGCAAAAAGCGGCAAAACAAAGTCAGAAATGGGCGAAAATTGGTTAAAACATGGCCAAATAATGGGTTGAAATTGGCAAAAACCTGTTGAAAGTGTCAAAATGGTGGTAAAAATGGGTTGTAAGTGGTCCAAAGGGGTTAAATGTTGTAAAAAGGTGGTAAAAATGGGTTAAAAGTGATATAAAAGGGCAAAATTGGGCAAAAAAGTGGTCAATAGCAAAAGTGGTCAAAAATAGCAAAAAGGTGGCAAAATTGGGTTTTACATTTCAAAAGGGTGGCAAAAATGGCAGAAAAGTGGCAGAAAAGGGTTACAGTCATAAAAGGTGGTAAAAAGGGGTTACAATAGTGGCAAAAAATGGGCAAACAATAGCAATAATGGGCGAAAAGAGGCAAAAAGGTAGCAAAAATGGGTTAAATGTGCCCAAAATGTCTAAAAAAGTGGCAAAAATGGGTCAAAAGTAGTAATAAGAAGTGGCAAAAAATGCTAAAAAGCAGTAAAAGGGTTTAAGTTGTCGATCAAGTAGCAAAAATGGGTAGAAAAAATTGTCAGCTTGGTTAAAAGTTGCATGAATTATAATTTTAACACTAATTTCAACCCAGTAATAGGTTGCCATGCTTTTCAGCTCTAAATGAGGTAACTGTTTGCCAGGATGCTACCAATCCAACACACTGACATCATCAATAAATCTCAATTAGGCAGGGCCCATTCTTTGAGGTTTTTCAGTACTTGCGATAAAGTTGTAGTAATAACGTATGGTTGTACAGATTCCCAAGGCACACCTAGACTTGCCTCAAGGCACACTAGTGTGCCCTGCCACACCATTTAAGAACCACTGGTCTTAGTAATAGGTTCATTTCCTTTAGTTGTCGGTGAAAGCTGTTTTTAGATCTGGGGGCTGATAAACCAGCTGCTCAGCTAACGCTATAGAGACTTCTGTCCAGCTTTCCCTCATCAGACACATCAAATACATAATCCAACAACTCCAAAACGCTCTCGCGAACAAGTTGTGACCTGTACAGTCAGTGTTTGAATTTGTCAAGAAAGTAAATTAACAAAAGCGTAATAAATTTGGGCCTATACTCACGCTTGGCCTTTTTTTTTTGCACGGATGTTGCCAGTTTTCAGTGTTGAAAACTGCTGGCCCCCATAGAGGGGGGTTTTTCAGAGACGACCTCCAAAATCTGGGAGTGGAGAGGATGGAATGTCCTGCTAGCAATCCTGACCTCACCCCCATTGAACACTTGTGGGTTCAGCTTGGGCGTGCCAGATTGACCACACAACCACGTTGGCTGACTTGTGACAAATCCTGGTTGAAGAATGGGATGCCATTCCACACTAGTGCGTGACCAGGCTGGTGACCAGCTACTGAGGATCCTGTTTAATCATCCAGTCCTCCAAAAAAGAGTCAATGGCAGAATAAGCTGTTTGGCAATGGCAGAGAAGATTTGGCCAATTTTTCATGCGTAGATTCCACATACTCAGCTCTGCTGCTCATCCCATGAACTCATGATTCTTACATAAGGAACATGCATATAAGATTTAGTGCCAAAAAGCAGGTTTGCATCCATATCATAGGACATATAAATCACACCCTTCTCTGCAACATCCCACTACCATTAGGAGCACAAAAAGGTGGTGCTCATTCTCATTGAGGGCAAATATCAAGGGTTATGTGATATTTCCTATCAGCACAGTACACTGAATCATCCGATATTTCAGTCTGACCTTATTTTTCATTGTTCCATAAATAAACACAGAGACACAGGGGTCACAGGCATGAACAAACATAGTAACCTCCCTGTAGACTCGGCTTTGGATCCCCACTTGGCTCAGGACCAGTACCAGGTGGCTTCTCAGGAGTTCCAAATGGAGCCAGCTTCCACTGGTTAGCATGCATCACTATTGTACTTGCAGAATGCATCCACAAATGTGATTATTGCAAGTATTGCATGCAATATTCATTTAGCACTTCCACAGTCCTGCCAAAGCTGTCTCTCTGTGTCTTCAACGGCAGCTTTATCTCCTCTGACTTTAATGTACGTCTTCATAAAACTGCAGGGGAACATCCATTAGCATTTTGTAATACAGTGTAACTGATACAGCAATCTACTGCAGCCTAATTCAGCTGTCAGAAGAACAATGTACTCACCCACAGAGGTTGTCTGTAGAGGACATGAGACCATTCAGCCATAAATCTGGAGGATAATCAGATAGGCAGCACTTTTCACCAGCCAGCTCAATGTTATAAAGTTGAGTGTTTGAGATTGTAGCTGCTGTATATCACTTGAGTGCTTGCTATCAGATGTTTTATTGAATTAGGGCAACAAGACCTCCAAAAGGCTTAACAGTGATTTCTGGCATCTCTGAAGGTCCCGTCTCAACAGAAAATGCAGCCAAAGTGGCCTCCGCTAGCCTCCTTTTATTCACGGACATCACTCAAAAATGTCTAAACTCTCTATTGATCAGCAGGAGAAGGCACGCGGTGCTTGCATGACTTCACAAATAGATTTGCAGCAAGCTTACACAGCATTGTTGGAAATTAATATTGTATTCCTGCTGCCACGCCACACTATAAACTGGGCATAAAGTTTCTGAGGTATTGCTTATTTGTTTCAGCTGGTTGGGTTTCTGGAAAGTCTTTTTCTTTGTCGATAAAAGACACTTTGTTTTACATCTTTTCTAACTTTTTCAGCGCCATAACTTCATTCAGTTCTTCACACTTTTTGGTCTTGTAGCAAACGAGCCTGAAGCATAGGCTGTGCTGATTTTTCTGTCTTCTTTCTGTGTGTATTTTCTCCACAATTGGAGCTTATAGCCCTAACCTCATTTTCACGAGTCTTACTGATCTGCTTTTGCAGAACTGTCAAATAATTAGTCACCAATATACAAAAATGTAAAGCCTGAATTTAGTTTTTTTAATGGAACTCTAGTTAGGAACATGATAGTCATTGTTTGATTATATATATATATATATATATATATATATATATATATATATATATATATATATATATTTATTTATTTATGTAATACATTTTGAATATTTTTTCTTTTTATTTCTATTATTTTTTTAGTCTTATTTTATCTAATTAATCATATTTATTTAATTATACATTAATTATTTTTTGAATTATTTGATATGCAAATTTAAATTAGATGTAAATATTTAATGCATTTTTATTTTACACTGCGTTGGCAGTAACTGATGTGTTCATGCCAATAAGGCAAATTGAAATCTAACAAATAAATCGAAATCTAGTAATGTATCTGTCCCTCTCTCACAGATAAAGTTCAAGCCTATGCAGAAGAGAGATGTTATCATCCACTGATGGCTCAGCTAAGATTTTGATCTAACATCAGGATAGGGTTGCAGCAGATGTGGAAATCCAAAAAGTTGTGCATACAAGTTGAGACAAAAACCAAGAAGTAGGAAGAGGAAACGTTTTAACAATGTCAGAATATTAACTTGACCAAAGTGTCTATAAAACCCTGCAATGTAGGACACTTTTTGAAGCAAAACAGACATTATTATGGTGTTTTTAAACATATATAGTGCTTAACAAATTTATTAGACCACCCTAACCCTAACCAAAGTAAGGTTTATGCCACAGCTGCCCTAAATTAACAGCATTGGTAATTACCAAAATCATTTTTTTTGTTTCTGCAGTGGTTAATACACCAATATGTAGAAGCTCTTGAATTTTCAAATTAACTGATTTACAAAAAAACTGGAAAAATAGTAAAGCACATAAATATTTCTTGATTAATATGTCAAATTATAGTTATTTACTTGCATTCCTGAACAGAAAAATGAGTTTTAGTGGTTGAATGTTATGCTTGATTCATTTCTGACTTCTCAGAGAAGCCCAGTGAGCCGGCTCAAATTTGGGTGAATTCAGTTTGAAATCCCTCATTCCTGTTCAAAATGGTAAAACATGGAGAGCTCACTGAAAATGAAAGAGTCCACATTAAAGCACTTCATGATGCTGGATGGTCTCTGAGACAAATATGACAGGTGGTTGAATACATTTGTTGAGCACTGTATATTCTGGGTTTTTATGCCTTTTTTGAGAGTGGAGGTCAGTGGATAGAATCAGAAATAGTGATGAGAGATAAGCAGGAGAGGAGCCACAGGCCGGACTTGAACCCAGTGCATGGGGCACGACCTAACAACAGACATTTTTGGGTGTTCAGTGCTGAAAAAAGTATTCATCCCCTTGAGTGTTTTATCCTTTTATTGATTTTATAAATCAATCATAGCCATATAATTTGGCTTTTGATTGTAGTATAAAGACATCTGTGTCTTGAACATCCAATCACTGGTTTATCAGTATCTCTGGCTACCATTACACCATGAAGACAAAAGAACGCTCCGAGCAACTCAGAGAAAAGGTTACTGAAGCGTATGAGTCAGGGGTTAAGCCAAGGCCCTGAACCTGAGTGGGAGAGGCCACCAAGCCACCTATGACTACTCTGAAGAAGCTTCAGCAGCTGAGATGGGAGAGACTCTGCAGACAACACCTCTTTGCCAGTCCAAGCTTAATGGGAGAGTGGCAAAGAGAAAGCCACTGTTGAAGAAAACTCAGATTCAATCTGGACTAGAGCTCACCACAAGGCATGTGGGAGAAACTGGAAGAAAGCTCTTTGGTCTGATGAAACCAAAATGGGGCATATTGGCCATCAGACTAGACGCAACAACACCATGCCTACTGTGAAGCACAGTAGTGGCAGCATCATGCTGTAGGGATGCTTCTTGGCAGCCTGCCCTGAAAGGCTTGTAAAGGCAGAGTGAGTGAAATGAGTGCAGCAAAGTATAGGAAAATCCTGGAGGACCATCTTTTTCTGCAAGAGAGCTACGACTAGGGAGACTTTTACAAAAAAATAGTCATTTAATTAAATGATGATAAATTGATAGTTGGCAAGATATGTTATTTTTTGTCCTCAGTGTTTACGCTGACCTGGACCTTAGTGTTGGGAAACAGTTTACAAATATCAGATTGCACATTTCCCCAAACAAATAGGATCTTAAACACAGCGGTATTTCTAAAATCCCCCCTTCCTCGTTTATCGGTTTGTTTGCCCCGTGAGTCGGTTCAAGGTTTGCCCTTGGATTCTTGTTTGTCCACATGTAAACACCAGGGGAGCAAAGATTATAAGCAATGACTCTCCTACTCTGCCTTGGTTACTCTGCTAATGCCACACAGCCCCTGATGAAGCATTCACAGTTAATGTTAATGAGTAATTCCATTAAGTTTGCGCTCATTTTTCTCTTCAATGGGCATAAAGGAGGGGATTATGTGATGGTGTGTGAGTACATTTTCTTCTCCACTCCATAATCAGATTTGATTGTGACTAGTCTTCTCTCCTGAGTCAGCAAGGACGACTGCACTATTATGTTTTGTCCTTTTATTGTGTACACATTATTGTTGTGTTAATCTCGCTGCTTGCTGTATGCCCGCCGGCATGGCTGACCTCTGTGTGTTCTGCCTGGAGAGAATCGTTGATTCTCAAGCATTGGCACACGTTTAGCAAAAGAAATGTGACAAATGCATGCAGCTCAGTGACATCTTTGTGCCTGCCGCTGATGGCACACATCTGTCCATGCATTGATCCGCCCCGCTCTGTGTGTGTGTGTTCTCTGTGAGCGTGCCGGACACACATGTTGTCATCTCTCTGATGATGCCGTGCAGTGGGGGGGGAGGTTTTCCCAACATTGTCCCCTGCAATCTCACACCGCATGACACTCTGCATGCATATGTGTGTGCGGCTGTGTGGAGTGAATGGAGTTTATCCCCACTGGCCCAGATGCCCCGGCTAAATCCATCACCAGTGGTGCTGCACAGCGGTGCTAAGCTGGAACATTTGGCACCAAGCAAGGAATGAAAAAAACAGAAAAAAAAACAAGGCAGACATACACATATGCACTCACACAGAGAAAATTGAGTTTGGGGATTTTTTTTTTTCTGAAGAGATTCAGAAGTGGATTTTTTAGTGGAAGAGTTTGCCTGAGGGAGCGGGACAGGAGCTCTTTCTCCGAGCCTTTCGGTGGCGGTGGGGCCGGGGCATCCATCCCTCTCTCTCCACCCTTTGGTTCCTTCATCTGTCCGGTCCGGCTGACGGGATGGAGCCGTGCGACGACGATGATGAACTGGGGATGTTAACCGCTTTCCAGTAAGTTCCTGTAACCCTTGTTTACACAGAATACACACATTTTTTTTTAGTTTTGAATACATTTCCAACCACTGACATCCTTATCGGCGCTTCCAAGTCACATTGCAAAATCTTCTTTAGGGAGGCTTTTGTTGATTAAACTTTTGGACTGTTTACATGGAGTTTGGAGCCTGTTTGGGTGCTTCATCCTTTGGTAGCCTATTTATTAGGGATTTAGGCCCATTTTAAATTAATCTTTTTTTTTATGCCTTTTGATTTCCTGCTTTGTTTCTATCAAAAAAACATTGTGTATGTAGATGAACTATTTTGTATATGCTTTCTATTGGTCATATAAGCCTCAGTCTTAGTTGCCATTGCATTGTGTGGTAATGTAAAGTTTCTCCAGGAAATGTTCAGGAGAAAGTCAGATTGTAGAAGTAGCAGGGGCACCAAAACACTCAACAAGTATTGCTGCTAAATTTTATTTTGGAAATAAGGGACCAGAGTGACTCATAATAAAGCGATGAAGAGAAATGTATGAGATGGAGAAGTAGAGATGCTACATTTTGCTGTTGGATACCAGTTTTCTCAAACAAAATACTTTCTTTGCATGCAAGCATAACACTTTTACTTCGAGTATAGAGTTTCTCTGCTATTCATGAGTCTTTTTTAAAACAGTTTTTGCAGATAGAATGTATTAACCCTTATGCCCTGTTAAGGGAAATCTGTGTATTTTGGAGTGCATTATATGAAATAACTTTGGGTATGATTGTGGCCTTGCCACAAAAATTAGGTCAGGGAGTGTGTTTTTGCATGAATTTTGATATTTTTGAGTTTCATCCATATCCACTGTATTTTGACTGTGTAGTCAAAAAAGTTGCGTTCGGTTTGTTTACTACAAAGTTGGTACCATAGACTTCCATTGTAAACACATTTTTTGACCTTTCATGTAAAACAAAGTGAAAAAAATATTTTCCTTTCTCTGTAGCAAACTACTTGAAGTTTTGTAAAAATTAAGTCAATCACAAAATTGCCCCATTTTCACATCACCCCACCCACCCAAATAAAAAATACTGACTTCCGGTGGGTCAGAATGGTTGAAATGAAAAACTCACATTGTCTGTGCACCCAAACAGGCTCCAAACTTATAATGGAAGTCTATGGTACAAACTTTGTAGTGAACAAACCGAAAGTAACTTTTTTGGACAAACTGACATTATGCAAAAAGTACTAATGCACCAAAATCAATCTTCCCACATATTATCATGATAGTTAACCCGGTGATACTGATAACAAACAAAGTCAAACATTTTTTTTGAATATTGACTTACAGTGTATTTTTCAAAAAACGCAGTTAGTGGTATATGATCAAAAATGGCATCTGAAGGGTTCATTTTTAATGCAATTCTTTAAATCATGATATAAATCAATCAAGAACCCCTTCATGAAGAAACTGGGAAAACATTTTGGAAAAATATTGATCTTTCATTAAGTTACTCCATTTTAAAGGTCCAACTACAAACTTTGTAGTGAACAGACCAAAAGCAACTTTTTTTTTAACAGGGCATAATGGTTTAAGTGTGTACAGTTGTGCAGTTTAGCATCCCCAATCTAATAGGACTGAAAGGAATGTTTGTCACATTTTGACAAACTTCTTAATTAAGTATTCAGGATCCAAAAACTGTGCTATTTTGCATGCAGATGAAAGCTAACTTAAAGGGATGCAAAAGAGTTGTCAGATAACAGAGACTCCTTTATCAGGTACAGCAGTACCCACAATTGTATGATTTTGCATCTCCAATAAAATTGACCTAACAGGGATGCAAAATGTTTATCACATTGACAGAATTCTAAATCAAGATTGCATGAGCCACATCTGTGCTATTTTGCATCCCAGATAAAAGTAGATTTAAAAGGATGCACAATGGTTGTAACTCATCGATTGGCTTCTTAATGTGGCACATCAGTATCCTCAGAAAAGTGTTATGAAACACTGACAGGCTTTTTATTAAGTCAGATCCCCAAACTGAAACTTTGATTGATGCAACATTGTCAGCTAATATTGAAAGTTTCTAAATCAGGTCAACCATTATCCACAATTGTGCAGTTTTGCATCCCCAATAAAATAGAGTTAATGGTTGCAAAATGTTCATCACATTTTAACAGAGTTCTAAATTAAGAATGCATGATCCCCAATTGTGCAGTTTTGCATCCCAGATAAACTTACAGGGATGCACAATGGTTGTCACTTATCAACTGGCTTCTTAACGAGGCACATCAGTATCCACCTCTGTTCTGTTTTGCATCCCAAGAAAATTGTTATGAAGTATGGACAGGCTTTTTATTAAGTCAAATCCCCAATCAAACTGAGTTGAAACTTTGATTGATTCAGCATCATCGGTAAATATTGAAAGCTTCTAAATTAGGTCACCCATTGTCCCTAATGGTGTGATTTTGCATCCCGCACTATTCAAAAAAACGGGTGTAAAATGTTTGTTACATAATGACAAACTTGTCAATTAAGTACGCAGGATCTACTGCTATGTGATTTTGCATCCCCTGATGAAAGTGAAAAATGTTGTCAATCATCGCTTGGCTTAAACCTGAGGTACATCTGTCTGCGCTATTGTGCTGTTTTGCATCCCCAGTCAAACTGAATTAAGAGATTTACTAATGTTCAGTTTTGTTTCCTCAATGAAATTGAAATGAATGGATTCAAAATGCTTCCCCAGTAGAACTGCTTTTAAACTGATTTTTAAAAATTGGTTGTTAGTTATTTAAAGGCTTCTAAATCAAGCACACCTGTATCCACTTTGGCGATATGTGTTACCCCCAATAAAACGAAACTAAAAGGGATGCAAAATGGTTGTCAAATATTGTCATGCTTTTTAAATAAGACTTATCTGCAATCAAACTGGATTAAAAATGGATGCAACGCCGTCATCAAATACTGAAAGCTTCTAAATCCGGTCAACCAATATCCACATTTGTGTGATTTTGCATCCCCAAAATATTTCGCACAAACAGGCATGTTTGAAAACAAGTATGCAGGTTTGCAGTTTTCCTAATGAAAGTGAACTTAGAGGGATGCACAATGGTTGTCACTTATCGACCTGCTTCTTAATGAGGTACATCAGTATCCACCTTTGTGCCGTTTTGCATCCCCAGTCACTCTGGACTAAAAAGATTACCTATTGTGCAATTTTGGGTCCCCAATGAAACTGATACAAAGGGGATACAAAATGGTTGTTGGTAAGTTTAAGGGCATGAAATCAAGCATGTAGGAACTGTAACTGTGCAATTTTGCGTCTGCGATGTCACTTATCTGTAGAGTGATGGTAATTTGTACCTTTTTGGCTGTTTTATATACCTTGGAGGTCAATAATATCACCATCTTTCTTTTTCACCATCTTGACTCTCATCATCTCTGATCCCTGCATGCTGGTGGACTTAAATCCGGACTGTCTTGCTGCAGGCTTTAAAGCAGCCATATTGTAATCTTGGGCACAGAATTGACCGCACGTGAGTCGTCCGTTACGTAAGGCCGAGGTGGCTGTAAGCAGCAAAGGAATCCAGGACCTTGTAATTATTGAACACACTTGCAGATTACATCATGGATTGAGAGGTTTAGCAAGCTGGCTGCCTGGAAGTGTGGCCAATGTGTGGCCTCGAAATGTTTCATTATTTTGGATGCATTAGCAAATCCTGTTGCTTCCTGCACTGAGCATATAGGGTAATTAATCCCCAGACGTGTGCACTTTGTATTTGTTGCAGATTGAAGGTGCGAGAGTTATCTTTACTTTCTGTACTAAGTAAGCAAGGAATTTAATTGTTTTAATATTGTCTCCCTCACAGCCTGGTGGTGTGTTTATTCTTACTGATGGTCATGTGGAGAGATAATCCATGTTTAAACCCCAAGAAAAACATTTCAAGTATGAGACTGATGGACAAACAATTTGAACAAATGAATAAATTATTCCTGGCTAGCAGGAGCCTAGTGACAATTTTAAATGATGTGCTGTTGTCAGGAAAGGAGTAGTTTCACTAACAAGATAAATAGAAATAAGGAAGACAAAAGAACATGAATAAAAATAGCATGTTAGACAGGAAGTCTGAAGTTGAATGGATGCACTCAACAGTCACAGAGTGTCAGAAAACTGAGTCCTTGAAGTAAATATCCTGAACTGTCTCCTATTGTGTTACTATGTAACATGCAATTTCCTCATAGGACGACTGCGCTGTGCACCAAAGCGTTGCAGGTTTGTTTCGACTGACGGCGAGTGACCTCGCCCACTGGAAGCGTGTCTAGTGCCCTGCGCCGCGGCGTGCAGGCCTGATCAGCAAGCTAAGATCACAGTCACCAGCAGACGATTTTACTTTTTGGGGTTCATTTATCATCCTTTCCAGTATAAGTCCATGATATTATTGCTTCCACCATTGGTTGAGTGCATTAGGAAGTTAAAAGGTTAATGTTTGCTTAAATGATCCGTGCTTTTATATACATTTTTGGGGCTAAATGTCTTCAAAAGTGAACTTTTCCTTGTCAGTGGCACCATTGTCACTCTGACCTCTCAGTGCTCTCGCTGCAGGATGAGACGTAATGTTGAAATAGTGATGATTTACGATTGGGAGTCCGTGCATTGTGTTGTATTTTGAAAGAACTGGATATTCTCCCCTATGACTTTCTGTTTGGAGCTTTCCGATAGACAGGTATTGATGCGATTTGACCTGCAGCATATGTTAACTGAAGCGGAGCATTGTTAATTTCATCAACTAAAACTATGACTTAAACTATTTGTCGACAGCCTTTTTTTCCATGACAAAAACTAGACTGAGACTAACAAAAATAGTTCTGTGATGACTAAAACTGACAAAAACTAAGTTTAGTTTTCAATGAGATGACTAAAACTAGACTAACATGTAATGTAGTTTTTGTCAGACATTCAGAATCTATGGTATTTCTCCATTGTGGGTAAATCTGTGATAAAAACAATGCAGCTGTAGCTATTCTGCCTCTTAGCTGTAGAAAGCAGGGACCCCGGGTTCAGCAGAGTGCAGAGAACAACGTACGATGGTCTGGTACCAAATTTAGGCAAGAGAATAAATGCTTGGACTAAAAGTAAAGACTAAAATGTGAGGACTTTTTATGGACTAAAACTGAAAAGGATAGAAGTGACTAAAACTGGACTAAAACTAAAATGCATTTCATTTAAAGACTAAAACTGAGACTAAAATTAAAAATCGCTGTCAAAACAAAATTAACACTGAAGCGGAGCGGAATGGTGCTGCAGGAACGTGCCGCTGCCGGACTGGAGCACCGGCTGTGGAAATGCTCTGATGGACTAGAGAGGGAGTGATGTGCTCCACAGCACGATTCACCAACAGATCGTGGCACGGTCGCCGGCATCTCACATAACGAACTTTCACGGTTACCCTGAATTTCCATATACAATGTGCACACCGAGCACCGAAGTGCCATGGGCGACCTCGCCCACTAGAGCGTCTAGAGCGCTGCGCCACGGCGCGCAAGCCCTGATCAGCAGGAAGAGATCACAGGAGAACTGCGAGTTCACGCAGAAATAGTATGTCAACAGCGGACTATTTTACCTTTTCGGGTTAATTTATCATCCTTTCCAGTATAAGTCCATGATGTTACTGCTTACTCCATTGAGTGAGTACATTAGGAAGAACGCGCCGCTGCCGGTCTAGAGCGCTGGCTATGGAAATGCTCTGATAGACTAAAGAAGGAGCAAAGTGCTCCGCAGTATGATTCGCCGCGTTCCGCAGCAGGCACGCTGTATATTGAAATTGGGGGGAGGGTTACAGTTAGTCCAGAACTCTGCAGCATGACTTTTAACAGGAACCAAAAACATGAACATATCACCCCAATTCTTGCATCTTTGCACTGGCTTCCTGTTAATTTCAGAATTGGTTTTACAATTTTATTGTTTGTTTTTAAAGCTTTGAATGGACAGGCCCCACAGTACGTCTCGGACCTCATCCAAATCTATTCACCAGTGCACGCTTTGAGGTCCGAGGGCCAGCTCCAGCTCGTGGTGCCTAGGACAAGACTTAAAACCAGGGGAGACTGGGCGTTTTCTGTGGTCGGCTTTAAACTCTGGAGCGCTCTGCCCCCCTTTGTCCGAACAGTTCCCTAGTGGAGTGTTTAAAGTCTCGTCTTAAGACCAATTTTTATTCTTTAGCTTTTAACACCCCGTGAGTTGTGTGGTCCCCTGTGTCATTTTATTATTTCATACATTTCTATTGTTTTTATCTTTTTATATTTTGTATTCATATTTATTGTTTTTAGCTACTATCTATTGTTTTAGTATATTCCTCTGGTTTTACTGGTTTTATTTTGAGCACTTGTAGTACAATTGTTCTGTTTTTAAATGATGTTTTGTGCAGCACTTTGGAAACGTTCAATTTATAAAATGTGCTATATAAATAAAGTGGATTGGATTGGATTGTATGTGTAAACTGGAGGTAAATACTGTAAGAGAACTCACTGTTGTAAATGCCTTACCTCATATGCACATTTGTACAAATCAACTATCTTAAATTATCTTATCCACCTCATGTAAATCTGCCCACATCCTTGCCTCTTATCATGTCTAGTCAGCATCCTTGCACACTTTGCACATCTTGCAACTATACTATTGATGCACATGGACTTTTATATACTAGATAAAATACCTAACAAAAGCTTGTACATATTCAGATCTCTATTTTTGATATACTTTTTTCAGTTTTGTACATTTTTAATTTAAAAAACAGTTCTTATTTTGGTGCCATGGTGTCATAACAGGATTCTGTGTCATTTTATTTCTACTATAATCGTATCAAACTGAAAGATCATGGTGTCCTTAACCCTAAAGATGTGTTCTTGTGGTTAAGAAGAGTATGAATGATTTTTCTGACTGAAGCAGTCAGGAGAGGAGCTCTGCCTCCTCTTTCTCTCTATCTGGAATAAAAAAAAAAAATCCCATGCAGCTGTTGGTCAGCAGCGGACTGTGAGATTGAGGCAGCGCCAGATCACAGCATCATTGTCGAAGGATTACAGCAACAGGGTGATAGGTCATTGGCCAGGAAACATGTGGCCCAGAAAGCAGACAAATGAAATTTGATTCAGATTCAGAGTCAGCGGTGCTGTGTCAGACAGACAGACAGACAAGTTTGCGTTTTTTCTTTCAATCTCTCCACCTGCTGTTCCTGGTTTTCTAACCACTGATATTCCAAATATCTGAGTGTTGACTCAGCAGCTTCTAAAGGAGCGACACGTAATGGTGTGTAAGTTAAATTTTAACATCCTGTGCTGCTGCGCTATTTTCTTATCAGTGTGCTACAGAAAAATAAAACCAAAACCCACAGAGCGCTCTTTATTCTGGGAGATTAGACAAAAAAAAACCAAATTACTACATTCAGTAGCCTTATGTAAACTCGACAGATCATATAATAGAATTTTAAGAGGCGCTTTGGAAACAAGCTGAGTCATTTCATTATTTAAATAAGAATGTTTGATAAATATGGCTTTTTGCAAGTGGAATTAATTAGGATTTTTGTGACTAATTTTGAGTATTGTTTTTTTTTACAGCTTTATGTGGCCCTAAAAGGAATAATACAATACTCCAGCAAAATCAAAGTGCCTGGTACCAAAACAGAGTACAGTTGAGGTGAGTCAGGTCAGAACTACACATGGACAAGCCCTGATAGCTTATTAGATAGTAAAAAGGTTGTTAAATACCATTGAGCATTGATTATGTAACAGTATGAATCATAGTATCAATCCAAATAAGCTTTTAAATCAAGAAATGGCATCAATATTGGCTGAAATATTATTTTGGATATATTAACTTAAATTTTTATTCAAATGAAATAAAAATGGCTCAAGAATTTGGCCCTTGGAAATTGTCTTGAGAGATAGTATCCGCTCTGGCAGGTGTCTTTCTAAGACAGGGGTGTCAAACTCAATCACAGCAGGGGCCAGATTCTGGATTCAGGACTAACCTGAGGGCCTCACGTCACCTTTTAAACCATAAACTGTAAACTTTATTTCACCGGTAATAAAAATATATATATATATATATATATATATATATAAAACTAAGCACTGGTGATGAATGATTTTGACATTTAAAATTAAGTAAGTCAGTTTAAAGGCTCACAATCTGAGAAAATTAAATTTATCAGTTCAAAAGGTCAAAATATGATATTGAAATTGAAAAGTAATGTTTTATAATGGCAAATATATTTAAAAAAAAGTCAAAATCAAGAGTTTAAAAGGTCATAATATGAAATAAATTTGTAATCATGAAATTAAAAGTCAAAATAGATTCAAAATTTTAAGTCTAAAAGGTCAAACTATGGGATTATGAAGTCAAAGTTTGAAGTTGAAAATATGAGATAAAATGCAATATAATTGATTAAAAAGGTCAAAATACCACTTAAAAATCATAATTCTGATCTTAAAGCTCAAAATATATGAGAAGTCAAAATTATGAGTTGAAATGCTCAAAGTATGAAATCAAAAGTCAAAATCCTAAGTTTGAGTCCTAATTGTGAGATGCGAAATTGAAAATGTGAATTTAAAACACAAATGTATTTCTTTTTCCACATTCCTGACTTGTTATTTAAATATTTTCACTCCTTAGTTTTTCAGTTTCTTTGACCTAACATGGATATCTTAAATTATCAAGGATAAGTTTACATTTTTATACTTGAGGGAATCTGCAGATAAACGCAAATACGCGGCATCTTCTGAATCGGCAAAAAACTGAATTAAAAAACTCACAACGTGTTCTAGTAACCGATGGTTGACCCCGCTACACTGCGACCCACACAGCTGACCGGCAGATGTGTAAACTGTGATCAGTGTGTGGAGGCGGAAGGATACAACATGGCAAAAGCTGCATCGTAAATTGGTGCCTGACACAGAGGGGGTTTATGGGAGAAATGAAGTGCTTTGTACGTTTTCGACACAGCGCACAGGCGAGCCAACATATTTTCTTGGCCCATTTTTTCATAAAACTCGTTAATTTATGCGGTCAAAACGTTACCGTCTACAGCCGATATGCACCGGCTCTCTCCGAGCTCGTAATAATAACAGAATCAAATTACACAGAAATCACTGAAGGCTAATGCCACTCCTATAGCCAAGCACCTCACACGACCCACCTTCAAAAATCCTGAAATATCGCTTTAACTGTTCCACAGGCCAGATATGGCCCCCAGGCCTTGAGTTTGACACCTGTGTTCTAAGAGAATTGGCTGTACAACAGGAAGAGTACTGAAACAATATACAGTGCAGTTGCATAGGGATCAGGCGTGAACAGCCATTTTCAGATCCAGCTACAATTCCTCTACTGGATTGAGATCTGGGCTTTAAATCGACCACTCCAGAACATTCCCTTTGTTGGCTTTCTCTGTATGCTTCAGGTCATTGTGTTGCTTCCAGGACCGGCTCCTGAGAAGCATCCCCACGGCATGATGCTGCCACCACCGTTCTTCACAGTGGGGATAGTGTGTTTGTGGTGATGTGCAGTGGCCAAAAAGCACCAGTTTGGTCTCAACGACCATGGAGTCTCCTTTCATGCCTTTTGGGGAACTCTAGAAGAGTTGTTGTCTGCAGAGTCTCTCCCATCTCAGCTGCTGAAGCTTGGAACTCCTTCAGAGAAGTTATCGGTGTCTTGTGGTGGCCTCTCTCTCTAGTCTCCTTCTTGTGGACGTCCTGATCTAGGCAGATTTACACATTGCCATATGCCTTCCATTTCTTGAAGACTGATTTAGCTGAACTCTTGGAGCATTCTTTTGTCTTCATAGTGTAATGGTTGCCATGAATACTGATGACCCAGTGACTGGACCTTTGCCAAAAAGCAGAATTATGTTGACCATAACTGATTTGTAAAGTCAATAAAAGGGTAAAAATCCACAGGAGTGAATGCTTTTTATAGGCACTGGACTTTAAAGTAAAGACATGCAGTTCAGTCAACTGCATGTTTATCTCCGATCAGATTTGACTCTCACAAAGCTTGCATATCAGAAAGGAAATCTGATCATCATTCATCTATCACTTTCATAAGGGTGCACAAACTTTCAGTCAAAATTTGCATGCAGATTTAAGGTGATGAAATGTCCTGTTGACACTGTAGATTCCTTATGCGACTGAAAGACGACACCTTCTTGTCTGCTTTGTCAGAGATCAAATCCAATCACTCACTCCCCAAAGACACAAGCAGAGAAGTTGTGTGTCTTCTGAAAGTGCTTTTCCTTTGATTATAATCGGCTGTCTCTTCACCTCGGTGACCCGCTGCACTGCAGGGTGTTTGAGCTCGGATTGGGCGGGTCAGGCTAGAGGGGCCTAGAGGCCAAATTGGTCATGGGACGATTAGTTTGCTGGCAGGTGCTCAAAGTCTGCTCCTCCTCGTCTTTTTTCTCCTGCCTGTCGGATGGAAATTAATGTAAACTCCTGCTGGCCGCTGATAGCAAACAGCAGATTTGGGATGCATCATGAGAAACACCACGTCGACACTGCTATTTCAATTCTGATATCAAAGATCTGTCATTTATGAAGGAAAATGTACCAAACACAAGAGAAAAGTCTCCAAAAAATATTTTTGCTGCTCCATGAAAACGGGGACTTGGTTTCAAATGTGCCAACAGAAATGTTACACAGGCTGACACAATGGCTTTGATCAAATAGCAAATGTCGAGTAAACTACCTGCTGCTGTTAATATTCATGAAGTTTGTGCCTGACTGTCACTGTAAAACTTCATGCATTAGAATATTGAGACAGCTTGTCAAAGCCAGCTCTTTAAGAGGCAGATTTTAAAGTGTGCCCTTGTATACCTGCTCTTTTCCCACTAGTGTACTACAAGAGAATATAAAGATCTCATCTTGTCATAAAAAGTGAAGCCAAAATACACCAGCAGGGGCTGTAATTACATTGTATTAAAATACTTGAATGTGGCTTTAATAGCCTCCACTGTTCTTGGAAGGCTTTCCACAACATTTTGGAGCATTTCTGTTGGAATTTATGCCCATCCTTTCAATGACAGAGGTGTCCAAACTGTGACCCAGGGGCCAAATGCGTCCTGCGGCCCATTTTTAACTGGCCCTCAGCCAATTCTAGTATAAAATAAAATATAGCGCACATTTGAACATGAAAATTGTTCTTTAATGTATTGAAGGTTGTAGTATCAGCACAAAGCAGTGCTATCAAGCCAATTCTGTAACAAACATGTGATGTAGCAGCTAGTGAGGAATAAGGCGTAACATGGTGACTATAGACATGTAAATATTCGACTTTTGTCGTTTATGAAAAGAAAACAACTCACTGCTGTTCTTTGTTCTTCTTATAATGAAGACATGTCATCAAGTTCTGATAAAACTGGCACTTAAGCAGCATCCACGCTAATCTCTTCCTCCATAACTGCACCAGCTCTTGCAGCTGTTTGTTTACGTAATGACTCTGCCGTGCCTGAAAGTACTGCCTCTTGTTGCTGATTGGTCCTGTCACTGTCTAACCGGGCCCAAACAGTTCAGACAGGAGCTTAACAAGATAGGTTCGCCAGTGAAAAACACAGAACCGGGCGTATCCATCTGCTTTGCAAGGTTATGTTCAGATGGCAACATTTCCAAAATGATCTCCGTTTACATGAGACTGCGAGAAACACCAAAAACGATGTAGTATACATGCCAGACCCGTAGATGGCGGTGGGATTTTTGTGCCTGCACCAGACTGACCATACGCCCTTTGACAGCGTATGGGTTGAGTCAGAATCTGGTGCAGGCACGAAATACGTCTACGCTGATCCAAGTGATGGTGAAGTAAATCAACACTTTTGAAGTCCAGTTAAATTCAAAAGAGTGAGGAGCATGAACAGTATACTGGTGTCGGCCATCTTTGTTTTGGACTTCCCATCCGCGCATGCGTTACAAGCCTACTCGCACATGGATATTTACTGCAGCCGCAGTGCGCATGTCCGTTTTCCCTGTTTACACAGAGGCGGGGGCATTTTGAAAAACTTCCACTCTGGAGCCTGTTTCCAAAAAGTGCCGTTTTCAGGCACCAAAACGCCGTTGCCATGTAAACGGACAGCCAAAACACTACAAAACTTTTGCATTTTCACTCGAAAATGTTGTGTAAATGGTAGGGGTGCACCGATCGATCGGCCAAAATCGGTATCAGCGCCGATTTCCTTAATTTAATGAGATCAGCGATCAGTCAATCCTTGTAAATAAGATCGGTTTCATATGCCTCCACCTACTAAAATCTGAAAAATGAAAGACTAAAGGAACTGATATAATTTAGTAGTTTCTACAGCAATGCTTTAAACTTCACATTTATATTTGAGAGAACTACCTCATGTGCAGTTAAAACAAAAAGTTTGTATTGTTTCACGGGTATTGTTCAGTGTTATTCAATAAAATAAGATTGGAACATTAATGGTGTATGCTGTCAGTTATAAAAAAAAATCGGAATCGGCAGGTTAGGCTTTTTAAAGATCGGTGATCAGCCAGAAAATTGCAATCGGTGCACCCCTGGTAAACAGGGCATCAGAGCTGTGATTGCACCCAAAGGTAACTGCTAAATACTGACTCGAGGTGGGGGAATATTTATGCGGTCACTTACTTACATTACATATTTTTATTTAATTTATTTTCCTTTGTAGAAATCTGTTTTCACTTTGGCATTAACTATTTCTTTTTTTGGTATTTTTTTGTCTAAAAAGCCTGATTACATTGACCATGGTTGAGTTATAAAATGCTTTGTCTCAATGGCAAAGTAACAGAAAATGCTAAATAAAGTCTAGCCCCATTCTGAGAGAAATGCACAATAAACACTTCCTCAGTTTTGCTGACATGTGTCAGTGAATCCTGTAAAAACATGGACTTTTAACAAGACAGGCTAGCCAAAACAGCTGACCGCATCATTGACCTACACGGTCAAAGCATCAATAGTAAATCAGCAGTGAGTGTGTTTGTGTGCAGCTGTCTGCAGGTATCGACGCAGCAGCAGCAGGGTGTTTTTTAGCCTGTTACTTGTGGTCAGTTGTTGCTGCAGCCTTGTTATTCTGCCTTATTGTTATTCAAGTAAAAGCTGTGGAGAGCTGATGATGATAATCTCACTTAGCACACAAACACAATTCCCCTCTCCTGTGCGAGTCGTGTGTGTATCTGGACCAGACGTGTAACCCCGTGTCGCGCTAAGTGGGGATTTGCGGCTCAAATCCGTCGTCTGTTTCCAAACAGTCGGAGATCTTTCATAAATATCAGATGAGCTAATGTGCAAAGCTACAATCCCTTAATGACTAAATGCAGATATGGAGAATGAGTGGGGTCAGTCTCTGAGCGTTTACGTTCAACATGGCTTTCACATGATGCTTATCTCTGCATGACTAACTGTGAGATTTAAACCCATATGCCACTTAGCTGCATATGCTCTGAGCTGTATTCCCTTGCATGTGAACTGAACAGATGGATAAGATTTGGATTAACAAGTTTCATGTTGTTGTCTTAGATTTTTTTTCTGTCATCTCAAAGAGAAGCAAAAATATTTTGAACTATAGTTGTATTCTTGTGGGATTAGCATCTGGAGCTGTGCAGGAATGTCATTCCAGCTGCAGCATTAGCATTCAGAACAACACGCATTAAGCATCAGTGAGAAGTAATGATGTAGGTCCATCGGGCGTTTTACTGCAATCCCTCAAAAACAATGTTCATGACCAGGCAATTACTGGAGAAACTACCGCTAAACAAAATTAACTCCTAATGTGTCGTCTCCTTTCCCTTTCATCGTGTTTGCAGTGTGTGAAATATACCGAAGATGACAATTTAATTTATTTTGAGCTTAAAGCTGAATTCTTTTTGTAAACTCAATAAACAAGGTTGAGCACAAATATTTATTTTGCAGAATAATATATCATATAAGCACTCTATGAATGCTAATGTGGGATCAGTGATGTTTCTCAGTGTCTGCAAAAATCCTAAATGTCCTGATTGTGATTCTTTTCAAGCATAAGAACAAGAGATTTGCCAAAATCCACTTGAAGACATGGAAAAGTTGGCATACAGATAAAAGGAAAGTGTTAAGTGAACAAAAAAAGATGTCTGTGGATGAACACGTTACTTCTAAGGATGCAAGATGATTTCAACCAATATAAGCTGACAGTGACATTACTATGTTTATAGCCAATAGAGACAGATATCTACAGCCAATAAAGACAGATTTTACAGCCATTAAAGACAGAGATATATGGCCAAAAAAGACAGATATTTACAGCCAATAGAGAGAGATATTTACAACCAATAAAGACAGATATTTACAGCCAATAAAGACAGATATTTACAGCCAATAAAGACAGATATTTACAGCCAATAAAGACAGATATTTACAGCCAATAAAGACAGATATCTACAGCCAATAAAGACAGATATTTACAGCCGATAGAGACATATATTTACAGCCAAAAAAGACAGATTTTTTTTTCCCATGATTAAGGCTAATATTTACAGATAATGAATGCCAAAATTTAGTGCAAATAAAGACAGACATTAACCACCAATGAAGACAGATATTTACTGCCAATATAGGCCAATTTTTAAGCATAATTCAGGCCTATGTTTGCTGGGCATGTAGGCTAATATTTTGAAGATAATGGCCAATATTCAGAGCCAATAAAGACAGAGATTAACATGCAATAAAGACCACAATTTACAGCCAAAACAGACAGATATTTACAGCCAATAAAGATGGATATTTACAGCCAATATAGATATTTACAGCCAATGAAGACAGATATTGACAGCCAATAAAGGCAGATATTTAAAACCAATAAAGATAGATATTTACAGCCAATAAAGACAGATATTTACAGCCAATCAAGACAGATATTTACAGCCAATGAAGACAGATATTTACAGCCAATAAAGACAGATATTTACAGCCAATAAAGACAGATATTTACAGCCAATAAAGACAGATATTTACAGCCATTACAAACAAATATTTACAGCCAATGAAGACAGATTTTTACAGCCAATAAAGACAGATATTTACAGCCAATGAAGACAGATATTGACAGCCAATAAAGGCAGATATTTAAAACCAATAAAGATAGATATTTACAGCCAATAAAGACAGATATTTACAGCCAATCAAGACAGATATTTACAGCCAATGAAGACAGATATTTACAGCCAATAAAGACAGATATTTACAGCCAATAAAGACAGATATTTACAGCCAATGAAGACAGATATTTACAGCCATTACAGACAAATATTTACAGCCAATGAAGACAGATATTTACAGCCAATAAAGACAGATATTTACAGCCAATAAAGACAGATATTGACAGCCAATAAAGGCAGATATTTACAGCCAATGAAGACAGATATTTACAGCCAATGAAGACAGATATTTACAGCCAATAAAGACAGATATTTACAGCCAATAAAGACAGATATTTACAGCCAATAAAGACAGATATTTACAGCCAATAAAGACAGATATTTACAGCCAATGAAGACAGATACTGACAGCCAATAAAGGCAGATATTTAAAACCAATAAAGATAGATATTTACAGCCAATAAAGACAGATATTTACAGCCAATCAAGACAGATATTTACAGCCAATGAAGACAGATATTTACAGCCAATAAAGACAGATATTTACAGCCAATAAAGACAGATATTTACAGCCAATGAAGACAGATATTTACAGCCATTACAGACAAATATTTACAGCCAATGAAGACAGATATTTACAGCCAATAAAGACAGATATTTACAGCCAATAAAGACAGATATTGACAGCCAATAAAGGCAGATATTTAAAACCAATAAAGATAGATATTTACAGCCAATAAAGACAGATATTTACAGCCAATCAAGACAGATATTTACAGCCAATGAAGACAGATATTTACAGCCAATAAAGACAGATATTTACAGCCAATAAAGACAGATATTTACAGCCAATAAAGACAGATATTGACAGCCAATAAAGGCAGATATTTAAAACCAATAAAGATAGATATTTACAGCCAATAAAGACAGATATTTAAAACCAATAAAGATAGATATTTACAGCCAATCAAGACAGATATTTACAGCCAATGAAGACAGATATTTACAGCCAATAAAGACAGATATTTACAGCCAATAAAGACAGATATTGACAGCCAATAAAGGCAGATATTTAAAACCAATAAAGATAGATATTTACAGCCAATAAAGACAGATATTTACAGCCAATCAAGACAGATATTTACAGCCAATGAAGACAGATATTTACAGCCAATGAAGACAGATATTTACAGCCAATAAAGACAGATATTTACAGCCAATAAAGACAGATATTTACAGCCAATAAAGACAGATATTTACAGCCAATAAAGACAGATATTTACAGCCAATGAAGACAGATACTGACAGCCAATAAAGGCAGATATTTAAAACCAATAAAGATAGATATTTACAGCCAATAAAGACAGATATTTACAGCCAATCAAGACAGATATTTACAGCCAATGAAGACAGATATTTACAGCCAATAAAGACAGATATTTACAGCCAATAAAGACAGATATTTACAGCCAATGAAGACAGATATTTACAGCCATTACAGACAAATATTTACAGCCAATGAAGACAGATATTTACAGCCAATAAAGACAGATATTTACAGCCAATAAAGACAGATATTGACAGCCAATAAAGGCAGATATTTAAAACCAATAAAGATAGATATTTACAGCCAATAAAGACAGATATTTACAGCCAATCAAGACAGATATTTACAGCCAATGAAGACAGATATTTACAGCCAATAAAGACAGATATTTACAGCCAATAAAGACAGATATTTACAGCCAATAAAGACAGATATTGACAGCCAATAAAGGCAGATATTTAAAACCAATAAAGATAGATATTTACAGCCAATAAAGACAGATATTTACAGCCAATCAAGACAGATATTTACAGCCAATGAAGACAGATATTTACAGCCAATAAAGACAGATATTTACAGCCAATAAAGACAGATATTGACAGCCAATAAAGGCAGATATTTAAAACCAATAAAGATAGATATTTACAGCCAATCAAGACAGATATTTACAGCCAATCAAGACAGATATTTACAGCCAATGAAGACAGATATTTACAGCCAATAAAGGCAGATATTTAAAACCAATAAAGATAGATATTTACAGCCAATAAAGATAGATATTTACAGCCAATAAAGACAGATATCTACAGCCAATAAAGACAGATATTTACAGCCAATAAAGACAGATTTTACAGCCAATAAAGACAGATATTTACAGCCAATGAAGACAGATATTTACAGCCAATAAAGACAGATATTTACAGCCAATGAAGACCGATTTTTACAGCCAATAAAGACAGATATTTAAATTTAATAAAGACAGATTTTTTTCCATGATTAAGGCCAATATTTACAGATAATGAATGCCAATATTTATTGCCAATAAACATAGACATTAACCGCCAGATAAGACAGATATTTACCGCAGTATAGGCCAGTATTTAAGGTTGATTAATATTGGCCAATATTCAGAGCCAATGAAGACAGAGCTAAACAGCCAATAAAGACCAATATTTACAGCCAACAAAGACAGATATTTACAGCCAAAACAGATATTTACAGCCAATAAAGATGGATATTTAAGAACTATTTAGGCCTATCTTTACAGAACATATATATATATATATATGTATGTGTGTTTTTTGTATCTTATTCACCAATAAATGGGTACAAATAAACTTGTGCAGACAAATAAATGGATAGCAAGCTGTGCTGATTTACAAAATCATACAAAATAAACACAAAAAATTAGGGGAAAAAAGCTGAGGAAGAGAAAAAAAGAGAAGGGAGGGGGAACAAACAAAATTTAAGAGCTTTCTTAATCATTTCATCTTTTCTAGATGTCTAGAACTGACACCTATTGTATAAGTAATTATATGATATTCTATCTAGTAGGATGAGCCTTTCTAAATCAGGTTGAATCAGTTTAATTTACCACAGGCGGACTCCAATCAAGGTGTAGAAACATCTCAGCAACAATGTGATATTGCAAGGTTTTTTTTAAATGGAAAATTCAAATTGCAAGCTATTTATCATAAGTTCCCATTGTATTTTATAAACTTGCATCTAATTGGCCTCTCAACAGATATTTACAATTGCTTATACACACCTGAACATAAGTGATGTTGCCCTGAGACTGTACCTGATCTAACCCTTGTGAGAAAGTTCCATCATGAGCACGTGATAGTCCTCAAAAAGTAGAGTCTCTGAGCTACTGTTCCAGGACAAACTGTTATTTATGACTTCTACTCTTCCACCATTACTCTGACTCTCACTTTTTTTCTCTGTCATCACTGGAAGCGCTGCCCACTCACTTCAAGCAGCACTGGGAACGCTGCCCAATCCCCTCAGCCCTTTTGTCATTGCACATTATTGGTCCTTAGCCTGGTAATCACACTGTTAGTCACCCAGCACATAAACCACTTCTGTTGAAAAATGAGCAGCATCAGTGGTTAAAATAGTTCGATTCAGCCTTTTTCTTTAGCTCAATATTGTCGCTGGATGCTGCATTATTCTGCAGTGCTTAAAGGAAATGTCATTATACTGTTATAATGAGCTTCTGAATGAAAACTTGAGACTGGTGTGTGCATGTTTGTGTGCATTTGGCAGTCAGACTATCGGCTTTTCTAGTCGCCTCAAGAGAAGTAGTGTTAAAAAACACATCTTTCGTCAGGCTCAATGAGCATGTGCGTAATTAAATGTCACACTCAGCTTGAAGAATAGCCAATAGCATTTGATCAATTTGCTGTTTCACTTGGATCTACATCTTTGCATTTTGACATGCCATGCATGATGAGAATATGCACTAAGTTATTCTGTTCTCAAGAGGAAGGTGTTTTCTTGGTTTTGCATGTTAACCCTTAAGTGATCCTTGGGATTTTTTGTGCCATTTTTTCCCACACCATTTTTGTTGAATGACTATAGCTCAAATTTGCAAGAGGATATTCCTTGAAAAAAAAAAAAAAAAAGAATTGTATTCTCAGTTCCTTCAATTAGCCTAAAATCGCTGAGCTTCACAAAAACTGACACATTTGCTCTTAAGGACCAAAAATGTCCCATTGAAAACCATTGAAAATGACATTTTTGATCCCATATTTATCTCAACATAAACGAATGCATTCCTTTATGTTAAGATTTCATTGTTGGCTACTAGCTTTCAATTTTTTATTTTTATATTTGTCCACTAGATGGCACTGCTTTTTCCCATTCAAAGCATGCTGCAAAATTCACCCTTTTATTCTGCAAGGATGCCTTGCTACTGAAGTGTGTGTCACAGTTGATGTTGGATAATGGTTTTTGTGATTTTGTTCTATTAAGAACAGTGGAATGGTGTAAACATACTGGCCATTAATGGGTTAAATCCCAAAAATCTCATCAATATTTGATATGTTTATTTCAGGCTGAAGCACTTTGAAAAGACTGGCTCATTTAATGTTGAAAAAAATATGAATATGTTATATTTTTACAGCAGTTTTTGGGACAAATGTGTTGGGATATTAAAGGAACTGGCTCCTAGATTGAAGCAGCCGAAGCTCAAAGGTCCAGGGCAGCGAGAAGCTTGTTGATCCGCAGTAAGGTGACAAATGGCCCCCATCATTCCCAGCTCTTTTTTATCTCCTAAGAGTCCCTGACAAGCTCTGTTATTGAAGACTGATGTTCATTCAGCTGACAGCAGGAAACACGAGGAAAGAAGAAACAGAAAATACCTGAGCCAAATGCAATATTGGTTTTAAACCTACATGGAGTACTCAAAGGGCTTGATGCACCAGAAATGGTGCGGTTTCTGCCAGGAAGACGCAGCGATGCCAGGCTGATAAAAACTCAACAGCTTTGGGCGAACATTAGACAAAGTTTAACAGAAAAAAACGCTCTCATGGGCTAGGTGAAAAGTTCACTGGATATCATCCTGAGGAACACAGAACAGGCCTTGGAAGTTTTGTAAGTGAATTAAAATGCCTGTGATGATTTTATATCTCTGAAAGTCACTGAAAAGTCCTTGCTTTAAATGTCAGAGCTGTATCTTTGCAAAGATGTGAGTCTAACTTTAACAAGACACGATTACAGGACATTATTTTGGTGTCTGCCTGCTCTGTATCATTTATATTGTAAATCCTATTATGCATCAAAACAACAGGACTGAAAATCCTTCTTTATCCATGTTTGGTAAAGTGGATCAGATATTATCTAGAGTATTGGGCAGTGTCGCTTTTATTTTGGTGGTTAAGATTTTGAAGTTAAAGGAAGCGGAAGAGAGATGGAGAAATGACCTACAGCATCCTTTGGATGAATCTTAGTGGTAACTCGGTAAGCCGATGCAGATTTAAGGCTACCTCCAAATGCAAGTAATAACCATAAGGTCCAATCTTAAAATGCCCATTTCATCCAGGAGCACTCTTGTCAAAACATTTTATTGCAGTTTTACTTGGTGGAGAAGGCTCAGCTTAAAAGAAGCTCCCTGCTATAAAGGAGGAGGCTGGGGTGGAGGAGGTTAAGCTTTGCCAGCAGCAGCATCAGCATTATTGCAAGCATGAGACTCAAGCTTTTATTTGGCAGACATTGCTGTTATCTCCTAAATCTTTGGGATTAGTGGGACCTGATAAGTATAATAGCTAGGGCTGTCAAAAGTAATCGGTTTGCCATTGTAACAGGTCAGGAAGCCTCAAATAGTCCATTCAACTTAGAACAAAAACCTGTTACTTTCTGTCAGGGGGTGTGGCCTCATGACTCTGGAAACAGCATGGTATCTGAGACAAATTCCATGTGCGTGATAAAATGTCAAGGCAAAGGGGCATCCCAAACCATTGACTTTACACATACTCGCAGGTCAGAAGCCTACATGGCGATTTTTCATCCACCATGAAACAGGAAGTAGTTTTTTGTGGGGCTTTGGATACTTTTACAGTCATGAAATTTGGTGGTAAAATTCCCCTTGAGAACCTGAGAAGATTGACATGGCTTTGAGTAGGGGTGGGCGTGGCCTATTGGCCTAATCCTGCCCCCTTAAAAAAATATTCACCTCCCAACCACATTCAACCTAAAATTTTGATTTTTTTTTTTTTTTTTTTAAACGAGCGCGTCAGACCACACTGAAAGCTTGTATTGTCAGAGAAGACATTCACAGCGTAATTTTCCCTTTGGGTCTCATTGGCCCGTTATGGATGTGACAGACAGACAGTCATCCAATTACCTTTGGAGAATCTTTTTAAAAGTCCTGCCCTTCCCAAACGCTTTCTGTGGGAGCTTTCCCAGATGAATTCACTTGCATTTATTGAAAGTTAACAGCATTTGCAAAGCTACACTCTTGCATAATGTTAAAGCAGGAAGTTTAAAAATGAATGCAAATGTTAGGAAATGTGTCCACGTCAGTGCTAAAGAGGGATTTAGACCAGACTAGAGGCCCAGTTTTTATATCTCAACCACTTTTTAACTTTCTCTGTGAATTTATGTTTAAGAGTTCTTCCATAGTCTGTGTTTGCAGACCTGGTGGCGATTAAAGCCGGTCTTCTTATTGATGATCTCATGAAACCTCCCATAAATTCACAGGAAGAGCTACTGAATCCAGCTAGAAGCAGTTCTCATGAAATTGTGTTTTTCATTGTTTCTCTATAAAACGCCGTTTGCTCGCCAAATAAGCCGCCTCACTTCTCTTCTTTCCCTCTCCTTTCTCCTGTTGTCATATAATCCCTTCCCCTTTTGCCCTTTTCCCTTCTCTTCATTTATGCCATCCTTCAATCTCCTTCTCCTCTGATCCATCATCGACTCCCACGTCACACTTTTGTTTTACAGTCCCTCACATTCACCCATCCCTTCCTCCCTGACCTTTGTCTCCCCCCCTTCCCTGTCATTATCTCTCCCTTTGTGCACCTCCCTTGTTCCCTTTTGTCGCCGTCCACTCCTCTCCTTCCTCACACCCTCTGCTCCCTCACTTCGGTGTCAACTGTCCTATCAGATTAGGCCCGTGTCAGAAGAAAAAGAGAGAGATTGCCGGTTGGATTAAATGGGGGTGCGGGAATGAAATTCTATGATCTCATTGTTGAGACAACACATGAAGTTGGTGTATATGTGCGTGCATGCGAAGGGCAGCGTCTGCTTTATCCCCTGTAATGACAGGGAGCTGGCCAGGAACGCCTAGCCCAGCCTGGCACTGTTGCATGCTGGGAAATCCTGCATGTATCTTTGGTGTAATGACAGAAAGACAGTTTAATGAATTTCTGCTGTGCATATATTGTTTTATCCATACACTGCAGCTTAGACAGCATATTTAATCACTGTATGATGATGGATTGGGCTGCAGAAAATGGACATTACTGAGCAATCAGATACATATTCCAACGATGTATAACAGAGAATTAGAGTAGGACATGACTGAATGCCTCAAACATTACTGCAACCCAGTAAGGCAGGCTGTGGCATGATTTATTTAGTTATTTAGGAAGAAAACAGCAGTAAAAATGAAAATAATGATTACTTAAAGCTTCCTGGTGAAGTAAATAAACAGGTCAATAATTCTCATGTGCATCATTAAACACCAACAAGTATCATGACTCTCCCTCCTGCCTCATAAAGCCACACAGATTCCTTGAAATGTCTGCAGCCTTGTCCTTATTTGTGTAAGTATGCTTTGTTATCATGCTCAGACGTATAGAAACAATTAAGACATCACAACAAATTTGACTAAATCAGCATCTTAACATGCATCAAAGACAGCTCATTCTCCAAAAGCACATAAAGAGAGAGAAGCTGAGAGCTTGATTTTTGTTCCAAGAGTTCCACATCTACACCTACCAGCAAAGTTGAAAACTTGCAGTGACTCATTAAAACTGTAAGTGAAAATCAAGCTGTGATTGAAAATAGTTTTCTTTGCTAAATTGATGTCTGATAAACATTCTGTCTCTTTGTTATCAAAACTCGTTTTCATTTTTGTGAATACAATGTGTCCTAATGAGAATGTTTTCATCGATGCTACTGCAGTAATCTTGAGCATTTCAAAACATATGAGGCATACAGGTTTAAAACTTCTATGGTATGATTTGGTATGGTTTGATGATATGGTTTGGTTTGATATGGTTTTGATTTTGTTTTGTGAGTTTTTTTTTTGTTTGGTTTGGCACGGTATGGTATGGTTCAGTTGATATAGTATAGTTTGGTATGGTTTGATGATATGGTATGGTTTGGTATGGTTTGATGATATGGTATGGTTTGGCTTGGCCTTGTGTGGTTTAGTTTAGTTTGGTATGGCATGGCATGGAACAGCATGACATCGTTGTTTTGGTATGGTTTGGGATGGTTTAGTTGATTTGGTTTGGTTTCATTTCATCGGTATGGTTTGGTATGGTATGGTATGGTTTGGTTTGGTTTGGTTTGGTATGGTATGGTTTTGATTTTGTTTTGTGAGGTTTTTTTTGTTTGGTTTGGCACGGTATGGTATGGTTCAGTTGATATAGTATAGTTTGGTATGGTTTGATGATATGGTATGGTTTGATGATATGGTATGGTTTGGCTTGGCCTTGTGTGGTTTAGTTTAGTTTGGTATGGCATGGCATGGAACAGCATGACATCGTTGGTTTGGGATGGTTTAGTTGATTTGGTTTGGTTTCATTTCATCGGTATGGTTTGGTATGGTTTGGTTTGGTATGGAATGTTTTGATTTTGCTTGGTATGGTATGATCTTGCTTGGTTTGGTATGGTATGGTTTTGATTTTGTTTTGTGAGGTTTGGTATAGTATGGTTTGGTTTTGATTTTGTTTTGTGAGGTTTGGTTTGGTATGGCACAGTATGGTATGGTTCGGTTGGAATGGTATAGTTTGGTATGGTTTGATGATATGGTGTGGTTTGATGATATGGTAAGGTTTGGCTTGGCTTTTTGAGGTTTAGTTTAGTTTGGTATGGCATGGCACAGCATGATATGGTTGGTATAATATGGTTTAGGATGGTTTGGTTTGATTTGATTTGGTATGGTTTGGTTTGGTAAGGTACGGTTAGGTTTGAATTGGTTTGGTATGGTATGGTTTGGTATGGTATAGTTTGGTATGAATTAGTTTGGTTTGGTTTGGTTTGGTATTCTTGAGTTTTGTATTTTATTTGATGGTTTGTTATGATAGTTTGGTAAATTAAATGTTATCATGTGCGTCATCACCATTTTGCAACATATGATATGTGGAGTTGTCTAGCTTCCAACTGTAAATTAGCCTTCAACTGCCTCCCTGTCAACATAGAAACCCCTTTTTGACCTTTGTATAGGAAACTTAAGTGCTGTAGCCTTTACTGAGCCATCTGTGATATAATTCTTATTCTCATGGGGTCGGTCAGGATCTGTCATTGGTATTCTAAACCATTCTCACTGGCCCTCTCCAAGTCAGTTTTAAGATGTCACATTGAAGAAAAAAACAGCTTTGCCAGTGAACCAAATCCAGCATTTCCATTAAAATGTAATTTACCAAACAAATAAGTCATCCAGAGCAATATTTAGCTGCAGTAAGATGTGGGTCTGTGTCGTCAGCTGTCTGCAGAATACTAAAGAGGCGGTGAGATGGAACTGGCTGTTGCAAAGGTGACAGTGATTCATGCACGAGAGCCAAATCATGTCAGAGTCATCCAGGTCTCGAGTATTCTGGCAGAAGGGGGCGCTATCATTTTGTATGTATCATGAGCTGATGAGCCAGATGTGTAATTGTATTACAGCAATGCTTCAATACAAACCTTTTCAGCTGTGTGATTTCATTGTCTGGGGGCAGCATTTGGTGAAAATCTCATTACTACGCGCTGATGTGATGGTTATTTGTTCAAACTGCTGTTCTAAAGAAGACAGAAGACATGTCTAGAAACAGATGGGCCACACGTGCATACAGTAGGTTAATGATGAACTCCTTTAGAACAGGAGCACAGGGTGAAGGAGTCCTGAATGCCAATGTGCTTTGTAATAATGCAGCCCACACTCTTTGTCTTTCTAGGATTCCTCTCTCACTCAGTCGCTTACACTTGGACGGTGACCTTGGGGCTATATTGTTATTCATCAGCGGACGGAGGCGAGCGCACTGCCTGCTGCCCTCTTATCTCTACGGGGCCCAAACCAGCAGCAGGATGCCGATGGCGCTCCTATCTGTCCCTCACTGTAATAAGCATCGCTGTTTTAAATCAGCCCGGTGGGGGGATCAGACAGCAGCCTGGAGAGATAAAAACTAAAGGTCCCGCTGTTCTGTCCGTTAGGTGATTAACACTTCCCTCAAAGTTAAGGTAATTCTTTGTAAAATTGAGCTGACTTTTGCTGTCAGGACTCATCTGATGGAGCCAGTGATAGCTTCATCACTGTCATGAGTCATTGGCGTGAATAGAATTTATCCTGTTTTTAGGGGATGCATTGGTTGAAAGTTATCACATTATTACATTGTCCACTGTAGGTCTACCCTGTGTAGCGGAATGGACTCATACTCTATGTATGTTACAGCATGGTTTAACTTCTACAACTGGGATGAGAAGGCATAAGATTAATCAATGAAAAGGCATGAGAGAGACAGACTATAGACCTGGAAGACATGCCTTTTAACCCTTTAACCCTTTACCTACTGAGTCTAAAAATGGCGATTTGGATGTATTTTGTTATTATGGCTGTAAAATAGTCAGGAAATACCCTAAGTCTGAGAGCTTTGGTCCCTTTTCCCAGGAGTACTTGAACTTGACTTTTCAACATCTGGTTAATGATTATTGCACATTATATGGAATTGTCAGCAGTTTAAGAAGAAAGAAGAAAAACACAAAAACAGATTTGTTTTCCATGGCTTTTATGAGAAGAAATTTTGTTACTTCTCATTTTGATTTGACATTTGAAATGTGAACCTATACATGTTTAGAACAATCACCAGTCATTTTTTGAGTCTAGGACTCTGGGTGTGCTACTATATACATAGGCGAAAATTAGTGTAAATAAAGGTGCAAAAATGCATTCTCAACATTCTCAAGTAACATATTGTTATTGCACATGACAGACACACACAAATGCCACTATCTAACGCTATTTTTTGAAAATAAAACACCACTCTCGCTTGCTCTCCTTTTGCTCTCTTCCTTAACTCTCCTTTTCTCACTCGTCTTCTGCCAAAGCTGCTGTTTTTGCGGTGCTGTTCAACACTACCGTGATATATATACCACAGATCATATATTGCCGAAAAGCACAGATTCTCAGCTCTCTGTCAGCGTTGGATTTTTTTAGATTGAGCAAACTTTCAAGGAGTTACAGTGTTGAGAAACCGTGTAGCTGTCTCGCAATACTTCTGGTGTTTTGCTATAGCCTTTGCTATGAATGCCCACGTCATATGGTTGTGACGACTGTAATGAACCATATATGTGCGCATGCCCACAATTCTTAGCTTTCCAACACCATTGGAATTTTTCTGATCGGAAAACTTTGACAGAGTTACGGTAATAATACTCCGGACATATTAAACACAGCGCTGGTACCGGCTCAGTAGGTAAAGGGTTAAGCGCCAAAGTCGCACAATTGCAACAAGCAACATTGCTGAATTAAACAGGCTGTAGCTGCAAGTATGATGCCTAATGTTGTTACCACTTTACACCAGGAGATGGCAGACATGAGTAACTTCAGTCCCAGCAGTATTTGTGGGCGTGTTTCTATTCAAAGTTTTGGAGAGAGAGAGAGTTTGAAGACGCACCACTGGTCGAGGAAACGAGGAGGTGATAGAAGTGGTTGTAGTCAGTGCATAAAAGAGAGAAAGAGAGCGAATGGTAGTGAGAATGTTCACAATGCCGGGAGGAAAAGTGGAATATTCACCCCTCTGACGATAAGGTTCAGTCATCCAGTAGTAGCGGTGCATAGGAGCCACAGTGAATCCGTGCACCATGAGAGTCCACCAGCAGCACATACCGAAGCCAATGCTTTTCCTCACCGGGGCCGGGGTGGGAATAACCGGCGAATGCCGATGAGGGGACGTGGTGGGGGTTTTCAGGGGTGGTCAATACACGACGTTCAGTTGTCCGGTGAGACCCAAACTCTGGTGCATCTGTGAGCAGCCCCCGCGAGTTTGTGTGCCATGAGACTCCACAAGCAGCACATACCGAAGTCGATGCTTTTTCTCACTGTGTTTGGGGTGGGGACATGGTGGGGGTTGCAGGGGTGGTCAAAACACGAATATTGACAGAGGTAGGGGGAAAAAAAAACACCGCAGAGGTAGGGGCAGACGTGGTAGAAGCAGTGGCGGTGGAGGCCACCTGGTACTGTCAGAATATTCAAATTAGATGAGTGAATTTACTTTCACCACAAACTTTGAGTCGTACTGAAAATTTTTCTCATTTACAGTATGCCTTTATCTCTAACCACTTTCAAGCTACTGCCTTTTGAGATCTTGATATCATAATTGAATATTGTCTTGAACAAACTGTGACGCCCAAAGAGTTAACAAACTTATTATGACCATAAATCATTGCAGCAGCTGTAGAGAAGCATCCACTGAATTCAGAGTTTCATAATGATTTGGATTTTGTGTCGTTATAGCTGCTCCCCATTCCTGAGCTGATTGTTTGACTGTTGGTTTCCAGTTTCTCTGTTGGCCACAGTAGAGATTTTCCATCCAAATGTGACATTCTGAGGTTTCATCTGTTGCCTGTCTGCTGGACTGCTTTGCCAAACTAACCTTTCCCTTCTGCTCGCAGCAATGAGCGGATGCTGCTAGATTGACAGGAAAATGAAGAGTGTGTTCTTCGCGTTCTCTCGCCACATAAAATTCAGGCTGCGCTCCGTTTGAACCATCACACACACTTCATGAAATGTGCTCATCCGCTGTGTTTGATACTGCCGATGATTATAAGAGCACACGTCGTTGGATCGGGTAACTTTTCCGTGGTTTGTTGTCGCGCTGAGGTGACGTATTGCTCTTTGCAGGGTTGGCTCTGTTTCAGTCCCCTGCTCATAACATTTTCAGAGACAGTTAGATCGGCTTGGCGAGTTGTTGGAGAAGGATTCAGTGAAGTGTGGAGGTAAATTACAAGCTGAGGACTGAGAGGTCTTCATGTCCTTCACACAGCCCACTCAGGAAGTTAGAAAGCAGGCTTGTTTAATAAAGCGTCTTCTTTTTTTTGTGCATATCATCCATTTCTGCTTCTGTATGTTAGTTTTAAGAGGACTGATTAGTGGCTTTTCCTGCAGCATGAGCTCTTATCTTTGCAGAGGTTATTTGATAGGGCACAAAGGCAACAGCATCTCACATTCAGTGGGAAATATTACACATAATGCACACTCTTTGTCCATCATGCATGCCTTTAAGAAAGTCTTAAAGTAAAATTAAAATTTGTGGACCTTAGCTAAAGTTAATCCATGCTCCCCCTTTCCTCCCTCCCCAGTGTCTCTTGGCTTCTTTTCATTGTCACAGCTCCCTGCTTCCCTTTATTATTCTGTCTGTTTGAAATTAGGCAACTCCCTCTTCAATCACTTTATCCAATCTCTTAAGCCTAAAGGTACCACTCCTCTCACTTACCCATAAAGGAGCCAATCATTAGTCACCGTTTCTTTTGGCAATCCAATCAGCTCATCCTGTACCGCTTCCAGCTTCTGATGCCCGTGCCAACTCCGAACTCATCCACCAATACCATTAGTACTCAGTTTGAAACCACATTTATAGACAATTCTTAGTAAAACTCCATCAATTGGAAGAGACATTCAAAACTAAGAGGCATGCTTCTGATATAAATATATGACCTTTTACATTTGGCACCCTTAACTTTAGCTTCCCCTCTGTTTGCTGCAAGAAGTGGATGAAGCAGACCGTTGGTTTTTGGACTTTTTGAAGCCTTGAGTTCAGCAGATCAACATCTTGTTTGTTTGCTCCCAGACTTGGATGAGACGGTAACGCTGAGGAAGAGTGAGGGGATTAAAGCCTTAATATGTGACTGTATGACCCCTTCCAGGCAGTCTCACTATTTCTGTGAGTTTCAGTGGCCCTTATTTATTAAACTCGCACATCTGGCTATTCAGGGTGCATGAATGAGCAAGTGTTGATAAATGTGGCGGCTGAAAACAATCATTCAAATAACACTTCCCATAGATATTCACGCTTCAGCTGAGCATAAAAGAGGAGCTGGGGTGGCAAGTCTGGTGGTTCTCCATCAGTCTACTCTTGCAACAATATTCTGTCATTTTTCCCTGGTGTTCCTGGGCCGGTGGTAGCAGGGCCAGTGTCTGGAGATAAAGGGGACTCTAAGAAAAAAGAAAATGAATGGAATTGAGGTCAGATTTGATATTCTATGAAGGCTTGACGCTGCAAGTGACTCATAGCTGAGGGTCCAGGATCCCCACCCCTTGGGCTCAGGAGGAGTCAGAGATGTCTTACTTGACATCTTATCATATTTTACCCTCCACATTTAATTGTTTAAGGTTTTTTTGGACCGAATGAGGGAGAAAAACCTTTAAAAAGTTGTGCTTCTAGCCTGTACTACACTGTAATCATGCACTGAAACAGATGGATATCCAAAGCTTTGGCTTGGATCGTGTCTGGCAGTTTCTGGGCTTTTTCAAAGCTCCAATACAGGCGTGTCAAACTCAATGACAGAAGGGGCCAGATTCTGAATTAAGGTCTGACCCAGTCATACTCAACACGTGGCTCTGGAGCCACATGTGGCTCTTGTGTGATGATTTGTGGGGGTTTTTATGTCTTAATCTTAAATATTATTCCCCCATAACACCTTGAAAAATGAAAAGTTTCTGCCCATTTTTACCATTTATTGCCACTTTTCATCCATTTAAGCTACCTCTTTTCATTAAATACCATTTGTTTTCCAACTTTTTGCCTGTTATTGCTACTTCTGTTTGCCACTTTTTCCAATTTTTGCCCTTTTTCACCATTTTTTTGCCACTTTTTGCCCATTTAAGCTAACTTTTGCCATAAATACCACTTGTTTCTTTTTCCCCCATTTTTTGCCTCCTCTTTTAGCCATTTTGATCCCATTTTTGCCCCTTTTTTACAATTTTCTTTCCACTTCTTGCTCCTTTAGGAGCCTTTTTGCCATTAAATACCACTTGTTTCCTATTTTTTGGCCCTTGTTTGCCACTATTGACTGCTTTTTGCCCATTTAAGTCACTTTTGACTTTTCTTGCCTTGTTTAGCCACTTGTAACTCATTGTTTAGTAACTTCTCACCAATTTTTGCTACTTTCTAAATCTTTTTCCACCTTGTCTCCCCATTTTTGATACTTTTTGACCATTTTTGCCATCTTTAACTTATTTTTATTGCTACTTAAAGCCGTTTTTGCCACTTTTCACTGCTTAGATTGCGGCTCTTGCAAAGGTATTTTTCAACAGTTCGGCTCTCTGGTTGAGCAGGGTTGAGTAACACTGGTCTAACCTGAGGGCCTAATCAGGTTTAACAAACAGCCAACCTCATTTTCAGCAGCAATAAATTTTGAGGGAAAAAAATTAGCACTAATGATAAATGATTTGAGATTTGAACAGTCAAAATGTTAAGTTAAAATGCTCTAAAGGTAGTTCAAAAGGTCAAAATAACAAAATAAGGTAATAAAATATAGCTTTTAAAAGCTAAATGTATAAAAAGGAAAGTCAAAATCATGTTTTTAAGGCAGAAATATGACCTCAAATTTAAAACGGTACTCCTATAAGGTCAAAAATTAGATAAAGGTAAAAATAATAATTGAAAAGGTCAGAATATTAGATTTAAAGTCAAAATTATAAATTGAAAAGGTCAAGATATGTGATAAAAAGTCAACATAATAAATTGAAAAGCTCAAAATATGAGGTAAAAAGTGAAAATAATAGATTGAAAAAGACAATTGTTTAGTTAAAGTCAAAATTAGAAGCTGAAACAGTCAAAATATGAGATAAAAAGTCAAAAAAACAAAATTAAAAAGGGTGAGAATATGAGACAAGATGTCAAAGTTATAAATATACGAGGCAATTTTTCATTTTTATGACTGATATCATCAAGGTGAAGTTTACATTTTTATATGGAGGAAATCGGCAGACCTCATATTTAGGGTCAGTTATAATAAGAATATGATGTGATCTTGTGGGTGGTGTAGCTGTACCACGGGCCGGATTTGGCCCCCGGGCCTTGAGTTTGACACCCCTGCTCTAATATAAAGGATATTTGAGCCTCTGAGTGAAACATTGGAATGAAGCTTCCACTCTGTGTGAACACAGTGCTGATATCAACAAACCTAGAGGGAGTTAAAGAGCTTCTGAAGCCACTATGTCTACTCTTATCTAGAACCTTTAGCACAGGGGTGTCAAACTCAAGGCCCGGGGGCCAAATCCGGCCTATGGTATGGTCGTACCTGGCCCACCAGATCATATCATATTTTTATTATAACAGGCCCACTGATCTGCAGATTTCCTCCTGTTTAAACATGTTAACCTAACCCTGATGATTTGAAATATTCTTGTTCTGTCGTAAAAATAAGAAAAAGTTAAAACAATCAGAAAAAAGGTCAGGAATGTGGGAAAATAAAGTTCTGTTTTCATTTCATATTCTTGATTTTGCATCTCAGGAAAAGTTATGGTTTTGATTTTATATTTTATATTTTAACCGATCAGTTTAGATTTTTGACTTTTTATCTTATTTTTTTACCTTTTTTTATCCTCAATTTTAAAATTTGAAGTAATATTTTGACCTTTTAACTCACAATTTCATTTTTTCCTCATGTTTTGACCTTTTTTTGCTCGTTACTTTGACTTTTATCACATAATTTGGCTTTTTGTATCCTCAATTTTTAATTTTAAGCAATATTTTGACCTGTACAACTCAAAATTTAATTATTTTTCCTAAACCAAATGTTTTTGAAATTTTTCTGATATTTTGATCTTTATAACTCATGATTTCAGATTTTTATCTCGTGTTTTGACCCTTGAAAGTTATGATTTAATCTTTCTTTCTTATGTATTTACCTTTTAAAAACATGATTTTGAGCCTTCACACTTACCATTTTTACTTTATTAAATCTCAAAATCATTTATCATCAGTGCTAGGGTTTTTTTCCCCCATAATTCATTGCTGGTGAAAATGAGGTTGACAGTTAATGGTTAAGTGTTGGCCTTGTTCGGCCCTTGGATTGGACCCAAGTTCAGAATTCGGCCCGTGCTTTGATTAAGTTTGACATCCCTGCTTCAGCAAATGCTTAGCTAGCCTTTAATGCAAAGTGATGATGGTATAAGTTTGAGTGCAGACCCTTTTTTTGCATTTATTATCAGTACCTTAATAATCAATTATCACTCGGTGATTTGTTTCAAGGTTTACTGAGGAAATAATAATTTAAGAGGGAAGTAGGGTCACTGTCTCATGCTATGTGAACCCTTTTTGCAGCTGGCCATCAGAAGAAGCACCGGTTTGAGATACTTTTGGTCCCAGCTGGTGACCGGTTGCTCTACCACATGTAGAGCCCAAGTCTGACATGAGAAAAAGAGGCACTTCATTTCAAAGTTCAAGACTCATGATTGATCACTAAAACTGTTTTCAAAAAGCTCGGAGGAATTCCCAACACCACACTGAAATAACTTCTGTCTGTAATAGATTCTAACAGGAAATTGAATGTGCCAGCAGATGAAAGAATAGTCATTCATTTGTCTCTTTCTCATCCTGAGATTGGATGTGACCAAACCAGTGTGAAATTTTAACCCAGCAATAAGGCTCTTTTTGTATCCTGCTATGAAGTGCATTTGATGTGAGTGGATGCATGTGCTTTGGTGCAGGCCTGGGGGAGGACTGGGGTCATCAAAGAGACTTTGCATCAAAGCTGCCTGATGTAAATCGGCTTCCATTATTGCTTTGCACTCACTATGTGGGAGAGCTGACACATATGCCTTTTATTTACACATACATCAGACATTTTTACAGTGCTACATTGTGCTACGTTACCTCTAACTGCACACTTTGAAGACTTTTCCATCAATTTTGAGCCAATTTATTGACAGCAGCTCCTTATTTTCTTGTCATGTGACTACGGATTTTTATGAAGGTGCAGACAACGGGACAATACTTTGGTTTTCATGCATCTCTTGGTAGTCACTTGTGATTGAGCCTTTTATTTTGCCGTGTTCTGAAACCTTCTGAGCAATATTCTTGGAAACAATTTCTGGAAAATAAAAGTTTAAACCAAGAATCAAACTTTTAATGTGATCAAGTGTGCAGTCTTGCATTACTCCCTGGAGACCTCTTCACTCTCATAAATAGTTATTAGACTGTCCTGAGGCATCAGGATGAGTTTTATGAGTTCCTAAATCTAGAGGCGTTCATCTCGAGGATATCTGCACCCATCTCTCCATGAACGTGTCGCTTGACATTATGTCTCCTCTCTGCTGTCCTGGTCTGCCAGCTGGGTGACGACAAATTTGATAAAAAGCCAGGATACAATCTGGCTGTTACTGTCACTTCAGGCTGCTAAAAGCAGGTCAGTTTAATAGAATAACCCAGTGGGATTAGTTTGTACACTTTAAGGTCTAAATCAACTGATGACACATACTCCTTTCATACCCAGAGAACTCTTCCATTACAGACTCAGCTGAGTTGAGCTGCATTACATGGCATGCTAAACGTACTTTCCACGCTTGGGCATTCAATTAACGTTTACCATCATCAGTGACGTTCATTTGGGGTTTGTCCTTGGCCCCTCGTGGCTCAGGGCCAGCAGGAGCAGCCTCTCACTAAGGCTGAACCATCTGTGCTCATGCATACGCAAGCACACGCTGAAAGTCTTTGACTTGTTAGGAATTGGTGACAAGCTCTGTGAGGAGACTGTGTATGACTCTACATGCAAAACAAGTTAATAAGAGTCCTTGGACGTTCTTGTTACTGGTGGACTGTAAAATGATCACTCTGAGGCTGCTTTCCATGTTCATGTGCAAAATAGCTTTTACATATACTATCGTGTAAACAGTTACTCATTCATCACACTTGTTAACAACATGTGCAATATATTTCTTACATTAACTATCATGTGCACTGCAATTTATTAATCATGCTTGGAAACATCATGTGCAATATAACTTGTACGTTAGCAACCATGTGCAATAAAACTCATTCTTCATGCTTGTTAACATCACGTGCAATATAAATTTTACATTACCCATCATGTGCACTGCAACTTATTAATCATGCTTGGAAACATCATGTGCAATATAACTTTTACATTACCCATCATGTGCACTGCAACTTATTAATCATGCTTGGAAACATCATGTGCAATATAACTTTTACATTACCAATCATGTGCACTGAAACTTATTAATCATGCTTGGAAACATCATGTGCAATATAACTTTTACATTACCCATCATGTGCACTGCAACTTATTAATCATGTTTGGTAACATCATGTGCAATATAGCTTTTATGTTCGCAACCATGTGCAGTAAAACTCATTCTTGATGCTTGTTAACATCATGTGCAATATAACCTTTACATTAACTATCAAGTGCACTGTTATTTATTAATCATGCTTGTTAATCTCATGTGCAAAAGTACTTTTATGTGAGCAACAGTGTGCAGTAAAACTCTTTCATAATGCTTGTTAACAACATGTGCACTGTAAATTAGTAATCATGCTTGGTAACATCTTTTGAAATTTATAACTTAAATTAGGTTTCAAGAAAAGTGACTAACCATATTTAAACTTTAGTTTTTTTAAATCTCTTATTCTGAGAACATTTATGCCGTTTGTTTACTATTGCAAACAACTTCACTTCACATAATGCATCTATAATCACTGCATGCAGACTTCTACTCCCTCTGTTTATCAGAAATGCATTTTCAAACTTCAATAACTCAAAGCCAAATGTTCTTTCTGCATAAACCGTTCAAAGAAGCGGTGTGTGGTCGAGAAGACTAATGCATGCTGCATCATAGTTAATGTGCTCACGTACAATCCCACTTATCAAAACCAAACGGGGTAAAAAAGAAAAAAACATGAGAGACGGGGTCTTGCACCCATCAGCGTCCCGTTCTGCAGAGTCAGCTTTTCTCTGCCCATCACCCCTCCCGTCTCGGTCTCTCTCAGTTGCTTTCTCTTTACAACCAAAGCACTTTTATCCCCCTTTTCTGTCCCTCTTCCATCTCACATCTTGATTTCCTCTCGCACCCCTCCTTCTTGTGCATCCCCTGCAAAGACACTTGCAGGAACGGTGGGCAATGTGCGAGCCAGAGAGCATCAGTCATCCATTCATTTTGTCCTCTCTCTTACTCTCTATCCATCCAATCCCTCTTCCATTCCTCTCTCTTCCTCCCTCCCCTCTCCTTTGCTCTCCTCTCCCCTGCTTGCCGCGGCTAGGATCGCTGCACTTCTCCACGCGCTGAGATGGAGAGCGCACACATTGGGCTTATTGCGTCTCAGCAAAGACAGGTGGAGAGCAGCGGAAAGGGCTGACTCGTCCAACAGAGAGCGGAGCGGTGGGAGGGGTTGACCCTCATTGCCTCTGTCATCACTTAAGAACATAACACTGTGGAAAGAAAGAGAATTGGAGTGTCCGATACCCGGGATGGGACATTCAACAAGGGTGATACTTGCTGCTCTTTGACTTTATTTCCTCAAAGAGGTTCTGACTTTTGTGATTGAAAGGATTTGGCTTACACTGGATATGGATCCCGGTTGAATCTGGATTGTGTGGATTTGGAAATGTAGAGAGATTTGGGTGTGGATCAGAATGCTGATGTGGAGCACCTGAGCTTTGGGACGTAGCATGTTTGGTTTCTCTAAGATGCCAAAGCTGTCTGGGTGAGTTTCAGGTCTTAAGTCTTTCAGATAATTTTTTTTATGCTTTATTCCCATCTTGACTTCATTCTATGACCTGGGATAAAAACAAAGATATGCCCAAATTCAATTGCCTGCTCAGGTGTAGATTCATGCCTTGAGGAGTCCCTAAGTTTTGACTCTTAAAGCTGAAAAAGGAAGGTTTTCAAGTTGAAGAACATTTGATACAAGGTTGTCACAAAAGCTGATTTACACTTCAGTATGATTCTGGTACAAATCAGACAATGTTGAAAGCCGATTTGCTACCATGGCAGAAAAAGAAGTCTCTGATTGGTCAATTTTGTCTTCTTAGTTACCAGAAATTGCCAGCAAAATCTTCAACACTGGCTGAAACACATTCAAACACCATGGCATCATTTTGGAAGAACTGGCAACGTCTTGTGCAGTTTGGACAATGTATGAGAGTTTGCATGCATTTGATGGGTTTATTCATCTCCCATTTACACAAGATACTTGTCATCTAATGCAAGGGTACAGTTAAGAAGTCATTTAACACAACAGCCCTGAAAATTGGCCTCCACAAGCCAGCCATGCAGCCTGATGGGCTGCAGAAAGCTGGTACTTTACTAGGGTTGTCAAGTGTGAAACCCCCCTTTCCCCGGTGGTGAAATCAAAGAGATTATTTAATATTTTGCATTCATGTTTTGCATCATAAATATGAATTTATATGAATTCAAAATGTACAGAAATCCCTACTTTAAACAAACTTTGCATCATCCCAAATGCATTTTCAACAGAAGCCACTTTTAGCACCTCAAACCTCGCTGCTGGTTGATGTCAACACTGACATTTAAAATAATTCAGTTGATGGTAGATGCCAATGCCAGTTTCTGTTTTTCATTACTTCCCTTTTCAACACTCTCAGAATACCAACATTTTCTCTAATGATTGAACATGAAGGCAGTTCAGAGTTCGTCCAACAGATCTTATCTTTTAGTCAGTAGTAAATCTCTTCTATAGGTCAACAGTTGGCATCTGCTCCTGAAATCAGATCATCCCTACATCACTGGCTCATATCGGTCAATGATAAACCAACGTATCTATACAATTTAATTTGGCTTTTGTAACAAGTAAAAACTTCTGAAGCTTTGTCAAGTTGCACAGGAATTCGGGAAGAACAGCTCTTTTCAAGTCCAGCCACAGATCCTCTATTGTATTGAGGTCCAGGCTTTGACTCAGCCACTCTAGAACATTCACCTTGTTCTCCTTAAACCATTTCATTGTCTTGCTGGAAAATGCATCTTCTCCAACACTGTAGTTCTTTTGCAGACTGAACTAGAAATGCACTCGGAGAGCGCAGACTCCCGCCATTAGCCCAATTGTGAAGAATCCTTAAAAAAATTCCTGGATCCGTTCCCATGTGCCCCTCACCACGGCATTCACTGATTATTCCCTCCCCGAAACATGGTGAGGCAAAGCATTGGCTTTGCTATGGGTGGACTGTCATGATGGAAGCATTGCCTGCCGGTGCTGACAGATGCACTGACAGTCTCACCCATGGTCTCACCAGATGACTGGAAGTCATGGCAGAGGGTGAATATTCCTCTATTCCTCCCAGCATTGTGAGTATTCTCACTACAATTCGCTGTCGCTCTCTATGTTACGCTCTGACTCATCTCCTTGACCGGGCGTGCGTCTTTCAAACTCCATAAACTCCAAAACTTTGAATAGAAACACACCCAAAAATGCTGCTGGGATTGAAGTTACTCATGTCCGTCATCTCCTGGTGTGAAGTGGTAACAGCGCAGACTTCCGCCATTAGCCCTATCTCCCAATAGTACAGAATCCTTTAAAAAATTCTGGATCCAGACGGTGATCCAGATCACTCCCAAAATCTAATCAGTTCTACCTTATGCCATTTCTGACGTTTCCTGAAATTTTCATCAAAATCTGTCCACGACTTTTTGAGTTATTTTGCTAATAAATAAACTAACAAACTAACAAACAAACCCAACCGATCACATAACCTCTTTGGTAGAGGTAATAAGATTGTCTTCTGGGATTGTTCTATATTTTACTGGCCTGAGGAGCATCCCCACAGCATGGTGCTGCCGCCATCATGCTTCCCAGTGGGGATGGTGTGTTTGTGGTGATATGCCGTGTTTTGCATTCTGTCTGATGGCCAAAAGTCTCCATTTTGGTCTCATCAGACCAAAGAACTTTCTTTTTTCAATTTTCTTCAACAGCGGCTTTCTCTCTGACACTCTCCAATAAAGCTTTGACTGGTGAAGAGCCCGGGGATTGAAGCCTGGAACTCCTTCAGAGCATTCATAGGTGTCTTGGTGGCGTCTCTCACTAGTCTCCTTCTTGCACGCTCACTCAGTTCGTGAGGATGACCTGATCTAAGCAGATTTACACATGTGCCTTCCATTTCTTGATAATGGATTGAACTGAACTCCAAGGACCTTGGCTTAACCCCTGACTTTTACTTTTTAATAACCTTTTCTCTGAGTTGTTAGGAGTGTTCTTTTGTCTTTATGGTGTAATGTAGCCATGGATACTGATTAACCAGTCTTGACCTTCCAAACACTTTAAACTACACTTTAAAAGGGGCAAATATTTATGCACTCACTTTTTTTTACCTTAAATATTGTAAGTTGGCATTGCTTTGTAGAAATCAGAGGTCTTCTTTCTTTTTTTGTCAAAAAGCCAAATTGTATTGACCACATTTGAATGTTGTAATTGTATTGGCTGAAACCCACAGGTTTTATTCATAGTTAATTACTCTGCAATTTAAACATGAGCCAGTGTATTGTTTGTTTTTGGCTGTCCTTGCTTTATTTACTATGTTGTAATAAAAATGCTGCAGATACAGGCCAAAAGCAGCATTATCTTGAACACTTGTTATGCTTTTTAATGTTGTATAATAATTTACAGCTCAGTAAAGCACAGCAGACTGGAGCAGATGCTGAAAATAAGCCCCTCTTAGTGAGAAAGACTCAAATCATAACCCAAGACTTGGAATCAATTTTTGCAATCTTAGTTTTTGTAAAGAAAAAGCCTTAAAGGGAGGTTTTGATGTGCATTGCAGAAACATGCTGACCTCTAGTGCCTTTAATATCACAAGCATAGATTTGTGGTTGCATGTCAAGAGCTCTTCTGCTGCGGTTTATTCTGCTGCCTCTCTGTGAGCAGTTAGATCTCTGATTGTGTTTCTTGCCATTTGAAGAATACACCATGTTTAGATCCAGAACTCGAGGCACAATGAACGAATCAGAGAGTCCAAGAGGGAACCAGATAGTGTGAAAGGATTAAGAAAGAAAGAAAGGAACAAGAGTGTAAAGACAATGGTGATTGAAAAGGATGGGAACACAAAGGGGACAGTGGTGCCAAAGAAAGAGCTGTTGCTCGACTTTTCAGAGCGGCTTGGTTAGAAAACTCTTTTCCAAAAGAGGAGAAATGCACTAAATGACTCCATTAAACATAGATATGCATGTATAACTAAAAACATCACACGTACAAGTTCAACTTCCAGCATCAATTGAATCAGATCAACTCAGGCCGGAAAGACTAAGAAGTCTTAAGACAGAAGAGACCGTAAGTAGGAGCTGCAGAGATAATGACGAGCTCAGATCACACGATCCCAGCTCCATGTGATTTTATATGCTCACACATACACACCACACCATCTGATATATGGACACACATGTGAGTTAATACATGTTTGCATGATCCTTGACTCGTGTGCAGTTGCATCGCTAAGCTCGCTAAACATGGCTCATGGTAAATCTTTTAAATCTACACATATACAGTCAGGGGTTAGCATCTGGAGGGTTTCTTCATGCATGATCGGAGAGGAGGAAAGAGAGTCCTCATAACTACAGTGCATATAGAATGTATTTTGCCGCATTCCTTTTACCCTCTACTTTTGTAAGCCTTTCAGGGCTGGCTGCTGAGAGGCGTCCCCACAGCATGATGCTGCCACCACCATGCTTCACTACAAGGCTTGCCAAAATAACCCAAAGTGAAAGTCTGTTGCAGGAGCTTTAGCACCAACTGAGTCAAATGCTGCCCATTTTTAAGGAAGATGTTTTTCCTAGAGGTCTGCACAGTGCAGTGGTTGGCACTGCCGCCTTAAAAAAATGAAGGTTCCTTGATCTAATCCTCATCCAGAGAGCCTTTAAGTGTGGCTTTTTTGTGTGACATCCAAAAACATGGTTAATCGTTGACTCTAAATTGCCCGTAGGTGTGTGTCACTGTGAATGCGTGTATATGTCAGCCCTGTGATTGACTTGCAAGCAGTCCAATGGCAGCTTGGATCAGTTCCAGCCCCCCAAGTGGCCCTGAAAGGGGTAAGCAGCATGGATGCTTTGCATGGAGTGATGCCAGGAAAGTTCATTACAATGTCTATAATGCTTTGGACAGCTTTTGCATAAGCAGTTCATAGAGAAAGAAGATTATTTTCACTCCCCAGCCCGTGTCAACCCTGATGCATTTAAGAAATTATAACTGGATTTGGCTCTTAGCGAGTTTGTACTTCTTTTTTGGGACTGTTTTAAAGGGATTCATCGTCGTTCTAAAGAAGTTGGTTTATTCACTGATGAACAAATTCCTCTATTTTGAAATGCTGGTAGATTTATATAAAGTATATTTGGCAGGTTTTCCATAATTTAATGAGTTCAGTTAGAAACATTCTTGTCATACATTTTACCATTTTACTGCAAAATGGATACAAAGTTTTACTGGCAGGGAAGGCTCTGCTCTAAAGATGCTCCCTGATTTGACTTTCCAGGGAGCAGACGGCTTGAAACCCCCATATGGAAAGATATATTTATGACAATGCATACTGAATAGAATAAGTTTAGTTTAAAAGAAATTAGCATGAATCTGAATATGATGCAGAAAGCTTTATGCTATAAAGGAGGCAGCTAGGAAGGAGGAGGTGAAGCATTATGCTATAAAAGAGGCAGCTAGGGTGGAGGAAGTTTAGCTTTATGCTATAAAGGAGGCAGCTAGGAAGGAGGAGGTGAAGCGTTATGCTATAAAGGAGGCAGCTAGGGTGGAGGAAGTTTAGCTTTATGCTATAAAGGAGGCAGCTAGGAAGGAGGAGGTGAAGTGTTATGCTATAAAGGAGGCAGCTAGGGTGGAGGAAGTTTAGCTTTATGCTATAAAGGAGGTAGCTGGGTGGAGAAGGTTTAGCTTTATGCTTTAAAGGAGGAGGCTGGAGTGGAGGAGGTTAAGCATTATGCTATAAAGGAGGAGGCTGGGGTGGAGGAGGTTAAGCTTTGCCAGCATTAGCAGCATGATGCATCAGCATTAATGCAAGCAGGGATTAAGTTACATGGTTTTGCCACTACTTGCAATTGCTGTCCAAGCCTGGTACAATAGCCTGGTATGCTTGGTTTTTATGGTTTGTTGCTCTTGGAGCTGGAGGAATTGTTGTACTTTTCCATGGTAAAGCTGGAAGCAAACCAATAAAAGTCATTTTCTTTTTATAATGGTAAAAGAAATTAAAATGCAAATTTTGTTTTACTGGATCTTTTTTGAAGCACCTAGGGTTTTACCTACACTTTCCTGATCACAGCACTTGGAAAAGGGGGCTGGAACTCTGACAAGATGTATAATCAATACGACTTAATGTGCTGCCTTTCATGATAGAGAAATACAGAAGTGTTAGACGGTCGTATCTGACCACAACGATTCCAAATCAGCCTCAAAGTCATTAGAATTGTGTTGTTCTTCATTGTGCTGACTCTGAGACTGTGCTTCTTGTAAACCAAGCGATCCATGTGTAGAATTACAACATGATGACACATGTAGAAGAGGTTAGCAGGTTCAAACCTGAGCAATGTGAGTGGAGGGCTGGGGAGAGGGGGCAATCATGGTTGAGCACATTAAGGGGATGGTGGGCCTAGAGCGAGTGCAGCCTTACGGCCGTTTCAGACCTGCCAGGCAATTCTGGGGCTCTAGCCGACCACAGGCATGGGCTCCTCCACATCCATTTTTCTTCCCTTTTAAAATTCAAAACATATTTCATTTTTAATTTCTTTCTGCAGTCTCCCAATGCTTTAAATGTTTTGTTTTTAACTCTGTTAATATGACGAGTTTTTTTTTCCTGTTTTCCTCACACTAAAGGTCTAGTTTCTGTTTATCTGTGAGCCATTACTGCAGGACTTTAAAATCTCAAGATCACGGATGGACTGGCAATCTGGCAGTGTGCTGTAAATTTGTGTTTATCTACATTATTCCATGTAAATCTGACCACAGATAGTCAGAACAGGGGAAAACACACCATTGCTGAGCTATGTGATAGTTAGGGAGGTGGGGGTTCGATTGCTCTAGGCAAAAGAATAGTGTCCACATTTATGCCATTCCACCTGTTGTGAGGGGCCAGTTTGGGCAAAAAATGCCAGGGCTGAATTTTCCTCCCAGTCCAGCCCTGGCTGAACCAAATGATTCAGATTTCCAAAATGATGTTGCATCACAATGACCAAAGCTGTGCAAACACACAAAAGATCTGAGACAAACCATGCCAACATGTACAGAACCAAACCAGTTTGATTAGTGCAGGGGGGTCCAAACTTTCTCCACTGAGGGCCTGAAAGTTATAAGGATGGTGGGGCCACTTTCATACACATCACCTTTATGATACTGAAGTCAGAAAATCCAGTCTAATTCAGGTAAAGATGTGCTTAGTGATTGGATATGTTTAAATGGCTAAATAACTGGCAGCCAGCCAACCATTTTTAAGGATTTTAAGAAGGCCTATCAGATTACAGGGTAGCTCTGGTTGGCCCTGGCTAATCCTGGATGTGCCCCTTAGAATGAGAATGCGGTCCATGTATCAGAAAATTTATAGTGTCTCAGTTAAAGTCCCAAATAAAGTCGCATCAATTAATTGTCCTGTCAAAATGTTTGTTTACAGATTAGCACAGTAGCACTGCCTAGTGCTGAAACTTAAAAAAAAAAAAAAACACTAATCCAAATAGATTCATACTGTCGTTTCACAAACTGTTTTTTCAGTGTTTTCTCATTGACAGATGAGTTTTGTGTTGTTGTCCCGGATGAGCCCCCACACTAACACTAATCTCATCATTCAATAAGACAACAGATAACTCCCGTAGCCGTGATTCTCAGTGGTGAATCCATCTTGTAAAGCTAGCGCCTTAACCGTTTGGGCCTGGTTAAAAAGTGATAGGACCAATCAGCGTCAAGGGGCAGTACTTCCAGGCATGGCAGAGTCATGGCATAAGCAAGCAGTAATCAGAGGCTGGTGCAATTATGGCAGAAGACATTAGCGTGGATGCTTTTAAAGCGCCACTTTTATCAGAACTTGACAGCATTTCTTCATTAACAAAAGAACAAAGGACATCAGTGAATTGTTTTCTTTTCAAAAACGACAAAAGTTGTGTACTGACATGTCTACAGTCGCCATGGTTCGTGTTATTCCTCGGTAGCTGCACACGCGCACCTCGGTTGCAGTCACATGTTTTGTTGCTCTGATTGGCCCGTAGAGATGTGACAGACAGAACATTCATCCAATCACACTCCGAATTTTTTTCAAATCCTCCGCCCTTACCCAAATGCTTAGTATTGAAGGTTTTCCAGATGGATGTGTCAGGTTAGGCCATTTTTGCTTATGTTATAGAATTTGCTGCGGGCCAGTCAAAAATGGACCACATTTGGCTCCCAGGCCATAGTTTGGACACCCCCAGCTTAGTGGAAACGGACCATGTGTGTCTGCTTCCCCAGAGGCTTCAAATCCATGGCCTCTTAAACTTTCTGGCTAAACATGTCACTACACTTAATACTAAAAAGCAGTAAAAGTTTGTTTTTTTCCCAGTTTGACCAGTTGGCCCAGCCCCAATCAGCTCCAAATTTAATAGCACTTCTTGACTCTGTAATTCTGCAAACAAACTATCCAGAAACTCATATTTGGTGTTCTTTGAAATAGTCGTCTTGGCCACTCTTATTGCAAAATGTGAAAAAAACTGAGAACAGTTTTGCACATGTAGGAGAAGCAGGTGATTGCTGCATCCCTTCTCAGCTTTAATTTCTCTTACAAAGTGCTGAGTTTTCCCCTCCGAGGGACAGCGTACACAGTCATAACGTTAGCCACACCTACCTTCACACATTTGGCTCGATACGATGTTGACAGACTGTAAATTAGCGTAAAATTAATAATGGCGCAACACTAACAAGCACCAAGAGAGTGTTTGCATCGCTGGCACATTAGCAGCGCTCTGCCTCATACCCAGATGGCTGTTGTGAATCCATGAGCTGACATAATACATTTCCGGAGCCTTCTGTTTGCAGATGGTGTACAAGCCAAATTTGCTTCATAAACTTTAATGAGAACTTGTGGATCATTCGTCACATTTTAACACCTGTGATAAATCATTGATCATAAGATGGGATGTGGAGCAGCTGTAGCAGGTGAGAGGGATGGCTGATCCTTTCTCTATCAAACTATGGACGGGGTTTTTCATGACACATCTGTGTTTATTTTAGGAATCTCCTATGCGTTCCATGCAGTGCTCTCTGAAGACAAAGGCAGGACCTGTATCAGCGTTTGTGCTGTGGGAAAAATCTTGGCTGTCATGTGCCGGCATTTTGGCAGCGAAACTAGCCAGCAGAGCTTGTTTGTGTTCTGAATATCAGATTACAATGCCGCGTGCCAAATTGCCTTCCGCTTTATGCCAATGCATGCTGGTACTTCAGAGGGCAAAGATGCATTGTACCGAGAGCCATCTGACAAGTCATGACGTCCTAAAGAGCATTCAGTGTCATATTCAGTCTGAATTACAGCATTTAATACAGGAAATGAACTCTATTTTTATAAAAAATATCTTGGATATTGCAGTTTGCACAAATTTTACGTTATGCACAATATGTTTGGTGACTCAAAGTGGACATAAACCTTCATGACTTAGAGGAAAAAAGGGAGGTCTGCAAATCATAAGCACATTAAAACAGTTTTTGATATAAAAAAAAGTGCATGCATCCTTAAAATGTTATATTGCAAATTTTCCCTATACAGCATTTCACACTGCACACAACGCAAACACTTTTATAGTCCTGAAATTCTGCAAAATCTTATGCTATAAATAAAGAAGGCTAGCAAGAGGTTACTGGTGACAGATGCTTTGTTTTTGACCTATTCTGGCATTATAGGACACTCAGTCACTAAGCATAGCGTGATTCTTGTTGCTTTATAAAGATAGATGCTGTAGATTTTGTCTCACAAGCTCTGCTCTCTAATGAAAGCCAAATATGTTTTACAATCATGCAGCAGCCTGACCTCCACAGCCATATTTCTTCACAGGGTGATCTAGCTCGTCCAGCGGCCCTGAATGTTGGCATTGGACGTAAATCAAGAGGTGCAGAGTCGTCCAATGAAGACATAATTCCTTGACTACCGAGGCCCCTTTTCCATATTTGTCCACCCTGCATATTGAATTTGTAACTCTAAGAGAACATCACTACTGAATTATTTCATAACTTCTTTCTGAGTCACAGAGGAAGTAAAAAATGTTATTTTCCAATCAATGCTGTGTTAAAGGCCAGTTTGTTCCCTGATTTAGAGGCTAAATGTGCATCCACATACAGTGACTGTAAAAAGGATTGGATGTTTTACCTTTTAATGGATTTTAAAAACTAGAAAAAGCACTCAGAGAGCGCAGACCTCCGCCATTAGCCCTATCTCCCAATACTGAAGAATCCTTTAAAAAATTCCTAGATCTGTCCCCATGTGCCCCCCACCACGGCATTCGCCAATGGGGTGGAAACACAGTGAGGCAAAGCATTGGCTTCGCTACGGGTGCCATCAGATGCACTGCCAGTCCCACCCATGGTCTCACCGGACGACTGGAAGTCATGGCAGAGAGTGAATATTCCTCTATTCCTCCCAGCGTTGTGAGTATTCTCGCTACAATTTGCTGTCTTTCTCTCTGTTACGCTCTGACTCGTCTCTTCGACCGGGTGTGCGTCTTTCAGACTCTATAAACTCCAAAACTTTGAATAGAAACACACCCAAAAACGCTGCTGGGATTGAAGTTACTCATGCCCGCCATCTCCTGGTGTAAAGTGGTAACAGCGCAGACCTCCGCCATTAGCCCTATCTCCCAATAGTACAGAATCCTTTAAAAAATTCCTGGAATCCAGACGGTGATCCAGATCACTCCCAAAATCTAATCAGTTTATCCTTATGCCATTTCTGACATTTCCTGAAAATTTCATGAAAATCCATCCACGACCTTTTGAGTTATGTCGCTAACAAACAAACTAACCAAACAAACCCACCCGATCACATAACCTCCTTGGCGGAGGTAATCAGACATGGTCAGCATAATTTTGCGTTTTTGACGGTTTTATATCTGGCAGTGGTGTAGCACAGTGGTGGCAGCATCATGCTGTGGGGATGCTTCTTCCTTTTCTTCCAATAGCTAGCTAGCTCTAGCCTCATATGACATATTTAGAGGTACATATAAGAGACTTTAAATACCGCTGTTATACCCTGAAATTATGACATAACATTTTATCTTAGGACTGTAGCTTTATCCCCCAGCATCTAATCTTTTAGCTAAGCCACTGTATTAGCCAGCTAGCTAGGTAGACTTTAAAAATCAGCCTAACTCTAATGTTTTATTATTAAGACATAGTTTAAGTTTTAACCTTCCTCCCCTGCATCCATTACTCAATAATTAACCATACTGTATATCATGCAAATACCTATGTTAGCTATCACCTTTTTGCTAAGGTAATAGCCACCTAGCTATAGCTTCATTTCTTACATTTACATGAAAAATATCGGGACAGAATTTGGATAGCCTCTTCCTCTCCTTCTATTTTTTAGCTAAGCTGCTAGCTAGTCTGCTAAACATTAAAGATGTGCTTAAAGATTTGAAAAAAAAACAGCCTCCCTTTAAAAAAATAATAATAATTAACCTCCTGAGACCTGAGCTTTTTTTGGAATGCGTTTTTAGTTCTTACTTATTTAGGAGAAATAGGACCTGATAAATTGAAACATCAGCCTTGTCTTTGGGTAGGAATTTAATGGAAATTTTCCTTTCACAATCTACACCCAAAATCTGGAAAATTTCTTTGAGAATATGCTAACATATTTTTTATGTATCCTTTAAAAAGTAACCCAAAATTACTTCAAAATTTTCTGTTAAAAGAATAAACATTCCAATAAAAAGTTCCCCAGAAATTCCATGTTAATTCATGTAAATTTTAAACCAATTTCCCCTGTTCTCAGATTTTCCCCTCATGATGTCATGCGGGGAGTTAGCCCCGCCCCCAGATTTGTTTGGCCCTCCCCGCTTGGAAGAAAGTTCAGCCTCCTCTCATGAATCTTGTCCTAGCTAACTTCTGAAAAGAGGATCAGGAGAGCCACATCTACAAGCCACACCCATTTCCTGAGAGGGGCGGAGTCAGGGGTGGAGTCAGACAGCTCAGTAACATTTAAAGCCACAGATACAGACAGCTCGTTCCGAGCAGGGCTGAAACAGAGAGGTTTTTAGACATGAAAAAATACACAGGCATGTTTTGGGGACCTCTGAGACCAATATAACCCTGCGTTAAAGGGGTGACATATGTCCCCTTTAAAATCCTCTTTTTTTTTTTTTAAAGTCGTCAGAGCAGACAGGGCCCCACCTGTGATCTTTAGTGCCTCCTCTAGGGGTGCCAACACCCCAGGTGGGGAACCACTGCTCTAACACTCTATAATTAAGACATTAATTCTCTTTGGCTTATGACACACTAAGGTTAGCTTATTCCATGCACCCAGGCAGCTTTAGCCTCATATTTAGCATGCTCTGGTATGCACCTAGCATCCACTCTTACTGAGCTGGCGTATTTTGGTTTTTATTAACCCAAAGCTGAATGCACCTGTAAAGGAACACTACGGTAGTGGAGCAAACGACCCTGTCTGGCCTCTCTCTCCTTTAAAAGGCTGAGCCAACCCACATCTCCTGTGTCTTTAACACTTACTATAGGCCTCACTTCAGAGACTCCAACTATCTTTAAGAGTGACAAATAGAGATTTTTCCATGAAAGATGATGTCTCAGCAGCTCATCCAAATGACCAGCCGCTCCCATCTCCTCACGGATTGCTGTTATTTGGCGTAGGTGGTCGATCCCGGCACATGTGTCAGAACACACAAATCAGAGGCTGGCGAGGAGAAGGAATAACATCAGGCCACACTGCTTCCACCCCCCACTCCATTTCTCCCTGTCTCACTCTCTGCCTGTAACCCTTAAAGTTGCACGATTTTCTTGATTTGAGTCTGGATAATCCTCCTAAGGGATTTGGTCGGTGATCACTGCAGGAGGGGGGCTGGCAGGGCGAGCGCACTGTTGGCTGTTTCATTCAGTATATGAAATGGCATCACACGTCTCTGCTTTTACCTATCCGTCTGCTTTATATGGCAGCACATCCATCCTCTTATCGGTGTATCTGTCCGTGCCGCTGATTTAAACTCTGCTCTGGAAATATTATCCATCTTTCAAAGTGACAAATCACGTCTTGAATATATTTTCTTTGTGCATCTGTTTTAAAATCTACCTCTTTTTCCTTTAAGTATGAATCAGTCCTGCAGAATAACACAAAGCTCAGAGTAGGAGCGCTTTAATCAATCATGCATTCTTTTCTGCAGAGATTCATTTCCTGCTGAGCCCTAATATTCTGTTATGTTATCATTCCCACTTTTTAATTCCCATTTTTCCATTCATCTCTCACACAGATAACACTAAAAGACTGAAGCAATGCGTGCCATCCTTCCGCTCCCTTTCATAGCAGACACTAAATTTGATCAATTATGTAAATGAGGCAAAGCCCATTTTGTTTCCAGATCCCAACTTCCTTCCCTCATCTCTGCTGTGCAGGAACAAATAACTTTTCCAACAAGCTTCATCTCCCAATTAAGCCTCCATTCTCACACCGCAGAACGCGCTGAAATGCAAATACAATACAGCAGCTGATTAATGATGCAAAAAGTAGCTCTCTTATTGAGTTTTTTTCCCCCACCGGAGCTCACCACATGTGTAAATGCAAAGAGAATTGGACATGCTGCATGTGTCGCCCTGTTAGCACTTACATGTCTCATGTATTCTGCATGATGCTGTGGTTAGGAAGCAACGCTGCCTGGTGCATTATTAAATGGTGCATGGGCTTGTATGCATAAATAGATAAGTGTGTTTTTTCAACCAAACTGAGGCTGCAGGAGTCACATTTTAACTGTTTATGTTTCTCTGTTCCCATCATAACACAGCAAAGCCACATTAGACACAAGACTTAAGCAGCACTTTTAATAGTCTCGCTCCAATAGGACGAATTTTAAGTGACATTTCTGTAACAGATGTTGCTTCATTTCTAGTGTTACTTACCTTTTAAGTCCAGCCACAAATTGTCTTTTAGATTTTAGGTCTGGGCCACTCCACATCATTCACCTTGTTGTTTTAAAACCCTTTCTGTGTAGCTTTCTATGATTGAATAAGAGGTTTTTCTATATTTTGCTGCATTCATTTAACCCTCTACCTTTAAAAGCCTTGCCAAGGAGCATCCCCACAGCATGATGCTGCCCCCACCATTCACAGTGTACGTAGATGGTGTGTTTGGCGTCTTGTCAGATGGTGCAAAAAAAAGATCCATTTTGGTCTCATCAGACCAAAGAACTTTCTTCTTCTTGACCATGGAGTCTCCCTCATGCCTTTAGGTGAACTCTAGTTCAGACTGAATCTGAGGTTTCTTCAACAGTGTCTTCTCTTTGCTGCTCCCCCATAAAGCTTTGGTGAAGAGCCCAGCCATAAAGGAACTGCTTGTGAGTTTAGCCCAGAATTATCATTAGCATCCAAATTATATATATATTTTTAAAGACCGTGCTGTCAAGCCACTTTTTTACCATGTTGTAAATTTATGACTTGAGAACTTGAATTTTTTTAGTTTATAATGACAAAATTTATGACTGTTTCAACATGGATATTCAAGGTTTTTAAACTCAGAAGTTCTGAGTAGGGTTTCATGGAAATATACAACTTTGTAATCTCTTAAATAAATGTAATTTTTCCCCCTAAAATGACCAGATCTTGTTTATTTTTTATGTCATAGAGATGTGCAGTGTTTGTGTCTTTTCTAATGGCCAAAAAGCACCATTCTTGCCTCATCTAGGCATATTTCTTTATTTCTAGATTATGGATTTTACTGAACTCTGGGGGGTGTTCAGGACCTTGGCTTAACCCAGTGTTACTCAACCCTGCTCAACCAAAGAGCCAAATTGTTGAAAAATACCTTTGCAAGAGCCACAATCTAAGTGGTGAAAAGTGGCAAAAACGGCTCTAAGAAGCAATACAAATAAGTTAAAGGTGACAAGAATGATCCGAGAGTAGCGAAAAATGGGTGAAAAGGGGCAAAAATAGGGAGAAAAAGTGGAAAGGGGTCAGAAAGTAGCAAGAACATATGATTTATAGGTGGCAAAAAATCGCCCAAAAGTGGCAAAAACATGGCAAAAAAAATGAGTGAAAAGTGACTAAAATGGGTAAAAGCAGTCAAGAGAAGCAAAAATGGGCAACAGTAAGAAACAAGTGGTATTTAATGGCAAAAGGTAGCTTTAATAGGTGAAAAGTGGCAAAAAATGGTGAAAAGGGCAAAAAAGTTTCTCTTTTTTAAGGTTTTCTGGGGGAATAATATTTAAAATTAAAACATAAAAGAGCCACATGTGGTTCCAGAGCCACGCGTTGACTTTCACTGGCTTAAACCATGACTTATACTTTTCAAAAGGGTTTTTTCAGAGTTGGTTGGAGTGTTCTTTTGTCTTCCTGGTGTAATGGTAGCCAGGAATACTGATTAACCAGGGACTGGACCTTCCATAGACAGGTGTCTTTATACTACAATCACTTGAGACACATTCACTAATAGTCACACTACTACCAGTTGGCTGGACTAATTCTGCCTTAGGTATTTTTGTTAAATTGACATTACTTTGTAGAAATCTGGTCTTCTTTGACATTAAAGAGGGAGTTTTTGCATTTTTTTGTCAAAATGTTCAAATTATATTGACCATGGTTGATTTATAGAATCAGTAAAAGAGTAAAACAACCATTGGGGTGAAAACCCAGCCCTAACCCTGCCTCTAGGAAGAGCAACAGAAACAAACTTTGCATTGAAATGTTCAGACTAACAGTCACTCTTCACAAGGAAGGCTGTCTTGTACATACAAAGTGGCATGCATGTATCAAAGTCCTGCAGCATTTGCATTTTCCCAGTAACTTATTCCCTGATGTGCTTTTGTTATCACCACATGTAAAATGTTAAAGCATTGGGGCTAAAATTACCCATGAGTCCTTGGTATTTATGCTGCATCCACATAACATAACAAGCACCATCCCCATCAAATGCACGTACTCCATTCAGCTCAAGTCTCCACAGATTTGACCACTCACATCCTGCAGAATGACCACACTGAGAGTACGAGGTCTCTTCACCACCACACTCCTACTGTACATCCCTCTCTGAGAGTGCATGCTCAATAATTGATCACTTCAGCCAAGTTTTACTACATACAGTGTGCTTTTCTGAGCTTGTAGGACAGAAGGAAAGTTAAAAATATCTCCTACATCGTACATTTTATATTCTCTCTCCACAACACGCACTGTTGTTCTGGCTGAGCGTTAGAGCAGGGATGGAGGGACACTGTGGAACAAACGCATCGGATGTGATGGAAAATATGTGAGTAATGAGCTCTGGTGATTTATCTTTAATGCGCACACATGGAGCAATTGCATTCTGTTTATTTGCATGGTATTGTTTGGCAGTTTTGCAGAGAAAGTGGCTCTATCAGCTGGGACTGCTGGTGTCAGTCAAAAAGAAGTGGAGCAAATAGACTTTAGCATGCATTAATTCACCTTTTAGTGCCTCTAAGCAACAATGCATGAGGGAATGTTGGATTTATGGTGCAATATCTTATATAAAACTATGTGACAAGGCAGATGAGCTCACTCTTAATTCATCCTGTTGTTTGTTTGCTGATTCATGTGTTCGTTAAAGAGGCTAGTGGAGTGATTAGTTCTGCTCCAGATGCTGTCACATAATACTTAAGTGCCACTGAAGCGACACACACCTAATGTACTGTAAAAGTACATACGCCACAGGACGCCCACGCGAGTATATTCAAGCCTGAGGTGTATACGGCATACTGACATGTAAAATTGAGATCAACAGTCTCCCAGTGATTGTACATCGCTACAACTTTCCCTGATTAGATTGCAATAAATCTACTAATTTAACTGATAAGCAGTGCTTGACCCCCTTCATTTAAAAAGAACATGTTATGTTGCAGCCTCTAGTCTTTTTGAGTATGTACACCTGGCTTGCGGAAATTTCTGCCATTCTTCTTTGCAAATCCTCTCAAACTCAGTCAAGTTGGATGGGGAGCATCTGCAGACATTTTCAGGCCTCCAGAGATGTTTGACGGGGTTCAAGTCAAGACTTGGGCTTAGCCACAGAGTTGCCACTCCTGTGTTGTCGTGGCTGTGCTCTTGGGGTCATTGTCATGTTGGAAGGGGAACCTTTGGTCCAGTCTGAGGTCCTGAGCTCTGCAGAACAGGTTTTCAATGAGGATATCTCTGTAATTTGCTCTGTTCAGCCTCCCAGTCCTTTCTGCTGAGAATCACCCCAACAGCCCCCATGCTTCCCTATTGGGATAGTATTGGGCAGGTGATGAGCGGTGCCTGGTTCCCTCCAGACATAACATTTAGAACTGAGGCCAAACAGTTCCATCTTGTTTTTTTTAGACCAGAGAATTTTGTTCCTTAGAGTCTTTTAGGTGTGTTTGCAAACTCTAAGCAGGAGAGTCTCCAGTCTAGTCACTCTGCCATAAAGCCCAGATCAGTGGAAGGCTGCAGTGATGGTTGTCCTTCTGGAACTTTGTCCTATCTCCACACAGGATCCCAGTTGCTCAGTTTGGCTGGGCCACAAGCTCTCGGAAAAGTCCTGGTTGTGCTGCTTTTCCATTCAAAATTTATGGTGTGTGTGCCTTTCCAGATCACGTCCAATCAGTTTATTTTAGCACAGGTAGACGCCAGTCAAGGTGTAGAAACATCTCAGCAAGATCCAGGGGAATGGGAAGAACCTGATCTAAATGTAAAGCATTGTTGCATAGCGTCAATGTGGTATTTCCTGAATGCAGTGTATTAAAGACGACAGAAACCACATGGAGCACTGAATCAGAAACACAAGACGTAACCAATATGGTGTGTTTAACTCCTCTTTGTGGGTCAGCTAACACTGAAACCCGATGAACTGTTTTATTTCATTATATAATGCACCAGTTCGTGCCATCATTCACAAATCAAGGCGCATCAGTGTTCAATGCAGCAGAATAATCTACTGCAGTGTTCCTCAACCCTGCTCAACCAGAGAGCCAAATTGTTGAACAATACATTTGCAAGAGCCACAATCACAGTGGCAAAAAGTGGCAAACATGGGTTAAAGTTGCAATTAAAAAAAAGTTAAAGGTAGCGAAAATGGTCAAAAAAGTGGCAAAAATGAAGAGAAAAAGTGACAGAAAAGGACAAAAAGTGGCAAAAATGTGTGAGAAGTGGCAAAAAAAGAGGATTACAGTTGCAAAATGGTCAAAAAGCTGCAAAAACATGGCAAAAAAATGAGTGAAAAGTGAGTAGAATGGGCAAAAACAGCAGAAAAGTGGGAAAAATGGGCAAAAATAAGCAAAGTGGGGAAAAACGTGCAATTTAATCGTAAAAGACAGGTTAAATGGGTGAAAAGTGGCAAAAAATGCACAAAGCAGTATTAAAGTGTCAAAAATGGGCAAAATGTGACAAAAAGAAGTGGCAAAAATGGGCTGAAAGCAATTGAAATGGAATAAAAGTGGCCAAAAAAATCCAAATAAGAGCAATTGAAATATACAGGCAAAAGATAAAGGTTGACAATTAAAACTGACTGTATAACTGTGGGAAACAAATTGATTAAAGTAACTTGGGATAAATAATTTTTGAGGTCAAAGTTTCCCTTTTTGAGGGTTTTCTGGGGTAATAATATTTCAAATTAAGACAGAAAAGAGCCACAAATCATCACAGAAGAGCCACAGGTTGAGTATCACTGATCTACTGTAAGGCATCGGCCATTCAAAAAAATCTTTTTCTAACCCAGCAAATAAAAACAACCAAACAATGTTTTAAAATGGACTAGAATGCACTTTATAGTCTGTGTTTAGCATGCAAAAGTCATGGTTTGTCTTTGACTTTAATGTGTGCAAATATATGCCAGTACAAGTACAAGGTAGCATGATGTAATGTGGAGTCGCAACCCCTTTTGCAGCTCCACTCTTCCTGGAAGAAGTTCCACAACATTCTGAAGTGTTTCTGTGGGAATGTTTGTCCATTCATTCTGTAGAGCATTTATGGGGTCAGGCACTGATGTTGGACCAGAAGGCTTAGCTCACAATCTCCATTCCAGTTCATCCAAAAGGTGCTAACTGAGGTTGAGGTCAGTCAAGTTTCTCCACACCGTAATCATGAAACCATGTCTTTATGGGCCTTGCTTTGTGTACTGGGGCACGGCCATGTTGGAATAGAAAAGGGCCTAGACGATGAGTGAAAGTGTAAACATTCTTAAGCTGCTTTTGAGTCCTTAAAGAAGGGAAATAATCAAGCAAAAAAAAAAACTCAGAGAAACAGCAGCATGCATGATTTTAAAAAGCCTCCATCTAAAGCTTGATGGCATCTGTTTCCACAAAGCGATCCGGATTGGTTAAGTACAGTTTTGCCATGGTTTGGCCCGTGTTTGTTGATCATAAACAGCTAAATACAGATTATTAAAATGGGAGAACACTTTGGCCCATGTTATCTATTGTAAACTCTAGTTGACAGGATGTGCAGGATACGCAACATGAAGAAAACGCCTCCTGCAAAATGCAAGCACCATATTGCTTTTTTTTGCATGGAATTTAGAAATAAGAAAACACTTTTTTCACTGCTGCTGTCATGCAGCACCTCCAGATTTACCTTTAGAGATAATTGCATTGCATAATTGCACATGCGCTACTCTTGTGCAGACTAACACTGCCTTAGATTGTTAATGGCGGAGCTTCATCTAAAATTGATGCCAAGGCCGGTCAAGAGACTAAAAAAAACTTCTTTGCCAAGACAAGCTCTCAGCATGGCTCTATGCTCTGGTTTTCAAAAGAATTGTGGTCCAGTTCCGATTAAACTGCAGCTTTTCTAGAGCTACATCCGAGCTAACAGCTACTGCGGCAGCAGGCCCCACCGTAATGATCGTAGACCCATGCCAAAGCAGACCAGGAGTAGAGCAAAAACATCTTTTCTGTCACAGATAGCTTTCAGCTTTGCCCTCTGCACTTGTTTTAATAAAGACATGTTGTCTAGTTCAGACCAAAGTGCAGCTGTGGCTAAATCCAAGCTTCAACTAAACCCAACTCTGTATGTACGGCTCTGACAGTACACTCAGTCAGTCAGCCACATACAGACCCATGTGTAGGGCTGACAATATTCCACTAGAGGTCGCTGTTTTGCACAGACCTCTACAAATTCTTCGTCAATGCTTGGTGTGTCGCCTGTGCCCATGTGAGCGATCATTTCCTACGAAAGTTTGAGTAAAGTTCCACTATTTTTTGGCCTGTTTTTCATTGCTGTGCAGCTAAACTTTGAGGTCAGCTAAACTTTGCCCCCATGATTCCTGGTAGTACTGGCAGTATTTAGCTTTGGAATAATACGCAAAAAAACGGAGGAAATGAACACAAAATATGGGCAGAAAGCTTTGTCTTATCAATCAAATGAGATGCTTTTACAGTGATGTAATAGTAGATTCTGAATGCTCCACATGAGGAATAGCCTACATTGTTGTTGTTCATAAAAATGCCTCAATGGTGCTACTCTGTCATCATGTACTACACGCCCCATATTGGATAAACTGCTGACCGAATCAGGGCAGATGATTTCTAAACAGAAGGAGGGCAAAAAATGTATGTAGACAAATAAAACATGAGCTCATGCTGAAAAAGCACTTGGCTTAGCTGTAGAGGTTAGAGCTCAGGTTTTTGCTCAGAAGAACAGCTGATGAGTAAATGTTAAAGTACTCTTATGTCTTAGGTTGGATGTAAATGTGCAGCTTCATGTTTAAGCTGCTAAAGCAGCTGCACATTCTCCTTGTTCAAATGCACACACAGTAGAGATTTTAGTTAAGACATCATGATTTAAGAAAGAAGATGTGAGTGTTTTGTGATCATCCTCCTCCTGTGTAATCTTATTTAAAGAGCGTTTAGCAGCACTTGTTCCGCCGTTGTATTTTTAGCCAGTGAAATTACGCTCCGCTGTTTTCTGCAGATGTTCACGTCAGCTGTAATTCTGTCAGCCTGTTTGTGTTGTGACTCGGACTCGAACGCAGGCGGCGAAAGGAATGGAGTCACTCGAGTGTATTTAGTGTACATTCACACGGCGTGCAGCAGCGGCTCCTCTTACACGCCGCTCGCACACACACTGTGCTCTTTAACCTTTCCGATTGACTTGAACCAAATAGACGGAGGAAGTCGATGCTTGTTCGTCATCGCATCACGCGAGTACAGTCAGCCAACCAGAAAGTAACTGCTAGTGAAACTTCCCATAGGCATGACCTCAATTAAAGTGCTTCGCCAAAGCCAAAACATGGACAGTAATAAAGGGCTGTGACAAAGAATCTGAAATGGTTAAATGAAGGGATGTGAAGGCTCTGATTTGTGGTGCATTGTTGGGACAGAAAACGTGCTCCAGAGTCTCCAGAAGGTAGTGCATGCAAGCGCAACAACAAATCCAACTTGCAGTCACCATGGGCCCTTTTAAAAACATCATTTAAATCCTTCTCTGTGTATTTTCTGCCCTTTGCTTCCACCGGGCTTTTGTGACATTTCCAAATAATCAATGGCTTGTGTTGCGCTGTGCTGTGGACTGTGTCGTCCCACAGAGATGTACTGCTGAGCTGCAAAGGTTGAAGAGCAACACTGTAAAGTGTTGTAGGTTTGCTGCTGATACAGGTACAATGGGAGCTGGCAGTGCATCACATCGTGACAGGTTGAAGTGCAAGACACAGGGCCAAGGGTTTTTCTTTTTCCTCTGGTTGTTGACGCCGCTCTGACCTTCCCTTGTAGGTCTTTTTATTAAGATGTATTTGAGGACAAAAGGTGAGGGGATCCTGCAGAGTAAACCAACCTGAAGCAATAAGAAAATCTGGGGTGAAATTTTGAGTCAGTACTTGAGAGTATCCATCGCAGAAGCCTTCCCTTCGATTGCATTAAGGGTCAAGCTACTCATTGATTCTTCTTTCAGCTTCCCTCTTGCATAACACCAGCAAATTGGTCAGTCAATCAAAGCTTTGACCAGGAAACACAACATTTTCCATGTACAGTGCATTCAGACCCCATTCACTTTTTCAGTTTTATGTCGCAGCCTGATGCTACAGTCATTTCATTTTCTTTTCTCTCATTAATCTTAGTTAAAGTACCTTTAGCAGCCTCCAGTCTTTCTGAATATGCACACCATATCTTAGGGTTAGGTTATTAGGGGCTTCGTCGTCCCTAATCCAGTCCCTAATTGGCTGTGGTCTTGGGGTCATTGGCTATGTTTACACGAGCGCTTTAATTCCCCTTTAATTCAGAATAAAAATGAAATCCTCTTTAAAAAGATTAAAAATGACCTTGTAAACACCTAATTCCGAATGAAAATGACCATTCTGAATTAAACTTAAATCCGAAGTAAGTGGCTGGTTTATTCTGATTTTAAATCCGAATTGAATAATTCCTCGGTCATGTATATGTTTACTCTGCTTTAAATTAATTCTGGTCATTCTGCGCAAGCTTGTTCCCGTGTCCTGCGTGCGGGTTCCTGTGCAGTGACGCACATATTCCATGCTAGCGGGCACATATTCCAGGATGGCCGCCCGAAGCAAGCGTTGGACTCGAGCTGAGACTATTTAATAAGAGCCTTCGAAGATATGGATATAATGAAAAGAGTGGATAGACGGAAGAAGATGGAGTTTGTTTTCTTCTGGTAGACGTAAATACGTCACATCCACCCCCTGTCCAATCAGAACCCTTCCCAACCCTCAGACCTTAAGCGGAATTGAATAAAGGCGATTAAACTTGTTTTTCATGTAAACCTCAATTCAGAATTACTATTTCCATGTAAACGCGAAGGAGAGTAATTTAATTCTGAATTATTTAATCCTGAGTAATTGATTCCGAATTTAAAAACATCATGTAACCATGGCCGTTGTCCCATTGGAAGGGGAACCTTCAGCGCCAGGGCTTGACACTAACTTTTTTCCCAAGGAGCACATAAAGAAATTTAGGGGCACAATGAAAATTGATTAAAATAATGTATTTTCCGTAATAAACGTGATGCAAATAGACATTTACAAGCAAAATTATTTTATGAATTTGTATACAAAATGTACAGCAAGGTAAAATTATCAAGTTTTGAAAAAGTATTGCAGTTTAATTTTGTCTTTTATGTTACTAATTTTGACACTTGAAATTTACTTTAAATTTGGCAACTTCAGTCGGTTGCACTTTCCTTTGGTTTGGTTTGCATTCACATTGCTGTTGGCCAAACAGACCAAACCGTCTGAACACCTAGAACCTCTGCCCATTAGGGGCGCTGTCGTGACAAACAAACGGCGACCAAGAAGAAAAGCAGGCTTAGAAGAAGACGAAACGGGGAAATCCAGCTCCTTCCGCCTGTCTTTTTTCCACATAAACAATGAAAAAACACCAAATTATGCTGTCTTGGGGTCTCTGCTCTTGCACTGGGGCATTATGAGCAGCCCGTGAGACGGTGAGCTGTCCAACATGTTGTTCTTAACATGAGACGGGTAAATAAGCACAGACGATGACGTGTGGCTATGGCTACACAGACGCCAAGCGAGGCCTCCTTCATGGATCTCTCCTTCGGCTGCTTTGGCTGATTTTTTATGCGCACATGTGCCCCTAAATATTTTTTGCAGTTCACACACACCTATTTTTAGGCACAAATGTGAGTGAAATGCTCGCACTGTCGAGCCCTGAGCCCAGTCTGAGATCCTAAGTACTGCATAATAAGGTTTTCATTAAGGATATATCTTTACTTTGCCCCATTCAGTCACCCAGTCCTTTCTGCTGAGAATTACCCCAACAGCATGATGCTGCCACCACCATGCTTCCCTGTTGGGATGGTATTGGGCTGGTGAAGAGCTGTGCCTGGTTTTCTCCAGATGTAACATTTAGAACTGAGGCAAAATAGTCCAATGTGGTTCCATCAGATCAGAGAATCTTGCTTCTGAAAGTCTGAAAGTCCTTCAGGGGCTTTTTTGCTAATAAGTGGGCCTTCATGAGTTTTGCACTGAGAGGCTTCCATCTAGCCACTCTGCCATAAAGCCAAGATCAGTGGAGTGCTGCAGTGAGTCAGAGTCCTGGTTGTGCCAAACTTGTTCCATTTGAGAGTTCTGCAGGTCGCTGTTCTCTTGGGAACTTTCAGTGCAGTAGATTTTTTTTGTTGCCTTTGTCAGATCTGTCAACATTCCTGTCTTTGAGCTCTGCAGGGCATTTTTTATTTTTAATCAATTTGCAAAAATTTCTAAAATTCTGCTTTCACCTTGCCATTATCAGGTACTGAGTGTAGATTGATGAGAATAAAAATGAACTTTTTTGACTGTAGCATCAGGCTGCACAATGAATACTTTCTGCTATAAGTATGAAATGACTAGACTTGTGTATACTCATCCAAGCAAAGGTTTATATTTCTCACCCAGTCATCTACTCCTCTATAATTAACTGATTGAAGTAAGTGAAGCGAGTCGTACACTTAAACCATCGTCATTCCCATCTCCCCCAGCGAACAGATCCCTCGACAAATCTTTAGATCTATTAAATTGATTTTCTCTTTTGTGGTTACAGCCTTATTTATATTCTGTTTTCGTATGCCTGTATTCTCCGCCAGCTCCTATAAAACTTTAACGCTCCCACTGGGATCTGCAGGTTTCAGGAGATATTATCTTCCCCTATATAAATGAACATTTGTCGACGCACCTGCTGTCCTTCTACCAAATGCTTTTCTCCCCTTTAAGGAAGTAATGTGTATTCTTGAGCGAAATGTGACCTTCTTTCAGGCGGTTAGACGCCATTTTGCAGAGCACTTGAGTGAAGATGAGTTTGTTTGTGTGTTCTTGCGAATAGCCTGAGAAAAAGTCAAATCTGCCCAATTTGGAGAAGATGGGAACTAAGAGGGAGCTTAATAAGGGGGGGTTGGAGAGTTATGAGAGTCAACAAATCCATTTGAAGACCTTAGAAGTCTGAGTTTGTTTAAGATGTTACCAAGGTGGAATGTAATAGAAGTGCCTTCCATTTCTCCTTAATGACAACTCAGTGGGGGCGTATATTGCATATTTCCCTTTAAATCACAGTCCTGCTTAAAGTTTGGAGCATGATTGGACCAAAATGCATGACATGAAAAAGAAAAGGAACAAAACTGGCAAATCTTATACCCTCTTTCCCCACCATTATGTGTAAATCTTGGCCAATTTTCCAGAGATCTTGAGAATTTACTTCATTATCATGAGAAAAGTAGCCTTTCTATTGCAGGAAAAGGAGATACATTTGTTGAAATATTCATCGAACGTTTAAATTTACCCAATTTCACAATAAACAGGGAAGTATTGAACAGTTGGTGGATGGCCACAATGTCCCAACGAGGCTGTGATGTCAGCAAGGAGGGGGCGGGGCCATGTTTTTGGCCAGAATCATGGGGAGAGAGCTGATAGGCCCCTTTAGGGTCCCTGAAGGTGTGTAAATGACCACAGCAAAGAATATAGCAGTGATACTCAGCGTGTGGCTCTGGAGCCACATGTGGCTCTTTCATGTCTCAATTTGAAACATTTTTCCCATTTTTGACACTTCGTTTTGATTCTTTTATCCTGCTTTTTGCAATTGTTTGCCCCTATTTTTTTTTTTTCAACTTTTCTCCCCATTTAAGGTGCCTTTTGCAATTAAATGCCACCGATTTCCCATTTTGCTTCTCTTTGATGTTTTTTTTCCCCATTTTATTCACTTTTCACTTATTTTTTGCTTTAAACACAGTTTTCACACTTTTGGACCATTTTTTGCCACTTATAACTCATTTTTTTTTACCACTTCTCACCCATTTCTACCACTTTCTCCCTATTTTTGCCACTTATTCCCCAGTGTTTTCCTACTTTTATCACTTCTTGCTCATTTAAGCTGCCTTTTGCAGTTAAATGCCACTTAATTTCCATTTTTCCACCTTTTTTCCTGATTTTTGCCAATTTCATTCACTTTTCACTCATTTCTTGCCACATTTTTGTCACATGTGGACCATTTTTGCCACATGTAACTCGTTTTTTTTTTTACCACTTCTCACCCATTTTTGCTACTTTCTCCCTATTTTTGCCACTTTTTCCCCAGTGTTTGTCCATTTTTACCTATTTTTTTTCTTCTTGCCCATTTAAGCTGCCTTTTGCCTTTTTGCCCATTTTCCCTTTTTTTTTTTTTTGCACATTTTCTGATTTTTGCTTGTTGACAATTTTTTGCCACTTTTAACTCATTTTTTGCCTATTTCTGCCCTTTCTGCCACTTTTCAACAATTTGGCTCTTTGGTTGAGCAGGGTTAAGGAACACTGGTATATAGAGTTTCTGACTAATCACTTTTTCCATGGTACAAAAAGAAGAACAGTGCCTTCTGTAGCAAAATTTTCTTTCAGGACAATGTACCATCTCATGCTGCAAAGAATACCTCTGTGTCATTGGCTGCTATGGGCAATAAAGGAGAGCAACTCATGGTGTGGCCCCCATCCTCCCCGGACCTCAACCCTATTGAGAACCTTTAGAGCATCCTCAAGCTACAGATCTATGAGGGTGGGAGGCAGTTCACATCAAAAATGTAAGTGCTATAAACCACTAAAAACCCTTGATAGGATATTGAAACAGAGACCTATCATCATACAGGTGCAGCTGAGGGCAAAGGTGGGACTCTGTTAGATATATTTCCCTGGATGTTGTTTCACAACAGCCCAACCCTTGTCAGCTACTCACACAAATATTATCCTACTCTGCAGGGAACTCAACCAACTTTTTTTCTAACTAATGAAGCAGCCAAGCACACAGACACATTGATAACTCGCCCACCCCTCGTTACTCTCCATTGGCACCCTCTTATCCCCATATGGTTGCTCTTGGCCCTGACAACTATCACCATGGCATCAGCTCACTAAATTGGATGCTCCAATAAAGGCAGTTTACAAACCGATAGGTGACCTCCTGGATGCCGCATCCATTTTTAAAACGGTCTGTGTGTGATACTGATGGGAGTTAGGACGCAGCGGCTGGATGTTTAACCAGTCTGGACAGCTCTGATTGATGCGGCTGACTGTGTACTTATTGACATAACCCTGATGCGTGTTTTTGCTTGTACAGAGCTGCGTGTGCCAGTAGATTGAAAGATTCTGCATTCGTTTTGTGACATCATTTAGTTGAAAATCAGTATTCCCACCCTGAACGGTGGAAGAGCTCTCCATGGTGCTGAAATCAGCTGACGAAAGCCTCAGCGAAGTCGCTCGCCGTCTTTCATAAGGAGAAGCTGTCTGTTTCAGGCTTTTAATTGATTGCATCATCACAGGCTGTTGGCATGTTTCCACATCATGGAGCCGAGCCAGCGATTGTAAGGAGCTGAGTTTCATCTGTAGAGGACATAATGATCCAAATCCTACTAATCAGCTGGAGTACAGTTCACTTTTTATTATGATGAAGACAGTTAATTTGAAGGAGTGAATCATGACAATTACAGCACGTAGCCACAGCCGTAAAGCAGTGAATAACGACCTGTATGGCTGCGACTGATGGGTATGGATTTAGCCTCATGAGTGACTACAAATCATTGCACATGTTGGAGTTTAAAGCCTGGAACGGATGGGGAAAGAACGATTTGAAGGTGGAAGCTCATTTCGCTCCTTCTGGGTTCTTTTCTATCTAGACAGTCAGTCAGTCTATGTTCCCATCATGCCCTTGGGCAGTGTTTAGATGCATTTAGTTGTGTTTGAATGTTTCCTGTTGTACGGTGAAGTTACTCACTGAGTTAGAGTTCATGTCTGTGACTTTGGGTGGTTTTTGGAGGGAAAAAGCATATTCTATAAAATATTTCTGACCTTCAAAAGTTTAGTTTACTCTATTTAGTTTGGACCAATTTAAATACTATTTCTTTAGAAGTTTAATTGATCAGTTTTCAGTGTATTTGACTTTCTTATAAAGGTGTGACTTCACCTGAACAACCTGGTTAAAGATCTATTCTCTTGTTGTTCTTGCCAGTAAGGAAAGATCCTATTTTACTGTACAAATCCTCAGCTACTCAGTGCTTATAGTAAACTTTGAATCAGATACTTTATACTTTTAATTGAGTAGATTTCTAAAACAGTACTTTGAATTTTACTCAGGTAAATTTTAACCGGAGTAACTGTACTTTCATTTGAGTACTAGTCATGTACTTTTTCCACCTCAGCTCAAAAGTGACGGTGTAGATCGATGTTTTGACTTTCTATCGATCTGATTGGATAATTAAACAACCAATCTATGCATCCATATACATCAATGGATCATTACACCCCTAGCTCTCACCAGCATATTGAAGCAGTGTTAATTTCGGCAGCTATGTTCAATTTTAGTATTTGTTTTAGTCTTTACATTAAGTGCATTTTAGATTTAGTCTAATTTTAGTCATTGCTACCCTTTTTGAATTTTGTCTATTTTTAGTCATTTAAAGCCTTGGTTCCCAACCTGGGGTCTGGGACCTCTTTAGGGGGGCGCCAGAGATTTCAGGGGGCGCGATGGCTTGTCTTCTCTGAGGTTGTTAAAATTAGGTTCACTCAAACTACCTAAAATCATGACCCCCTTATGAATGGTTCATAGAAAGGTCTTTTGCTAATAACACTTCTGGCTTGGGCTGCTGTGTTTGGCTTAAAGGATGAACACAATTCAAATGTATGTTTACTTTTGATGGCAATACCTCACCTTTTTGCATGTGGGTCCTGGGTGGAGGGTGCAGATCTTCTTAGATATGTGAAGGGGGGCTCAATGCAGAAAAGGTTTTCATCTTTACTTTCTGACCAAATATTTATTCCATCTTCTGAATCTGGTGCCAAATCACCATTTCCCATCACAAACACAAACACATGGTGACAGAACCTGGCATCTAAAGTGTTAAAGGTGTTGACGTTATGATTACTTAATTTGTTTGAATGGAGGGGGAGTTGGTTTAAGATATTAACCAAAATCTTTTTACAAATATGCATCTATAATAATTTTTTAGCCTAATTTATGAACTGAGCCATTTTGGTTCCTCAGAGCTTATATGTGACATTTGATACTGCACCAGTAATTATGCATAAAAATCCATGTAAAGAAAAATTATGTAAATATACCAGGCTGTGATGACCAGGAAGAAAAAAATCTACTTTTTAAATATGATACTAAAAATAACTATTTTTTCACTGTTTTTCATCTTAATGACAGGGGCGCATGGTGACAGAACCTGGCTTTAAAAGGGTTAAATTTATTGGAAGTTATGATTATTTAATTTCTATGGGTATCGGATGAGTTGGTTTAAAAGATTAACTAAAAACAAGTTTTAACAAATACAAGTGTATAATAGTTTTGTAGCCTGATGTATGATGTGAGCCATTTTGGTCCTAAAGGGCTCTTAATGGTGAACTATTTTTATAGACTAGATGACCTAATGCCACTCCTAGCTGTTGTGAATGGGCTTTAAAAAGCAAATAGAGTGATGTTTTTGGATGAATGGTTTTAAAAGAATGCATGGATCCATTAACCCTTTTATCTGTAAGTTAATAAGATTGGAACAAGAAGGATTTTTATTGCATTTAGTCCATTTCCATGTTTAAAGGTTTCAGAAACCACTGCTGCAACCAGTAAGTGAAGCTCTTGCAGCTTTTTACATCTCTTTTCATTCCATTATGCTTGTTAAGCAAACATCCTCACTCTGCAAGATGCTCAGCGAGCATGCAGAAATCACCAGGACGTTACACAAAGGGAAACTGTGTGTCCACGTATTTTTCATGCGTGTGTTGGTGCGTGCGTGCGTGCTTGCCTGTGCAAAATGCATTGAGAGCCAAAGCATGTTGTGTCGGGCTTGTAACACTAAATAAAGTGAAAGCACTTCCAGGGCGACTTTTTAACAACGTGCAGCCATGTTTCATTTATGAACAGTGCAAGCCGTGGAGTGTGGAAGAGGGCGAGGAAGAGGATGAGTGGCAGAGCAGGCAATGGTTGGAGCTGTCTTGCTGGAAGGGAAGAGTGCGTTAACTTGGAACATAATGGGCGTAATGTGGAAGACAACGAGGAAGGAAGCTCCATATCAAGCAAATTAGGAAACTTCTCATGACAGATGAATGCCAAAATGGACAGAATTATTCTACTGTAGACTTCTCTTTAGGGTCACTTAAAAATAAACCCAGTTTGATCATATTTGTGTGCATTTTGATGCATCCTTGTGCTGCATGTATGACAAGAGAGTAGAGCTGTCTTCCTCTGGAAGGACAGAGGGAGTTAAAGGGAGTGAAAAGGATGTAAATGGGGATGTAGACTGGATGAAAGGAAGATCTAGAGAGAGCTGGAGATGTCTCGCTTAGAGCTTGAAACATTAATGAGCATAATGAGGAAGGCTTAAAGAAAACGAGCCCTATTTGCAAGTAATAAGGAAAGATTGATGCCAATGTAGACAATATCGTTCTTCGGATAACTTAGCTTTGGATGAACCAGATTATACCATCTGATAAGCTCCTGATCATAAATATTGTGACAGGGCTGAATATGTTATTTTAATTCAGCTACTGCATGATTGATATTGCAGAAATAAATCCAGCATCTCTGTTTTCTTATGATCGAGCCAAAAATAATGTGTGTAAATTGGTTGTTTTGGAGAAATCACAAAATTCGACAAAGTAGGGCAGCAAATCATCCATTTCAGAAGATGAAATCAGAGGAAAAAAGCAATTTTTTGCTTCGAGTTTAACCAGTATTTTGTGTTTTTTGATGTGTTTATCTATTAAGAACAGCATTTTCTATATAATGAAACAAACAAATCAGATCTGAGAAGGCTGACAGATGTTTTGTGCAACATGAAGTTGGATTTCCAAAAGCAAACGTTTAAAAATCCTGCTTTGCATCTGGCAATCACCAAATAAATTTATTGGCAGATTGCCAATCATCTAAGAATAGAGCCCATGCTTGAGAGACTGCTGTTCTATGACATTTCACTGAGGGTGTTGAATTATAGTTTTGAAGTACATTAATGTGTTCTTTTCTAGTGAAAGAGGGTGAGCTTGTTCTGCAGCATGCAGTGTCCCTCCTCTGATTCAGCACCATGGACAGAGGCAGCAGCTGCTGATGCTGTGATCAAAGGAAGAGGACAATTTCTGTTGAAGAAAAGGGCTTTCTGACTCTTAAGTTTCCTGTTTTAGATGGTAATATACAAGATACACTTTATTTTTCTGTCTGTCCATCTGTCTGGTTATTGCTCTTTTATTCTGTTGTCTATCATTCATCAATCATTGTATCCCTTTTTCTATGCTCTGTCTCTCTGCCATATGTCTGCCTGTCTGTCTAATTTAATTGGTAGGCTTTACTGACATATAAAACTCTAGTTTTCGAAGCTGATGACAAATATATAATTATAATAACAGGGAAAATAATTTTTTAATTGGTAGCAAAAATCTGTTTTGGTCACAACAGCTCATGGTGCTGCTGCATTTGCACACTGTTGACCTTCACCCAGCAGATATGGAGGCTTCTGTTCCATGTTCACCTGGTGAATCATTTTTGTTTGCTTGTGAAAAATTGGGGCAAAAAAGGTCTCTGATATCCTTGTGTAAAGGACAGGTGGTTAGAAAGTGCTGCTCTGGTTCCACCTCCTGTTGGCTGCAGCGGGTGCACAGTCAGAGCTTCTATCTAACCCGTCCGTCCGTCTATCAGGGCTTTTAGAAAATATGTATACACTACCATATCGCAATATTTTGCAGGGTAACACTGTAACGATTATGTAAAGCAGTGGTTCTCAAACTGGGGTCCGTGAAATAATTTAAAATAAATTATTAAGGTAATGCCATGTCTTTAAAAAGCAAATAAATACATATAGGGACCACAACACAAGAAAACAATCATACTAAACCAATGACTCCCACATAAGTCAGCTGTGTGCCAGTAAAAACTCAGATATGATTGGGGGATATCACGCAAATCTATCACTCCTTACGTATCAGTCACTTTGCTCAGGACGCATTTGGTGTGCAGGTCCAGCTAGCAACAATGTATAAATATTCAAGCGTGCCCACTTCAGCAAGTGACGCTAGACCCAAACCAGCTAAACTGGTTTTACTGAGAACAGCAACGGAAGACCAAAATGTGTTGTGTATCTTCCTTTGAAGCCATGAAGCCCGCCAAGCTAAAGCACCATCTGATAACAAAGCATGCAGAGTTTAAGGACAAAACAAAATGTTGTTTCTGATGAAAGGGTGAGGAATATATCTGCCAGAAAACAGGAATGATAAGCCTGACCACAACCTCAGAAAAAGCACAGAGAGATTCTTATTTGGCTGCTCAAAGGATCACAAAAAGTAAGAAGCCACACTCAACTGGACAAGAGCTTGTAGGTAGAAGAGTTTAAAATACAGCATCTAGGAGTACAAATGGTGGTTAACATGTGTTTAATCAGCATGAGTTATGTGGGGGTCCTTGGAAAATTGTTCTTATTTATCATCGTTTAATCATGTAGGGGTTTTATCATCATTACCTCCACCAAGGAGGTTGTGATCGGGTGGGTTTGTTTGTTCATTTGTTAGCAACATAACTCAAAAAGTTATTGATGGATTTTGATGAACCAGATTATACCATCTGATAAGCTCCTGATCATAAATATTGTGACAGGGCTGAATATATTATTTTAATTCAGCTACTGCATGACTGATATTGCAGAAATAAATCCAGCATCTCTTTTTTCTTATGATCGAGCCAAAAATAATGTGTGTAAATTGGTTGTTTTGGAGAAATCACAAAATTCGACAAAGTAGGGCAGCAAATCATCCATTTCAGAAGATGAAATCAGAGGAAAAAAGCAATTTTTTGCTTCAAGTTTAACCAGTATTTTGTGTTTTTTGATGTTTTTATCTATTAAGAACAGCATTTTCCATATAATGATACAAACAAATCAGATCTGAGAAGGCTGACAGATGTTTTGTGCAACATGAAGTTGGATTTCCAAAAGCAAACGTTTAAAAATCCTGCTTTGCATCTGGCAATCACCAAATACATTTTTAGGAAATGTCAGAAATGGCATAAGGAAGAACTGATCAGATTTTGGGAGTGATCAGGCTCACCATCTGGATCCAGGAATTTTTAAAATGATTCTTTACTATTGGGAGATAGGGCTAATGGCAGAGGTCTGTGTTATTACCACTTTACACCAGGAGATGGCAGACATGTGTAACTTCAATCCCAGCATGTTGTTGGTGTTTTTCTATTCAAAGTTTTGGAGTTTATAGAGTTTGAAAGACACACACCCAGTAGAGGAGACGAGTCGGAGCGTAACAGAGAGAAAGACAGCGAATTGTAGCGAGCATACTCTCAATGCTGGGAGGAATAGAGGAATATTCACCCTATGCCATGACTTCAAATCGTCCGGTGAGACCATGGGTGAGACTGTCAGTGTGTCTGTAGCACCGGCAGGCAATGTGTCTGTCATGACGGTCCACACGTAGCAAAGCCAATGCTTTGCCTCACCATGCTTCCACCCCACCGGGAAGGGAGTACTCGGGCAAACGCTGTGGTGGGGGTATCTTAGGGGGGGTTCAAAACACCGCGAATAGTGACGGACATCGGGAATGACAAACACCATGGAGGTAGAGACGTGGTAGAAGCCTAGAGTAGAAGCCATAGGAGAAAACGCACAGCCAATGGTGGTGGAGGCTGCCTGGTGATGTCAGAATATGCAAATTAGATGAGTGAATTTACTCCCATCACAAAGTTTGGGTCATACTAAAGATTTTTCTCATTTACAGTATGCCTTTATCCCTAACCACTTTCAAGCTACAGCCTTTTGAAATCTTAATATCAAATAGAGTGATCCGGATCACCGTCTGGATCCAGGAATTTTTTAAAGGATTCTTCACTATTGGGAGATAGGGCTAGTGGCGGAGGTCTGCGCTTTCTGAGTGCTTTTCTAGTTAAATTTGCATTAATTGTATATTCTATCTATGGTTTTGTCATTTCCTCTGGGTTTTGTTGGTGCTTATAAACCCAGTCCTCATACATGGGACTTAACAGCTCGGCTAAACTAGCAGCAAACTCTGTTTTTGAAGGTTTCTATGACCCATCAGTGAACCCAACCAAGGCCAAATAAGGCCCCATGCACAGGCTGACCAACCCCTGTCTTTAGCACCCAGATACATGAATCTACTTGTGTTTCTCTGTTGTTGCCTCTACTTTTAAGTGAGATAACGTCTAACAGTTCAGCCATGTTTCGCTGAATAATGAAATAGTAAGAATAGGTTGTCTCAGCTGGCATTATTTCTTTGTTTACATCATAAGGCACAAATTTTATCATGCTTTGAACAATTCAGCGCCTGCATGGCAGAAAGAGATTTCCTCTGACATTTCATCAGACACAGTGGCATGCATTGCATCAGTACTCTGCTGCCTCTCTGTTTATTTGCCTTTAAATCAAGTCTCCACTCTAAAACTTCAGCTACTACAAAAACCCTCTTGCTTGTTCTTTTTTTGCACTTTAAACCCCAGCGAGAGTGTTTGAAACGCAGCCTCTTGCTGGGTTTGAAGATCCTGAAACATGCACACTGGGAGCTACTCCGGGATAATTGTGACATTTTACAGATTTTCTCTCTTCTCTTTATTTTTTGAGCTTTGCGTGTTCAGAAGCAAAGTGTGAAATCCAAGCAAGTGAAAACTTGTCCCATTGCATCTCATCTCAGATCCCTGGAGCTGAAATATTTCAGATTGAAGTAGATTTTCCTAAAGCACTTAAGTCATTATATCAGTCTATAAAGGCCTGACTGAGACTGAACACTTCTCTCTTTAATGCAGACTCAGCTGACATGTAAAGATGAATAAACTGAGAGGGAAGTGACCCAAACCTTGATTTACATTTTCCCTGCATATTTCACACCGCTCCGCCCACCACTTAACCTACATGTCCTTGTATGCTGAATGAGGTGCACATCAGCAGCGGCAGAGTTTTCATAAAGAAGAAGTCGCCCATGGAGCATAAATTAACCTAGTTGTTCTGTAGAGTGTAAAGTGGTGAGAATTGGCTCGGGGAGTTGGGTTTTATGCTACCGGCTGTAGTAAACATTGTCATAATGCCAGCTAAAGTATGTAAGGAGGGCTCTTCCAATGCCTTTTGTGCAAACTCAGTCAGCCTGGATAAAGAAAAGCGGGTTTCACTTGGTTTAATGTCCCATTTTAAGCATTTGTGTGGTCTCTGCAAAAAAGAAAAGGCTGCAGAAATTATTTTCACTCCTAGTAAGGAGGATACTCCTGAAAAAAGTCATCCAAATGACCCGAATCCCTAGACACGGTGTTTGAAATTCTACCCTCTTGTTAAAGTACAATAAAAATTCTGAATTGAGAATGTGTGCCAATAAAGGTCAGCACCCAAATGCCCCAGATCCCTCTCTTCTGCTCTCCCAGTTTGCCTTTGAAGAGACGGCCAGACAGAGGCTGAAAATGCAGAGTTTAGTGTTAAAGTCACAAGCAGACATTAGTCACATTTAAGACCGAGGATGGGAAGCCTTGAAAGCACATAAACAAAATTAGAATATGAGGAAAAATGTGAGGATAAATGGACAAAACCTTGTCCCACATTTCAGTGGTAGGTCTTCATACATTTGTATTCCAGGTCTAGACATAAATTCAGATATCATCAGCATAGAGTGATATAAAAAAAAGAAAAAACTGAAAATCAAAACTTTGGAAAAGCAAAAAAACCATGAAATATACGGAGAATCAATATTCTTTAGGCCTCTGCACTGACATTAGCCAAGGCCAGAGACATCAGGATGCCCATACCTCCATCCTTCTAGTAAACATTAACAATATCCCAAGAACCCTTTGAGGGTTCTTCTTCAAACTTAATACCAATGTTTGCTCTGATTCAAGCGTGATCTGATTAGTTCTGGAAGCCTCATCTTCATTCCTTCCATGTTAATGTGATATGACATTACCACTTTTATAGATTTTCTTCAAGCCTTGCACAAATAACCACTGTGACTCATGGATGGACTAATAATGTAATTAGGTAGGTGCCAAGGGTCAGTCTGTCTTTTAAGCTTACATTTCACTATTTGAACCATGTATTTTCCTTATTATTCAATCAGAAAACCTCTAAAAATCACAAATATTGAGTGTCAAAATGAATTTAAGCAGGAAAAGGCTCACAGTAAAATTAAAAAACGACACAGACCACATAAGTTTAAAAAGCTGTTACAATGTTGACTAAAATTCACTCTTATTGTTATAACTATTCTTTAAAAATATCTGTAAATTAGTCAAATTCACCATTGTATCTCTCTATTTTTTAACTACACTATAGAGCACTATTATTTTATATATAATGAGTTATTTTTCAAGAAAATACCCTTAGTATGATTGCTTGGTGTTATCCCATTCTACACCCCTAAATGTCCTGTATGTCCAAATGAGGTTTCTCCATTTTTCACGCTAAGATTTCACTAATTACTAAAAATTCTATGCAAACAAAACCTGTCATGATATTTAGCACCAATATTCATCTTTATAATGTGAGAGTTTCATTCACCTATCATGGCTAGTTTTGATTTTAGGGTCATTTGTTTGTGCATTAAAAAGATGTAAAGCAGCATTTCGCAAGTTCTAAGGGAAATGGGAAGTCTGAGACGCTGGTCCACTGCTGATTGGTCAGATGCTGTGATGTCACTTTCTGTGATGTTGACTGATCTCTACTGATTGGCTGAGAAAAATCGTTCTGGTTCTGTAGAATGAGAACTATCTGTTTTTTTTTTGTTTTTTTGCTTTCTATGTCTTTATTGACAGATGAGGATAGCGGATAGAATCGGAAACAGACTAGAGAGCTGGGGAGAGACTTCTGGAAAAGTCCCGTAGGCCGATTTCTAACCCAGGCCGTCTGTGTGCCTGGGGCATGTCTGAAACCACTAGGCCACCTGCACCCAAAAAGTTATTCTAGTTCTACTGTTTCAGCGAGTGTTGGAAAAGGCCACAAAGGAAGTCAGCCGAGTTGACCATATATGGTTCCTTTCAAATAAAGGGTTCAAACTTTGACTCCAGGATGATCTGTTTAGATTTTGGAGGTCAAAGGTCAAAGTAATTGGGCCTTGTGTTTCAAGAACACCTTGAGGGATTTTACTAACATTCTGTGCACAAATCCACTCTGATGCTGGATTCATTTATTCTGTGGAGCTTACTGGGTATTGGTCAAGGTCACTGGCCTGGATGTGTGTCCCTTGCTTACAAGTGCAATATCGCAAGGATGCATGCAGGGATTTTCTCCAAACTTCTTGCAAATATCCACTCTGACTCGAGGATGTTCTGTTTAGATTTTGGAGGTCAAAGGTCGGGGTCGTTGCACTTTGTACGCATTGAGAATGTCGTATCTCAACAGCACGTTCTGGGACTTTTTTTCCTAGACTTTGCAAAGTTATCCACCCTGAAAACAGTATGTATTAAAGATCAGTGCCCACTCTGACTCAGGATGAACCTCTTTAAAGGTTCAAGGTCAAGTTTCCCCCTTGCTTTTTTATGTTATATCTCAAGAATGTATTGAGAGATTTTCTTTGGATTTGGCGCAAACATCCACTCTGAATCAGAGAGATTGGATTTCAGTGATTAGCTCTTAGGGGTCCACGATCACAATGGCATGATTTAATCATGACAGCATGAAAACAAAGCCACATTTTGCATTGCAATCGCTTTGTGTGGAAAGCATGGTCTTTAAGCTTTCTTTCAGTTTTTGTTTCATGTCAATAGGCCAAGTAATACAGGAAATATGATCATTTTAATTTGATATAGAAATTAATGTTACACATAGAGAGCAGTGGACCATGCTGTACAGGACTGGCACTGGTATTTTAGCATAATTTCAGCATCTTTTAATTTCTTTTTAAAACTTCATTTTTGTGGGGTAGTGTGTTTTTTGGAGGCCTGTATATCTAATACAGTAAATTAAACTTTAAAAACAATAGTTTTCAGACCTTTCAGACCTCACGGAGGGGTTTAACCACCAGGCAGGAGTTTGAGTTCCAGTAGCATCCATGAATGTTCTTATTTCCATGCTAATATCAATAACTGGTAATCCATCTACAGTGATCATTGGGCATAAATACAGTTTTGGGATTGGCTCTTGAGCTGCAGAATTCTCCTTAAACACCGCAGATGAAATCTCATAAATGCCAGTAAAAGAGGGCTCCTAATCCACTCTGATGGGCTTCTACATGCTGGGCTTCTGTATCTGTTCACATGGACGTTACCTCACATGAACCCTGTCATGGATTACTTCACTGGACACTAACTATCCCAATCGAAGCTGCAGCAAATGAGAAATTAAATGTTTGTTGACATGCACCTAGAGCTGACTGTTTGGGGCTGTGTGACGGGGCAGCCCTGACCCACAGCTTTCTTTTATGGGGGCTTTTATTGTGGTTTTTCCTCTATGTATTTGTTGTGCTTTCATGTTTTTTTCAGCTCATCATTGTGCATAGTTGGACGAATTGCCAGAAAATTGTTAGACAGTGGCATTTATGCGTTCCAAAGGTTGGATATTTAGGACTTAGCTTCAGAGAACTTTCTCAAGTTTTACCCTCAGGTCAGGACTTTGGGCGCAGCAGCTTTTAAACAGATTTATATTAAATGTCACGCTGATATTCACGCTTCCCTTGGGATGTTTTGGAGTGACTTCAGGAATCCTCTGACTTTTTTGTGCTCTCAAGTCTAAATTTTGTCCTCTCAGTTGCACCAAATGTGTGCAAAAGCTTCTGTTTTCATGTTGGCATCAGTTTCAGAGCTGTTTAGTGCATGCTTAAGCCACACATGCAGACAGGGTTTAAATGGTAGACATCAGCATGTGTGCTCAACCCGGACCAACAGGAATAATTGAAATGACCACATCTGCCGAGCACAGCATTACCCTGCGATGACTAATGGTGTAGTAAAAGTCATGGCAAAAGCAGCGCAAATTGAAGGACAACCGGGGTCCTCTTCTCTCCACAGACACTTTAATTTATGGGTTTAACATCGTTACGACAGAGGGAGAAGGTTGGAGTGGACAAACAAAATCAAGGCTCCTGTTTTCTGTCCCATTTACGTCTGCACTGGTTACATTTTTTCCCACTTTTTAAGATTGTATTTTGAGCTTTTGTTCTTTATTTTGATAGGACAGCTGAAGAGAGAGGAAATAAGCACTGTAAGAAATTCAGCTTGATTAAGTTGAGATGTTGAGTGACTAATTATAATGTATTAGGTGCACTTTTGATAACTAAACACAGAGTTAGAGTTTCCACCTGTGACGTTAGGTGTTCCTAAGGAGCATAGTGCATGCGTTTCATCAGTACACATTGCCTTGATACGAGGTTGACTCTCTACTTTGTTCTTTCCCCTACCACAGATTTACAAGAGTTACGGCAGCTCTGTCATACTGTAAAATATCTAAGACTTTACTGTAGTGTGGACTGATACAGACTCTTTAGAGTTTAAACTTTAACTCTATGTGAGTTTGATTAACACTGGCTTTTTTAATATAGAGGTGTGACTTTACCTGGACAAGCTGGTTGGAACTGAACTGTAAGAACAGATCTGTGGGGATGAAACATTTATGACTGTTGGCCTAATTCTAACCTTTTCTTACTTATAGTTTTGACAAGGACATGCAGGAGAGGAGTGCAAAAACAGGAATAAGCACTTTAGCACGATTCTTATTTCAATGTAACTGACAGCCACACACACCTTCAGCTCATTTCTCTGCTTTCTACAGCGATAGAGTTGAAGTGGATAACAAATGACTGCCTGTCAGTTTTTCTGAAATATTCATGAATGCTTCCCCAGAGTTCAGGAGAAGTCATCAGAAGTGTCAAATGTTCAGGTGTTAGTTCAACTCAACTGGGAAAACAGGTGTCCACATACAAAGAGCACAGTCATGATCACACTGGCTGCAGGTTCAAGTCCTCGTCTTAGTGCTGTTTGGTGAATGTCTACCCTACTCTTCCTAACTTTATTTCCTGTCTCTTTCACTATCTATCAGAGCAAGCCTATGTCACTTCCTGCTCTGCAATGTGGCAGATTAGAAAAAGCAGCACTTTAAAAGTTAGGATCCTCATTTAGTCAACAGTTTATAACAAGAACAGCCTACAAAAACCTTTACCTTTGTTTATATTATACTGTTATGATGCCAATCCTGATTTAGAAAAGTCATGAATTTTCAAATAAAAATATGTAATGTAAAATAAATGGCTCCATAAATATCTACCCCCTTAAAAATGACTGGTCTCACTCAACAGAGGTCCAGACAGTTTGTGATATTAGTCTCTCTATTACTATAAAGGGGTTCACCTGAGTGCAGTGAATGTGTCTCAAGTGATAGTGCACCTGTGTCTGGAAGGTCCAGCCACTATTAAATGAGTATTCCTGGCTACCATTACACCTTGAAGACAAAGGAACACTCCAAGTAACCCAGAACCCCACTGTGAAGCATGGTGGTGGCAGCATCATGCTGTGGGGATGCATCTCACCAGCCAGCCCCGGAAGACTTGTAAAGTTGGAGGGTAAAATGAATGCAGCAAAATGTAGGAAAATCCTACAGGACAATCTTACCCAGTCTGCGGCCTTGCTGTATTTTTTTTTTCATTAGCATTTTTTAAACTATTTCTATGAGTCTTATGGAATGTTATTATTTCTGATATGTTTGGATTATGTGGTTGCATTTTTTTATTGATTTGTGCAACTCTGTGTGCATGAGGTCTATGGTTGCTATGTTCTATCATCTTGCAGCTTAACACTAGAACTGCCAGTGGGTCAAATTTACCCAAGGCTGTTCTTTAAGGGCGCATTCACACTAGAGCTGTTTGGTCCGCTTTAAACGAACTCTGGTCCTTTTTCCCCAGATAGTCCGGTTCATTTGGAGTGGTGTGAAAGCTCACACCCACTCTGATGCGGACCACACAAGCGAACTCTGGTCCGCTTGAACACAGGGGGTCTGGGTCCGCTTCCAAACAAACCTTTGTGTGCTTCGTTTGAAGTGTGAAAGAAAAGCGGACCAACTTGTGAACCAAAGGCAGGAAGTGGCATGAAGCGTAATCATATACGGATTTATATGTGATATAATACATTCAAATACATGTCGGTACCTGGCTTGGCGTCTGTGTAGCCATAGCAACACGTTATACTCGGTGCTGATTCATTCGTGTCATGTAAAGAACGACATGCTGGACAGCTCACCACCTTGCTGCCTGCTCATGATGCCCCAATAGAAGAGCAGAAACCCCAGGACAGCGTAAATTCTGTGTTTTTTCACTGTTTATGTGGAAGAAAAGACTGGCAGAAGGAGATGGATTTCTAATTTTGTCTTCCTCTGTGCCGCCTTTTCTTCGTGGTCACCTTTGTTTGTGACAACAGTTCCCCTAATGGGCAGAGGTTGTAGGTGTTCAGACAGTTTGGTCCATTTGGCCAAGAGCTTTGTGATGCAAACCAAACCAAAGGAAAGTGCATCAATGTTGCAATTTCCGTTCCAAAACAGACCGAATCCCCCCAGCCTATCAGGTGTGAAAACGACCACAGTATCTTACTTGATGTGTATACAGTTTTAAAGACTGTCAGTCTTTGACTTTTCCTAAAAGCTTGTTTTATAGCACCTGGCATCATAAAAAAGATCTTTGCTTAAACCCAAATTTTGTTAATGGGCATTTATTTTTAGAACTACCATGCAGGTCTAAGATACCCCATAAGAAAGCCTTAATTTTCCAACTGTTTTATTTCACACCGTCAATAAAAAATGGCACAATGGAAATACCTTCTCTCAGCTGCAGCACTGCCTAATCAGAAGTCGATAGATCAACCTTCAACATGACAGGTAAATTTGACCCACTGGCTGTTTTAGGTATATAGAAATCCAAGGCAGTTCTAGTGTTAATGTGTGAAGCACTTGGAGTCCAAGACAAATTTCTGTTAGAGACTCTTATCAATTCGACTTGTATTGTGTCGTGTCATGACGTCAAGTCGAGTCAAGTCGTGTCAGGTCGAGTCAGACCAGTCGAGTTGTGTCGAGTCGTGTCAGGTCGAGTCAGACCAGTCGAGTTGTGTCGAGTTGTGTCATGTTGACTCGTGTCGAGTCGAGTCGAGTCAAGTCGTGTCATGTTCACTTGTGTCGAGTCGAGTCGTGTCATGTCATGCATGTTGTGTCAAATCGTGTCGTGTAGAGTCTTGTTGTGTTGTGTCGAGTCTTGTAGTGTCATGTTGACTTGTGTCGAGTCAAGTCGAGTCGTGTGATGTCGAGTCGTGTCGTGTCAAGTCGTGTTGTGTCGAATTGTATCATATCGTACCATATCCTATAAAATTGCAATATCCAGTTTAAGAAGGCACTTCAGAACATATATTACATTATAAAAATGTATAATGTTATTAGTGAGGTATTAGAGCAATTTTTTCAGGTCTTTGGAAGCAAGAAAATAAATTGCAGCTGTTGAATTTCTACATGGAAAAAGCTACAAGCATCATAGACATGACCTGCAGTACGCAGCCTTTTCAGAAATCCATGTTGGGAAGTTAATTCCAGGTTGTAGTGAAGTGTGGTGGTGGAACTTTGGATTATTTTGCAGTAAACTTGATGTAGAAGCAAAGCAGTGTGATATTTTAAGGAAATTTGTCAGGATTCCAAATGCTAGCATCCTCAAGTCCACATTAATGCTAGCCATGACTCCCTTTTCTTAATGCCAGTGCACTTATTGTTTTACTTGCAGCAGCATTTGCCTGTTTTTTTGTCTGTTTGGGTGTAAACATGGGGAGAAATGCAGCTGTTGGACAACCAGTCCTTGGAAGTGAAATTCTAATGCAGTTCAGGTGAATTGCAGAGTCAGTTTCCTCTGCCGAGGCTCCGGCCCTGAGATGCTGCGGTGTCCATACACATCGCCGCTCTCTGAAAATCCTCTTACTCCACACAAACACACCCTCACATAAACACGCACGGTCGCACACGCTGCTGTCTCCCCTCTCATTTTCTCTCCCTATCTGTAATACACTCACAGAAAATACTCATCCTTACTCACACACACACAGCGTGGATTTGTTTTCTCTGTGATGAGAGGGATTATGGGATAAAGGAGGCGAGGCCACGCCAGTTTAGTTCAGTTTGGACCCAAAGCCGCTCTCGGCAGCGGCACAATGACAAACGCAGATGAATGTCTGGAGATGTGCACAGCCGTTAGCGCCGCGGCCTCTGTGTGTTTGGAGCACGGGAGCCTCTGATTGGGATTCTGAAGTGGCGGTGGAGTTGTTTTTCTTTCGGATGACTGAAGATGAGCAGAAAAACAAGCGTCTGGCTGGAATCTGCGGATGGCTTCTGAATCCAGAGGAGTTAAACCAAAAACCAAAGAGTGTTGAAATGTGCTCTATGGGTCAAAGGATGGCTTGAATCTGCAGCTGGTGTTGATGGAGGTTTTGAGGCCGTGTTGAGCTTTTAAATGGGGACACTTTCCTTTTTTTTATGCTGCATGCAATGACATAACTGCCTGATGAATTTCACCCATCAGCAAGACGATATGGGGATCGATCAGCTGGATTCTTACGGCGATGACGTCCTCATCTAGTACGTCCTTCCTTCTATTATTAGACTTTTACGAGCACTTCATCAGCAGGGGCCTCGACTCCTCAGTGTTAATGCGAGAGAGCTGACGCCTTTCTGTGCAGAATATGCTGACTAACAGAATACAAGTGTGAATTCTGGCGCTGAAATGCAATTGATCTTTCCGTTGTTACTGTTGCTATGCATCACAGAGTTGAGGTCAGGACAATAAAGTCATCCTCATGGTTTATGGCTGCAGGAGGAAGTGTTGGCAGGAATAAATCACGATGAAGATGCTCAAATTCAGTTGCATTTCTCTGGCTTGATGATCTTTTATTGCAGGTGTGATTATTTCTCTGCAGAGTTATGGGAACCGAGACTTATGGGCTGTGCATGATTAGTCGCTGTAGTGGTGGAGACTTGAATTTTTAACCATCGATTCAGGAGGATGCTGTGCTGAATTCTTATCACAGCATGGACTTTATTTATGTATTATACCCCTATCTTCCCTCTTCTTTCTCACTCCATAGCAGCAATGTGAAATCCACAATTACACCAGTGATTTTTCATTCATGCATGCATGCATTTTGCAGCACATGCATGCATTGATTGCCTATCTAAAGTCCCAGTGAGCTCCTGTTTGACTGTGCTATCTTACACTGCAAGCCACACACGCAGAGACAAGCAGGCTCTCTAATTGGACTAAGAGGGATCAAACCCTGAAGTGAAAAGAGGGAGAGGAAGTCATAAAGTCCCCCTTTGGTTCTTTTCTTTAAGGATTTACTTGAATTGAGACACTTAATGAAGCTCAGCATGGAACGCCAAGCCTTGATCAGGTGATGCCCAGCTGAAACCAATTATGGCCTCACAGCTCCCACAGCCAATCCCAGCTCTTTCTCTCAACACATATGACGTGCTTCTAACATGTATTAATGCTGATGCACCATGCTGCTGCTGCTAAAGCTTAACCTCCTCCACCCCAGCTACCTCCTTTATAGAATAAAGCTTGTTGCACCCTTGTTGAGATTCATGCTACAATGGATTCATCGCTTTGGAACTAATTTTATTGTATTCAGTACGCAGTGTCATAAATGTATGAGGGTTTCTAGAAAGTCAAAGCATCTGCCTGGGTCAGCTCTTATGACACAAGAAAATTGAAAATCGCAATCAGAAAGTGCCGGGTTTCATGAGTTCATCCCCAAAATTTTGTCTGATATCTCAAAGATACCGACCAAACTTTCTGTAAAAAAAGTATATCCCTTAGCTGCTCAGAAGCTAATCAACCGTCTCTTTCTGTTTCAGCCATAAGAACAAAATGTCCGGCTGGCCGCCCCCTGGCCCAGGCTCCTGGAGTGGACTTCAGGGGCCTCCGTACAGCTGGGACAGCATGAACAGCACCAGAGAGGGCCGGGACTGCCTCACCAAGTAAGCTCTCGGGATGTTTCTAGTAGACGCGTGTCAAACCTGATGAAGCACATTGAAACCGTAAAATCAACTTGTCTAAAGTTGAGGAAGCAGTAAAAACAGAGCACAATATCACAGCATCTTGCAGGGTAGAAATGTGACATGAGTCCACAAAGCATGGACAATGTCAATGTCTACATCAGGGGTGTCAAACTCAATGACAGAAGGGGCTAGATTCTGAATCAAGGTCTAACCTGAGGGCCTGATAGGGTTTAACCAAACAGTCAACCTCATTTTCAGCAGCAATAGATTATGGGGAAAAAAAATTTGCACTGCGGATAAATGATTTGAGATTTAAAAAGTCAAAATGATAAGTTAAAAGGCTCAAAATCTGAGATAAAAAGTCAAACTTAATCATTCAAAAGGTCAAAACACAAAATAAGATGTTAAAATAATGCTTTTAAAAGGCAAATACATGAAAAGGAAAGTCAAAATCATGCTTTTAAGGCAAGAATATGACTTAAAATTTAAATGACGCACCTAAAAGGCCAAAAAATTAGATAAAGGTTGAAATAATAATTGAAAAGGTCAGAATATTAGATTTAAAGTCAAAATTATAAATTGAAAAGCTCAAAATATGAGGTAAAAAGTAAAAAATAATAAATTGAAAAAGCCAAAATTATTAGTTAAAGTCAAAATCATAAGCTGAAATGGTCAAAATATGAGATAAAAAGTCAAAAAAAATAAATTGAAAATGGTCAGAATATGAGGCAAAATGTCAAAGTAATAAATATAAAAGGCAAAAACATGAAAAAAGTCTGAATAATAGATTGAATTCATAATTGTGCAGTGCAAAATTGAAATATGAAATGAAAACACAAATGAATTTCTCTTTCCACATTTCTTTTTATCTAATTATTTTTACGCTTTAGTTTTTTCACATTTTTATGACTTAAGGATGTTTGATATCATTAAGGTTAAGTTTACATTTTCACACTGGAGCAAATCTGCAGACCTCATGTTTTAGGGCCAGTTATAATAAGAATATGATGTAATCTTGCAGGCCGGGTGTAAGTGCACCACGGGCCTTGAGTTTGACACCCCTGGTCTACATGCTTGAGCTGAATGTGGGTGCAATTTGTCCTAGTTTCTTGGTATTATGTTCTTATAACCTGGCAAAGCCTACAAACATGATCTCCATTCTCTAAATCATATAAACTCCCAAACTGCATCGCCTCTATGAGATGTTGTCAGTGCTGCTAGCTATGCTTGTTTACATCATGATTGCAGAACATTATAACCCACTAGTCACCAGTTAATGTCATAATAATAAGTATGGAATCTAGCCTTAACGATAAAGCAAAGAGCAGCATCCAGTAGCTTCATCACGGAAACAGCTGCTTGTGCATAGATAGTGTCTCCATAATCCAAACCAGGCGGATTTATAGCTTGAACAATCTCTTTGTGTTATTCATTAGCAAGACTAAATCCTGGAAAAAAAACCTGAGGTTGGGTGTTATTTTTCCAGTAAAATTTGAAATGTGTGATTTTAAAGTCCTGATCTAGCCAAATACCTGAGTACTTTAATAGTTGAACATGTTTAATGATTGCATTGTTTAATGGAGGCAAAGCAGCATCAAAAGGGGCCAAGTTTCTTTGTAAAAGAGGGGAAGTCTAACAGGAGTATTTGCTTGATTCACATGTATTCTCGTCACTCAGCAGATGTTGCCCGCATATTTTAAAAAGTGGAGATATCGGTGCATCAAAAATATTAACCCTTAGAGCTCACGCGGCATGGATCCATTTACAAATCACTTGGTAACGTTTCAACCGTAGGTCGTAGACACTTAATTGTTTTTTTTGTTTGTTTGTTTTTTTTTCCCTGAAAGCTCTCCGTTGTGCCTTTCTAATCACGTTCTCCATGCAGTTAGAGCTCTGACAGAACATTTTTTAGTGAGCCCTGAACTTGGCTGACTTTCTGGGTCCCTGAGGATGGCATTGTCATAAAAAACAAGAAGTGACACATTTTATAAAAACGATAACTTTTGAACCATAAGTCATAGGCACATACTGAGTTTCTTGTTGTTCATTTGATACCCTCAAGGGCGCCATAGCCCTCAAAGGTGCAGTTCTAGCAAGCCCAGAACTTCGGTGATTTTTCGGGGTCTTTACAGATTGAATCCACAATTTTAGATCCAACAATAAGCATCTTTTAATCCATTTTTAGTCCATTTTCTATCACTTACTTTATGCCCAGGACATCGCCATGTTGTTTATGGCATGCATGAATTGAACTGCATAAACACGCGCATGGACTTCTCTTTGTATATATGTCGATATTTTGAAAACCGTTAGTCACAGAATGTTTTTTTTTTCATCGTTGTGTCCCCTAAAGATGGGCGAAAAAGTCTGTGCAAAGAAAAAGCTTAGTCACTAATGTTTTCTGTGTGTTATAAGTAAAAATCTGAGTTTCAAATTCCAATTTGTTTTTTCTTTTGTCTTTAGAGTCCTATAACTTTTTTAAAATTCAAGTGGCATTACTGTAGTAGATAAATTCTTAAAGCCCCGATTGTCCTCAAAAAATGGATGTTTATAGCTTGACTGTGTACTACAGGGTTGATGTTTTACAAGCTTTTCAAGACAAAAAGTCCAGATGAGACATGATGGTGAAAAAAATAGCGGTGAGCTCCTAGGGTTAATATCTGTGTTTAAAATGTCATGCTCTGACTTGGCGAAACTATTCAGCGTAAATGCCAATCAGTACAACGCACTGCACTTCTGTTTCAAAACAAAAGTCCTGGATGTTTCTGATACTTTCAGGGCAGAATTAGATATTTAAAGGGATATTTCAGGATTCTTGAAGTTGGATCTCTCCTGCTCAAAACTTTCAAATGAAGTTTCTTTGCTCTCTCTTTCAGCCTGCTGATTCTCCATCTCTATAAGTTCATCTTCGGTGTACTCCAGTTCACAAATATCCTCTAGTATTCACAGTAAACGGCGCATCATCATCACTCAAGTCGTAATTGCTCATGTTATCTTTGTTTTAGCTTGGTGTGGTGTTATTATTCCTGTAGAAGCCCGCAGATCCACACAGCTGATCAGAGGATCAGTACACAGTGCGTAAATTAGTGCCTGACATGGAGGGATGAATAAATCGCTTTGTACATTTTCGACACAGCAAACAGGCAAGCAAACATATTTTCTTGGCCCATTTTTACGTAAAACTCATTAAATTACGCAGATAAAACGTTACCATCTACAGCTATTATGCTGCGGATCTCTTTGAGCTCATAATAACCACTAAATCAACTTTCACAGAAATCACTGGAGGCTAATGCCACTACTATAGCCAAGTACCTCATACCAACCAACTTCAAAAATCACGAAATATCCCTCTAACACATCCAGTTTGCACAGCCTGGGATCCTGCACACTGCTGGTAAGACATGGTGTTCAACATAAAAAATTGACCAGCAATGCAGGGCTCAATCAGTATTGTTAATTTAACTGATTTTTATTTCTTGTGCAACTCCAAAGGGTGCTAAATTTAAAGGTTTTGCTGGCTAATTGCACGCATTCCTATGTATGCTCACTTGTTTGAAAGATGCACAATTTTAGAGTTTGTAAGGCTCCCTTTTAGTGTGCATCTTACCATTAAAATCTTGTCATGCAGACCTGGTTAGAGTGGCTTTTTCTGCATGTCTTATAACTAAGCTTTTAAAATTATCATCATGCTTTATCTTTGAGCTGATGCTAACAGGGATTTTTTTCTTTAAGGAACCAGTAAATCGTATTTTATCTTGGAGGAAGCTCATTCTATAAATTGCAAATTCGAGGGTGCTTTAAAATCAACCACACTGTTATGTTTTGTCATTTTAAATCAAATGTCCGCAGTAAAATTGTTCTCTCCTGTCCAATACCATGCCTCTACTTGGTTTTAAAAATAGCTCTTAAGCCGACACTTGATTGATGATGCATGCACAGTGCAGAAACATCCACTTAAAGATATAGATTTATCTCCATCAGCCTTTAAAAAATCTTTTCAGTGAATGGATTAAAATGAAGCAATTAAGCTCTGTTAACAGATGATATGGATCAAACATCACAGATAGAGCAGGCATAGAGAAAAGTAAAGTGCTGGTGCAGGTTTAGAACTTGTTTCTGCTCAGTTCAACTTGGCGTTTGTCTTTTTTTGCACACTGATCGCTTTATTAGGTACATCTGTTCTGCTTCATTGATGCAGATATCTAATGTGCCAATCACATTGAAGAAACCAGTGCATTTAGGCACACAGATGTGGTCAGGATGAGCTCATCAGTTAGCAGCCATCGCTCAGATTTTGCATTCTTCCTGTGCACGCACCACTCTTTGAGAGTTTGTCCTGCAGGTGGAAACTTCCATGCAAACTCTCAGTCTGAACATCTATCACACACTTGGCATCCAGGATAATATGCACGGTAACCTTGGCTTTGCAAACACTGGCTCTGCAGAATGTGAATGTGTGTGTTTAAATGGAGCTGCTGCTCTTGATGTGCTCGTTTTGAGTGACTTTTGTTGATTGCTGGCTTCATTTGCCTTTCTAGCAGAGCTCTTTGGACAACATTGGCTCAACGCCTAGACACTTAGAAAACATTATAAACTGTGTGCAAAAATGTCCACTGCTCATTTTGGCAATTTCGCCGTATTTTGATGAGCCGTGTTGCCGTGTCGACTTGCATTGACTGTGTGGCTTGATGCAGAAATTGCCCAAGAATAATAAAGTTTCCTTTCCAACTCCTTCCTCCATTATATCTTCTCTTCTTTTTCACTCTCTTTTCATCCTCTTATCATGTTTGCTTTCCTCGCACTTCTTATCCTCTTCATCGTTACCACTCCCCCATGAAATCCTCCCCTCCTCTCCTCATGAGGCGGGAGTCTAATATGACAAGGCAGACAGCTCCGGTTATGTGGCTTTGTTCTCAGGGAAAAGCTGCTGGCTTAAGAGGAGGTGACACAGATTGAGTATCACAATTGGATTTCTGCGAGACAGAGCAAAAAAGATAAAAGAGGGAGAGTGAGTAGAGCCAATGATTGATTTAACTGCATCAGACAGGTAACTCTGCTGAGCGTGGCAGGCATAATGTAGAAAGTTTGGGGATCCTTTGCTCCGCTCTGTGTTTTGAAACAGCTGTGATCCATGCAGCTGGACGGATATTGGGATAAACGGTCACTATTGGAGGCTAGGTCAAAGATAGGCTTGTTTTTGACCTTTGCCTTTGCACATAACTGCTGTCCGGTGTCTGTTAGGAGCGCTCACTTCCAAATATTAGTGCTACAAAGTTTCAAGATGCAGTAGAAAGGCTGAGAGGATGTGGTGTATGATTAGCAGGTTAATCTGATTTCATCAAACTCCCTGGCAGACATTCAGAAATACTGGAGATGTTTTTCACTCATTTCTCACACTGACTGCATGAGGAACGTACCATCCATGGTCAAAGAGGGACTGATCTGAGGCCTTATATACTGCATACACTGGCACAAGACTGAATGAGAACATTAGCATGAAAAAGCAGCGATAAGGTTCACAGCAGATACCTGGAAGTATGCCGTTACCACTCAAAGCTGTGCCACAGGCTAAGAATTACTCAGAAATACTTTGTCACTTTGTAAAGGTGTAAGACTTTTTAAGAGACATTAAAAAAATAAAAACATTCCATGGACTTGAGAGAAGTAACAGCTTTTTATAAATTTATGCTAATTTTTAACCCCTTTCCGCCACTTTTTCCAACCCATTTTGCCACGTTCTTGCGATTTCTAACACTTTTTTTGCACATTTTGCAACTTCCAAACTTCTGTTGCCTCTATTAACCCATTTTTGCCACTTTTTTGCCACATTTTTGCCACATTTTTGCCAGTTTTCCAGCACATAATGCCACATTCAAGCCATTTCTGCTACTTTTAACCCCTTTTCACCACTTTTCTGACCAGTTTAAACAAATTTCAGCAATTTCTGCTTCGTTTTAACCCCTTTTCGCCACTTTCTTTCCACCCACTTTGCCACATCTCCAACACTTTTTTTTTTGCATGTTTTGCCTCTGTGAACCACTGTTTTGCAACATCCCTCTGTTGCCTCTATATTTGCCTCTTTTTGACAGTTTTCCCTACTTTCTAACCCATTCATCCACATTTTAACCATTTCTGCTACTTTCTAACCCATTTTCACCACTTCTTCTGCCCATTTTTCCACATTTAAACCATTTCTTTTTTAAACCTTTTTAAACCCCTTTTCTCCAGTTTCTGCCCATTTTGCTAAACTTTAGCAATTTCTGCCACTTTTTCATGCCTTTCCAAAACTTTTCTAGCACATTTTTTCCTTTGTCAAACAATATTTTGCAACTTTCCAACTTCTGTTGCCTCTATTAACTAATTTTTGCCACTTTTTGACAGCTTTTCACCACTTTTTCTGCCCATTTAGCCACATTTAAGCCATTTATATCACTTTTTAATGCCTTTCCACCACTTTTTTGCCCACTTTGTCTCTGTTAACCCATTTTTTTGCAACTTTCAAGCTTCAGCTGGCTCTTTAAACCCATTTTGCCACCTTTTGACACCATTCCACCTCTTATCCTGCCCATTTTTTCCACAAAAGCCAGTGATGCTGCTTTTTTTTTTACCCATTTGCCACTTTTTTGTACATTTACTCCAAATTTTAGCCATTTCTGCCACTTTTTATGCATTTCCACCACTTTTTTGCCCATTTTGGTTCTGTAAGCCCATTTTTTGCAACTTTTCAGCTTCTGTTGCCTCCATTTACCCATTTTTCCCGCTTTTTGACACCGTTCCACCACTTATTCTGCCCATTTTGCCACAACTTCACCAAATCTGCTGCTTTTTGATGGCTTTTCGCCACTTTTGCTTGTTGTACATTGGTTTTAAGCAATCTTGTCAATTTGTGCTATTTTAAACACATTTTTGGCCCTTTTACCCTGTTTATCCTGGTGTAAAAAAAGGGTGTTTACATTTTGAAGAATGCTATATACTATGGCTGAATAAATAAATGTACTTACCTTTACAATAGACCTCCACTGACCCCCCACTTGGCTGGGCCCTGGAAAGCTGTCCCCTTCATCCCCCCTTATGGAGTCTGTCAAGTTTTTGCTGCATAGCGTGCACACCCTCCAGCTGGCCTTGCTGGGACACTATTAGCATCCTTCCCTTGCCTCCTTGTGCATGCAGGGATCCTTTATTTCTAACTGCTGATTTAGGAGATATTGGGCAGAAAAAGTCAGGTTGGACAAACTCTCATCTGTTTTCACATCTTAACACCACCCTTCACTTCTCATTTGTTGGGTTTTATGGTGCTGGTTAGCCAAGGTTAACTTGGTCTTTTAAGCTTGTTATGTAACTCTGCCGTGAAACCCTTCGTCCTAGACTGAATTACATGTTTTTCTGACTTAAGGTGGTAATCCATTGAAGTCCTTTGAAGCTTGCTCGTGATAATGATGTCTAAGTCTGTGATTCTAACCCCAAGCCTGGCTGAAACGGAACCAAAGTGTCACAGACGATTTACTCTGACTCCTATTTCGCACCAGTGAGCTGTTTTTCAATTAAATGATGCAATTCTCAACGTTCTTAGTCCGCAGCAAGAACCTGAATCATCCTTCCATATTACATTTGTGTGCCTGCTTTTCCCATTCATCCACATCGAGTTCCAATGAAAAGATTTGACCTTTTGTATTCAGCTTTCCACTGACCCCCTGACATCCAAGCTCTGCCGTCCTGTGGGGATTAAACCCCAACGGCCCCGGCAAGGAAGATGAGCCTGCATCGCATATTGGAACATGCTTCATTACAGACAGATTTAGTTTGAGGTTTTTGAGCGCCATATGCACAACACAGATCAATGTGAGAACAGGAGAGTGCAAAGGGGAAGTACGATAGATGAGATTGAGTCTGATCTGGATTGGTGGGAGACGTAGTGGCAGGCCAGACAGTTGAAACATGTCATCAGAGCAGATTTAGGCAGAGCAGCAGGTATGCATGTATGTTGTAATGACTGCAGAAGCTGGAAACAATGCTGCCAAAATAAAACATGCGCTTTAGAGGTTAATGCTAAAATCTGCAGACAAATTATCCATGACTTCATGAAGGTTAGGATGGATTATGCTGGAATGCATATGCTTCACTGTATAGATAGAGGCAGATGAAGATGGAATGGATTTTGGCCAGGTAACAATAGACACCTCGTACTGAACTTAATGTGCAGAGAGAAAGCAATGGCTGCCAAGGGAGCCTTTTAAGCTGTGAAAGAGGGGAGGGCTGGAAATAAGAGAAAGAGAGAGAATGAGTTAACCCCACTGAAAGTGTATCACCTCTTAATTAACAGGCACTCTGCATTCTCCATGTCCCGCTCGAGACAGGCGTCTGAGCTTCAGCGAGCGGGAAGCTTTAATTTAATGTGGAGCATTTACATTTTAGTGGTGCTCTCATCCTCAGTGACTTGCAGTAAGGCAATGATAAAGGCAAGGTGGAATTTGAAGCCACAGTAAAGCCATGTCAAATATTGGTGGATCAATATAACCACCAGCAGCACTCATAATGAATCAGGAGTGCGTACATGTTTAACTGTTTTCTTCATACTGAACGTTTTACGTCTAATGCCACACGAATAAAGAAGTTTAGAGCAGGAACTTAAAATGAGAAAAATAAACAAGAGTTACTTTTTCTCATTTTGAGCTGGCTGTTCTGCTACAGCCATGGCTCAGTATTCATGTTTATTTTCCTCCCCAAACTATCACCGAAACACAGTCAAGTCTTTTGGGATAAGTGAATTGTAAATATATTATAGAATATTTAATTTTTTCAACTGTAGAGGCATTGAATGTTTAGCACTGAGGTCAGAGACAAGTTTACCCATGGTTCCAGTGAGGTGTTCTGTAAATTATCAGTTGATTTTGTACTATATCATAGGGTTTGTTATAACATGGTACTTAACCATGCTGTATTATACTGTACCCTATTGCAACGCATCGTGCCATACCATATTGCATCGTATTGTATGGTATCAAATTTTTAAAAACAAATAAGAGTTAATCTAACTTATTAGGTTTCACATTGTTCCATACCCTACTGTATTGTATCATATTGTATCCTAACATCTCATGTCTTATCGTACCCCATCATACCATACCCTATTTTATCATATCATATTGTATAGTATTGTATTGTATCGTATCGTATCATATCGTATCGTACCTTGTCCTTTTGTATCGTATCATATCGTACCGTATTGTGTCTTTTTTGTATCGTATCGTGTTGTATCATCTCGTGCAGTGTCGTGTCGTGTCATATTGTATAATATTGTGTTGTATTGTGTCGCATCGTGTCGTGTCGTACAGTGTTGTATCGCTTCGTGTCATATTGTGTAATATCCTATCATGTTGTATCGTTTCGTGTCATTTCATGTCGTGTCGTATCGTGTTGTATCCTGTCTTCTTTTGTCATGTCGTATTCTATCGTGTCGTGTCGTATTATATTGTATAATATCGTGTCATATCATATCTTGTATTGTTTCATATCAAATAATGTATCATGTCATGTCATATCGTGTCATATCACATCGTGTGGTATAGTATCGTGTCATGTCATTTCTTATATTGTCGTGCCATGTCTTGTGGTATCCTGTCATGTGTTGTATCGTGTCGTATCATATCATGTTGTATCGTGTCGTGTCTTGTCTTGTCTTGTCGTATAACATTGTGTCGTATCATATCATGTCATATCATGTCGTGTTGTGTCTTAGTGTCGTGTTTGTCATATAATATCGTGTCATATTGTGTCGTGTCCGGCCGTGTCGTTTCAAGTCGTGACGTGTTGTATCGTGTTGTACCCTATTATTGTTATTGTACCCTACCATAATGTGCCCTATTGTATCATATTGTATCGTATCATTCCCTATTGTTTTAACTGGTTTCATATAGTTTTGTATTAAATAAAGATATAAAATTAGATTTTCCCTTTCTAGTACCGTTCCCTATTGTATTGTATGGAATGATATAGAGTTCTCAAGTTCAGTGCTACCCAAAGTGTTGGCCAGGGCCCACTGTTGGGCCCCAGAGGTTCTCTATGTGGGCCGAGAGACCATTCACCATTACTAAAAATCATAGAAATTAACAGAAAAAAAAAACATTTTGAATGATCATAAAATGCTAGACTATGTTACTGCTTTAGGTCTAAGAAGTAACAGAACAGCCAGAAGTTTTAACTCACGCCACCTTTTATCTTTTATTTTGTGTTATGTATACAACCGGTGTCCATCATTCAACTTTGCTGCTCGCTCTTTGGTTGTAGACATTAATCATTTGTTGTCAGATTTGCTGGGGTACAAAGTACATTTGTAGAAACTTGTTTTAATGATCAGTACACTTTCATGCTAAACCATCTGAGGACTTTTCTTTGTATTTAAGGGGAAACTGTTTTTCCAAATCATACACCTTTGTCCGAGTACAGGAGCTGTTCTCTGTTTTATAGGTAGCTCTAAGTCATGAAAAGTTAAGGTTGAATAGCTACATTAAATCATGCTAAGTGTAACCTTTCCCTCCAGAGCTGAGGCTTATTTTTACTGTGAGAATGAATGCATCGATTGAATTTTAATGTGCAGTGAATCGTTTTATCTAACAGACCCTCCTTTATAGAAGCAGGCTATCAAAGACTCCCATCTTCCTGAAGTTTGTGTGTTTGCTGACTCATCTATATATTTTTGATGAATAGGTCCAAAGGTATTCTGAATGTTACACATCATCCTTTATTTTTTCTATGTCCTTTATTTCTTTAGCCAAGTGTAGATATTTGTCCTCATTTCACACTTTCACACTCTCTTTTCCCTTGGTCTTCCAGCCAAGTGTCCACCAGCAGCTCCCTGGAGGAGGTTCACCTGGATGGGGTCCCCCCTGCCCCTCGCCTCATCGAGATGAGACGGGATCCCGTCCTGGGCTTCGGCTTTGTGGCGGGCAGCGAGAAACCTGTGGTGGTCCGCTCTGTTACTCCAGGTAGGCACAAAGCAATAATCAATACTTTGTAAGGGACCTGATTACTTTGCTTGTTTTTTTGGCTTGTGATCCTGAGGAGGCATAAAACCACAAAACAGCTGCATTTACTAAACCTGCCTCTTCAAACCAGTGGCATTTTTGACTTCACCAAAGTTTTAAACTTACAGACGTGCGTCTAAGTGACTGAGCATTTATTCCAACTAAAACTGGAGTCCTTGGGTTGACTCTCATTTTCATTTTACTCTGACCTTGATTTAGTCTGGTGGGTCTTTTTTCCTGTGTTCCCGTCCTTGCTGCCAGTGGACTTTTTAATTTTATTAATTATCCTCATGCAGAACAAAACTCTTATTATCATCCACTTTGTCCTGCTCTGTCTTTAATAAAGTAATCAGATGTGGAAATGTACTCACATTCTGTACTTAAGTAGAAGTACAGGTAGTTAGTAAGAAAGTACCGACGCTGAACTGTACCTACAGAGCCTATGAAGTATTCACCCTCTTTATTGATTTTATAAATCAATCATGATTAATATAGATTTGGCTCTTCTGATAAACAAAAATCTTCTTTAATGTCAAAGTGAAAACAGATTTCATCAAAGTAATGCCAGTTTAATAAAAATATGTAATGTGAAATAAGTGACACCTGTGTCTGGAAGGTCAAGTTACTGGTTAATCAGTATTCCCGGCTACCATTACACCATAAAGACAAAAGGACACTTCAAGCAACTCAGAGAAAAGCTTCAGCAGCTGAGATGAAAGAGGCTCTGTAAACAACAACTGTTGGCTAGTTTCTATAATAATAATAATAATTATTATTATTATTTTTATTATTGTTTTCATCATTGTCATAATCATCATCATCATTATCACTATAATTTTAACTATAACTAATATAATATTTTTTAAATTATTATTTTATTGTTAGAATTATTACTAGCACTATTATTATAACTAATACTAATGTTATTATATTATTATTATTATTTTATTATTTCTTTTATTATTATTATAAGCATGTTATTATTATTATTATTATTATATCATCATCATCATTATTATTATTAGAATTATTGTTATTATTATTATTGTTGTTGTTATTACTAATATTATTATTTTATAATTTTTATTATTAGCTCTATTATAAGCATTATTATTGTAACAATGACTAATATTTTTTGTTTTATAATTTATTTTATTATTATTATTATCTGCATTATTATAAGTATCATCATCATTATTATCATTATCATCATCATCATCATCATTGTTATTATTTTTGTTATTATTATCATCATTATTATTACTATTATTATGAGCATTACTATACTACTATTATTATTTTTAATAGTTTTTATTATTAGCATTATTATTAGCATTATTATTAAAGCTATTACTCATATCATTTTACTATAATTTTAGCATTTCTATTATAATTATTATGATTATTACTAATATTAATATTATTATTATTTTTTATTATTATTGTTAGCTTTATTATAAGCATTATAATTGTAACAATGACTAATATTTTTATTTTATAATTTCTGTTATTATTATTAATATCAGCATAATTATTGGTATCATCATCATCATCATCATCATTATTATTATTATCATTATTATTATCATCATCATCATCATCATTATTATTTTTGTTAATATTATCATCAATATTATTACTATTATTATCATTACTATTACTAATATTATTATTCTTAATAATTTTTATTATTAGCATTATTATTAGAACTATTACACATTTTATCATCATTTTAGCATTTCTATTATAATTTTTATTGCTATTATTATTATTATCGTCATCATCATTATTATTAATATTATTATTACTATTGCTAAAAAAAAAATTTTTTAAATATTTTTTATTATTAGCAGTATTATTATCATTTTTATTTATTTTATTTTATTTTTTGTCATCATTTTCATCATTATCACGGCTATGATTATGTCATATCTTAAAATGAATTTTAAAACAGCTAAAACTGCATTTCTATTATCACCTGTATCTATGTTCTGGACTAGAGTTCACCGGTAGGCATTTGGGAGACTCCATGGTCAAGTGGAAGAAAGTTCTTTGGTCTGATGAGACCAAAATGGAGCTTTGTGACCAATCAGACTGGACGCTACAACCCGCACATTACCACAAACAAACCGTTCCTACTTTAAAGCACGGTGGTGGCAGCATCATGCTGTGGGGATCCTTCTCACCAGCCAGGCATGTAAAATAAAGGCCTGTAAAATTCCACTAAGTACCATTTTACTGGGCCATGCTTGCATGCTTTCGGTTCAATAAGTTGGACTTACAGGTCATAACACCTTTTTTTAACTGTATGTGACGACACTGAGTGTTAAAGTTTAGCTGCTTTGGTCAGAAAAAGTCCAGATTGACCCCTACATGGAGGTCATATGATACTAGTAGAATAGCTGCCAGAAAATCAATAACTGATACTCAAAAAGAGAGGATTTAATGGTGTTATGGTGTTGCCATCCCATCCTTTCCAAATTAAAGCCCCAAAAAGGAATCTATAAAAAGTTCCTGAAAAAGTAATCCTCATTACCAGCTGTTCTTAGAACCTTAGAGTTTGTTAAAGGCTGCACTGAGTGTTCTCATTAGTTCCTCCTTCCTGTTTGAAGAGAGCTAATCACTGACAGTGGCTGTATTGATCGCTGAGAGGGAAACCATGCTGCTCCCCGGCTTAGCCATCATGTGATTACACATGCGGCTACAATTAACCTCGGCAGAGAGAATCAGCTCAGATTAATGTTGTGTTTATTGTTTATTTTGGTTGACGGCCTGATTTCTAAATTGCTGCTTACTCTCTCCCGTCAGCTGTCAGCTTTAGTTAGCGCACAGACACGCACTGATTAGGCGTCTGGATAATCAATCGGTGGTGAATCCCGAGCTGACAGATGAAGTGATGAATATTCTATTAAGAGTCAGTGGCCAAGGAAATGAAGAGATGTGCTGGAGGATGCTTCCATCTATTACACTTATTCCATGAGGCCAACACAGCCAGAGAGGATGTGACACATTTATAACATATGTATGGCACTGATTCATTCACAGACCATCCAGCAGAGCCTCGTGCTGCTGCGTCATCATTCACGGCTTGTTTTTGTATGTTTGTGTGCTTGTAGGCGGTCCGTCGGAGGGGAAGCTGCTGCCAGGCGATGAGATCATCATGATCAACGACGAGCCCGTCAGTTCGGCTCCTCGAGAGCGAGTCATCGACCTCGTAAGGTGATTACAAAAGCCACCCCAATCTCTCAGAATAAATATTATTACGGATCAGATCAATCACAAAGTTATTTCATAAAGAAATGGAAAAAAGCCCCAAGACCTGTGCTTAAAGATATTGATTACCTCAGATTTAAAGGCCCGTATATCAGAAGACAGATCTGTCTACTTCACTCATCATTTTTTTGGTCTGTTAACTTTGCTCCATAATGTGAACGATCAGCACATTTGGACCTGGTACATTTCAGAAAGACTTGCAGAAGCTGTTTCAAATATATATAGCTTCCTCTCAAGGCATCACAGCGGTTTATTCAATCATTTGAAATGCATGGATGCAGATATAAACCCAGCAGAAAAAACAAGGAGATGTGTGTTTGGTAGATTATTATTTACTCGGTGAAATATGTAATTTTGTTGGAAAACCTGTTTATTTTCCTTTTAAATGGCGCCACATTTGTAAGGATCATGCATTTGTGGGATGAGCAGCAGAGCTAAGTATGTCAGTTGCACCCATGAAAAATTTGCCAATGCCAAACAGAATTTTTTTTTTGTCACTTTTTGCCCATTTCTGCAACATCTTTTTGCCTTCTTTAGCCACCGTTTGCCACTTTTTGTCACTTTTTTTCAATTATTGCCATATTTAATCAATTTTTTGCTGCTTTTCACCCATTTCTTGCCACTTTTAGACCATTTTTGTCACTTTTCACCCATTTTTTTAATTGTTTTTTTGCCACTTTTTGCCCATTTCTGCAACATCTTTTTGCAACTTTTTGAATACTTTATCTACTTCTTGTTACTTTTGGTCCATTTTTTTTCAACTTTTTGCTGCTTTTTTTTATCATTTTGGCCCCTTTTATCCTGTTTTGCCTTTTTTCATCCACTTTAGCCTCTTTATTTCACTTATTTGCCTATATTTGCAATTTCTTTGCCCTGTTTAGCTACATTTTGCCCATTTTTGCCACTTTTTTTTGTCAATTTTTACCAATTTCTGCTGCATTTAGCCCATTTCCTTTCTTTTTTTTTGTCACTTTTAACCCATTTTTGCATTGTTTTCTACCACTTTTTGCCAATTTCTACAACATCTTTTTGCTAACTGTAGCTACCTTTTGCCATTTTGCCTCTTTAAGCCACAATATGTCAATTTTCGCAATTTTTAACTACTTTTCACCCACTTTTGCCAATTTTTAAAATAATTTTTTCCACTTTTATCCCACTTTTGCCATTTTTCACCATTTATACAGCTATTTCCCATTTCTGCAACATCTTTATGCAACTTTTTGATTGCTTTATCTACTTCTTGCCACTTTTGGTCCATTTTTTGCCAGTTTTTGCTTCATATAACCCATTTTTGCAGTTTTTTTCCTGTTTTGCCTTTTTTTTACCCATTTTTTGACACTTTCTATATTACGTTTCAGCCACTTTTTGCCCATATTTGCCAATTTCTTCTGCATTCAACCCATTTCTTTTTCTACCCACTTTAAGCCCATTTCTTTCCACTTTGGGGTAATTTTTTGGTCACTTTTAACCCATTTTTCCATTGTTTTTCACCAACTTTAGCCAATTTCTGCAACATCTTTTGGCATCTTTTTGCCTATTCTAGCCACCTTTTGCTATATTTTTCCTCTTTAGCCACTTTTTTACTCTATTTTTGCAATTTTGTACTACTTTTACCGATTTTGCCACTTTTAAAAACTTTTTTTGTGACTTTTATCCTTTATCCTTTTTGCCATTTTTTCACCCATTTAAGTGATTTTTTTAACACTTTTTGCCCATATTAGCAATTTCATTGCCTTTTTTAGCCAGTTTTTGCCAATTAATTTAACCAATTAATTTCTGCTGCATTCAGCCCTTTTTTTGCTGCTGCTTTTCTCCCATTTATTGGCACTTTTGGGTAATTTTTAGCCCATTTTTGTCACTGTATTGCCAGCTTATTCTGCCATTGACTCTTGTTTGGTAGATTGGATGATTGAAGTCTGAAGAAACAAGTCATATTGGCAATTTAACAATTTCTTCACTGAACAAACAGGAGCTTCAGTAGCCACCTGGTCACACACTACTGTGGGATGTTATCCCATTCACCATCCAGTATTTGTCACCAGTCAGCTAATGTGGTTGTGTTGGGTCACTCTGGCCTAAACAGCATGCCCAAGCTGATCCCACAAGTGTTCAGAGGGGAGAAGATTTGGTACATTTTTCATGAGTGCAGCCCACATACTCAGCTCTGCTGCTCATCCCACAAATGCTTGCTCCTTACAAATGTGGCTCCATTTAAAGGGGAATAAACAGGCTTTTCAATGATGTAAGATTTGTTTCCAAGGAGCATTGTTACAACAAAAAAATGATAACTTTTTAAGTGCAAGGAGGAACTAAAATGCTTCTCCATTCTTTTCCATATGCATGCTTGGTGAAGACACTTCTGCTTGAAACTCAAGCAGCCTCTCAAAACAATCAGAAAAATTAAAACTCATTATTTAGGAAAAGGTTTTCCGCTCCTTCAGTGCACACATTGAACCCTCTAAATGGGAAACTAATTAGCTTGCATGTGTGTGTTTTCTATAGTTTAAACTGCATCCACTTGTAAGTGCTGATTGCCAGAGGCGTCTCATTTATTTTCAGCAGAGCTAATCAAGTCCTTTCTCTTTATCTGCAGCTGTTTTTCTCTCTGATTGTTGTGTTTCTGATGAATTTAGTGACTCTGTGATTTGCTGTCTGTCCTCTCGCTTTAGGAGCTGCAAAGAATCCATCATGTTGACCGTTGTCCAGCCGTATCCTGTGAGTACAGCAGCTCTGTAAAGTCACATTATTTTAGTTTTAAAGGCCTGCAGTGGAGTTTTAAATGTATATTCATCTAAATATTTATCTGTGGTCTGTATATCTATGCAACTTCTGTTCACTGTGAAGCTGTGGTACAAAGCCATGCGGGCCAGTTTTTAACTCCACTGTCCTAACACTCTAACAGAGGCGCCCAAAAGTCAACTTAAAAGACATTCAACTTTGAAGCTCACCCTGCCAAGAAGAGCCAGATGTTCTCAGAATACATGAATAATTTTAGCACCAGCATTTCCATTAAAAATATGACCTCTCAGTAAAAAATGTGACAATTTTTAAAATCTGTGGCTCTTAGTTTAAGCATTAGAGTCGAGCTTTGTTAACATGGTCACCTGTGTGCTCCTCTACATGTACATTTACCTTCTGCTATGCATTACATACCCCCGGAGAATCCAAGACCCCCTTTTTACCTCACATAACATCTGTTTTAAGAGTTCAGACACAAACTGGACATCCTGATTATTGTATGGATGCACATCAATGATGTAATGAAGGTGATTTAATATCCTGTAGTTCATATAAAGTGGTCTGGAATATGGTCATCCAGATTAGTCTGGTTGTGAAAACATGATTCATACAGGCTGTTCTGTCAACTGACAGTCTCTATGGTAAACAGAAATCATCCATCCTATCTCAGAGGGAAGGGAATATTAGAGATGAAACTGTTTTGGCTTTTTTATGTCTGAAAAACCCCCAAAGCCAGCTCCTGTATGTCATGGATAAGCACTGGGCCCTCCCCAGTTTTGACGTATTGATATCAATGCATGTGTGTCCTAGATCAGTAGCATTGGTGCTAGCATCCTGGCTAACAGTTCCCTCATTTTAGAGCTGAAAAGTGTGTCTAGCTATTATTGAGTTCTGCTGTTGGATTTATTTATTCCTGGTACTTTTTAACCTCTCTTACCACTTTTTTTCCATTCATTATTGCTACATCCATTTGCCGCTTTTACCCCATTTTGCCATTTTTCACCCTTTTCTGCCACTCTGTTAACCACTTTATGCCCATTTCTTCAACATCTTTTTCCAACTTTTTTCCTCATTTAGCCACCTTTTGCCATTTTTTGCCTGTTTTGCTACTTTATGTCTATTCTGCAACTTTTTGCTACTTTTCACCCATTTTGGTCACTTTATAAAAAGATGGTTTTGAAATCTTTTTTTGACATTTTTATTCTGTTTTGCCCTTTTTCACTCATTTCTGTCACTTTCTACAGCATATTTTTGCAACTTTTGGTCTGTTTTTACCTGTTTTTGTTGCATCTAACCCATTTATGCTACTTTTTCCCATTTTTGTCAATTTCTGCCAATTTCTTGCCACTTTTTGTCTATTTTTGCCACTGAATGAAGCTTTTCAAAAAAGTGCAGATCATTTGGTATCCAAATGCACCAGATGGATTTTCAATGCAAGGCATAAAGGACCCTAAATGCATGGCAAAAAGACAGTCCCCTACAAAGCCACAGCTTTGTCCAATTTGACAAATATTTTCTGAAACTGACATTTAAGTCATTTTGTTGACATTTATGGATCTTTAGGGAGCATTTAAAAAAACTTGAAGATGTTTCAAAACCAAACAGGTTGGGTATTTAGGAGGAAGAACTGAGTCCGAAGAGCTGGATCTGTCAGTAAATTCACAGTTTGAAGGTCCAGATTTTACTTTGATTTTTAGGTCGCTTTGTAGCATGTGTTAAAGTTAAATGCACATAATGAAAGTGATTCCATTTCTTGCATTTTGGTTTTATTTCTTGTTGCAATATTCAAATTCTATGAATGTTTGGTTATTGTGATGGTTGTCCAATGTGCTGAAAAACTGCATTTTCTTATTCTGCTTGTATTTCTGCCTCCCTTCCATCTGTCTGCCTCTCTCTCTCTCTCTCTCTCTCTCTCTTGCTGTCTGTTTCTCCTCTTTTTGGACGGCTGCCTCTCTTAGTCCCCTAAATCAGCGTTCATCAGTGCAGCCAAAAAAGCCATGCTCAAGTCCAATCCGGTCAAAGTGCGCTTTGCAGAGGAGGTCATTATAAACGGCCAGGTTCCAGTAAGTTCCACCAAACACACACTTATGTATGACCTATATAGGCAGAGCCAGATGGTTGTCACATCTTTACATAAGAAAGACAGTTGGCTGAACGACGATCGTCTTTGTTTTCAGAACCCGGTGAAGGACAACTCTCTTCTGTTCATGCCAAATGTCCTGAAGGTCTACCTGGAGAATGGGCAGACCAAGTCTTTTCGCTTCGACAGCAGTACCTCTATCAAGGTTTGTATGATGTTAACCTGAAGGCACGGGCGTCAGAATCAGCCGTCTGTGCTGCATCTATAATTGCAAAGGGATAAATTCATTTAGGCTGCAAAGTGTCATGTCTTCAGGCACACAAACAGACCATGAAATTCTATCACTTTTTGATTTCCATTTATATGAGCACCTCATTTATCCAGGGGAGGTGGCTGTTTTTTTCTCCAGTTAAAGAAGGAAAAGAGCTCAGTCATTCCTTTGCATTGTTTCACTTTGATTCTACTTTAACAAAGCTTTTAGTCTAATATTGATGTATTTCATCTTTCTAAACCCTTTATGCTACAATCGGCTGTTTCAGTGCATTAGTCGCCCATTAATTCTTTATGTTATGAACATGATTGCACTGTAGTGGAAAGAAAAATCATGAAGAGGTTACTCTTAGTGTAAATCAAAGTAAATGTAGATATAGAAGCAAAAACAAGGGTGATTTTGTAGTCTGCATAGTGAACTTGTCTGATCATGCAGTTCCTTTAAAGCTTGATTTATGCATCTGTGTTGAAACTATGTCAAAGCGTACAGCACAGGTTTGCAAAAGCCAAACCTGCTGGGTGGCGCGGGGTAACTGCCAGTCTCTAAAAAGTAAATAGTCCTAATTTATGTCTGAGCAAGCCCCCAGAATTTCCAACCTTTTCTCCTGATGTCTTGTCTCTTTTCTTCTCTTAAGTAGAAGCAGTACAATCCACTCCAATGTAAACCAGAAGCTACATAAAAATTGCACTGCTGAAAAGCACTAAAATGAATTTTTAGGGATAGGGCAAAACTTGAGGTCTGGGCTTTGACGCAGCCCCTCCAGAACATTCCCCTTGTTGTCTTTTAACCATTTCTGTGTAGCTTTCTCTGTATGCTTCGGCTCATTGTCTGACTGGAAAATAAATCTTCAAAGTCAGTTCTCTTGCAGACTGAATTAGATTGTCCTCCAGGATTTCCCTTTATTTTGCTGCATTCATTTTACCCTCTGCCCTTACAGCAGTGTTATTTTTGTTGACTAAAACTATGACTGAAAATGTTTGTCGCCTATCGCCTTTTTTCCATGACAAAAACTAGACTAAAACTAACAAAAATAGATCTGTGATGACTATAACTGACAAAAAGTAAGTTTATTTTTTGTCAAGTTGACTAAAACTAGACTAAAATGTAATGTGGTTTTCAGTCGGACATTCAAAATCCATGATAGTATTCTACTGGTGGTAAATCTGTCAAAAAACAATGCATCTGTAGCTATTCTGTCTCTCAGCTGTAGAAAGCAGAGACCCCAGCTTTGGCAAAGTGCATAGAACACACTAGCATGACTTCGTACCAGATCAAGGTTGTTGTAGTTGACTAAAACTAAATAATAAAAATTAATAAATAAAAACTAAATAACTAAGACTAAAGTTCAAAAATCATTTCAGTTAACTGAAACAAAATCAAAACTAAGCTTTACTGAGAAAAAAGAAAACTAGCTAAAACTGTATAGTGTGCTTACAAAATGAAATAAAAATAAAGACAAAATATCCTTAGTTTTAGTCTTTGACACAACCAAACTGACTTCCCAGAGTCTGGGGAGTGTAAAATTGCCTGAATTGATTGGTTAAGACTTTCCACAGTGGAAGTTTTATGTCTGGAGTTGTATTCAAACATCATCATTAAATAAATAAAGTGAAAAGTGAAGAGTAGCCTGTTTGAATATGTTTTTAAAAATTTATGACATTCCCTCAGCCCCGACATCTATCCAAAAAAACTAAAACTGACACTAAAACTAATAAAAACGAAATTAAAACAAAGCATTTTTGCAAAATAAAAACTAAACTAAACTAACAAATCAGCAGCCAAAACTAATAAAAACTAAACTGAAATCAAACACAGAAATAAAATAAAAATAAAAACTATTGAAAAATCCCAAACTATTATAAACTTGTACCAGATTTAGGCAAGAAAATAAATGCATGGACTGAAAGTAAAGACTAAAATGTGAGGACTTTTTATGGACTAAAACTAGGCTAAAATGTCTTGAGTTTTCGTTGACTAAAACTAAAAAGTGTAGAAATGACTTAAATGGAACTAAAACTGAAAGAGATTTCTTCTAAAGACTATGACTGAAATCAAAAATAGCTGCCAAAATTAACACTGCTTTAAAAGCCTTTACAGGCCCGGCTAATGAGAAGCACCTCCACAGCATGATGCTGCCACCACTGTGCTTCACAGCAGGGATGGTGCATTTGTGGTGATGTGCAGTGTTTGGTCTTTACTTATGCTTTTCAATAACCTTTTCTCTGAGTTGCTTGAGGTGTTCTTTTGTCTTCAGGCTGTAATGGTAGCCATATATATTGATAAACCACTGACTGGACCTTTCAGACACAGGTGTGTTTATACTACAGTCGCAACGAGACATGCTGTTTGTGTGTTGTTTTTCATTTTTGTGATCCCGCTTCTCTTGGCTCCTCTTTGGACTTGCAGCCAGAAAAGCTAAAAATATTCCTTTCAAAAAGCTGGTAAATTAAGGGTTAAAAATCTTATTTCCACTCTGCCAGCAGCTGTCTGATGTTTTTATCATCTTTTTGAGAAACAGAAGTTTGGAAGTGTTTGTTTATGCTTGCATGTGAAGGATGCATGTTTGAAGCCCAGAATCAGGGGCTGTTACTTCGTGCTAAGGTCACGTAGAGTGGCACTACATTGCACAAAGTTTCCCATCATTGCACTCTTCTATGACTCACTTCATGCTCAACACAGTTTCTCTGCAGGTTCTTGGTATGCTATGCATTGTGTTTACTCCCTATAAACGCCAAAAAGACAGAAGTCTTCCAAGTCAGGGAAAACCAAAGCTACTATTGACTGTTTCACACTATTACAGCGAAATGTCTCGCGCAAAGAAAAGAAAAGCATTGCAGAGCAGGAAACAGTTGACAGAGTGGCAGATGGTGGAGAAAAAACATGAAGAAGAGAATAAACAAAACAGATTCTTTTGAGAAAATGATGGTTTATTAGTGCAGTTAAATCAGCAGTTAATCCTGCCTTTATTTCTGCTATTGAACAGTTGATCTAATCGAGCATTCATGTGGTGTGTTTACTCCAGGACGTGATCCTGACCCTGCAAGAGAAGCTGTCGATCAAATGCATCGAGCACTTCTCCCTGGTGTTGGAGCAGAGGGAGGAAGGCTCCGGAAGCAAACTGCTCCTCCTGCACGAACAGGAGATGCTTACTCAGGTAGGACTCGTTTCCTCTTCCTCGATCTTTTTCTTTTCGCCTCGCACACACACACACACACACACACCCACACACTCTCAGATTCCTGCTCAGTATTCAAGCGGCATTCAGACCCCAGCGTCATTTATCAGGAGAGGCACAGCAGGGGCGGCAGCTCGCATTACACCTTTTCTCCTCCACGTGCACGCTCGCTTAAACACCGCACACTCACCACGGCGGCCGCTCTATTCTGATGAGGTTACAGGATCACAAGAGGACGGTTTTAATATTCACACCACATGGCTGGAGCTCTGCACGTGGCGCAGAGTAACAGGTGAATGTTGACAAGCATTAGAAAACATTTTTGTACTCCGTAGCACGACTTAGTGTCAGAGTTGGCCTGTAGAAGAGTTGTCATCACAGAAACAGACTCCATCGCCTTCTCAATGCTTAAATTATTCATAATTATAATCCATATTTTAACATACGGTATGTAAATTCCACCACCATGGGGCTCTGAGTCAAAATAATAATAAAAGATGACAATCAGAGACATGTTGTTCAGCTTCGCCCACCTCTGCTGCTTTCTTCTTGTTTAGAAATTTAGGACTATGTTCAATAAAAACTGCCCTCCATGAAGGGTATTTACTAAAAGTGAACATTTGTTTTTACTGCATTGGCAGTATTGCAGACGTCGCAATGCACTCATCCAAGCCCTCATCAGCTGACAGCCCGCTGATTTGCTCTTAGCATGCTATTGGCTAACTGCTACTGGCAAACTGCCATATTTAAACTGCTCTAGCCGGGCTAGGCTTCACTGCTCCCTCTGCAATCTGCCTTTTGCAACCCTCCTCCACCCCAGCTTCTCCTCTATCTATCTGACTACTCCCCTTGCCTCAGGCTTACCTTGTAGGCACAGGAAGTGCAGGATCATGTGCTGCTCCTGCTTGATGCTTTCCACATAGACTTGTGGATGGGCAGGGGGGGTGTCCCAGAATTGCCACACAGCCAAATAGAAATAACAGCGCTTATTACTAATCAATAACTGCTAACCAAGACCGTAAATCATGTGTGTTTCTCGACAAAGTGCTTCTGACTGAACTGTTGTTTTTGTGTCATGGATACATTTGAAAGAATATGGGGAAAAGCCGTTAAAAATGGTCATCCTTGCAAGGCTATTTGCAAAGCATCCTGGGATTGCTTGCACAATCATCTATGAAACTTAAACAGTGGGTCACTCAGAGGTCGTGCAAGACTTTTTTGATGGCGGAGGTTGTGAAAGTTCCTTCATACTGTTCAAGCTGTCGTCTTTATTTTCTCTTTTTGATTTTTTTTTTTTTTGTGAGAAATAACAAGACAGACAAGTGATATTCAAGTGGCACATGAGGGACAGTGAGAGATGAAGAGGGGGAAAAGAAAAAGAAAGAAAAAGATTAAATAAAATTTTAAAAAATAAAATGTATATCTATTTATATATATTCATAACATTATAATATAATTCAAAAAATGTATACAATAATAAAAACGAATAGTTATACAAATAATAAAAAATAAATATACAAGGAACAAATTGTTAAGACAGCAATACAGACTACTGGAGGCCGATAGCAAGGATTTCCCAGATGGAGAACGGTTGTGAATTTAGAGTGTTATGGTCAGTATGGGGAGTTATATGCAGAGAAAAATAATCATGATAATAATAATAATAAATAAATAAATAAAATTAACAATAAAATTAAAAAGCAGACAAAAATATATGTATATTCGTAATTGTAGATAGGATTAAAGATTTTTAAAAATTTACAAATTGGACAAAATTAAACAAAGAAATACACAACGTTCAAATATCTTACATGAAAAGATGAATAAACCAACCAACAAAATAATAATAATAATGTCATTCATATTGATAATTACCATAATAGCGATAATACTTATATCAGCTGCAATTATAATATATATATAATAGGGCATATTTCAGATTTTATTGAACAAACCTCCCAATGATAACTTTTTTTCTCCCAAAAAAACCCCTCAAAATTCACTTTTCAAAATTTTTATGCACAACAGATTTTCAAAACCAAAATTAAAGCTATTTCAATCAAAAACATCTTAACAGGCCAAGTTCCATGTTAACATAGGAGCCCTTCTTTGATATCACCTTCAAAATTTCTTGCATCCATTGAACTTGTGAGTTTTTGGAGAGTTTTGATGTGAACTGCCTCCAACCCTCATAGATCTTTAGCTTGAGGATGCTCCAAAGGTTCTCAGTAGGGTTGAGGTCAGGGGAGGATGGGGGCCACACCATGAGTTGCTCTCCTTTTATGCCTATAGCAGCCAATGACACAGAGGTATTCTTTGCAGCATGAGATGGTGCATTATCCTGCATGATGATCATTTTGCTATGGAAGGCACGGTTCTTCTTTTTGTACCATGGAAGAAAGTGATCAGTCAGAAACTCTGTCTACTCTGCAGAAGTCGTTTTCACACCCTCAGGGACCCTGAAGGTTCCTACCAGCTCTCTCCCCATGATTCTGGCCCAACACATGACTCTGCCTCCTCCTTGCTGACATCACAGCCTTGTTGGGACATGGTGGCCACCCCTATGAATGAGTTGAATCTGGCCTGATTCCATTGCAACTAAAATGGAATGAGTGGAATCTGGCCTGTTTCCACTGCTACTAAAATGTAACTTCACAGTTATAGAATCACATCTAAAGTACTGATTAATACTACTATAGTTAGTGTTTTGTCCTGTAACCACTGCTGATGCTCCTACTTCCCCTCTGCTCTTCAGACAAATGCCTTTTTTTGTCCCCTTTTTTATTTACTGGAGTTTCTCAGACACACTTTTGTTTACCCAACAATAACTGCAGTTTGTTTCCTCACTTCTTCTTCTTCATCACAGCATGTGTCAGTGCCTCTGTTCATCTATCACCCGCCGATTGATTTCTTTCCTGCTTGTTCCCCTCCTTTCTCTCGCTCCCTTCCTGCCTCCCGTGTCCCCAGGTGACTCAGAGGCCCGGCTGTGACAAGATGAAATGTTTCTTCAGAGTCAGCTTCGTGCCCCGGGACCCTGTGGAGCTGCTGCGGAGAGACGCTGTGGCGTTTGAATACCTCTATGTACAGGTGAGTAACGTTACACAGAGAGCTGGTCTAACTGGCACATTAATGGAGAGAGGTCCAATCAAATTAACCCCTAAAACAGCAGTAACTTTTAGGTAGGAGCAGTCAAAAGACTCTTATCTAACTCCATGCAAATAAAGTCTCTACTGTAAACTACAGTTATCTAAAACAATAATCCTCTCCCCCAAAGGCTCCCCTTAATAATTAGGCTTTAGAAATACCCTTGGAGATGGAAAGCTTATCATCAGAGTCCAGTATTTTGTGCTTCCGAGTCCTTCACCAGGGACAGGAAGCTGAATCGCTTTGAAAGCTTGTGAACAACAGCTCAGTGAGGAAGAACTGCTGCCCCAGTTCCTCGATGCCTCATCAAACACACTTCAAAAAACTCACTCTGTCGTTGCACTTTTCCTCACAGAGCTGCAACGACGTGGTCCTGGAGCGGTTCGGCCCAGAGCTGAAGTACGATGCTGCGCTGCGATTGGCTGCTCTGCAGATGTACATCCTCAACATGACGACCAGGCAGAGTCAGAAGGTGTCGCTCAAATACATCCAGTAAGTCAAGTGTTAGGCAGTTTTTAGTTGCATTTTTAGTTTAAAGTTACAGATTTCGGCAACTGAACCTCAATTTAGAAGCATTATAATCGCTTTATTGCTTTGTTGCTGCACATTATAGCACTTAAAAAAACTCCTGTTTTAAAAAGAGCTATACAAATACGTTATTTTGTCCTTTGTCGTCTCATACAGCCTGATGCTACAGTCAAAAACTTTAATCCTCATTAATCTACACTCAGTACCTCATCATGGCAAAGAGAAAACAGGATAAATAAAAGCTAAAATATTGTACTGGCATAAGCATTCAGACCCTTCGCAAAAACACTTCAAATTCAGCTCAGGTTCCTCCCATTTCTCTGGATCTTTGCTGAGATGTTTCTACGCCTTGATTGGAGTCCACCTGTGCTAAATTAACCCGATTGGCATTGCAACTGACAATGCATGATGCATGAGGTCAAAGGAATTGTCTGCAGAGCTCAGAGACAGGATTGTTGACAGGTACAGAGCTGGGGAAGGCTGCAAAGGTTCCCAAGAGCACAGTGGCCTCCAGAATTTTCACATGGGAGAAGTTTGGACCAACCAGGACTCCTCCAAGAGCTGATCACCTGGCCAAACTGAGCAATCACGGGAGATGGGACTTAGTAAGAGAGGTGACCAAGAACCTGTTGGACACTCTGACTGAGCTCAGGAGATCCTTTGTGGAAATGGATGTTTATCCAGAAGGATAAACATCGCTGCAGCCCTCCGTTGATGTTGTCTCTATGGCAAAGGGGCTAGACAGAAGACTCCTCAGTGCAGAACACATGAATGGAGTTTTTTGCAAACTGCAAGCAGTTTTTCATGTTTTGCACTTCCGTCCATCCCCTCTGTCATAAAGCCCAGATCAGTGAAGGGCTGTCCTTCAAGAACCTTCATCCATCTCCACACAGGACCTCTGGACCGTCAGGTTCTTGGTCACCTCTCTGACCAACGCCCTTCTCCAACAAACGCACACTTTGGACAAGTTTGCAAAAAATGTCTAAAATTGTATTTTAGCTTTGTCATAAAGGGATACTGAGTGTAGATGATGATTATGATAGTTGCATCAGGCTGCAACCTAAAAAAAAATGTCTTCCAGTCCACATGATGTCACCCAGACACAAACAATTAAACAAAAACACAGGCTTAAGGCTATGAGAGTCATGATCTCTTCTTTAGGTCTCAAAAGATGCCTCTAGACCAGTGGTTTTCAACAAAATAGCCTCTTACGTGTTGCAGGTCATGGAGTCAAGCGCTGCCATATAACTAAGATCTGCAGATGCACTCTTGGCATGTGATTGGCGAATTGTACCCATGCCTCCATATCTAAAGCCTGTCCATGCTTTGCTGCTCCCTCTGATAGCTGTTTTTTACAACCCTCCTCCACCCCAGCTCCTCCTTTATCACCTCAGACTTCGTTATTGCCATTCTGTTGTCATTGATGCCTGTTCTCTGTTTTTTGCTGCTTCTCTCCCTGCCCCAGGCTTTGCTTGTTGGCACAGGAAAGGCAGGAACGTGTTGTGTTTACATATGGTTGTACAAATTGCTACGGCACACCAAGACTCGTGTGTGCCTCGACACACCATTTGAGAACCACTGGTCTAGACTCTATCTTGACTTTTATTTTGCTGTACTTAATGCACAAAAATGCATACAAGCTCTCTAGCATGATCAATCTTGCAGGAATATGCAATTGTTTGGAATTTTTTTGGAGCCAAACCATCAGGGAAAAAGTGTTTCTGGATAGTTCTGAAGGTTTTTGATGGACTAGCTCATTTCCTACACTGGAGAAATAGATGTACAAGGCATTTTTCTACTTTACTAAAGGCAAAAATCATTCAGAGAGCTCCATTCTTGAGCTGAACAGAGCAATGACGTTCATACTCGTATCTGGACCATACTTTATAATGAGCTTCCATTTCTCCTTCTGTAGCTGACAGCTTGTCTAAGAGTACAGTCATTCAGTTTCTCACTATTGACTATAAGCGCTGTTGAAAGCACTCATTTCTGAAGGCTCATGTCAGACCTGAAATCAATCTCCCTTCTACAGAAAAGAGTGGGGTCTGTCGCTGTTCCTGCCCCCCGTCGTGCTGTCCAGCATGAAAGAGAAAAACATCAAGAAAGCTCTGACGCACATCCTCAAAACCAACCAGAACCTCGTGCCTCCGGGGAAAAAAGTAAGCCGCTCTCTTTGTCTTTCCTCGCCCTTGTTAATAAACTCCTGACACGCGCCCACAAACACACGGCCTGTCTGTTTTCTGATGCAATAGCCCAAAATAGCATCGCTGCCATGCTCAACCTTGTAAAGGTTCTCACCCTTGTCAACCTCAGACCCTTAGTCAAGCGAGACTGTGAATGCTAATGAGGATAACGGACTAAACTGTGTGCATAATAAGATATTCATATTCACGCAAACATGTTCCAGTCTGGCAGTGCTGACACATTGTCTGCTCAACTTTTCAGCTTTTTGGAAAAGTTGCTATTTACTTTGAAAGATCAGGAGAACCATAATTAAACAAAACAGTGGAACGGCATCAACTTTAGGCTGTGATTTACTATCAGCACATGAAGTTAACAGCAACTTTAGAAAGTATTCACCACCATGGATGTTTTCCCCTGTTATTGATGTTATACATCAGCCATGGTCAATATAATTTGGCTTTTTTTTAACTACCCTTTGAAGTGACTGACCTAATTCAACAAATTTCCAGCCAACAGGTGCTAGAAGTCTCACAGTAAGTGAAATGAGGATCACCTGAGTGCAGGAAACATTTCTCAAAATACTGTAGTATAAAGAGACCTGTGTCTGGAAGGTCCAGCCGCTGGTTCATCAGTATTCCTGGTTACCATTACACCATGAAGAGGTTAGGAGGTCCAAGCTTTAGCAGCTGAGATGGGACTCTCCAGACAACAACTGTTGGCCGGGTTCTTCACCAGTCAAAGCTTTATCGGAGATTGGCAAAGAGAAAGACACTGTTGAAGAAAACCCAGATTCAATCTGGACTAGAGTTCACCTAAAGGCATGTGGGAGACTCCATGGTCAAGATGGAGAAAGTTCTTTGGTCTGATAAGACCAAAATGGAGCTTTTTTTTTTTTTTTTAAGATTTATTTTTGGCCTTTATGCCTTTATTCGATAGGACAGTGGATAGAGTTGGAAACGGGGGAGAGAGCAGGGAGAGACATGCAGGAAATAGTGCCACGGGCCGGATTCGAACCCGGGTCGCCTGCGTATATGGCATGCGCCTTAACCACTCGACTACCGGCACGCCCAAAATGGAGCTTTTTGACCATCAGGAAAAACACTATCTCACCATCCCCACTGTTGAGCACGGTGGCGGCAGCATCGTGCTGTAGGGATGCTTCTCAGCAGCAATCTCATTCCGTCTGCATTACATATTTTATTGAACTGACATTACTTTGTATAAATCTGTTTTGACTTTGACATGATATATTTATTAAATCAATATATCAGGGTAAAACATCCAAAGGGGTGAATACTTTTTCTTAGCTATAAAACTCTGGCATATACCAGCTGTTTTTAACCACTGAATAAGTACAACAAAGAGTCTCATTACTGTCAATTTAATTGCTTAAAACTCGACTGACGTTGAAGCATTCTTAAGAACCTAAGAGTGTGTTCATGCAAGAGCTGTCTGCAGATTTTCAGCAGCTAGTTTTGAATTTGAAGGAAGGATTGACGTGTTTAACTCACTGGCAGACATAATGATGTATACACAGAGTCCCTCAGCCATGAAGCGTTTCCTGAAGCTGAACATATGGGTGTCGTTTATCACCAGCAGGAAGATTAGCATTTCTCCATGCCCAAAATAGCTGACATCATGGCTGCATGTAGTGGATGAAAACACATCTATGATGTCTATAAGTGTCAGTCACACTGCAGGGGTACGGATCCATCACCTGTAAGCCAAGGTGTTATGACATGCAGGTGACGCTCCAAATTAGCGTTCTCATTAAGTTATCTCTCAGCCTTCACCAAAAAAAAAGGCTGCGCAGTGTGGTTTTTAGAACGGCAGTGGTTAAGACTGAAAAAAAAAATGATTCTTCAATAGAGCTGTCTGGTTCCCAACAAGCAAGGTCAGTTATTTTATTAGCCTTTTGTTTCAGAGATTGATGCTGAGGTAAGATGTGATGGGATTATACTGTGGAGTAGACCAGCTTTGAAAAACATTACAAGACATGTGCATATAAATACATAGAATTCTTAAATTTAGGAAAAATGTAAACAAAATTGATCATTATTTGTGTGCACAAATGTCAGGATACAAGACTATAACTATAAGGAAACAATGAGGGGGCACTATAAGATGTGAAAATCAGTCAGAAAAGGCAAAAAGGGGCAAAAATGGATGGGAAAATGGGTCATGATTGGTAAAGTGGGCCAAAATAGGCTGAAAATGGCAGAAAGTGGTTAAAAATCGCTAAATTCAGATAGAAGTGGGGAAGAAATCGGTAAAAAAAGGCGAAAAGGGGCAAAAATGGGTGAAGAAATGGTGAAAGTTGGAAAAAAAGGGCTAAGAGATGCAAACATGGATCAAGATAGGTAAAAATTGCAAGAAATGGAAGGGAAAATGGTGAAAGGCGGTAAAAATGGGTTAACAGATGCAAAAATGTGTCAAGAAAGGCAAAAATGGGTGGAAGAAATGGTGAAAAGTTCTTAAATATGGTCAAACTGAGTTAAAAATGTGTCAAGAAAGACGAAACAGATAGGAATGGGAATGAAAATGGTGAAAAGCAGTTAAAAAGTTGCAAAAATGGGTCACAAGTAAGGGGGCAAGAAAGGCAAAAGGGGCAATATGGGTGGCAAAATTGTGGAAAGTTGTTAAAAGGGGCAAAAAAATGGGATAAAAATGGGGGAAACTGGCCCATTCTCCAGGTCTGTCATGGACTATTCTCTGGGTTTATCAGGGTCCATTCTCTGGGTTTATCAGGGGCTATTCTCTGGGTTTATCAGGGGCTACTCTCTGGGTTTATCAGGGGCTACTCTCTGGGTTTATCAGGGGCTATTCTCTGGGTTTATCAGGGGCTATTCTCTGGGTTTATCAGGGGCTATTCTCTGGGTTTATCAGGGGCTATTCTCTGGGTTTATCAGGGTCCATTCTCTGGGTTTATCAGGGGCTATTCTCTGGGTTTATCAGGGGCTATTCTCTGGGTTTATCAGGGGCTACTCTCTGGGTTTATCAGGGGCTATTCTCTGGGTTTATCAGGGGCTATTCTCTGGGTTTATCAGGGGCTATTCTCTGGGTTTATCAGGGGCTATTCTCTGGGTTTATCAGGGGCTATTCTCTGGGTTTATCAGGGGCTACTCTCTGGGTTTATCAGGGGCTACTCTCTGGGTTTATCAGGGGCTATTCTCTGGGTTTATCAGGGGCTATTCTCTGGGTTTATCAGGGGCTATTCTCTGGGTTTATCAGGGTCCATTCTCTGGGCTTATCAGGGTCCATTCTCTGGGCTTATCAGGGTCCATTCTCTCAAGAGGGTCTGGCTGCAGACCTCGACAAAACCTCTATGCTGGGGCGTTCAGCTGGAGACCTCTACCCGGGGGTGGACCTCTATGCTGGTGCGTGCAGCGTGTTAGCTGTTGCTAGCATGAATAATCAGCTGTGCTTACTAGACTTTAGCATACCTTAGCATAGTCCCGTACGCTGGGGCGTGCAGCAGCAGACCTGGACCCCTACGCCCCAGCGTATGGGTCTACGCTGCAGTAGCAGACCCCGACCCCTACGCGGGATCTACGCTATTAAAACCCGTGTGGTTCTGGGTTTATCAGGGGTCCGCTTTCTATGTCTGTCAGGGGCCCAGCTGATTCTGTGGGCGGGGCTTGTTTGTATCACATCTTTACCTAACCCTCTCTTCATCATTCTAGCTGAAAGAAAGGTGGCAGAAACACCGAAAACCTTTTTCGTGCATTAAAATCAACATAAAATATAAGAACTCATAATTTACCGGTCCTGTTTAACCTTAATGGCTCTGGAGGCTCATGTCCACCCAGGCGAGCACAGTGCAGAGGATTTTGATCAAGTTTAAACGATCTAATGGGATGTAACAGAGAATCAGCTCCAAATGGCTTCGTAGACCTTTACATGCTGACGTTAGGAGATAAATGTGACTGCAGGTTGAAGTCATATGCTTTTATTAATGCTGACTAATGCTTCTCTGTGTGCAGCTGACTGCGCTGCAGGCCAAGGTGCATTACCTGAGGTACCTCAGTGAACTCCGGCTGTACGGAGGGAGGGAGTTCAAATGTGTGCTGCTGGTAAGGCTGTTTTCCCCAATTTTGGAGTCAAAGTTCACAGAGAGGATGTTTTAACATCATATGCGTTCATACAACTTCCTGCAGCAAGGGGAGAAGCAGACGGACGTGACGCTGTTGGTCGGCCCGCGTTACGGCATCAGTCATGTCATCAACGCCCGCACCAACCTGGTGGCTCTTTTGGCCGATTTCAGCCACGTCAACCGCATCGAGATCCTCACTGAGGATGAGACCAACGTCCGACTGGAGCTGCATGTTCTGGACGTCAGGGTGAGCATCAGCTGACAACACCAGTATGTGTTTGTTAGTCTTGTACAGAGAAGGGAAATACATTTTCCCCTCCTTTTCTCTGCTCTGTTATTAAATCTCCCTCTGCCCTCTCTTCTTCTCTTACTGTTTCACAGCCAATCACGCTCATCATGGATTCCTGTGATGCCATGAACCTGGCCTGTTTAACAGCAGGCTACTATCGCCTCCTAGTGGATGCAAGGAGATCTATCTTCAGTGTGCCACACTGCAATAGCACTGGAGGAGATGATCCAAGTAAGCTTTATAAGCTCTTATACAGATGATCCCGCCTGTTTAAACACAGCAGCTATACTCCAATAAACATTTACAGACATGAGGTCTGATAAATAAATAAATCTGTTCTAATTTAGAGCAAAAGACTGGCTGTTCTTCTGATACTCTCCTTTAAGGAAGATGAAGGCCAACCACAGCATTAAATCACAACTGTATTCATGTGATAACCTCTTATAATAACACATAAATTCTCTAAATATTATAAATTTATTCTCAGGATACTGACTTTATTCTTGAAGTATTAATATAGCATTTACATCCACTATATGGACAAAAGTATCTGAGTTGCCCACCTTTTGCAGCAATAACTGCCTCACAACTTCAAATTTTATCCTATATTTGGACCTTTAAACTCATTATCTTGTCTTTTATCTCATATTTTACCTTTTAAACTCATGGTTTTGTCTTTTATCTCATATTTTGACCTTTTAAACTCATGGTTTTGTCTTTTATCTCATATTTTGACCTCTAGAAGTCATGGTTTTGATTTTTACATCATATTTTGACCTTTAACACACATGATTTCTAATTTTACCTCATATTTTGCCTTTAAAACCCATAATTTTTACTTTTTAACGCATATATTTTCCCTTTAGGACATTATTTTGACTTTTAATTCCATATTTTGACCTTGTAAACTAGTTGTTTCAGATTTTATTTCATATTTTGACCTTTTAAACTCATTATTTTATTTTTATCTCATATTTTGACCTCTAGAGGTCATGCTTTTGATTTTTATGTCATACTTTGACCTTTAACAAGCATGATTTCTAATTTTACCTCATATTTAGCCTTTAAAACCCATGATTTTTACTTTTTATCGTATATATTTTCCCTTTAGAACATTATTTTGACTTTTAATTCCATATTGTGACCTTCTTAACTCTTTATTTCAGATTTTATCTCAACTTTTGACCCCTTAAACTCATTATTTAGTCTTTTATCTCATATTTTGACCATAAAAACTTGTGACTTCAGATTTTTATCTAATATTTCAACATTTCAAACAAGTAATTTTCAATTTTATATTAAATTTTGACATTTTCAACTCATGATTTTGACTTCTTTGCTCATATTTTGACATTTCAAACTTATTATTTCAGATTTTATCTCATATCTTGACCTTTAACACACATGCGTTCTAATTTTACCTCTTGTTTTGACTTTTTATCACATATATTTTCCCTTTAGAACATTTTTTTAAACTTAAAATTCCATATTTTGACCTTCTAAACTCATTATTTTAGATTTTATCTCATATTTAGCCTTTAAAGCCCATGATTTTTACTTTTTATCATATAAATTTTCCCTTTACAACATTATTTTGACTTTTAATTTCATTTTGACCTTTCGAACTATTACTACTATGACTTTTTATCTCACATTTTGAGCCTTTAAACTTATCATTTTACCTTTAACAATCTTTAAATCCTTTATCACTGGTGCTATTCCTTTTCCCCATAATTCATCATGGATGAAAATGAGGTTGACCCTTTCTGGTTTAATGTTGACCCTGTTGGGCTCTCTCCAATAAGAACTGTGCCTTAAAAAGAAGTAAATGAACCGTTTTGTTGGTGTAAAGTGTGAGATATGAGCTCAAACTAAGCTGCTCAGGACTTTAAATGATAATTATTATGGCTACAACTTTCACAACTTAATTCTCTTCATAAAAATGTTCTGTTCTCAAATTCTCTAATTATTTTTCCTTAAATGTGACCCAGCTGCTCCTTAAAAGAGCTAAAACATTAAATTAAATTTATTGGTTATCAGAAGCTCTTAGTGTGACGGTTATTAGAAGAGGCTGGATTAAATGCTCTGAAAGTAATGCTCCTCACTGTGGTGTAAAAATTTGAAAGGTTCGAAGTAAAGATGGACAATCCTGCTAAAGTCCATTAATGAGAGCTTGTTCTGTCATCTGCAGGTCAGGATCGGGTCCTGGAGTGGCCGTACAGCACGTCTTTGGGCTACAACGAGGAGCCAATCCAGGGAGGCGTCTACAACAGGGACTCACAGTATTCAGACAACGGGCAGAGAGAGAGCAGCATGTCTCCTTACTTCCATGATCCCCAAAACCCCGACAGAGACCTGAGGGAGAGAAGGAGTCCTGTGCCCCCTCCTCTTCCCCCTGCAACCAGACACAAAATTCAAGACTCACCTCGCAGCGCCAAAGTGTCGTTTATCTTCGGGGGCGACCCGCCCTTAAACAAGCCTAAGAGCTTAGGCTATGAAAGACTGTTAGAGAGCCCCGAGGTTCCCGAGCACAGACCGCCGTACTTGCACAATAATTCAGACTTTCAGGGACAGGACAGGGTGCCGTTTCAGTTCAGCGGTCTGACTCATGTCTACAGTAACATTATAAGCGAGGAAGGGGCCGAGGAGCCTGTGCTAAGGGAGCTATTTTATCGTGACACTACGGACGATGCAGAGGACGATGATGAAGCTTCCTGTGAGGAAGACTCTACAGGAGGGACACCTGTTGGTGAGGAAAGAGGAGGCGGAGGCGAAAACCAAGGAGGAGGGCTGGCAACAGCAGCGGGCAAAGCCACCTTCCTCAAAATATCCGGTTCTACTGACGACATCATCGACCTTACTGCGCTGCCTCCTCCTGAGGGAGACGACGGCGTGGACGATGACGAGGATGACACACTGCTGCAGACCCTCAACCTCGCAATTGCAGCCCCGCCGCCAGGGTTCAGGGACAGTTCTGATGAGGACACAGCACCCGAGGGGAGGCCGCTGAGCACACACGACAATGACGACATCCCAGTTTCGCTAATTGATGCCGTCCCGACCCATGGGGAGGGGGAGGGGAGCAGAGGAGGGGAGAGAAGGCTGGAGAATGCGGTTGTGAATACTCTGCAGGCTCTGGAGGCTTTGTCCGTCTCTGAACAGAGGCCTCCTCCTCCCCCACCACCCAACAGTAATAATCCAGGTCTGTTCAATACTGATGTAATGTTGTGTTCCATTTTTAATGTCCATGTTAGCATTGGTGTGGGACCTTTCCGCCTTTCTTCCATCACCCTACATACTAGTGGTATTAGTTCAAAGTAGCTCTGTATTTTCAAATATGCACAAACCACCATGAACACCAAAAGCCCAGTTTTCCCCTCCATGAGTCCGACTTAATCCAGAATTATTCCTGCCAGCCGCTTTAATGTTTTCTGCAGGCATTCAGGGTAAATAACAAAGTGTGTGAGGTCTGTGTTCTAAAAAAGAAAAAATAGGGCACCAGTTTAGCTCAGTTGGTAGACCAGGCACCCATATATAGTGCCTATAAAAGTACTGACCCCTTGGATGAGGGAAAGGATGGGTCAAGAAAGGCAAAAAATGGAAAGATATGGTTGGGAAAATGATGAAAAGCAGTTCAAAATGGTTAAAAGATAGCAAAAATAGGCCAAGAAATGAAAAAGTGGCAAGAAACGATGGGGAAAATGGTAAAAAGCAGATAAAAATTGCAAAAATAGGTTAAAGATGCAAAAATTGGTCAAGAAAGAAAATAGTGGCAAGAAATAGTTGGGAAAATGGTGAAAAGCGAGTAAAAAATGGCAAAAATTGTTTGAAAGATGCAAAAATTGATCAAGAAAGGAAAAGTGGCAAGAAATGCTTGGGGAAACAATGACAAGTGGTTAGAAAGTGGCATAAAATGGTCATGAAAGGAGAAAAGTGGCATGAAGTGGTTGGGAAAATGGTGAAAAGCAGTTAAAACGTGGAAAAAAGGGGCCAAAAGAAGCAAAAATTGGTCAGAGAAAATAGTAGCTAAAAATGGTTGGGAATACGCTAAAAAGTAGCAAAAATTGGTCAAGACAGGAGAAAAGTTGCAAGAAATGATTGGGAAAAGATTGAAAAGCAGATAAAAAGTGGCAAAAAATTGGTTAAAAGATGCAAAAATGGGATAAGAAAGGAAAACGTGGCAAGAAATGGTTGGGAAAATGGTGAAAAGCAGATCAAGAGTGGCAAAAACTGGTTAAAAGATGCAAAAATGAGATAAGAAAGGTGAAACGGGCAAAATTGATGGACTCCCTCGGATGTGTTACCCTTTTGTTGATTTTATAAATCAATCATTAATTGAAATGCACATTAATTTTGTATTTCTTGTCTTCTAGGTGCCTACGCATCTCAAGGCTTCAGCCCAGAGTCGTCCTCTGATTCTGGCAATGAGACGAACTCCTCAGAGATGACTGAATTCTCTGAACTCGCTGCTACTCACAGGCTCAGTGAGAGCCACATGCGACTTTTGGTTGCCACAAGGGAAGGATACCAACCTTTACTTGAGGAGAAGACTGAATTTCCTGTCTCACCAAGTACAACAGGGACGATACAGAAGAAACCCCGAAGTCCAACACGGCACCTTCAGCCTCCTGCAGTCCCTCCAAGACGGAGCCCCCTATTGGACATTCCTGCAACAAGACAAGAGAGCTTGGATATAAGAGCCCATGCTAACCTTTCTACCACACTCCAGCGCCCAAGTTCAACCACGCCAGGTGGCAAGCATCACAAAAAGTCTGCAGACTCCAGCGGGAAGTACAATACCTTCAGCACAAGGGACGGTTACAGAGGTGAGAGCAGTGGGAGCCGCATTCGTCTTGACTTGGACCAACGTACGTCATTCTGTGAGATGAGCGAAAGTCAAAGAAGACAGAATTCTTTTTTGGCCGAAAATTCTGCAGTGGAGAGCCATTCGATGAACAGTCACCCCCCTGAGCATCACAGACACCCCCGTCCTGCCTCCTCTACCTCTGATCGCCTCTTAGATGCCGTCAAGATGGGGGACAGTCACATCGATAATGGCGCAGGAGGTGTTGATCAAGATGAACGTTTAGTTGTAGCGTCATTGCTGTCCCCGACCAAAAAACCCAGAACAGTGGGGTCCGAGCAGGGATCGGACATACAGAGTGACCACCCACCCATGCCTAGACAGCAGAGTGTTGCACGCTTGTGTGAGTACCACCTAGCAAAAAGGATTTCAAACTTGCAAGGAGAAGCCCACAGCTCACTGCAGGGTTCTTTGTGCTCATCTTTGGATGCTGGTGGTAGCACCAACAGTAGCGCATGTGCCACCCCAACTGACTCCCCGCTTGGCCCTGGTGCATTCGAATCAAAACATCACCATTTGCAAAGGCACCCACTTTCAAGTTCCTCCTCGTCATTACTCAGGGTGCTAAACTATGAAGATAGCAAACCTCGTGGCATCCCCAGTCAGAGTGCTCAGGGAAAGGACCTACACCCCCATGCGGACCCTGCCCTCCTCCGGAAAATGCTGCCCAACATTCACGCTCCCACTCCCACTCCTGCTCCTGCTGAATCAAGCCGTCCCTCCTCCGCGACACCATCCAAGCATAAAGAGTCAACAAGTTCTGGAGGCAAGAAGGCCCACAATGATGTGCATCCCAAACAACAGGCCCATTTAAAGGGTCTGAACCAGAAGGAAGGGAGTGAGGCCTACAGACAGCTGATCAACTATCTAACAGTCAGCCAGATGCATCAAGGTGGGAAGCTGCACAGTGCAGGCATGGGAGCAGCAGTGAAAAAGGACACTAGACGCTTTATCACAAGCAACCCTCAGCTTGTTGAAATGGTCAAGAATAGAGGGAACACCATAGCTCGCTGTCCGTGCATGCCTTCTTCCATATCGTCCCCATTTCTCAGCCCAAATTTAGTCAACCCTAATTCAGCTTCCTTACAGCTGGCAAATAAAAATCAGCGGCCATACCATTCAGCCACACTTCCTGCCAAACTCAAGAGAAGTCCCGAGATGCACTCTCAGACTCTGATTGACAATCTAGATTACAGGCCGAGTACTTCTGAGAGAAGAAGCTCCTTTTCTGGCCTGGAAAGTGAGCTAGAGAGGAGTGGTATGGACCAGGAGCAGTTCCTGTCAATGTATAAAAGGGAGGGCTGTATCAGCCCTGATGGACGATTCATTACAGGTGGAAACCAGGAGGATGGGGGCAACCCTAACCGTCCTCCACCTAGGTCAAGAAGCCAGCCGAGTGGCACCACAGAGGACTGGTTCAGGTCAGAGCAAAGAGCAAGACATGCAGCTCGCCAGTCTTCACATCAACGTCCCAGTGATTCTCTTTGTTTCTCCGCTGCCCCCAGTGTCAGCAGTCAGCAATCCGACTTCAGCGCAATGTCTTTAGGAAGGGGGGACCATCCTTCAGCTTTTATCCGACAGGCATCCTCTGGTCCAAGGGCTTGCATTACTTCCCCAACTCGCAATCCTCATTCACCTCCTCCGCCACCTCCCCCACCACCGACATCATCTTCTCTGATGCCTATTCCTGTGCAAGTCAACACTAGCTCCAGCAACTCAGGATGCCCACAGGATTCCATCCATCCCTTGCAGTTTCGGCCCAATCAGAACCATATTCAAGCTTTAACCCCAACCCCGCAGACAGATTCCTTATGCAACAGCCTGCAACGGGGTCGGGAGCTCAAGCGAAGCTCCAGCAATGTGACTGCCAGTTCTGGTAGCGTGGAAGTTCTGTTTGATAAGCCCACTCGGAGCAGGAGTCAGCAGCCCTTGTCACCATCTGTGCCCCAGCAAAGTGAGACTAAAGTCCAGCGTAGACCTACAAGAAAGCGACTCTCAAAGAGCTACTCCCAAGGCTCTGTATCTTCCCACACCTCGTGCTGGTCTTCAGGCAGTAGGTTAGACTGCAGAAGGGCTTCTGTTGCATTTCCGTTGCAGAAAGACGGGAAACACATGAAGGGCTCTCAAAAACTAGACACCAGTCCTTGGAGATGCAACGGGCCTTTTAGCTACTGTTTCTTTAAACGTAAGAGTGAGGGCGAGGAGGATGATATCGAGTGGGAGAAGCCCAGACGAGGCCGGGGTGGGAATGACATTAATGCTAATGACGCTGCTTCGTCGGGTGTATTCCCATGTGGCTCAGCCGTGGATGCAGCAGGAGAGCAGTTGTATGGGGAGGTCCTAAATAACATGAGCTTTAGTGACCGTCTTGCAAGAATCAACGCACTCAAGGACCGCATGTATGGCTTCCCTTCCGGCTTCACTGACGTCCGCAGGGACGCCAGCGAACTCATCGCCCTGGTGAGGTCAAGCATCAGCCGCTGCGACCGTGGAGCCCAGATGCCTCTGCAGGACGTATCCCAGTACAAGCAGCTCCTTTCCGTTGAGTCGAAAGAATTAGGCCGGGCATGCCGGAGGATGGCACAGGCCCACGGCACTCCGGAAGAGATGCTGCTCGCTGTGACTTGTAGTTTCCAGGTGCTATGCTGTCTCTGCGAAGCCTGTATGTGTCTGGTCAGGGGGCTCGGAGCTTCAGCCTCCCACCAGCAAAGAGAGGTTGTAGCAAAGGTCGACGAGGTCGTCATGAACTATATATGTTTGCTCAAAGCGGCAGAGGCGGCCACAGTGGGAGCGCCTGGGGAGCACAGTGTGAAAGCCCTGGTCCGCCACTCCAGTACCATGTCGGCCATTGCAAACGCACTCACCCGCTCCCTTAAAACGCTGCTTAGCAAGTAGAGGCTACTCCTTATGCTTTTTAGTGTGGCCTAAGCAGTCATTAGAGGTCTGTCTTTCAGCGTCTTGTTATTTCTGCTAGAGCTGGCGGACACCTGTCTTCATATCAATAGAACTTAGACTTACACCAAGTCTTAACAAGATGCTTAAAGGCAGTCTGACTGCACTTGCTTTTTCTGATGACAATATTGTAATGTATATTTACAAAGCCATACTGTCACAGACCTTTGTATTATGATATGTACCTAATAGATACCCGTTTACCTGTGCATTATGTAACTTATTTCAAATATGTAAATAATGTACATATACACACTATATTATTTGCTGTAGCAGTTTTAAGAAGCCACCGAGTATTCAGCTTAATTTGCTCTACTATTACACAGCGCTGGGGTGAATCCACTTCCTGTCCAACAGTTCATAAAGTGCAGTTTTACTCAAGTATTTATCATGGTAATAGTTAAAAATCAAGCAGTGGACATGCAAATAATTTGTGCCACAGAGGAAATTGTTAATATAAATGTGTTCATATGGCAGTTTTTATTGAGTGACTGTTAAAAATTTACTTTGTTTCATCCATGTTGCATTATACTGCAGTTTTTCTTCAGCAGGAAGGGAGGACTACTGTTTGAAAAGAAATCTAGGAAATACAGGGACTCTGAAATTGCACTGCATTTGGGAATGCTTCTTATTTTTTTGCATAGATTATTTTGAGATTAGTAAATTATAAGATTATCACTAATGACTAAATATATAGAAATGTAATAGTAATATATCCACAGTTTATTAAAAAAAGTATTTCAGATTGACAACTGTGTAAATGACATTATTTTGAATTATTTGTGTTTTATTACCTGTTTTTGGTATAATTTCTGTTCTTAAATGATTTATTATTTCACACAGTGTATCAAGATGCAGTTACCAATTCTTTATTTTATTTTGATTTTTTTCAATATTCCACCAATCTATTAAAAGATGTTTTACAGATATTTAATTGCCATGTGTCCATTGATTTTAATGGTTCAACAAACATTCAGTTAGACTTTGTGAGTGAAATATCTGCATGGTAATTTGATTGGAACATTCACTCTTTTGTATGTTTTTACTCCTATCTGTAAAAAAGTGTTAATGTGAAGTTTTCTACATTCAAGAGGTGATCAGGAAATTGAGTCAATTTGCATTTTGCATGAAGTCCATTATTTATTTATTTATTTTTTGTTAGACAAAGATGAAGACCAAGAGGGCAACCCAGTCCATGCAGCCCCAGGGGAAAGGTGTGATGATTCATCAGGAGATTCACCTATGCAAGCCTTGTCACTTTCTCAATATAGTCAAGTTTGATCATCTCCTTAGAGCTCCACCAGGGCTGTGACCGCCCTCAAGAGCGGGTAAAGCTGATCTGAAGACCTCACTGAACCCAGTAGCTGAGGCTGCAGTTTGTTTTAAGTCTGTATTTCTGTCTGTGAAATCATCCTGTTTCTGAAGCCTTCGGTGCATATCTGCAGACTTTAGTGCAAGACTTACCCAGAGTTCATTGCAACCATCTTTCCTCAAGCCTCCACCAGATGTAAACAAACACATGCATATTAATGCAATTAGGGTAGAAGGGCCTTGGTCAGTGAGGTGACTGAGAACCTGATGGTGACTCTGACTGAGCTCTAGAGATCCTGTGCGGAGATGTGGCAAAGTTCCTGAAAGACAACAATCGCTGCAGGTGACTACTGAGCTCAAGTCACAGATGCAAGAGTGCTACTTCTGTAGCTATTTATTTGCCTCATTTATACCATAATAGCCCCATCACTCTTTCTACGATCTCATGGCACTGAAATCCTGACTGAGTCCAAAAGGGTTCGGTATTTCGGCTCAGTGTGAAGATTGGGATTGGGCTCAGTCTGCCCACACACTAACAAGCATTCCTATAAGAACACAAGCTCTCCACAAGGGTCAGCTGACATTAACATTTAATCAAAACTGGCAAATTTAAACTTTAATACATGTAGGAACCTCTCAGTTTGTGGACTTTGGTGCTGCTTGTAGAAAAGTATAACTCATTGGGAATAATTGCTGAGAAAAATGTAAGAATCAAGCTGTTTACAGTAACTGTACAGTACAAATATGAGTACTTAGTAACACCATAACACCACTTAAATTATTTGGAAAGTTTAATTTTAATCAGATGTTCTTCATCCCTCATTTTGACACTGATCAGTGAATAGTTTATTGTCTATATATTTGTTATTTATGTTAAAATATCAACAAACTGCAAACATGGCTCCAACTCACATAATGTAAGACTTAAATCATGCTTTAAATTATACCAAGTACAGTATCTGCAGTGTTTTATGAGTATGAGTACTTAGGCTTGGTAATGGCATCAACTGTGACACTGGTATTGGTGTTGGCATCTAAATATCTGTACAGTTAGTGTGAATACATGCTAATGATCCTCTTTGCTTATACAGAGGCAGCAATATTCATTTTCATCTATTTCTAACCTGCTTAAAAAACTCCTCATAGACAAGGATGCTAATAAAGACATGCAGCTAAAAGAAATAACTTTCTATTTATGCAGTTTATGTGTTAAAGCAGTGTTATTCAACCCTGCTCAACCAAAGAGCCAAATTGTTGAAAAATGCCATCACAAGAGCCACAATCCAAATGGTGAAAAGTGACTAAAATGTGCAAAAAAGGTGGAAAAAAGAGGGAAAAGTGGCATTTAATGACAAAAGGTAGATGAAATTGGTGGAAAATTGCAGCGCAGCAGGATAAAACTGGCTAAAACTGATGGAAAAGGACAAAAAGAGTTGAAAAAGTGGCTATAAGAAGTGGTAAAAATGGGCTAAAAGCAGGAGAAATTGATTAAAAGTGGCAGAAAAAGGGGGGGAATGGGGCAAAATGGGCATACAATGGGTGCAAAGTCAAAAAATTGAGATGCAGGTGGTCAAAAGCAGCAGAAAATGAGTGAAAAGTGACTAAAGTTGGCATAAAAAGCTGTAAAAAGGTAGGAAAATGGGGGAAAGTGACATTTAATGGCAAAGGGCAGCTGAAATGGTTGGAAAATTGCAAAGAAGCAGCATAAAAGTGGCTGAAACTGATGAAAAAGGGCAAAAATGGGTTAAAAGTGGCTAAAAGAAGTGGTAAAAATGGGCTAAAAGCAGGAGAAAGTGATTAAGAGTGGCAGCAAATGGGGGGAATGGGACATTTAATGGCAAAGGGCAGCTGAAATGGTTGGAAAATTGCAAAGAAGCAGGATAAAAGTGGCTGAAACTGATGAAAAAGGGCAAAAATTGGATAAAAGTGGCCAAAAAAAGAGGTAAAAATGGGCTAAAAACAGGAAAAATGGATTAAAAGTGGCAAGAAACGGAAAAACAAAGGCTGACAGTTAAGTTTGACCATTAAAACCTACTGTGTAAATGCTGGAAACAAACCGGTTACTGTCACTTGCAATGATAAATTTCTGAGGTCAAAGTTCAAAAGAATAATATAATAAGAGCCACGCGTTGAGTATCACTGTGTTGAAGCGTTAAAAACTACAAGTACCAGTATCTGTTCCCACTCCCAACTTTCTCCACGCGAGCTCGCGTTCACGTGCAGCAGAGAAAGAGACGTGGGGTAGCAGCAGCAGCACAGCACAGCTGCTGCCTCATTTGCATATTCGGCGCCTCCACTACACATGCTGGTGACGTCGACCAATCAGAGCGAGCCATGACGCAAGCCACACCCGCGCGGCAACTCGCGTCGCGCGCTCCATCCCCAGCATTGTACAGGCGGCGAGGCAAGCAGCGGCGGTTGTTTATCGTTTTCCACATCAGTTGGGGCTAAAAAAGTGGACTTTTGCGTAGTGTTAAGTTAAATTCAAGCAGGTTTGCGTCTCTGCGGAGCTTAACGTCTGCTTGTAAACTGCGCTGACGTGTTTTAAAGAGCCGCTCACCGCCGACTTCACAGCCAACTTCTACCGTGGCAAAGTTATTGTTGGGTACCCCGTGGGGTTTAAAGTTCAGCTAACAGTAGCGCCACCAGCTACTAGCAGGTAGTTAGCTCACTAACTTTGACGGTAACGTTAGTCACTATGGCAGCTTTGTGCCAGCCACGACGTGCCTTGGTGGAAATACCTGCTCCTCAACCTAAAATCGCCGGTAAGTTGAAAATAGCGCCCTTTAAGGTGTCAAACAGTTTCCTCTCTTTGTGCAGGAGGCGCCACTTTGCTATCATGCTAATGTTATCACGCGCGCGCACTCACATGGTTAATATGAGTTTGTCTTACAACAACATGGACCGATACTTCAGCTTTTATCGATTATTACGGCGGAACTCACCACACAGCAGACTGGTTATTTATTGTATACAGTAACGCAAGCCGCAGCCTCTTCAACAGGAGGGTTTTAATGCTGTTTACCTTTGTACACAGCTCGTATGAGGAGATCCTACCTGGAAATTTTAAGTGCTCGTTTGGCTCCAACTCCACTTCTAAGAGGGAGAAACGCAACTGCAAACACGAGGCGTGCACAATCACGTGAGTACATGGCAAAATTATTAACGCCGTGGATGCAGATGGAGAAATGCTGTTTATGTAAAGGTAGAACATGTATGAAGAGACGAGGTTTAAAGCTGTGTTTCTCTACCCAAAGGGGGTCGCAGAGCTGTTTTCAGGGGGTCTTAAAGTACAGTCAAGTCTAGTTTAGTTATCTAGATTAAAGTGTTACCAAGAAGCCTTTGTTTGTTTGTTTTTTTAATCCTTAAAAAGAGCAGAAATCAACTCATCATGGAAAATAATTAACATTAAATGTATGCATCCGCCACTCCCAGATCCTCAGTCATTATCTATGTTTGTTTACATTTTGCCAACTCATAACTGATGTTATCTCCTGATTATTCACAAAGAGGGCATGTCTACAGTGGACTCCTTAGCCTCCTAAGCCTTTGCTTGCAATGCATTTTTATTTTCTCCCACTTATTTGACATAATTTGGACCTTATAAGTTTTAAAGCTCAGCCTTCGACTGTGAAAAGTTCTGAAAAACATGTTTTTCTAAAGTTTACCATAAAACACCACCTAATTTTCTTTAAATAATACATTTTATTTACTTGCCTGAAAAAATTCTCAAAGCAAATTTACCAAAATGTACAAATATATTCCCCAAGATTCCATGAATATTGATGGAAAATTCCTCCAAATATTTCAATAAATTCGCCGAAAATTTTATTAAATTCTTGAAATTTCAAAGGACACCCTGCTTCCCAACTCACAGCCAAATTCCCCAAATAAAAAAAAAAATGTCCCAAGTTTTCATGAGCATACCTAGAAATTTCAAAGCAAAGTTTCCCAAAATAATTAAAATATAATTTCTCCATAAATGAACACAAAATAACTGATTTTTTTTTTAAATCCCTAAACATAAAAAAATCATGCAAATACCCAAAATTTCAAGGCAAGAACACTTCCAATGCAGCTCTAAAAAAATATGCAAAAATCTCCAAAAATTTCCACAAAAATTCTGGAAAATTTCCACTATACAGTCCCAAAATTATTAACGAAAACACCTGAAAATTTGATAGCAAATTCTCCCAGTATTTTAAATGAATAACTTAAATTTCAATGGACAGTAACGACTGTTTCCTCAAAATGCAAACAGCAGAAATAACCACTATGTTGTCATAAAGCCAGGATGTAATGTCCTCATATGTGCATGCAGGTCTTAGGAGGTTCATGTATTATTTTTAAAGACACATTAATCCACTCGGGGTTCAGGCAGTGGATGGGACTGGAGGAAAGTTACTACTTTAGAACTCTAAATGGACCTCTGCTCTGCAGTTATCACAAAATTTCTGCACACATTTGGTACAATTCCTGCACTTAACAAAAAAGGGATTTTTACCAGTTTAACAGATTGATTTGGTTTAAATGTTAAAATTCTCAGTCCTGCAGACCTCCTAGCAAAGTCTAGAGCAGAGTTACTCAACTCGTGGCTCTTTTGTGTCTTAATTTGAAATATTTTTGCCCTAGAAAATCTTAAATGGAGGAAACTTTGACCTCAGAAATTATCCACTACAGGTCACAATACAGTTTATTTCCCACAGTCTGCTTTTATTGTCAGCCTTTACTTTTGTCAGTATTTTCCATTGCCCTTATTTGCGGTTTTTTTAACCCTTTTGCTTATTTTGCTGCAGCTTTTAACCATTTCTGCCACTTTTCACAAATCTTACCCTTTTATTCCTTTTTTGCTGCCTTTTGCCCACCTTTTTGTCTGCAATTTTTATTTTCCTATTTGCCATTTTCTACCACTTTTCAATCATTTAAGTTGCCCTTTGCCATTAAATGCCACTTATTGCTAATTTTTCTAAACTTTTTGCTGCTTTTTTCTCATTTTAGTCACGTTTTACTAATTTATTTCTATGTTTTTGCTGGTTTTTGACCATTTTTGCCACCTTTAATTTACTTTTTTGTCACTTCTCACCAATTTTTTTGCCACTTCCTGGCCTTTCTTGCCACTTTTTCTCCCTTTGTTTTCCTGTTTTAGCCATTTTATGCTTAGTCTGCCCTTTTTCATCAATCTTTGCCACTTTTTGGTTATTTTTACCACCTTTAACTTGTTTTTATTACAACCTACTAGAACTACTAGTGTAAGTGATGTAAAGAGCGTCTGTCCTCTGGTCTGAATCGCGTTCATTTGTTCTGCAGTGGACTTGTCCATCGGTGGAGTCTGGAGCAGGAGGATAGAGGAGCAGTGTGAGAAGATGGATGAGCAACATACCCCCCTCTCCAAACAGCAGCTGGTGCAGCTCATCAGATCTCTCATCATAGTTGAACAGGTATTTATCCTTTTTATTAAATATGCAGGATTTAACATATCATTATTATAAACCTAGTCTGTGGTAGAACATCAGAAGTGACCACAAAGATCTGTTTTTCATGCAGCAAACATCACTGTTCCTTCTTATTAGCTCTCACTCAAAACTTAAGAAACTTCCCGCTCTATCTGATTGGCCAGCTGTTGAAACATACTGAGAATAAACGTAATAACTGTGTGAAACCAGGGCGCCACACTGAGCCTAACCAGAACTTTGAACTGCTCTAGCAGCAGAAGTTGATGTAGTACACATCCTGATGTTTTGTTGCTGTTTTTAGGGGTGTTTCTGTGCTGTTAATGAGCTCCCGCTAGCACTTGAGCTCAATCTGCAATTTAGTAAAGCTTGTGAAAGAAACATAAATCATGCTGTTGAAATATGATAGGCTCAGGTGCAACACTGTGAGGGAGAATAGGAGGGAATACGAGCAACAAGAGAGAGGTGATGAGTTTTCAGTCCGAAAAAAGGCAAATTATGTTTTTTTTAGAGGGTGTGTTTGGCAGTGGTGATGTTGCTCATGTCTGATATCAGGGTATTATTCTAGTTGGGCTGCTAGATAATAATCAAACTTTGAAACGTGAATCGGCAGAGCAGCATAATCCGGTTAGCAGACCCAGTTAAAGGTCATCTGTACTCAAGTCAGGTGACCTTGAAAAGCCAAAGAATTGAGTATATCTTACTTTAAAGTTACATGCATTCAGATAAAGCCAGATTACTGTGTTAGTTTGACTAAGACCAGGCTTTTAAAATACATTTTAACACGTTAATTTAAATTAGAGACAGGTTTCCCCGTGCGTGTTTACACGTCATCTTCTTCCTACACATGCTCCACAGCCTCAGTGTCGGTATTTCACCCAGAAGTCTAGCAGCTTATATGAAAAGCATGACACAAGTCACATTTTTGTCTGTCTTGGGATATTCCCACAAGCAACAGGAGTAACATTCATCCCATTTATATGAAAAGTAAAGCACAAGGCATGTGCAAAATGTGCAGAAATGCAGGGAATTGAGAAAATGTATTCACTTTGATATTCCAATCAACTCGAGTTCTCTATTCCCTTTTAGCCTCACATGTTTTTTTAGACTTTAGTTCAGGGCCTTTTCAGTGATATTTGCATTGCCAAAAGGTAAAAAACAAGAACTATACAGTTCAATTATGTGATCTAAAATGTGTTTGATTGCATCCCAGAGCCAAGACACCAGGAACCTGGCAGCCGACCTGAAGTACCTCCAGGAGGACCTGCAGCTGAAGAAGACAAATATTTACAGATCTATACCGTACTCACGGTTCGGCTCCAACAGGGACGCTCACTGCTACAGAAAGGCATATCCCCATCTGGTGGCATTCAAAGTGAGTATCATTGGTTGTAGCTTAAATTGAAAACTGTTCCTCATCTTTAGATTTAAGTTTTAGAACTGTCATTTGTAGAAAAGTGTTTTCAGACTTTTAAAGGAGTTCTGGCTCTCTAAGCACACCCCTGCTGCTGCATCTTAGCTGAAAATCTTCTGACAGGATTTTTTTGTCTGGCGCTGAGTGTTTTCTTGTGTCATCCTCATCTCATCCTCCCCTCTTAGGTTTCTTGTCAGGAGTGGGGCCAAGTTCTCCTGAGAAACAAAGAGTGGGACGCCGTGTTGGAGCACGCCCTGATGGCGTGGCGCTTCACCAGCGAGCTGCCGCAGTGGGACACGGCGAGCCACAACGCCCTCCGAGAACAGTGTTACAGCATCCTGGCGGCTCACAGCCTCTCTGCACTCCAGCACTACCAGCCTGAACCCAACAGAGGACGAGAGCTGCTCAGAAGGTATGACGCTAGGTTTCTCACTGTCAGACGTCTAAGTTAAACATCTTTGCAGGTTTTCCAGCTTACAATAATAAACAGGAAACACATTTTTTATGCTCTCCAGCACTGTTCCACCCACTGATATCTTTAAAACATAATGAGGAACTATTAGCTTTCAGCAGTGTGGACATAAACAGAAATAATGAGCTGTGTGAGAGAGAATTTTTTGCCAGAGCTGATGAATTGCATCAAATTACTCAGTAGTGTGGCAATTGAAGTGGCCAGTGAGTGTTTACCCATTGTAATCAGATTATGACAATAATAAGCACTGATATTATTGTCTAAAAACCACAAAACAAAACCAGACTGTTTGCTTTGGCTTTGTCAGTTTAGATGGTTAGTAGTAACAAAAATAGGTTGAAAAGGGCAACAAAAGAAAAAAAGCAGCAAAAATGGTGAAATCAAGGGGTTAAAGAGTGACAAAAAGCAGATTAAAACTGGCAAAAGCAATGGAAAATGGTGAAAACGGTTAAAAAGCTGTATGAAAATGACTTAAGTTGGCAAAAATTTGCTATAAAACTGGTGTAAAGCAGTTACAAAGTGCCAAAAATAGATTGAAAAGGGCAACAAACAGATAAAGCAGCAAAAGTGGGGAAAGAAAAGGGTAAGGTGGTGTTAAAACGTTAAAATAAGTGGTTAAAAAGTGGCAAAAATCAACTTAAACTAGCAAAAAGCAATGGAAAAATGGTGAAAAGCATTAAAAAAGTTTTAAAAGTGGACTGAACCAGGCAACATGCTGTAAAAATGGTGAAAAGCAGGTAAAAAGCCGTATGAAAATGACTTAGGTTGGCAAAAATTTGCTATAAAACTGGTGTGGAGCACTTTAAAAGTGGTAAAGTTGGTATTAAACTTGCACAAATCTTCTGTTAAAATGGTATAAAGTGGTCAAAAAGCAGTACAAATTGACTGAAATTGGCAAAAATCTTGTAAAAACGGTGAAACAAGGTTAAAAAGTGGTAAAAAAAATTTACTCAAACTGGCAACTGATGAAAAGCTGGTAAAAAGGGGCAACAATGGACTAAAATTGGCTAAAAGCACTGGAAAGATGGTGAAAAGCAGTTAAAAGTTGTGAAAATTGACTAGAATTTGGCAAAATGCGGTAAAAATGGTGAAAAGCAGTAAGCCAATAATTTTTTTCTACTGGTGTAAAATAGTTAAAAAGTGTTAAAAATGGACTAAACCTGGCAAAAATCTTCTGTAAAAATGGTTTAAAGTGGTCAAAAAGTTGTAAAAAAAATTGACAGAAATTGGCAAACATCTGTGGTATATACGGTGAAAAGCAGTTAAAAAGTGGCAAAATAACTTAAACTGGCAAAAAGCAATGGGAAATGGTGAAAAGTGATTAGCTTTATCATATTAGATGTGTGGTTTATTTCAGTGTTGTGCCTGCATGCTCACATCTGAAGAGGTGTGCCATGCTGCTGCGTAAAGATGTCATTTATTTTGTGAATTGGCGTTAGCTTGTATCTCTAGACGTTAAATATCAGGAACCCCAGACCTCACTTTACGTGCATTTGCAGCAAAAATATCTCCAGCATTTTCCCGCCGCATGGCAGAAACATCTCACGACTTTGACGGCTCAATCTGTGGCACTGTTTCGGGTGTACCTCGCCTCTTTGCTACGCATCAATTGCCGAATTGCAACATGGGCATCCTACTGGAGTCCAGTCTGCAGGCTGTTGAATGTAAGTCCACCCCCCCCTTCAAGTCTTGGGTTGGAGGATCTGCTCTGGGCTCCACCTTCTTCTCCACTTGGGTGTTCACGTTAGCACTCACTGGGATCTTTAGGTGTTAACGCTGGTTTAAAAAATTCAGCAGCTTTACTGAAAATCAGTTAAAGGTGGCACTGCTGCTCACATGCTGAGGTAGCTGTTAGCTTTAGTTGAGCTATAAAGCAAAGATGCTAAAGCTAGCATGTCTTAAAGGGTCTGCATGTTTAGCTGGAGGTAAATGATTGTAATTTACATGTTAAACTTGGCTAACTGATGCCTCTTCTCTCCATCTCCAGGTTTAAGATGGCTCAGCTGCACAGCCAGTCAGTCGTGCCTTGCATCCATCAGTTGCAAAGGATTATGGGATGTGCTGATGACTCCCCCATGGACACAAAATAACGCCAAAAACACTTTGGGAAAAATGCTTCATGAATTGCCTAACTTGCTCTTTGTGGCATAAATCTGCAGAGATATTCTTCCAAAGGACAAATGTGACGAGTGCCAGATGAGGCAGTAAAATCCTGCGTATAAGGGCTGAAAATGCAGAAAACCTTCTATTTAAATGCATTACATTCCCACTTTACTTGAAGCTATTTTAGTGAGGATTGTTTGTTGAATGGTGTCTCAATCTTTTGCTTCAAAAACTTTTAAGAGGAACAAACACTGAAAATGTCGCATTAGCTCGGAGCTGGAAGCAGAAACAAATGCTTATTTTTTATGAATAGCTTTGCATTGATGGGATAAATGTGGAAAGTATGAAATGGCCTTTCTGTGTATATATGTCCTTGTTACTGTTCACAATACTTGAAACTTTGGCCTGTTGTCTCTGACTCCAGCTGTTTTTATATGTTCGTCTTGTTTATAGAGAATTGTCTTTGTCTCTTATTGCACTGTTCTTTGTTTGTCCTGAAAACTTGAAAAATGTCAATAAAATAGACCAATAAAGTTGTTACATTGTGCCTGCGTTTTCATCTTTTCAGTGTGAAACCGTTGCTGCCTTACATTGGCAGAAAAAGTCGTCTGAACATGCAGGGTTCCCTGCATTAAATGAGCAGGAACAAGAAATTGGGTATGTCCTAATAGATAGACGTTGCGTTTCATGTCATTATAAAGCAATAGAGGGAACATATATGGGACTGAATGCCTCTTATGGTCAGAAATGCAGTGAATAACGCTCTGAGTTCAGTATCGTTTTTAAATAATCATCAGTATATGAAAAGGCCTGAAGCACAGGACTATTGAGTCGCCAATTGCCGGTTTTCAAAGAACAACAAAGCTGAAGTGGTTAGATATGGAGCTCTCAGGTTGCATTTAATGCTTTCAATAGACCTTTTCTCTATTGACATAGCAGGAAAAGCACACAAGTATTGATAATTTTATTCTAGTAAGTCAACTCAGCCGGTCAGCACTGGAAAATACAGGTGCATGCAAGGCTGCCCATAAGGCGGGATAAAGGGGAGGGCCCTCTGGGACCCATGTAGGTCAGGAAAGTCATGGTCGATTGGAAAGTTGATCTGTGAAAGGCGTATGTTACATTTAACATGAATAATGACCATTTTAATTTAAAAAGAAAGTTATTAATGTTAAAAGATTATCATTTTCAGAATTTAAACCCAAATTCATTGGAAACAGGCTACCTTTTTTTTGGTGATGTTAATCTGGATGGGCACACTGAACTAAACTGTTTGGACTGACTGTTTGTCAGACGTCATAGCTAGGCCATGTTCACAAATGTCAGGACACCAGAGAGGATTGTAGCAGATATTGAGATAGCTCAAAGGGGGGAGGGGAGGGTAATTAAATAATTGCAAAAGAATTGGCAACAATGGCTAAAAGTGAAAAAGGGGTCAAACTGGCAAAAAAAAACTTAAAAAATGGAAAAAATCAGGAGAAATAAGTGGTGAAAAGTGGTTAATAGTGTCAAAAATAGGTTGACAAGGGCAACAAATGGATAAAGCAGCAAAAATGGGAAAAGAAAAGGGAAAAGTGGCGTTAAAATGTGAAATAAGTGGTGAAACAGTGACAAAAAAAGCAGACTAAAACTTGCAAAAAGCAATGGAAAATGGTGAAAAGCGGTTAAAAAGCAGTATAAAATGAGTTAAACTGGCAAAAATTTGCTATAAAACTGGTGTAAAGCAGTTAAAAAGTGGTACAATTGGTGTAAAACTTGCAAAAATCATCTGTAAAATGGTATCAGCAAAAATGTGTCAAAAATGGTGAAAAGCGGTTAAAAAGTGGTAAAAAAATTTTTTTTACTTAAACTGGCAGGAAACTGCAGTAAAAAATGATGAAAAGCCAATAAAAAGGGGCAACAATTGAGCTAAATTGGCTAAAAGCACCAGAAAAATAGTAAATAGTGGTTAAAAAGCATATGAAAATGACTTAAACTGGCAAAATGTGGTAAAAATGGTGAAAAGCATTTAAAAAGCAGTAAAAAGTTGACTAAACCTGGCACAAATTTTCTGTGAAACTGGTGTACAGTAGTTAAAAGTGTTAAAAATGGACTAAACCCGGCAAAAATCTTTTGTAAAAATGGTTGAAAACAGTCAAAAAGTGGTAAAAAAATAATTAAAAAAAAGACACAAATTGGTAACAATCTGTGGTAAAAATGATGGAAAGCGGTTAAAAAGTGGCAAAAAATATACTCAAACTGGCAAAAATCTGCAGTTAAAAATGATGGAAAGCGGTTAAAAAGGGGCAAAAATTGGTTAAAAGTAGCAAAGGGGGGCCAAATGGGTGTTTAAAGCACAGTGAAAAGTAGTCAAAAGTTGCAAAAATTGTCTTAAATTGGTAAGAATGGGATAAATGCGGAAACAGATGTGCCAAAATGGGAGGGAAAAGTCATGAAAAGTTGTTGAAAAATGGCATAGTTGAATCATTTGAACATCAGACCTCATTAATATCTTCACACTTCCCAGCTCTAAAATGAGGGAACTCTCATGCTAGCACCAATGCTGCTGATCCAACACACATGCACTGATATCATCAATAAATCATAACTGGGGGGGCTTTCTTTGGGTCTTTCAGGGGCCCAGCAAACTCTGTGGGCAGTCTTGAGTCCAGACTAGTAGAGAGCCACTGATCTAAGTCATTTAGGATGCACCACTATTATTACATTTATATTTGGGTGCTTGTTGATACTGAGTCCAAATCTGAGTGCTTATCTCAGTTGTTTTCAGTTAGTCTCATTATCATCAGATGTTTTTATGCCACCATTGATGGTTTAGGAGTCCCTACTCTGCAGTTTGCTCTACTTTTGTCCTCTTTTATGTTGTAAAATCACCAAACTGCAGACATGGCTGCAGCTTTGCCTTTCTATAAGTGAGTGAGTATAAATCAGTATGAATACAGCAGCAGAATGGTCTTCTCTCTTACTTCTTTAAGTCTGTGTGCTCAAAATCTAGTGCAGTAGTGGAGCAAGCCTCTGTCTGAGATCCCTCAGAAGCCTGTGAACATTGATTTGTAGGCGGGAAAAGTTCATTTGTGGGCTGTTGGGTGTGCAAAGCGCCTCAATTGTAGACTGCTGCGTCCTAAAGATGTTTCACTGCAGTAGATAATGGGATTAATCGATCAGTGGGGTGATAATTTACCCCAATGTTCACACATTGCTCATGCAGTTACCATCGTCTACCACTAGATGGAGCCAAAGCTGCACCGTACGCCCACATCCTGTGGCTTTATTATTGGAGTCAGGCTTATGACTTTAATATGAATGCCAGTGTAGACACAGCAGTTTCCATGGTAGTGTGTAGAGAGAATATTAAATGATTTTAAAATGCTATTTATGGTTTGAGACGATCACGCAGAGGCTGGACGGGTGCAAGGCCGCGGTGATGTGCTCTGTAGGTTCTCAGTGTTGTTCAATATTGCAACACCTTAAGTGGCATTTCTGTCCTCAAAAGCCCCCTATCTTTGCTTATACCCTCATTGGTTTGTATTTGGCTTTTTTGTTATTGGAGACTATCAGGATTCATGTGTTTATTAGTCTCTAGGGGAATATATTTAGCTCGAGCAAAGAATTTATGTAACTGTGGTCAACCCACACACATGGATATATTTTGGGATTTGGTTTTCTGTCAAATGAGATAAAGAATGGTGGGTTGGTGTTGCTTTAGAACCCAGTTATTAAGCTATGGAAAGCTTTTAGAGCGTGCATTTGATATGGATGATATTAACCACTGTGTAGCTGGACTAGTACTCACATTTGGCCTACTAGTACATGACTAGGCCTTACTAGTAGAGCGAACAGTGACTAGGAGTACTAGTAGATGTAAAAATGCCCACTAGCACCTTTTAAAGACTTACTGGTAGTACTAGAGAGCCTTAAAATGTCCACTAGTCCTGCTAGCAGAGCTTTAACTTTCCATGAGTACTACTAGACCTTTTTCTGACCTTACTAGTAGCTTCCTGCCCATTGTTTCCAAGGTAGCAGAGAAATAGGCGTCTATGCAATTAATAGAAAATCTCTGCACCCAATGCAGTTTGTATTTTGCCAGCATCACTCTACCGAGATAGCCTCCTGTCATTTCTGAGAAAACATACAAAGTCAGAGAGACAAGGGTGGTTATGCCGGGTTGTTTTCTTAGTCCTGAAGCGAGCTTTCGACATGATAAACCATGACCTGTTCCTCGCAAAACTGTCACATTTTAACTTAACAAACAGCGCCCTCTGCTGGTTGAAGTCATACTTGTCAAATAGAATAAAAGCTGGAGAGTTATAGTCATCCGTATGACCTGCTGAATGTTTGCTGAAATGTTAAAGTTATATGCAGATGGCACTCTATTATATTCCAAAACACAGCAAGAATCTGCAGCTGTGGTACCTGTGTTTCATTCAGTCTACATCTGTATGCATGTTTTTCTCCCTCCAACCAGTAGGGGGCAAGCCTGTGTCTGAGTCAGGGGAGAGAGACTTGATATGGTGGAAAACTATAAATACACTGGTGTGATTTTCGACTCAGTTTGACTTTTAATTGTAAAAATTACCATCGTATAAGACCCTTTCTCCCTACAATACTCAAGCTCAATACAACCAATCATATCTCTTCAAAAAGACGATCAAAACCCTGGGCAGGAAACTGCACTATTTCCATTACTGTAAGCATAATAATCTAATCTTTGACAGTTACTGAACATATACTGTCTTATTTTAAAGTTTTAAATGGTCTTTCGCCCACCATTAAATAATTTTATTCAGAAAAAGAACAACTAAAGAATAAATACTAAAATTCTATAACGCGTCAAACATATCACAAAAACAAGAGTCTAGAGACGGTGAGATAAGTTTAGGCCTAGCTGATATTTATTACACTGTACAAGATACAGAGTTACAGAGCAGTTGATGGAGAGAGCCCCGAAAGCTAGTGACAGACCCTTTTATAGCATCTAATCTAGACATGCAACTAGACATGAATCAAGCACACACATACACACTTCTAGAGGGACCACCAAAACATGTTTTTGTTCTCTTGACATTGCTTCTTGCAGGTACCCTTGGTCCCAGCCAACTCTTGCCTAACCTCGTGATATCAGATCTTTCCAAATCATCCTTTTTGGTCATGAGAATCAGCTCCTCACTAGTTTCTCAACCTCCTTACCGGACTGAAACATCTGTAGACCCTTCTCAATTGTTCACCTGACCTGAGAGCCAATCCATCATGTAAAAGATGCGTTCAGCCTCTTCTGAGAACAGGCCACAAAGCAGCAGAAGCAGAGTTAAATAGTTGAATTGTTATATGCAGTAAATTAATATGTGAGTACTTATATGAGATATATGAAATATCTAAACAAATAAATGTCTTCTAGTACTACTAGGTCAGCACAAAATACTTACAGGGAGGCAGGAAAGAAGTGAATCAAGGCTTCCTATTGGCTCTCCGGTTCAGATTTTAAATGACAGATTTGACATCATTTGCATTTATTCTACTGGTACAAGCATTTTAAGTCTTACTAGTGCTAATAAGATTAAAACGTCTTCTCCTACCAGCAGATTGTATTTGACCTTACTATAGAGCTTAAAATGCCTACTAAAACTGGTAAAGCCCTCGTAAAGCAAACTATTAGACCAAAATTGAGTACTAGTCCCCCTATACAACAGCCAATATCATCGATATCAACTTACAGGAAAGAACATTTGAGCTTATTTAATATTGGCTATGATATAGAGTGATTTATTTGTTGCATTTGTTGAAAAATACATAAGGAATTTAAAAAATTGTTGCATGTCAAATCACAAATGCAATATTGTAAACTAAAAATTGCAATAAGATTGTTTTCCCAAATCGTTCAGCCTTGGTAGCTACTCAGCAACCTTCTAGTGGAGATGGATTTAGAAATCCACCTTAAAAAGCTCCAATTCCCATCGTTTGTGCCATGCCAAAGCTAGTTCCGACTAATCAGCGCCAGCCTGACAAATCCAGCCCAATGGCCGATAAAAACCAGCCCGAAACTGCTGAAATTCAACATAAGCCAGTTAAACCTCTGCATATTGCTTGTGTCGGTGCAGGTGTGCTGCTTCTGTGTGTGGCGAGAATTTCGATTGGCCTGTGTGGCAGAGCGGATCTTTGGTAGTACGCCATGTTCTGTTTTTGTGTTTCACTGCTGGCTGATTTAGTTGTATTCAAGGGTAAATAGAGTAGTTTATTCTGCTTTGGATCAAAAATGGGTCAGTTCAACCAGCGGACAAAAAGATTGACCCATGGCACGTAAGAAGCAGCTACAGGTAGAGTTTAGTTGTGCTGAAAACCGATAGTAATGGCTTCCGCCAGTGTGGATGTAGTGGCAGTTTTGTCAGAATCAACCCACATTTGAATGAGCTAAAGAGCGCTAGAGTTTGCAAGAGTTACCAGGGGTGAAGTTTGAGTCTGTGTGGCTGCCGGTGGAACGATTAGCTCAGATGTAGCCACAGCGGCAGTTTGATCGAGCCACACCAAAAGCTAAAAAAGAATAGATGGTGGTGAAGAGTGGTTAATAGTGACAAAAAAGGTTGACAAGGGCAACAAAAGGATAAAGCAGAAATATGGGGAAAGAAGGGGGAAAAGTGGCGTTAAAACGTGAAAGTAAGTGGTTTAAAAGTGACAAAAGTGAACTAAAACTGGCAAAAACCAACAGAAAATGATGAAAGCAGTTAAAAAGTGGCAAAAATTGACTGTAACTGGCAAAAAGCACAGGAAAACGGTGTAATGTGGTTAAAAAGTGGCAAACATGAATTAAAAATGGCACTAGAAAATGGTAAAAAGCAGTCAAAAAGTTTTAAAAATGGACTGAACCTGGCAATATGTTATAAAAATAGTCATAGGAGTTAAAAAGAGGTATGAAAATGACTTAAACTGGCAAAAAACTGCTATAAAACTGGTGTAAAGTAGCTAAAAATTGGTAAAATTGATATAAAAGTTGCAAAAATCTTCTGTAAAAATGGTAAAAGGGGTCAAAAAGAGGTAAAAATTGACTCAAACTGGCAAAAAACTGTGGTAAAAATGGTGAAAAGTGGTAAACAAAAATTTACTTAAACTGGCAAGAATGTGCAGTTAAAAATGATGAAAAGCAGGTAAAAAGGTACAACAATAGACTAAAATTGGCTAACAGCACCGAAAAGACTGTGAAAAGCAGGTAACAGTGGCAAAAAATTGACTAAAATTGGTAAAAAGCAGCAGAAAAATTGTGAAAAGTATTTAAAAAGGGGTAGAAATGGACCAAAACTGGCAAAAAAAATTGTAAAATTGATGTAAAGCAGTTAAAAAGCGTTAAAAATGGACTTTACCTGGCAAAAATCTTCCGTAAAAATGTTAAAAAGCAGTCAAAAAGTGGTAAAAATTGACACAAATTGGCAAAAATCTTCCGTAAAAATGGTAAAAAGCAAAAAAAAGATTGAATGGAACTTGTAAAAAGCAGCAGAAAAATTGTGAAAAGTGTTTAAAAAGGGGTAGAAATGGACTTAAACTGGCAAAATGCCATAGAAATGGTGAAAAGCCGTTAAAAAGCTGTAAAAAAAAATGAGACAAACTGGCAAAATTTTTCTGTAAAACGGGTGTAAAGTAGTTAAAAAGTGTTAAAAATGGACTAAACCTGGCAAAAATCCCCTGTGAAAATGATGAAAAGCAGTTAAAAAGTGGTAGAAATTTTTACTCACACTGGCAAAAATCTGCAGTTAGAAATGATGGAAAGTGGTTAAAAAAGGGCAAAAAAAATTGATTGAAATTAGCAAAGGAGGGCCAAATGGGTGCCTAAAGCACAGTGAAGAGTGGTCAAAAGTTGCAAAAATTGTAAAAATGAAAAGATGTTTTCCTGCCTCTCCTGAACTTAAGCATGGATTCTCCATCGTCACGGTGGAGGCTGAGTTCTACTGTAGCCCGTGTATGCAATGGCTGGTACCGTTGAAGGGATTAGCTGTAGAAAAGTGGCAGATTTATCAGATTTTGTGGCTCATTAAAACAAGAGCAAAGAGCTACACCAGAAGCTTTTCATGGCCCACATCATAGTCCACCGTTTACTCATGACTGCAGCTTGCATGGAGCTGCACATGCATACAACCTAATTCTATCCTGTCGCCTTGATTGGCCCGTCATGAATGTGACAGACCCAAACGTTCTCTGTGGAACCTTCCCCAGTCGTATTAGTGGTACTAGTAAGCCCAGATATACCAGCGTCTTGCTGTTTTTACCAAAGGAAAAACATCAGTTAAGGGGAAAATACAACATTGTTTCTAAGCTTTTGTAGAAAATTAGCTTTCATCGCTCGCTCCTGGAGGGAAATAAGGCTGCAATTATTGACATTTTTTGACAATAATGTTGAAATTACCCCTGCAAATTGTTCTCCCTGTAAATGTTCAGTAGGGGAACTAGAGGCTATTATCCATATGCTGTAAATACATGCCCTGCTTTTCACCTGAGATTAGTCTTTGAAGGAAGTGTTTTTCAAAGAGGCATCCAGAGGGGTTTCCTGAGCTGCTCCACAGCCTACCAAACACTTGTAAAAAGCCAAAATTGAAAGGGGACAGATTTTTGTTGTAGCACTCTTACTTATCTTGGCAGTGTAGAAGAAACAACCCTCCAAAGACGTGTGAGGAGCTCTGAAGTAGCGTTTGCAGCCATTTCTTTATTATGAAATGGCTGCGAAGATAAAGAAAACAATCGATGCTTTACAGCTCCCCTGTGCCTCGGATGTTTTTGGAGGTTGTCTTTTCTACAGCACCGAGATCAGAGAGTTACCAGACCCCCCTGTTTGTTTGTCTCTGTAGCTGCTGGCCATAAAGCTGTAAATATTATATCGCTCTCTTTACTTTAAACACCCCAAGAGTGGCTGCTTTAAGCTTATCCAAAATAAGCAGTAGTTTATGCCCTCCATGCAGAGTGCCAAGGCTAGCCCAGGAGATAATGTCCGGATGTTTCACGACTTCTTTGCTCATTATGTGTGGGGTCACTCCATAGATGATGCTGCAGCTCTGTTGAATAGAATATTCCTAAGATGTTGATTCTGGATCCAAAAACAGCCAAATTATTTTGCTAATAAGGGAGATGGATCAAGTATGTTTATATCTGAGCACTTGTGGAGTTTGTACTGACTGGTCACACTCTCTTTTTAGTTGACGTGTGCATTTGACCTACGAAGATGAATGCAGCTTCGCCCAATCCTTTCCATCAGTTAAGGTAGTCAGATGTTTATGGTTGTAAACATCTTTATTTAATGATGCATGGTACCAAAAAGGACTGAAACATGACCAAAACCTACCAATGTTTCTGTACCAACATTTTGCCAAAGTTTGTGCGTCTTTTCTGCGAAATTTTGTCATAAACTTTTTTGGTGGAGCTTGCACAAAGTCAGTGATGTGCGAGACAAGTCTTTTGTCTCAGCTTCCAAGTAAAGACAGGCAAGTCTGGGTTAAGTCCAAAGTCCTGAACTTTGAATTTTGTGTCCAGGGGGTGTGTTTGAATAGTCCTTTTTAGTTAGGAAAGGTTCACCTGAGTGCAGTGAATGCTTTTCAAGTGATTGCAGTATAAAAGCACCTGTCAGTCACTGGTTAATCAGTTTTCCTTGGTCAAGAGGAAGAAAGTTCTTTGGTCTAGCAAGACCAAAATGGAGCTTTTTAATCAGACAAGACTGCAAACACACAGTCCCCACTGTGAAGCACGGTGGTGGCAGCGTCATGCTGTGGGGATGCTTCTCAGCAGTCAACCCTGGAAAGCTTGTAAAGGTAGAGAGTAAAATAAATGTGGCAAAAGTAGCTGCCATGTTTGGCGGGAAGGAAACACTGCACATCACACACCATCCCCACTGTGAAGCAAGGTGGTGGCAGCATCATACTGGGGGGATTCTTCTACAATGTAAAATAAATGCAGCAAAATCCTGGCTGACGGTCTCATTCAGTCTGCAAGAGAATTACAATGACAATGAGCTGAAGCATACAGAGAAAGCTACACAGAAATGGTTTAAAGACAACAAGGGGAATGTTCTGGAGAGGCCGAGTCAAAGCCCAGACCTCAATCTTATAGAGAAGTTGTGGCTGGACTTGAAAAGGGCTGTTCACACCTGAAACCTGTGCAACCTGAATGAGGCAAGATGGACACAAACAAAGCCATGCTTCCGTCTACACGGAAATGAATTCAGGCGTATATGCAAAAGTTTTTTGTCATATCGGCGTTTCATCCACACAGAAACAGCCTTTCAGGTTACTGTAAATGATACTTTTTGAAAACAGGTCCTAGAGTGCATAAATTCGTAAAGGACTACCGTTTCGTCTCTGTGTGGACGGCTAGTCGCATCTTTCTTGAAACAATTACGTCACACACAGTGTAGCTCACTGAAGACGCCTGCACAGGTCCGACCAAAACAATAATGGCTGATTACAGGGTTGTGTCTGTGCTGCAGGAGCTACTGAGCTTGTTATGGCTTTTACCTCAAAATCTGACGCTCCTTTACCACCACCGCGAAACACATATACAAGAGTTCTTAAATCCAACGTGGAGAACAACCAGAAGGGCAACTAGAAGAAAGTTTGTGTCAGTTTTTCTGTGATATTGTTCTTGTCTTTTGGTGCATTTCCGTGGCAGCAATACAGCGCCACGTACAGGCTTGGCTTATGCACCACAGCGTTTTCAGTCGTTTTCAGTGGCTCCGTGTTTACGTGGATATTTCCTGAAATGATCCTGTCTTTACAGAGAACTTTTTCAAAACGTACCAGCAATTATATTGTTTTCATCTCCGTGTGGCAGAGCCTTAGTTTACTGGCAGAATCCTGCAGATCACTGGGGTAGATGGGGGCCTGTACACGACCAGTCCAATAGCATCTGAATGCCTGAAATTCATCTAAATCCCTGTTCATGCTTTGTCTAGACGGGGTATGGAATTTTTGGAAACTATTGGTACATTTAAAGCAGTACTACAGAAGAGAGGTGTTCTTTTTTCGGTTATCACCTAGTTTGTCCAGTAGAGGGCACTGTTACCAGCAGCACTCCCAGCACTGTCTTTAGTTGCATGTAGCTGATCATTGCTGCTTGCCCTCAGAACTTTGATGGTGTATTGATATTGGTTGATGCCTCATCTCTAAAACTAAGATTTGTAATTGTTTAAATATGAAAAGTTGTATATAACTGACTTCTTATGGAGCCACAGCAAGATAACCAGGTGAATCCCGTGATCTGCTGAAGCTTTCAGACGGATTGTGTTGCAGAGGAACTGCAATTTGCATGTAAAGTTTAGATTGTTCATTTTTAATCCTAGACCTCAGTGTTGCATAGCTGTGCAGCTTTTCATTCACCATCAGCCGTTAAAAAAAAGGGGCTGATTTACACCTATGAGGTCAAGTCAGCTTAATTAGCAGTAATTAAGTTGCTGTGAGAACTGAAAACCAACCAGAGCGAGTCTGGAGGACTTACAGAAGTGAACACGGTGACTTTTATGTACATGACTTGAATTGTCTTCCATAGCTGAGTTCCTCTTAAGGACATCTGTACTGGCATTCAAACATCTGTTGCTCTACTCTGGGTGAACGGAGCAGGAGGACGGCGTCAGAGAGCTGTGTAATGGTATGGAATGACACTATGATTAATGCAAAGCCCTGAGCAGGTACCAAGGACACTGATAAGAACAGCAGGGGTAAAACTGGCTGCCAGAGCACTTGAGATGCCCTTTTCAAACTCATATTTTAGAATTGATTAGTGTTTTGCTACTGTGGGCTCTTTAGAGGGAGTAACTAGCACTTTTGCTCAAACTGGCAGAGCCGTGGGTAAAGTTTTTATCGTATTTTCTTCTCTATAGGAGCTCTTAGTTATACAGCACATATTCTCAATGTTCTTATTTTTCATCTGTCATTATAGTGCAACAAGAGAGGTATAAATTTAGGACTGAATGCCTCTTATGGTCAGAACTGCAGTGAATAACACTCTCAGAGTGTTCAATATGGTTTGTAAATAATCATCAGTACATAAAAAGGCCTAAAGCACAGGACTATTGAGTCGCCCATAGCTGGTTTTAAAGGCACAACAAAGCAAACAACATTAAAGTGCTTGAATATGGATCTCTCAGTTTGCATTTAATGCTATCAATAGACCTGTTCTCTATTGACATGGCAAGAAAAGCACATAGGTATTGATAATGCCTTGGTAATCCCAATAAATCTTCTAAACACTGCAAAATACTTGTTTTCTGCATGCCGCAGCAAGAGAAACTACTCATAAATGCCTCATGGTGTTGATGTTTCAGGGTCCAGCTACTGTGCTGATGGCTCACTTGAGCATCATCAAAAAGGACTGCCAGACAGTAATGAAATTATCAGACAAACTATAGTAGAATAATCCTGCAAAAACTGCAAGATAAAACATTATTTTTAAGACATGAAGTGCTTTAAACATAGCCTGAATTGTCACTAATAAGCTACAATATCTGCCAGTTAGGTAAGTACATTTAATGCCTTAAGTGTCTTGAATCTCTTTCTGGCTAAAGGAGATAGTACATTTTGATTCAAGATGAGAAAGCTGCATTTCCTTTCCTTTATTAAGACTTTTTTTTTTGCTTTTTATGTTTTAAAAATAAGAAGTCAATGCATTTTTTTATGTCAACTGCGTAATAGGATATTTAGACAAGAAATGGGCTTAGAGTTTTTGCAGTGTTTAAAGAATTACAGCTCTCACTTTTTGCACACTTTTACTCTTTTCTTTTTTAGACTTTTGTCAAAGTTCACATTTTCCAATTAGCATTTTTGGATGAAGTTTAAAAGCTCTGGAAAAGACAGCAAGCTGACCTTTCAGGTCCTCTTTGAACCAGCTAACCACAACTCTGACCTTGGCTACTTCTTCATATAAACAAGAATTCCACTCACTTTCAGAATGACTACAGAACTTCCCCACTGTGATTCTGGGATGTAAATTCAGCTCATCATTTTGATCGTCTTCCTGCCTGAATGCACTGAATGCTGCCATGTGATTGGCTGTTTAGATGTTTGCATTAATGTGTAGTCAGTGCCTATAAAAAGTATTCACCCCCCTTGGATGTTTTACTCTTTTACTGAGTTTATAACTCAGTCATGGTCAAAAGAATTTGACTTTTTCACCCAAAAAAGTGTCTTTAATGTCAAAGTGAAAACAGATTTCTACAAAATAATATCAAAAAAACAAAAATATGTCATGAAAAATGTTCTTAATTCTAAAAGCGACAGCATAAATATTCACCCCCTTCAAGTTAGCATTTAGTTGATGCATTTAAGATTATTCTCAATGATTTTCCTATATTTTGCTGTATTCATTTTACCCCCTACCTTTAGAAGCCTTCCAGGGCCGGCTGCTGAGAAGCATCCCCACAGCATGATGCTGCCACCACCATGCTTCACAGTGGGGATGGTGTGTTTGTGGTGATGTCAGATGGCCAAAAAAAGCTCCATTTTGGTCTCATCAGACCAAAGAACTTTCTTCCATTTGACCTTGGAGTCTCCCACATGCATTTTGGTGAACTCTAGTCCAGATTAAATCTCCAACGGTGGCTTTCTCTTATCTTTGGCTGGTGAACAGGTGTTGTCTGCAGAGTCTCTCTCATCTCAGCTGAAGCTTGGAGCTCCTTCAGAGTAGTCATAGGTGTCTTGGTGGCCTCTCTCACTAGTCTCCCTCTTACTCAGTTTGTGAGGACAGTCTGATCTAGGCAGATCTACACATGTGCCATATTCCTTCCATTTCTTCATGATGGATTCAACTGAACTCTGGGGAATGTTCAGAGCCTTGGCTTAACCCCTGACTTATCCTTTTCAGTAACCTTTTGTCTGAGTTGCTTGGGGTGTTCTTTTGTCTTCATGATGTAATGTAGCCAGGGATACTAGGCTTGAAAAGTGGGTGGTTGTCGCTGTCCAACCAAGCCAGACTCTCATCCAGTCTTTGTACTAAGCTTACTGCTCTCTCTCACTTGATATTCAGTATCATGCTCATTTTTCTTTATCAAAATGTGTCAGGGATTTTTACCAAAATGCCAAACTACTTTTGAATAAAATAATTATTTTCAGGTTTGTCCCTCAAGGGGGTTGTTGCTTGCCGTGAAAATGTTGGAATCCACATTGAAATGAAATCACTGGACTCCCCGTCAACTTGACAACGGGACTCTTAGACCAATCTAATATCTCATTTTTTATTTGATTGTTGTTTGACTCTGGCTGTGCGTTCCATTTATTTTCCACTGGTGGATATTTTCAGTGGTGTTTTTTTTGGTGGAGGCAGTCTGTTTTTTTCTGTTCCAGCATGGCGAAGCAATTTTTTTTTCTGTGGCAAAAGGTCAAGCGAAATGAGCGAGCCTTATCAAATCCTGAAAACAACTTCAGCTGGAATCAAAAATCCCTGGTAATGTGAGGGTTTTACAAAGAGGTCCGCCCTGGTGTTTTATATTGTTTTCTGGTATGTCTTCTTTTTAGGACCCTGCAGAGTCGAGAAAAGCAGACAAAAGTGTAGAGGAAAGATGAGGAATTACTCGGAGCAAAGATCCTGAGTGTTACTTGAACTCTTGGTTTGCACTTTAGCCCACTGAGCAAGCATCTTCTCCTCCTGAATATAAATTGATGTAGGATTTGGCTGAGGGAAGCGTGTTAGGTGAAGAAATTACGTTTTCAGCCCAAAAAGGGTCATTATGTTGCTCTTGCACTTCCATCCGCCTCATCAAAAATCGAGGTAACTTGGCAGAAATTGGAGGTGGATGCACTTTACATGCTCAAGGACTCGTATTTATGTGACTTGGACATTAAAATGTGTTTGACTGCTGACAAAGAGCGAGCAGGATGTGTTTCTGAGAGAATAAATGACCACCTAATGGTACTGTCAAAGCTAATTATGTCAAGCTTTTTTTAGATGGCACTAAAATGTTTGACTTGTACTCTCTCCACTGCAGATGTTTAAAATGCGCGCCCCTCGGGTCAATTGAAGCAGGTGCTCATGAATAAAAAGGATGTTAAATATGCGTGAAGTTATTAATTACTAGCGTGGTGTTTTTACACAGTGCTGCTGCGTTTTGGCTTTGCCACTCAGGCACGGCTGTCAGGATATTTCTTCATCTTCTGCCTTTATTTATCGGCTTTCTTCCTCTCCTGAAGGTGGCCTAAAGTGACCTGTGTTGGCAGGTGAAATGTCCCCATGCAAAACAGTGACAGCAGTTCTTCCAAGTTTTCAGAACGTTTAAATGCTGCATCATTTATAACTCCTATTCATATTTAATTATGTGTTTCTGTGTATACTATCAAGGCTGGTCTGCAAGGGGCTCTTAATTTTTGTTGCCTCTGGCCAAATGAGTAGAGCAATAACCTCAAGCCCTGTACAATAAATGAATTAAAGGGTTCTGTTGACCTTTATCTGTAAACAGTAGTGAAGATATTTTGCAGTTTATACCCACTCTTCTGCAATTTCCTCTAACTCAATTCACACCAAAAAATTGTTGAATAAGCCAAATGAGAAAAGAAATAACTCAAAGGTCTGGGCCACGGATGCTTATTAGTTTAAATATTAGTTTGTATAATGCTTCAGTTAAGTTCAGCATACGTTTGGGGAGTAAAGTTAAGAATAGGTCAAGGCTGCACTTATGGTCTTGTAGACTGTGTTTATGTCTAATTTTCCTTGATGTGTCCATTTATATCCAGTACAGTGCCTTGGACTACACAAACACTAGTCAAAGTTTGGGGAGTATAAGTCAAAGCTGCATATGTTTAATTGTCTCTGCTTATATGCTGTGTTGTCAATTTACTTTGCTGTGCCCATTTATATCCAGAGGAGTGCTTTCAACTACACAAACACTAGTCAAAGTCTGTGGTGAAAAAGTCAAAGCTACATGTGTTTTCTTGTCTCTGCTTATGTCTTGTTTATTTACTTTGCTGTGCCCATTTATATCCGGTACAGTGCCTTCAACTACACAAACACTAGTCAAAGTTTGGGAAGAAAAAGTCAAAGCTACATATGTTTAATTGTCTCTGCTTATATGCTGTGTTGTCGATTTACTTTGCTGTGCCCATTTATATCCAGAGGAGTGCTTTCAATTACACAAACACTAGTCAAAGTTTATGGAGAAAAAGTCAAAGCTACATGTGTTTTCTTGTCTCTGCTTATGTCTTGTTTATTTACTTTGCTGTGTCCATTTATATGCAGTACAGTGCCTTCAACTACACAAACACTAGTCAAAGTTCTTTCTAAAAATTCTATTTTTGTATTTAGGTTTTAAACTTTTTTATATAGTTCTTTCTTTATTCCTTTTAGATTAAACTGGCTGCAATCATTTCTGTATAAATATCTTGTATGCATCACAAAATTCACTTGTACAGAATATGCAAGTTTAACACCAAGTATGTATCATGTGCATCACTCAGAAAAAGCATCTTAAAATTGATTTAATTCTGTGTTTATTCGGTTAAATTAACAATTTCTATTTGCACTAGAGTCTAAAAACACAACTGTTGATATAATGAATTATCAGGAAAGCAACATATTCTTCCTTTAATTGAATTATTAGTAATCACAGGGGTTAAGTTGAGAATATCCAACAATCTGTGACAGTTTGGACCTTTTAGCATTGACATTAAAATTATTGTGGCCCTCCTGGTAAGCTGCCGTAGCGTTAGGTAGGATATGGAGATAGAATATGTCAGTTAAATCTGTGTTCTTATTAATTTGAGACGACTCACTGCTCTCATTTGAACCAGTTCAGGAAGAGTGTGATCTCCATTTAAGGAAATGAGCTGGAGCTGACTCTTTAATAATAAAATGAAGATTTTTGTTAAGGAACAGAAGATTTTTTTTGTCCATCAGAAGAAAACTTGACTTTGTGCTAAAAGGGTGAAGTTCCCATTGACTTCAATGCATCAGAGGGAATTAGCACATGTCACACGGCTTTTAAAATTCAGCCACTGCAGTTGCTGCCTAATTGCCCTTTTTAAATAAAGCCAAGTCAAGATTAGAGCTTTAAATGAGAAAGGCTTAGTCACCGAGTACTTTTAAGAGCAGCAGTGTGGAAAAAGAGTGGAGAACACATCATAAACACATTAAAATTCCCTCCACAAACTCCTCCAACATCAGCGTACCCAGAACATTGCTGTAATAGTGAGAGGCAGACAGGTGAGCACCTCAGGTTCACTCTGCTCTGAGGGACTGTTGGTGTAGAGAGAGTGAAAGCAGCTGAGATAGGAGCTGTAATAGTGGGGTCTTAAAATGACAGCGGCTAGCCGTTGACCAGCCCAGAGGGGTCCGGTCTCAGGGTCATGTGTCATTACTAGTCTGATTTGGTGGCTGACTCCCAAACAGCCGAGTGGCGGGGACGGCGCTGCTGTTTTCATGGCTGAGTGAAAAGCGCTCCCGGCCAGCGCCTGTCCTCACTTCGCCTCTTTCTGAGGGAATAAGCTCCTTCCAGGCAGGCAGAGATTCCTCCTGTTCACTCCACTGCACAGCCAGGCGTGTGTGAAGACACACACACCTCATTCTGACAACGCTAAGGTAGTGTGAGAGCGCCAGGCAGCCACATCATGAGTGTTTATTCAAATCTGAGCATCAAATCAGCAGGGTGCACATTAGTCTGCCTCTGTTAGCGCTGAGTTAGCACATTCAAGCTAATGCTAGAGCCAAACAGCTGACAGAAGTTGATTTTATTAGCTTAGCATCGATTGAAATGATAGGGAGCAGAGATGAGCGTTGCAGCGAAACTCACAATATCACTTAACAACAAAAGGTTAAAGTGTGCTTCAATATGTTACGTTACATTGTGTCAGTATTCCACAAGGCCTCTGCCCACCTGAAATGTCTAGTCCAGGTCTGAACTGTCCCCCTACCCCCATCACATCAGGGCCTCAAATCACTAGCTAGACTCCTCTGTTGCCCCCTAGTGGTGGAATTAATATTTAGAGAAACTAAAACTGAGAAACCGAATGCTGATTCTCATGTTTAGCTCTGACTCTGGGTCCGCATGGTAGACCTGGACCTGAGGGCCTGAGCAGTCTGGATGGCTCAGACCCTATTAATGTAAATTGTGAGTCCAAAAGGTAAAATTATGAGACTAAAAGTCAAAGCTAGGAGTTATAAAGGTAAAAAGATGACATAAATATTAAAATCATGAGTTTAAAATGGCAAAATATGAGATTAAAAATCAGAATTATACATTAAAAAACTCAAAATATAAGAAAAAAATAAAATTGCGAGTCAAAAAGGTCAAAACATGATTTAAAATTTAGATAAGTGAATCTGAAAGGCCAAAACATTAGATATAAAGTCAAAATTATTAATCAAAAAGTTCATAATATATGATAAAAAGTCAAAATTATAAATCAAAAAGTTCATAATATATGATAAAAAGTCTAAATTATAAATCATAAACATCAAAATATGAGGTGAAAAGTCAAAGTTAGAAGTTAAAAAGGTCAAAACATGACATAAAAATCAAAACAAAGAGTTTAAAATGTCAAAATATGACTTGAAATTTGCACTAGTGAATCTTAAAGGTCAAAATATAAGAAAAAATGTCAAAATTATAAATCAAAAAGGTCAAATTATAATCTAAAAGTCAGAGTTAGAAGTTGAAACAGTCAAAAATGACATGAAAATCAAAATCTTGAGTTCAAAATGTCAAAATATGAGATAAAATTTAAAAAAAAAGAGTTGAAACATGTGAGATGAATTCTTGAATTGCAAGTCTAAAGGTCAAAGTATGAGATTAAAAGTCAAAGTTAGGAGTTGAAAAGATCAAACATGACATAAAATTTGGATTAGTGACTCTAAAAGGTAAAAATATGAGATAAAAAGGCAAATTTTTAAATCAAAAAGGTCAAAATTTAAGATCAAAGTAAGAGTTAGGAGTTGAAAAAGTCAAAATGTGACATAAAAATCAAAATTGAGTTTAAAATGTCAAAATATGACTTAAAATTTAGATTAGTGAATCTAAAATGTCAAAACAAAAGATAAAAATTTAAAATTAAAAAATCAAAAAATGAGATTAAATTCAAAATAATGAGTTTCAAAGGTAAAAATATGAGATAAATTCTTAAATTGCATGTCTGAAGGTTTGATTAGTGAATCTAGAAGGTAAAAAAAAAAAAGATTAAAATCAAAATCCTGAGTTTAAAAGCTTGAAATTTAAAATTATAAACCAAAAGGTCAAAAATATTAAATTAAATACAAAATCTTAAGTTTACGTCCTAATTGTGAGATGCAAAATAGTAAATATGGAATGAAAAGAAAGTGAAATCTAAACTTAACACTCTAGATATGTTGGAGTGTGGTTGCTGTGAAAACGTGAAAACACTGAGATCCACATGTGTATGAATTAATGATTTAGACCATTAAAATGTTTTCGCCTCTTTCCTTTCAGGGCAAATCTGAGCCCATGACATCACTAGCCTTGATGGGTAATAACCCCGCCTCCCCTAAGTCTACAATGATTTAAAATCACAGAGCAGTTCATCTCAAATAGAGTCTGTTATTAGCTGATGTAACTGCCTTCACTGAAAGCTAACTGCTGTGTTTTTGTTTACTGCGATGTAGATTTCCAAAATCTATCAGCCACGGCGGCCTGGAGGTCATTAAAGTATCATAACAGAGAGATTTGTGCCAGAAAACAGTAAATATTTCTCTCCGAGTGGGCGTGGCTTAGGCTCACTCAACAGACACGCCCACACCAGCTTGGAGCAGATTTTACTGCCTGATTTTCATGATTTTGAAGCTTAATTTTATAAACTTAGAGATGTTTTTCATGGCTGAAATTTGCCCTGGTGGTTCATAACACAGTGGCCTGTCATAAAACAGTCCTAAAATACTGATTTTTTTTTTAGCACTTTACAGGGACTTTAAAATAAATCCATGGGCCAAGGGATATATTTTAGGTGAATATAAGCTGACTTTGTAATTATTTTATGTGCTTTTTAAATTTAGGTCTGACTCCCCGTTCTTGGCCTGGTCATTGGTTTGAAGAATCATACTGCTTATCCACTTATTAATTTGTCCCATGTACTGGCCCACTGCCTGCAGGGAGCCAGGATCACCTTGGGACATTGAAATGTAGAGCTGTGTGTCGTCTGCATAGTTATGATAATTTATGGGAAATGTCTACATACATCGAGTACTATCCAACTTTGCAAAAAAGTGAGTTTTACCACGATTTAAGCAATTTACCTGTTGTGGAGGCGATCAATATCACAAACAGTATACTCAGCACTCTGGGGTCAATCACAAGATATGGTTATGGACATGTTGGGCTGCTGCACAGTTCTAAAGTATAGATACTTTGCCCGTTGTAATGATAACATCTTAAGGCTGCAATTCCACAGCAGACAGGAAGACAGTCTTTTCAGAATAGATCAAAAATCCTCTGACCTGCTGAATGCAAACTGCCCCTGAAAAGGTAAAAAGCATGATTAATGAATTTATTTTCTGTTTTTTTGTCAAGTCCACCTCTTTTCATGCTTTGGTGAACTTCTTCTCACCTCCCGCTGTCTGCTTCTTTTTGGCCAATTAACTTCTGTTCACATTACCCTCACTCACGCCACAAGGAACACCATTAGGGCTGATGAATAAGGACGTGAGGGAAAAGTATTTCCTGCAGAGGGCAATTTTTAAAAAGATCAAATATTTGGCCCTGGTGTATTGATAATCAGATAGCCAGTCTGGGTGTTTCTTTAGCATGTTAGCACTACACTGCTTTCTCAGTACAGACGTCTACGTCTGCCGTCCATCTTTTTTTTGCAGACATTGCGACAATCCCATTTAAATTTAGATCATGAGTCACACTGATGGGCGTGAAAGATCTGGAGTGAAAGCTAAATTACGGCCGCAGAAACCTGAACGCAGAAGTGCTGATGGTGCTGAAAGTAGAACACAGAAAGTAGAGAGCTGTCAAGCTGTAAAATTACACGGAAAGCCGGGTGAAAGGATGATTACGGGCAATTATGCAGCGGCAAATGGCCTCTAAGGTGGAGACCTTCCGCTGTTTAGAGCTGTGCTGGGATGGACACACAAACGGGAAAACAGATATGCATCTGCTTTAATTGTTCATGACTGGTTTTACTCAGATCAGCCATTAGATTGTGTTACACTTTAACAGCTAACTGCATCATAGAGCATAAACACCAACACTGATTACATTGCATTAATGCAACTCTAATATGAAGTCTGCATTAAGGAAAATACTGTTGTCATGTACTTTAATATGGAGTTACTTTTGCAGCCTCCACTCTTCTTTGAAGGCTTTCCACAAGATTCTAGAGTGTTTCTGTGGGAATATGTGCCCATTCATTCAGAGCACTGATGTTGGATAAGAGGGCCTGGCCGATGATTCTCAATGGGGTCTGGGTTTGACTCTGCCTCTCCAGAACATTCCCCTTGTCGTCTTTAAACCATTTCTGTGCAGCTTTCTCTGGATGCTTCAGCTCATTGTCTCGCTGAAGAATAAATCTTTTTCTCAGCTGTAGTTCTCTTGCAGACTGGATAAGATTTCCTATGTTTTGCTACCTTTACAAGCCCTCCAGGCCTGGCCCCTGAGAAGCATCCCCACAGCATGATGCTGCCACCACTGTGCTTCAAGGTGGGGATGGTGTCTTTTGCATCTTTTCTCATGGCCAAAAAGCTCAATTTTGGTCCCACCAGACCAAAAAACTTTCTTCCACTTGACCATGGAGTCTCCCACATGCATTTTGGCAAATTCTACAAGATGTGTTGTTCTCTTTGCCACTCACCCATAAAGCCCTGACTGGTGAAGAATCCAAAACTCCTTCAGAGTAGTCATAGGTGTCCTGGTGGCCTCCCTCCCTCTCTTCTAGTGGCAAGAAGAAAAGGTTAAAAGTGGAACAAATAGGTAGAGAGTGGCAAAAGTGATATACAAAATGGTGAAAAGCGGTTAAAAAGTAGCAAAAATGGATTTATAGAGATATAGGTAGGAGAAAGTGGTGAAAAGGGGCTAAAATGTGGCAAAAATGGGTAAAAAGAGGCAAATTTGGTAGAAGTGCCCAAAGGAGATGAGAAGTGGCAAACATTAGTTGCGAAAATGGGCTGGAAAGAGATTAAAAAGTGGCACGAATGAATAACTTAAACATCAGATCAGCCTCAAGTTTGCTCCAAACTGTTAGTCTTTACTGACCATGGAGTCTCCCACATGCCTTTTGGTGAACTCTCGTCCAGATTGAATCTGAGTTTTCTTCAACAGCGTCTTTCTCTTTGCCACTCTCCCATAAAGCTCTGACTGGTGAAGAACCCGGCCAACAGTTGTTGTCTGCAGAGTCTCTCCCATCTCAGCTGCTGAAGCTTGGAACTCCTTCATGCCCAGTTTATACAAAGTTTTGCTTCGTTTTCCGTTTTCGTTTCCAAAAAGTTCCATGTTCAGACAGCAACATTTCCAAAATGATCTCCATCACACAAGACTGCGGGAAACACCAAAAACAATGTAGTATACATGCCAGGCCAGTAGATGGCAGTGTAATTTTCATGCCTGCACCAGATTCTGACTCGACCCATACGCTCTTCGACGGCGTATGGGTCGAGTCAGAATCTTGTGCAGGCACGAAACACGTCTCCGCTGATCCAAGTGATGGTGAAGTAAATCAACACTTTGTCAGAGTAGTACAGTTAAATTCAAAAGAGTGAGGGGCAAGATCAGTACACTGGTGTCGGCCATCTTTGTTTTGGGCTTCCCATCTGCACATGCATTATAAGCCTACTCGCACACTGCAGGAGCAGTGCGCATGTTTGTTTTCAGAAAGTGCCGTTTTCCCTGTTTACACAGAGACGGAGATGGGGGCGTTTTGAAAAAATTCCACTCTGGAGCCCGTTTCCAAAACGCCGTTGCCGGGTAAACGGACAGCCAAAACGCTACAAAACTTTTGCGTTTTCACTCGAAAATGTTGTCGTGTAAACGGGGCATCAGAGTAGTCATAGGTGTCTTGGTGGGCTCTCTCACCCATCTCCTTCTTGCACGCTCACTCAGTTTGTGAGGACGGCCTGATCTAGGCAGATTTACACGTGTCATATTCCTTCCATTTCTTCATGATGGATTTAACTGAATCTTTTGTATCCATCCCCTGACTTACATTTTTCAATAACCTATTTTGAGTGTTCTTTTTCTTCATGGTGTAATGGCAGCCATGAAAACTGATTAACCAGTGACTTGACCTTCCAGACACAGGTGTCTTTATACTTTTTGTTGTGAAATAAGACAAACTATATGGACCATGATGGGATTTATAAAATCAGTTAAAGGGTAAAACATTTACTCTTTGATGGACTGTCCTTCTCTGCCCAGCTACGTTGCTTTTTAGCACAAATTACCTCCACCACTGCAGATACTGCTGGGTGTAATGCCATAAAAAAGAGCAATCTTCCATCAGCATCACCTCTTTTAAACTTTCAGCCTCTGACTTTGAAGACGTGTGCCGACTGTGACTTCACCCAAACAGGAGATTTATCACATAAAAAGCCGTGAACACCACTGTTTCTTCTGCTCCCCGACTGCACCTTTCATGTCTTCAAACGGATTGTGTGTCTCAGCCTCTCCCTGCACGCCAGTCTTCCTTCCCAGACAGGAAGTCATTACAGGGGCTCTCACCCCATCACAGATGGCCATTTAACACATCGCTGGCAACTGCAAATGAACCAGGAGTAGCAGCCGCTTGACTAGACCCGGCCGACTTTGCACAAATGTTTATCTCTCGCTCACCTGCTGTGCAGGGATGGGAGGTAACCTTGGCTCACTTTTTCCCCTCTTTATTTCCATTTGTTTGTCATGGGGAGCTGATATTTTAATTTTGGTTTATGAGTAGCAATGCATCTTTTTTTGCAGATCCAACATGCTTTTTCACATCTTTGAGTTGCCCCAAAATAGAGCTGATGCACGGCAGACATTTTTCCTCAGCTTCCAAATTTGCTTCAGCTGTATTAGTTGTGCCGGGCTGCCTCAGCCTTCCGGTGCATCCGTAGCTCCATCGGTGATAAAACAGATAAAGCCAAGTTGACAAGTTAAAAATGAGCAAGCGGTTGTGGCTGACACCCTGGAGACAGCCGCCCTCTGCCTCCCTCTTTCTTCTTGTGTTCTGTTTGCTCTTCTTGTCTGGAAATGCCTCGCTTGTTATTTACTATCTCCACCGAGTAAAATATTAACGAAGCTACCTCTTGAGGATGTTTGCAAGTGGCTGAGCGATACCGCAGTAGCCCTGCTATTAAGGTCTGAGAGGGATGCAAACATGGGGCCTATTCATTAGCTCCCTCCTATCATTGCTCTCCTTTGCATTTATTAAGTTCGCCTTCTCTGTGCTAGAAAGAGAAAGGAGCTTGTCTTTCATTCATAGGTTGAACTTGGACCAAGCACCTTGCATGTGAGAAATTCACAGGAGAGAGAGAACAGAGGGGGTTGACAGAGCAGCGCTGGCAAGGCCGGGTGTCTAAATCACGGCTTGAAATGGACCCTCGGCGTGGCGATTGGCTGTCACAGCCACAGATGGAGGACGGCGCCCACAGGAAAAGGATAAACTGTCTGATAAGCGCACAGTGAGGTACAGGGCTTCTGCTGGCAGACAGGCTCCTGAGGGTGGGAGGGGATGTGGGGGAGGGGGGAGCACAAGAAGATGGGAATAGAAAAGGAAAATGAGTCAAGAGGGAACAGACAACAGATGAATCTCCATCTGTGTTCAGAGGCGAGCGGGGATAGCAGCGAGAAAACAAGCCAAACAACCACCGAGGTGCCGCTTTGCTCTCTTACCTCTTGTGGGGTTTTTACCTCTCTGAAGGAACGCTTAAGTGCATTTTGATATTTCCCATCACCACAGAGGAGCAGCCAGCACTCTCTTCTGTAATAATGACCCGAGATGAGAGGCATCTATCAGCAGCCTGGAGTAGAAACCGATCCAGCAGCTGTGGTAGCAGTAGTAGCAACTCCATGCTTGTTTAAACAGAAATCAAGCCAAGCTGACGGCGGCGAGGGAATCAAATGTCCTGGAAAACTCAGAATTGTGTCTTTTATGCCGAGCTTTTCAAGCACTGCTCATTTACTCATGCATGCACTGCATTCATCAGCTCACCTTTCGGCCAGGTGTAGCAGAGAAACCTGCTCAGGCTTTTAGCCAAGACACCAGACATGGTTCCCCCTCTCTTTCTCCACCTTTCAGAAAATGTGTGCTGAAACAAGCTGTTGTCAGATTTTCCCCTCATGATGTCACGTGGGGAGTTAGGTTGGCCCTCCCCGCTTGGAAGAAAGCTCCGCCCTCCTCTCCTGATCCTCCACTCAGCTGCCAGTTAAGGGGGGCCCATGTGTAATCTTCTTTCTGGGCGCCCATAATCCCTAGATACGCAACAATTTCCAAGGTGCATTTGTAAGGTCCTGTAGTTTAGAGCAGGGGTTCTCAACCTCTTCAGCCCGAGACCCCCAAAATAAAGGTACCAGAGACCGGGGACCCCGACTGTACCTGAAGGTGAACAAGAACATTCAAGAATAGTCGTGTGGAGATGAGGCCGCCCATAAGAGAGGATAAAGGAGAGCTTTCTGGGGCCCAGCCATGAAGTCCACTGTTCTATCAATCTGTGATAGCCACATTTAGATTGTTTACCAGAATAATAGCCACTGTTATCAGAGCAAACATTGTGGGATTTTTTTAGTCATATGTGCCAAAGTATAGAGTCGTCTTAAAAATGTGAATCCTTCTTTAAAATCAGAAATAGCATGGGTAAACGAAAAAAAATTGTGGAATAGGTGGTGAAATGGGATTTTGAAAGTAGCAAAAATTCGCTAAAAGGGAAAAAGTGACAAAAAAATTAGAGTGGCAAAAATGTGCATCAAAATTAGTAAGAAGGGTTAACAGTGTTGATAGTGGCAGAAATGGGAGGGGGATTCAAAAGTTGGATCATTTGGTTTATACTGGCAAAAATGGGCATAAAATGTCAGCAAAGGGGTAAAAAGTGACAATAAAGCAGTGATAAGCAACCTGTGGCTTTTTTGTGATGATTTGTGGCTCTTTTATGTCTTAATTTCAAATATTATTCCCCCAGAAACCCTTAAAAAAGGAAAACTTTGACCTCAGAAATTCTCCACTGCAAGTCACTCTAATCAGTTTGTTCCCCACACTTATACATTAGGCTTTAATTGTCAAACTTAATGGTCACCTTTATTGTTTGTATATTTCCATTGCCCTTATTTGCAATTTCCCCCTTTTTTTGCCACTTTTAATCAATTTTAACTGCTTTTTACCCATTTTTGACACTTTTATCCTGCTTTTGCAATGTGATTGCATTTTTTTTCTCATTTTTAGCATTTATTTGCCACTTTTTGCCCCTTTAAACTTCCCCTTTGACATTAAATGACTTTTTTATTCCCTCTTTGCCACTCCTTGCTGGTTTTTACTCATTTTAGTCACTTTTCATGCATTATTTGCCACTTTTTGCTGTTTTTTGAACATTTTTGCCACCTGTAGGTAATTTTTTTGCCACTTCTCACTCATTTTCCCCACTTTTTACCACCTCTTATGCCTGTTTTGCCCCTCTTCACCCATTTTTGCTGCTTTTTGACCATTAAACCACCTTTAACTTATTTTTTTTTGCCACTAACCTATTTTTGCCAGTTTTTACCACTTAGACTGTGGCTCTTGCAAATGTATTTTTCAACAATTTGGCCCTTTGGTTGAGCAGGGTTGATTAACACTGTAATAAAGGGTGGACAGAAGCAAAATTAGATAGGAAAAAAATTTAAAGTGACAAAAATTTCTTAAAAGTTAGAATAAAATTGGCAGAAAAGGCGAAATGGGACAAATCAAGCCCAAATGTATTAAAAGGGTCATAAATTGGTGAGAAAAAGTGATGAAAACAGGTTAATTTGGGAAATTTGGTGTAAAGTAGCAAAAAATGTGAGAAAGGTAGCACCACATCGGCGAAAGTGGCAAAAAAAAAATGATAAAAAATGATAAAATGTGCAAAATGCAGGAAAAAAGTGGAAAAGGTGGCTTAAATGGTTAAACAAAAAAGTTGCAAAAATTGGTTAAAACCTCATGAATTGATTCAAAGTGGCAATAAAGGGAAAAAACGAGGCAATAGCAGCCAAAAAGTGGCAAAGAAGTGGCATCAAAGGAATAAACAACTGCAAATATAAGCAAAAAGTGTCAAAATAGGCCAAAAAGCTGTTTTTAAAGCATGGCAAAGAAGCTTAGTTACTCAAAGACATCTGGTGACCCTTTCCCAGTGTTTCATGACCCCCAAGGGGGTCCCAACCCCAACCTTGAGAACCACTGTTTTAGAGGCCATCTTTATCAGACCGACACGTTTAGGCTTGTGGCCTTTATCAGGGTCCTGAAACACATCTGTCAAACATTCTCACCACCACATTAGACAGGAAGTCCTATGCACCCTGTTTTAGCAGATGTGTACATTTTAGACTGCTGCAGTGATTGACAATGCTTGCTTCTGCTCTCTAACAGCCCTCATATTCTTGTAAATGCATTGATCCTGCTTATCAGAGCTGCAGGAGTCTGGCTGTGCATTGCAGAGCATTGAAACATATTACAACATGTTACATGACCACCTACTCCAGTCAGTGGGCTGTGTTTTTGTTTGCACGCTTGCAGACACCAAAGAGTGTTTTATACGGTTGAAATAAAGGTACAGAGGTAAAACGTGTGGTAATGAAAGGAAATCCCAGATCTGTGAATGAATCCAAATACAAATACCTCCCAGATTGACCGAGAATGATCGGGTATTCCCACAGCCTGTGTTGGATTTAAATCCAAGCTGTATGGAGTTGGCATTTGAATGATGGTGCCTGTCAAAGTAATGTTTGTGTCTTTGTAATATCAGATGAATAATGATGCCAGCTATCATTGCTGCATGCAGTAAAGTGACCTTAAGTGTTATTACCTCGCTGAAGATGTGCAAAAAAAGGAGGAAGGCATGATAAAAGCAATGGCTGAGGCTGTTATCAACACATAAATTACAAGTCAGTATTTTCCTTTGTTTAGGACTCAATGTTAAGATATATTGAGCCACTTTTATGGATCTGGACATATATAAACTGGTTAAACTGTGCTCAGAAAGACACAACAGAAGGGTTTTCTTTGAACCATGCGGCTGACTAAGGCAGCGTTTTAATATTCAGAGTGTGTAAGTCGCGCTGACCGAGGTCTTGTGTAAGTTTAAACTTCTACTAGGGTAGAAGAAGTATCATCAAACAGATGTTACAGGGCGGGGGCATTCCCTCACAGGATGGAGCTAATATTCTCCACCAACATCTGAGACTTCATTCGATTAACATGAAGGCCATCCTATTTTAGTGAGGTTGGCCTATCCCTGAAAAACTCACATTTATTCAAAATAGGATCCTGAAATCAACACAGCGGAGTTAGAGGGAGAGCTGTGGAGTTAACAGGCAATTCAGCAACGTGTCTGTGGGGGAGGGAGAGCAAAGAGAGGATGTTTATGTAGACGCAGTGAAAGTACTCACTCTGATTTATAAATCAATTATGGTTGATATAACTAGTCTTGTTTGACAAACAAATCCTCTTTAATGTCAAAGTGAAAATAGATTTCTACATTCCTCTCTGAGTTGCTTGGAGTGTTCTTTTGTCTTCGAGGTGAAATGGTAGCCATGAATACTGACTAACTCATGACTGGACCTTCCAGATACAGGTGTCTTTATACTACAATCCCAGCACTCAAGGGATCCCCATTTCACTAATTGCGAGACTACTAGCATTAATTGGTTGAACTGCAAATTTTTGGGGGGAAGGGCCCTCGAGAAGCCTGCAATAAAAAGTGTTTTTATTTATTTTTTCTAAGATATTAGCGTCATAAAACCAAAAACAAGTAAATAGAGTAAAATACAATACTGGGGGGAACCTGCTCCTCCCTTAAAAATGTCCAAATACCCAGTGCTGCAAAATAATGCAACTTAATTTAATTTAAACATAGTAAAAATATTTCTAATAAATGGGGAAATGATAGTAAACAAGATGCATTAAAATGCAGCGATTTTTGTAAAAAGGATGCAACATTTGTTGCCTGGCTAACTGGTTAAGGGGGGCCCTGTGTAATATTCCTTCTGGGGGCCCAAAATCCCAATAAACTGGTGAAACATCCATGCAGGTGAATACTTTTTATAGGCACTGTACACTTATTTTATAGTAGAGGGAAGAGGAATTAAGAAATCATCCTGTTTTTAGGGTTAGGATTAGGACGTAGACCACTATGGTATGGCTCAAGAGCCTTGGCAAAAATGACCACAGATTAGGGTCATTTTGGGCAGGGGTTCTCAACCTTTTCAGCCCGTGACCCCAAAATAAAGGTGCCAGAGACCGGAGACCCCCACTGTACCTGAAAGTGATACAACACGGCCATGCACATTCAAGAATAGTCAGGTGCAGTCAAGGCCGTCCATAAGGGGGGGATAAAGGGGAGAGCCCTCTGGGGCCCAGCCAAACTGGAGGCCCATGGAGGTCAACAAAATCATGTTGTGTTGTAAAGTTAAGCTGTGATATGCATGTTTTATATTTAACCTGAAAAAATAACCACTATTATCAATGAAACAAATCTCTTTTTAAAATTATTTGTGTAGTATATCGCCTTCTTAACCTTCTGGTACCCCTTGTGCCAAAAATGCACACTTAGTTGATATTTAAAAAAACAAAACAAAACAAAACATTGTCCTCTTTCACAATTAATATTATTGAGTATTGTATCTTTTGTTCATAATTCTGTCCCAGCCACAACGATCAGCCCAACATAAATAAAGTAAACCTTTTTATAGCGTTAATATCCCTGGTGTGCAAAAAATGCCCATTGAAACCCATTCAAACCACTTCTTTTGATCCATACGCCATTAAGGCATGGATCATGCATTTTCTGGTTTCTGGGTTTCATTTGAGAGTTGGGGCTTTACATTCGCACCTGGACCATTTTTTTACCCTGTGACGTCACTTTTACCATATATGGGCAAGGGCAGGAAATACATGTTTTTTCCACCAGATTTCAGCGTTATACTGCTCTTTGCTCCCCTTCTCACTAACTCTGAGGTTTTGTTTGAGTGCAGATCAGTGTGTGTCTGTGAGTGTGTCTGTGCAATAATCAAAAAAAAAAATTCATCTAATTTTCATGTAGTAACTTACAAAAAAATGTTTTTTTGTGTATTTTGCATCTAAAAATGCAGTGACATCATCAATGAACCATGGCATATAAAGGGTTAAGAAAAATTAAAATGAATAAGTATTTGACATTTATGGTTAGGGCTGACGTTAAATGAGAGAAATATAGTTCAATAACAGTACAACAATTTTGAAATGTATGATATTTATGACATGATTGAAAGGTGTGCGGGGATTTTTTTTGCACAGACGTGTGAAAAACATGATTATTTTAGAATAACTGACCTAACAGAAAAACTAATAATGCATTTTAACCAATGTTGCTACTAATCAATGACATATGTCAGGCTGCTATCATCCCTAAATAAGTTTTCACTTTCAGTGTAGTATCTTGAAAAAATTACATTTGTTTTTATTTCATCAAAAAATGTGTTTGTTTACATTATAAACATGGCAATTAAAGGGTTAAAAGATATGACAATTATTGAGTATTTGGTATTTTTGTTAATGGCACAAAGAGATGAAACAAGGAAAAAATTAAACAATTAAAAATAAACTAATATAACTTTTTTATTTACAGTAATAACCCCTGTGCATTTTTTGCACACTAGGAGGAAAATGAGGCAGCAATTTGTAGGGATACCAGAGGGTTAAACATTTTAATCTATTTAATTAAGAAAAAAAAAGAAATAAAATGGGTTAAAAATTGATAAAATTAGTCAATAATGGCAAAAAAAATGGTGGAAAGATGATGAAATTGGATCTTTAAAGTAGCAGAAATGGGTTAAAAGTGGCAAAAATTATAAATAATTTTAATATAAATATATAATATAAATTAATAGATATGCAAGGCAAAAATGGGCAAAAATAGTGGTAAAAGGAATTAAGAAGGGGCTGAAAAGGCTTTAAATTGGCAAAAATGGGTGGAAACCTGGTGAAATGGGAAGAAAAATTGATATAAATTGGGAAAATAATGCTAACTGAGAAAGAAAAAATATGCAGGTATTGTCAGAAATTGGTCGAACTGGCAAAAATGGGCATATAAGATAGTGAAATGTGGTTAAAATGGGAAAAATTGGGCATCAAAAGTAGTAAAACGGGGTTAACATTGGTAATAATGGGTCAACAGAGGCAATATTAGGCTTATGTGGCAAGAATTGGTTCAGAAGTGGAAAAAAACAGGCAGAAAAATTGGTGGAAAGGGTTTAAATTGGCAAAAATCAGTGTTAAATGGCAAAAATGTGTTAAAATTTGTTGGACAAAAGAAGAGAACTGGTTAAGATTTGGCAAAATTGGTATAAAGTGGCAACAGTGGAATTTAAAAAATATTCTTAATTTTTTTAGGGAATCTGGAGACCCCCTCTTAGTGTCTCGTGACCCACAAGGGGCTCCCAACCCCAAGGTTGAGAACCACCAATTTTGGGACCTCTTGTGCAGAAGTGGTCGTCCTCACAGCTGGTGACCCGGGTTCAAACCTGTGGTTTTGGTCTTTAGTTATTGGATGGGAGATTCTGAATTGCCCGCTAACATAGAAATCATTTGGAGGTGGGTCATTATGCACAAATGCTACAATAAAAAAGCACTTAAACCCGCCGTCTTATTTGAAGATTTTCATGTTGCTGACAAACCAAATTATACGTGAAAGCCTCTCCGAGATTGACCTACTTCCTGCGCAACAAATGTGCTACTCACTTGCTTTCTGTGTGTGTAAAATGGGCCTTTAAGTACCCATGATGCAGTTGGGCGGCTCACACATTCGCCGTAATGATCGGTCATAGTCGTTTTGCTACATCTGTGTCATTTGAACAGTTTAGCCAAGCCAAACAGAATTAAAGTCTCAGTGGTCATAAGCATGTGTCACCAAAACTGAATTAGCCCTAAACACCCTCTGGCTCCAACAACATGTTTAAGCATGAATTCACACTGCTGAGTCTCTATTATTCTCTCTCAATAGCAGCTAAATGAAGCTTACCCCAAGTTCAATCACACAGATTGCCTCATTCACAAATCTCTGCCCTCTACTCTCTCATTCAGCTCTTTTTTTCTCCTAATCACTTCAGTCTACTGCTAGCTACACTTTCCCACGGACCTCTGTGTGTTAGAGATTAGACTTAAAAGCCACAGCCTCTCCAAATTATAGGATCAGGCATGAATTGTTATGCTTTATATCTGAAGTGTTGCCTTGTATCTGACGTTAACTACAACAGGAATCGTTCTCTCTTTTTAACATGGTGAAACCTCAGTGTTAGGCAGCGTCTGCATAAGTGATGCTTGCAAAGTCAGACTTGCATTTACCTCAGAAAACTGCAAATTTGAATTGTTTTGGCATGCACTAGTTGCATGGAAGCATCATTTGCAATTCTAAAATCAAATGCAGAGCGGTTATGAAGTCAGGCGTTGATGATGGACGAGAAGGCCTGGCATGTCTACATACTGCAGTCCAGGGGTCATCAAGTACATCTGTGCAAGGGCCGAATTTAGTCTCTGCAGAAACTCTGGACCCGGACTTTCAAATAAACAACAATTACATAAATATTTTGGTCTGATTAACATATTATTGTGCAGCAGGCCACAACAAGACAGGCCTGCCCACATAGCACCAGTATTAACTCATTTTTGCAACTTTTTAACCCCTTTTGTTACTTTTTTGCACCTTTAGCCAATTTTCCGCCATTCTTTAACGCCTTTTGAACCACTTTTCCTGCATGTTTTATCCCCTTTGTGTCACTCTTTTATCAATTTTGGCCACTTTTCTTCTATTTTTGCCACTTTAAAACCGATTTTTGCCACTTTTCACCCATTTAGCCACCCTTTAACTCTATTTTTGCAACTTTCTTGCTAATTATTGCCCCAGTGTGCCTCTCTTTAACACCTTTTCTTTTTCACTGTGCCGGGCTATTTTTGCTATATTTTTGCCCCTTAGTTTAACTTAATTTTTGCCATTCTTTAACCCCTTTTAAACCATTTTTCTGCATGTTTTTTCCCATTTGTGCTACTCTTTTATCAATTTTTGCCACTTTTGTTATATTTTTGCCCCTTTTTTATCCAATTTAAATTACTTTTTTGTATTTCTAAGTCTTCTTTAAGCCTTCTTAAAAATGTAAATCTATTTAGTTTAAAAAAGAATGGGTTAATAATGGAAAAAAAGAGGGGAAAATAGTGCTAACTGAGAAAGAAAAAATAGGCAGATATTGGCAGAAATTGGGCAAACTGCCAAAATTGGGTATATACAGAAAAAATGGGCATAGAAAGTAGTATTTTTGCCACTTTTTATCCCATTGAAATTACTTTTTGCATTTTTTTTGCCACTTTTGACCCATTTTTAATGCTACTTTCCCCCTTTTCCCGCTTTTACCTTTTTTTTTTGCAACTTTTCAACCTCTTCAACACTTTTCCTGTCAGGTTTTTGTCCCTTTGTGCTGCCCTACAACCTATTTTGCCACTTATCACCCATTTTGCAACCCTTTAACCCCTTTTTTGCAACTTTCTTGCTATCTATTGCCCCTGTGTGCCTCTCTTTAACACCTTTTCACTACTGTGCCGGGCTGTTTTTGCTATATTTCTGCCCCTTTTTGATAGTTTAACTTAATTTTTGTTGTTCTTTAACCCTTTTTAAACTACTTTTCCTGCATGTTTTATCCCTGTTGTGCTACTCTTTTATCAATTTTTGCCACTTTTGTTATATTTTTGCCACTTTTTATCCCATTTAAATTACTTTTTTGCATTTCCAAGCCTTCTTTAAGCCTTCTTGAAAAATTTAAATCTATTTAGTTTAAAAAAAGAATTAAAATGGGTTAGAAATTGAAAAATATGGGTTAATAATGGCAAAAAATGGTGGACAAGGTGGTGAAATTGGATCTTAAAAGTAGCAGAAATGGGTTAGAAGTGGTAAAAATGATATATGAATGGCAAAAAAATAGCTGTTAAGGCAAAAATGGGTTACAGTGGCATAAATAGTGGTAATAGGAATTAAAAAGTGGCTGAAAAGGCTTTAGATAGGCAAAAATGGGTGGAAATCTGGTGAAATGAGAAGAAAAAGCGATATAAACTGGGAAAATAGTGCTAACTGAGAAAGAAAAAACAGGCAGATATTGGCAGAAATTGGTCAACCTGGCAAAAATGGGTATATAAGATAGTGAAATGTGGTTAAAATGGGAAAAATTGGGCATAGAAGTAGTATTTTTGCCACTTTTTATCCCATTGAAATTACTTTTTGCATTTTTTTTTGCCACTTTTGACCCTTTTTTGACAATTCTTTCCCCCTTTTCCCTTTTTCCTTTTTTTTTTGCAACATATCCACCTCTTTTCACCACTTTTCCTGTCAATTTTTTGTCCATTTGTGCCACCCTACAACCCATTTTTGGCACTTATCACCCATTTTTGCCACTCTTTAACCTCTTTTCACCACTTTGGTTGTCCATTTTTGCAACACTTCTGCCAACTTTAACCCTATTTAAGTGTTTATTTTTTTCCTAATAAAGGCCAAGTAAATTTCAATAAAGAACTATCAAATGTTGAGTCATTCTAAAAATATTTCAATATTCATCATTTTGGGGTGGATTTAACAAGCCAACAACACCTTTTTTTACCTCCTTTTATGAATTTAATGATCTTCTGAGGGCCGGACAGAAAGCTTTGGGCCGCCAGTTGAAGATCAGTGCTGTAGTCCTTGCTTTAAGAGAGTGGCTTTATAAGACAAGGTGCAAAACACACCATCCCCACTGTGAAGCATGGTGGTGGCAGCATCATGCTGTGGGGATGATTCTTGGCAGTTGAGCCCTGGCAGGCTTGTAAAGGTAGAGGGTAAAATGAATCAGCAAAACATAGGAAAATCCTGGAGGGCAATCTTATTCAGTGTGCAAGAGAACCACAGCTTCGGTCTAGATCAGGGGTTCTCAACCTTTTTTCACTCAAGGCACACCTAAGGTTAAGCCAAAATCTCAAGGAACACCATATTCATATCAAAAGTGGCAAGACAAAGTCAAAAATGGGTAACAACTGGCATAAGGGGCCAAAAATGGCAAAAACATGTTGAAAGTGTCAAAAGGTTGGAAAAAATGTGTTAAGAGTAGCAACCAAGGGTTAAGTGTTGTAACAAGGTGGTAAAATGGGTTAAAAGTGATTTGAAAAATGGGCAAAATTGGACAAAACGTGGCTAAATAAAGGTAATGTGAGTGAAAATTGGCAAGAAGGTGGCAAAAATGGGTTGAGTGTCAAAAGGTGGAATAAATGTGTTAAAAGTGGCCAAGAATGGTTAAATGTTGTAAAAAGATGGTGCAAGGTTTTTTAAAAATGGGCAAAATTGGGCAAAAAGTGGCTAAACAAAGGTGAAGTGATCCAAAATTAGCAAGAAGTTGGCAAAATAGGTTACAAGTGGCAGAAAAGTGGCAAAATGTGTAAAGTTGCTAAAAGGTGGTAAAAAGGGGTTAAAAGTAATGAAAAAATGCCAAAAATGTCCAAATAATAGCAAAAGTACGCAAAAAACAACAACAAAAAGTAGCAAAAATGGGTCAGAAATATTAAATAAAGTTGTGAAATGCCAAAAAAAATAACAAAAATGGTTTAAGTTGTCAAAAGAAGTGGCAGAATGTGTAGAAAAATTGGTTAACTTTGTTAAAACACTAGTGTGACACTAAAGACACTAGTGTGTCTTGCCACACTATTTGAGAACCACTGGTCTACATTTGCATTCCTGCAAGAGCGTGCAGAGAAAGCTGCAGAGAAATGGTTTAAAGACAACAAGGGGAATGTTCTGGAGTGGCCGAGTCAAAACCCAGACCTCAGTCCAAGAGAGGATTTGTGGCTGGACTTGGAAAGGCCTGTTCATGGACGATCCCTGTGAAACCGGACAGAGCTTGAGCAGTCATTCTTTTAAGGCATCGTTCCCAAATCTAACTCCAAATCGGCCTCCATCAACATAAATCACAAATATAGAAGAACTTGTCCTGTATGCTGGGGGTTGCAAGTTTTATATACACAAAATACAGCAAGGAATCCCATCCCAGCTTTGTTGTTAGAGGGTAAAGGGTTCCTCCTTTATTTATGCCAGCTGTACATGTTGATAGCAGACAGTTAGATGTTGCTAAGTTCCTCCAGCCTCCCTCGGCTGTATTGTACGTCAGAAGATAGGACGTGCAATATTCTCAGACCTCTGAATGAATCCACGGAGATTTCTTTGTGGCTTGTCCTGATAATCCTCTCGGTCAAAGAAAGAGAAACCCCTTCTGCTTTCGCTGGAGGCATCAGGAGGCCTGTACTCGTGTGTTTACCACGCCACGATCTCGTTCACAGATACGGCTGAGTGGTTCGTCTTGAAAGCACTTCAGGTTCGAAGGATCAACTTTTTTCTTTTTGGGTTGATTTGCTCAGAAGTGCAGAGACAAAGGAAGTGAAAGGGTTAAAAGAAGGGGATAGATTAAAGAAATAGGACAGACCCTCATTTCAAGCATTCCTTTAGCCATCCAGGGAGAAGTAAATATCTCTTTTTCATTATTTAAGCTCCCTTAGGCTGTCAGCATCCAAACCACTAAGATTTAGACTGAAAATATTGTCTGATGTGATCTGAATGCTGAATAAATCTGAAGCCATTTGCTTTTCAGTGATGCTTTTCATGTCAGGGTAGTCTCTGCGTGTGTGTTTATGCTTATGGGCATGCATACAGGCGTGTTTGTGTGACAAGTCGCTCCCATTCCTAAGAAGCCCCCCAGGCGCTGGGGGAGCATCTGCAGCCCTCTCCTTTCCATATGCCCCGCGCCTCGCAGTCGCACTCAATCATTAATTCAGGGTGATTATGAATTAACAAGCCACCATCACTCTTTTTCTTGTCATATCAGCCTGATTTTGCATTCTTAGTCTTTATGATTTTGAATAAACTTTGGCTAAGCTGTCTCAGGTGGATGCAGTGATTTACCACTTCAGTGTTAACATATAAAGAGGCAAATCTGCCATGTTTTAAAGTGAATCACAAAATCCCTGAGGTAACAGTCAAGCTTTTCCAGAGATCTTACCTCAAATCGACTTATCATGGAGAAAGGCGATTAATTGTTGAGGCAGTGGTCAAATGTCTCACCTCCTATGCACGCTTGCATTAGTTAATGCTAGTTATCTTTTCTGCCCACATCACTGCATATTTTACACTTTTGATCATGCCTAGTCAGCATTCTTGCACCCTTTGCACTTCTTGCAGCCGTATCCTTAACCCTTAGGGGTGCACGATCACGCCAGCTTGATCTATTTTTGTCGCGTGATGGCTGAAAACAAAGCCATATTTTGCATTGCAATTACTTAGTGTGGAAAGTATGCTTTTAAGCTTTCTTACCATTTTTGTTTGATGTAAATAGGCTGAGAAAAACAGGAAATATAATCATTTGAATTTTATATATTTTTTTAAGACTATAATTTTAGAATTTTTTATTTCTTTTTTAAAAATGACGATATATTGTTTTGAATAAAACATTTTTAAAATACATTTTTGGGGGAGTTTGTATTTTTGGAGGTCATATATTTAATAAACTAGGTAAAATTTAAAAAAAATATAAGTTTCATTCCGTTAAGTTTTTTCCCCTCAAATCTGAGAAAAACATGAAATATGATCATTTGAATTTGGTCTTTTTTTTCATAATTTTAGAACTTTGTAATTTCTTTTTAAAAATAACGACATATTGTTTTAATTAAAAATGTTTAAAAATCTATTTTTTGCGGGGTTTGTATTTTTGCAGGTCTATATATTTAATAAACTTATTTAAAGTTAAATAGAGTTATTTAAAAAAAAATTGGTTTGATTCCGTTAAGTTTGTCATCACAAATCTGAGAAAAACAGGAAATATGGAAATAGGATCATTTGAATTTGGGCTAATTTATTTTTTTTATAACTCTAAAAGGACAATTTTTTTTTTTTTATTGAAAATGTTTAAAAAACATCCCTATATTAAATAAAGTAAGTTAAATAAAAATATATATATAAGTTTCATTCCTTTTTGTTCATCACAAATCTGAGGAAAAACAGGAAATATGGAAATATGATCATTTGAATTTGGTCTATTTTGTATTTCTTTTTAAAAATGATGATATATTTTTTTATTAAAAAAAATAAAAATCTGTTTTTTGGAGGGGGTTTATTTTTGGAGGTCCTATATTTAATAAAGTAAGTTAAATTTGAAAAAAATGTATAGTTTTATTTCCGTTAAGTTTTTTCACCTCAAATCTGAGAAAAACAGGAAATATGATCAGTTGAATTTTTTTTTTTTTTCATGATTTAAAAACGTGGTTATTTCCTTTAAAAATGAAAATGAATTTTTTTAGATAAAAAAAATAAAAATCAATCTTTTGGGGGTTTGTATTTTTGGAGGTCCTATACGTGATAAACTAAGTCAAATTTTAAAAATTATAGTTTTAATTCCATGAAGTTTTGTCGCCACAAATCAAGAAGTTGCTCATCCATTTCTTTTTTTTTATCTTTATTTTCAATAAGCAACATAAATACAGGACAAGACGATTATTATCCAAACATAACATTAAAAAATGAGAGAAATTAAAAGAAATGACTAAACTAATACAATGTTGAAAAGAACACACAAAACAAGAAGACAAAGACCCTTTTGAAATGAACAATGAACTTTGCAGTGAGACAGACTATAATAAAGACTTCTTAATAGTTTTTAGAGCATTATTAAAAAAAACTAAGTCTATCTTTGGGTAGGGTGATGATCATTTATTTATTTACCTCAAGAGTAAAACAAATCCACATCCATTTCTGATGTCCATCTAACTTTATGCTTCCTGTTTCCATGACTGTGTTTGTTTTACTTCCTCCTTCAGTCAGTTTGCTTCCTGATTGGCTACTTTGCCGTTAGGACTTTTAAAGGGTAAAGGTATCCTGGGTGCAGGATAGGCGATAGGGATTTGTTTATTGTATGTTAATTAGACAGAAATATTGATTTTGGCTGAAACAGGCTTGATGACCCCTGATGTAGAGCAGTGGTGGATAGATGTGGGGGGCCCCATGCCTGTGTTTGCCTGGGGCCCCAAAATGGCTAAATCCAGCACTGCATATTGAACATGTTATGATCTCAAGTTTGATCGCCTCAGAGGGAAAAATTCTCCTAACACACCACAGTACAGGATTATCTGGTGAGATCAACTTAAGGACAATTGGGCCTTTGCTGACTTTGGAGGATTCAGCCAGACGATCAGCATGATTATTGTGGAGTGTGTGGCTTGCTTTATGCCTGGCAGTAATCAGGCTATGAAGCAATGTTGAATAAAAATAGCAGCAGGCCAATGCTCTTCTCCATCTGAGTCTCCATAAACAGAAGGTCACCAGACTGGAGAGCATCTACTGGTTTAACAACTCATGTAGCTCCCAGAATGTTGGAGCTGCTCTGCCAACACTGCACTCGGGTGTTGCAGTTCAAAGAGTGACCATGTTAACTGGAGACCTTCAGCCGCATGTGTCTGTGATGATGCTACAACAGATGCTGAAAACAGCAGAGTACTCACAAATGCCTTTTCTTTAACCTCCGAAGAGCCTGCATGCACACATGAGGATGTTTCATTTGGCTTTCCTGCAACATGGTGGCATTTCTGCTGTTGGGATTTTTGGGATGATTGTTCAGAATGGTTGTAATCTGCTTGAAATGTTGGGATAATTTTCTGTTTAGACATTTGCTTGGAAATTAGAAAGTATTTTAATGGAAGTTTCTGGGATATGATGCATAGTTGGAGAGTTTCATTGGAAGATTTTTGGGGAAATGCTTTGGATTTTTTGGCATCTTAATGGGAAATTTATCGGTAAATTTTGGGGATTTGGATTGAGAATTTGAGGGTAGGGGTTGTCAGGAATTTTCATGGAAATTTCAGGGGATTTGTTTGGATTTTCTCTGTTGTTGTCAATTAATTTTGAAGAATATATTAGTACAATTTTAGAATTTGCTAAGAATTTTTAGGGGGAATTTATTTGAAAATATTCAGGACTTTTTGGGGCACTTTTTATGGGATTGTTTAAATAATATGTTTAAGAATTTTCACAGAAATTATAGGTAATTTCTTTAAAATTTGTGTGATTTTTTTTTTATTTTGAAAAGGGAAAATTACCAAGAAATTCCTGTTCAAAGACAAGGCTGATTTTTTTTTTTTTAATTTTTAAAAGTTTTTTCGGGGCTTTTTATGCCTTTATTGACAGAGGAGGACAGTGGACAGAATTGGAAATAGGGATGAAATAGCTGAGGAGAACCATGTGGGAAAGATGGACTCAAACCTGGGCTGACTGCACAAATGGGGTGACCTCAGACCACTTTACCAGTTGTTCTCAACCTTGGGGTTGGGACCCCCTTGGGGGTCATGAGACACTGAGACGGGGTCCCCAGATTCCCTACAAAAAAATAAGAATATTTTTTAAATTACACTGTTGCCACTTGACACCATTTTAACCCATTTTCATCAATTTTTCCCATCAGTTTTAATATTTTTTTGCCATTTAACACCTACTTTTATCAATTTTTAACCCTTTCCATCACTTTTTTTCTGCCTGTTTTTGCCACTTCTAAACCAATTCCTGCCTCTTAGCCTAAAGATGCCTATTATAGCCACTATTAACCCCTTTTTTGACACCAATTTTTCACATTTTACCCACATTTTACTATCTGATATGCCTATTTTTGCTAGTTTAACCAATCTGCCAACATCCACCTATTTTCGCTTTCTCAGTTAACACTTTTTGCCACTTTATATCAATTTTTCAATTCCACATTTTCTCTAAGTTTCCACACATTTTTTCCAATTTAACCAATTTTTGCCATTGATTTTTTGTTGCCACTTCTAACCCATTTCTGCTATTTTTAAAATCCAGTTTCACCACTTTTTTTCAACCTTCTCTTTACCATTATCAACCCATTTTCGCCATTTTTCTCCAATTATATATTTTTTTCATTTAACCCTTTTTGGCCACTTGTACCCCATTTTTGCCACCTTTTTGACACTTTCAACATGTTTTTGCCACTTTTAACCTATTTTTTTGGCCCCTTATGCCAATTGTTGCCCATTTTTGACGTTGTCTTGCCACTTTTGCCCATTTTTTCCATGATTTTTCATCACTTTTAACCATTTTTTGCCAGCTTTCAGCCACTTTTTGCCCAATTTTGCCAATTTTTAAAATCACTTTTAACCCATTTGACCATCTTTTTACAACATTTAACCCTTTTTGGCCACTTGTAGCCCGTTTTTGCCACCTTCTTGCTAATTTTTGCTCACTTTGCCTTTGACTGGCCACATTTTTGCCTAATTTTTCCTATTTTTTCATCACTTTTAACCCATTTTACCACCTTTTTAAGACATTTAACCCTTGTTGGCCACGTGTAATACATTTTTTCCACCTTTTTGACTTTTTCAACCCATTTTTGCCACCTTCTTGCCAATTTTCACTCACTTTGCCCTTGTCTAGCCACTTTTTGTCAAGTTTTGCCCATTTTTAAAATCACTTTTAACCCATTTTACCATCTTTTTACAACATTTAACCCCTTTTGGCCACTTGTACCCCATTTTTGCCACCTTTTTGACACTTTTAACATGTTTTTTGCCACTTTTAACCCATTTATGACCCCTCACGCCAATTGTTACCCATTTTTGACGTTGTCTTGCCACTTTTGCCCAACTTTGCCATGGTTTTTAATCACTTCTAACCTTTTTTTTTGCCAGCTTTCAGCCACCTTTTGCCCATTTTTGCCACCCCCAGTTGGCTTGGTCCCTGAAACCTTTCCCCTTCATCCCCCCTCATGGGCCACCTTGACTGTTATATTATTTAAAGAGTTTATTTTGTATTGATATGAATATGGCATGCCTCGAGATTTTTTGCTTAACCTTAGGTGTGCCTTGGGCAAAAAAAGGTTGAGAACCCCTGCACTAGACCATCTGCCCCCCAAGGCTGATATTTTAGTTATCAGACCTTACTTTTCCTAAATAAGTGGGAGTAACTAAAAATGCTTTCCAAACTAAATCTCAGGTCTCAGGAGGTTAAAACAACTTCAAGGACTTCTGGCTCCGGGTAATATGGTAGCATTTTAAACCGTAACACTGGAATAGTCTTGAAAACTGCTTTAAATTGTGGCTGATTCACAAACTGGAAATGCAAGAAGTGATATATTGGTTCAAAAATGTACCCAGAATTCAGGCTGATTAACCCATCAAATGTCACAGACTGGAGAACTTTATCATCATGTCGATGCGATGCCAAACAAGCTAAGTATGGCAGCGATGCATTTGGAGAGCTGTTGATGGAAAACAAATTAATATTCTGAAGTGTAAACACAGCCAAAAATGTCTTCTCTGGTGTGTGTGTTGGGACTGAAATGCTACAGGGCTGCTCCCGTTCCAGAGTATATGAATTTCCCTACAGTTTTTAGGGACTGTGATAGAAACAGACCTCCCTGGAGCAGGACGGGGGGGCTCGACGTGCTGCTCGGAAACACACAACAACAGGACAGATGCCTGCCAACCGGGGTCCCTGAGCGCAGCATCCTCGAGTTGAAGGGCGGTCTCCTTAATCACTGTGACACCCTGCCGCTCTGTTGTTTTGGCAAAAACAATGCAGAAAACAAACAGACAGAACAAACTTGATTAGATATGTTCAGCTGGGAGCCAGATTTACAAGTCATACTGCTGTTTTGTTTTTTTTTCTCACCCTCATACTAGATCACTGGAAATTTCATGACATTTAAACGCAACTGAACAGTAATGTTTTAAAGTTGCATCTAATTTAATATTCATCGACCACAAAGCCTCAAACTAGTGTTATTAGTCTCATCTATTATTTAAGGAGCTATTACACTCAGTGAAAGTGAATGGATCTCAAGCCACCTTGTATTTCACTTTATCAAAACATGCCCAGGGCAGCAACCTTAATAAACAATTATTTTGTGACGGATGCGGTTTGAAATGGGCAATTTTCCGTGAGTGGTCATTTGTGTGGGGTCAAATTAAAAACACCTCCCCTGGATGTTCACTGATCAAAATAGAGGCTTGAATTGTTTACCTGCATGAGGGCTTCAATTTCAGAATCTAGTCTCTACATTCAGGGGTCAAAATCACTTTATATCAACATACCAACTATTTATTTTGAGCAGTTAAATATCTTTTCTTTAACCCTTTACCTACTGAGCCGGCGCCGGCGCTGTGTTTTATATGTCCGGAGTATTATTACCGTAACTCTGTCAAAGTTTGTCCAATCAGAAAAATTCCAATGGTGTTGGAAAGCTGAGAATTGTGGGCATGCACATATATATGGTTCAGTACTCGCAACTATATGACATGGGCATTCATAACAAAACACCAAAAGTATTGTGAGACCGCTACATGGATTCTCAACACTGTAACTCCTCAAAAGTTTGCTTAATCTAAAAAATCCCAACGCTGACAGAGAGCTGAGAATCTGTGCTTTCCAGCAATATATGATGTGTGGTATATATATTACGGTAATGTTGAACAGCACTGCGATAACGGCAGCTTTGGCAGAAGACAAGTGAGATAGGAGAGTGAAGGAAGACAGTAAAAGGAGATCGAGCGAGAGTGGTGTTTTGGTTTTCAAAAAATAGCGTTAGATAGTGGCATTTGTGCGTGTCTGTCATGTACAATAACAATATGTTACTTGAGAATGTTGAGAATGCATTTTTGCACCTTTATTTGCACTAATTTTTGCCTATGTATTTAGTTATCCTTTGCACTGTGTTTTGCACACCCAGAGTCCTAGACTCAAAAAATGACTGGTGATTGTTCTAAACATGTACAGGTTCACATTTCAAATGTCAAATCAAAACTTCATGAGCAATAACAAAATTTCTTCTCATTAAAGCCATGAAAAACAAATCTGTTTTTGTGTTTTTCTTCGTTTAAACTGCTGACAATTCCATATAATGTGCAATAATCATTAACCAGATGTCGAAAAGTCAAGTTCAAGTACTCCTGGGAAAAGGGACCAAAGATCTCAGACTTAGGGCATTTCCTGACTATTTTACACCCATAATAACAAAATATGTCCAAATCGCCATTTTTAGACTCAGTAGGTAAAGGGTTATAAACATAGCTGTAAGACAAATGACTTCATAATTTTCTCTTTGCATAGTGTTCAGAATAATGTTTTGTTAATAATTCTTCTTGCCATCACTTGCCATAGCTTGCCACTTATTTTCTATTTTCCTGTTTTGTTTATCATGTACCTATTCTTGTGGGAAAGCCCTGCAGAATTGAATTATATGCTGAGCGACATATAAATATATATCAATGAAAACGGTCGCCTGTGGATAGCCTGTTAGAGAAAACAAAAACAAACATATTTAAATAGTAAATTCAGAGTTTTAAAAGAAGATAAAAGGACATATTTCAAATCATTTTAATGATTAAATTATTATATTAGTGAGCTTTCTTATCTAATCTCAAAGCTTGTTCACTCTAGTCTACTGTAACCATAACCCCCTGAGGATGCTGCGCATGCGCCCTCAAGTGGTCAACAGCTGCTTACTTTTAGCTAATTAATTTTGACCGTTGGCCGCGCCTGGGAATATTGTTGGAACAAATTAGGGCAAACGGGGCACTTAGCAGTCCTTTAACAGTGTAAAACTACAAAAAAAATTTAGTATAAGGCTCAAGTTAATTATTTTTCTCTACAGAGCGACTCTCCAGAGTAGCGGCCACAAAGCGAACAGGAGCGGTGCTGGATGAGGACTTCCGTCGGCTCTTGCTGGAAAGTTCTGACAGCTAGCATCACAACAGGTGAGTGGGGTTATTGAAGAGTGTAGTAACAGCCAAAAAACTCATTTTTAACTTTCAGAGGCCAGTGTTGAACCGTTAAAGCAAGCTCCTGAAACACTTGTATAGACCATGTTATCTATGCTAGCTTAACAGCTCGAGTGAAGTACAGTGTTTGAAGGTTTATTTAAACTGCGTCACACAGTACCACTCCAACGTTTAGCTACCTTTTGTTGAAAGATTTTTAGGGAATATGCGTTATTCTAAATAGCCTGTACACATACTTTTTTCCTGAAATTTTGTGTGTGAAGCTGGGCTTAATTTAAAACTAATTAATACATAATATAAACAAATTAACTGCCAATAAAGCAGTGTAGTTGCTAGCAGAGTAGGCGATGTCAGAGACGCATGCGCACACTGGACTTAAAGGTGGTCTAATCCACACTAAGGTTAAAAAGAATAGGAGTTTGTGTGTGTTAGTCGGTTTCATCTGTGTTTAGATTACAGATAAGATACAAATTTTAGATAAAAATGACAATTCATGACTGCATTTATCACAGAGTTATATTGTTCGCACTGTTTTTGCATTTCAGGACTACACTTGATACTGTCTGCTGGAGCTGTTGCTCCTGTTCTAATGTAGAAAGACATTAAAATTATTGCAGAATCTCAGTCACTTTAGTTAAATTACTTCAGTCTCTGAATCCACCTGTTAGGCTTGTTTATGCTGAATTATGCATGTCCTTGAAATGCTTTTACAAATGTTTGCCTGACTCTGCATTTCTGAGGACATACTAGGTTTGTGTTTGTGCAGTGATAAAATTAAACTATCAAGAGTCAAATAGCTGCATATTGTTTTTAATGATTTAAAATATTCTTATTTATTTAGTTTTCTCAATGTGTTTTTCCAAGTCAGCAGAGATTGCCGTGATAACTTGACTGATGCAGATTAAACACTGTCATTTTTTTTGGCAAATCTTGCATGTTTTTTGGGCCAGCTTGTTGTCATGGATTGCTTGTTTTCTAACCAGTAATTTTGCCATACAACAGCATTCTATGTATTATCTAAAATAACTGCGACTTTGAACCATATGGTGTAATTAGGACTTATAAAGCATGAAATAAAAGGATAACTTCACATGGTGTTAAGATTAAATAATTGTAAACCTTGATGTTAGGGATGAATGATATTGGATTTTCACCAATATCCAATATGTCCTTAATGGAGGTTTATAGGACTCTATGGATTTACTATCCATCTGGGTCTCAATCCTCTAAACATCGCTCCAGATGTGTCTGTTAGAACATGGATGCAGACGATTTTTCTCTTTAATGAGCCTTTGCAACAGTACAAACATGGGCCTTTAGCATGTGAGTCGTTTTGCTAAGAAATAAGCAACGAATACTGAGCTACAAAATATATTAATGCATCTAATGTACACAGACTGGTACTGCATGCATTACACTAATGTATTCCCGAGCATGTAAATTTAACAAATTATGGTAGACATCAGTAATTTCTGCTGCATATGTGCTCAAATTACTCAACACTTAGATGCAACAATAAAGCCGTGTTTCCATCAGGGGGTCCAGTTTGATTCAGTACAGTTTGGTATGGTTTGGTACCAAAATAGTTTGCGCCCTCACTTGGTGGGCGGGCTGTAAAGGCGATGAATGTGAAGTCACATGCAGCACGAGTCTGCTGGTCCAGCTGCAGAGTTATGGAGAGGATGAGTGACAGAAATCAGTGGGGACTAAGCATTAAACAGCTTTATTTCCGCTGAAAGTGCTTTTTAAAAAAATAACTACATCTTAATTATGTTAACCGCTGTCAGTACAGATCCTCAGCTGATGGAATACGTGTACGGAGACGTTTTTGCATCGTAATTGTACGTTAAAATGTGAATATATTTAGTCTATAACAGTTTATCCGACAAAATATGAAAGTTTAGAGCTGTACTGGGAGAACTCGACAACATTAAAAATAAGGTAAAAGTCTAGCTGGTGTTAAAAATAAACTAGATTAAGTCAGAAATCCAGGGTGCGCTGATCTCATTTTAAAATAGGCTGCAGCTCGAAGTTTTACGAACGCGTCCAACAACCATAGAGCAATGTTTTCACAGGTTACCTAAAATAAGAAGTAGATGAATAACTAGTTACAGTACATAGATCTCTGTTGAATCCAAATATCCCCAATTTAAGCAGATATTAGTCAGTTTTTCTCAGACGTCCATGTTTTGCAGCAGCTGTGTCGCACGCTGACGTGACGTCATTGCAACCCCCTATTGTTGAGTGTAGCTCCACCTTTTTGGTATGGATAGGTTAGATTAGTACCCCTACGGAAAGGTGCTGAAAAGTGGAACGGTACGGGTGGTTTTTTTGGAACCCCTTCCAACTTTTGCTCATTGGAAACGTAAAAAAATGCATGCCATTCTGCACCAAACTGAGCCGGACCGCTTGGTGGAAACAACCTTAGCCAGCCACAAGGGGGCGATTGAGATATTTCAGCTAAATGCTTTGGGACTGTTATGTTCTCCATCACTCAGTTCGGTGGTAATATGGTGTGCCATATTGGAGAAAAACCTGTGCAATTAAAAACGTCTTTAGTTTTGATTCCCAGGCAGTTAAATGCTTGAGGTTGAAAGAAAAACATAGTTTTTATTAATGATAAACTCAAAATATGTGTTTATCAAGCATCATATTTGCTAACAATGGGTGACAGGTGGATTTCTATAAAAATTATCAAACATTTAACCAATCTAACCAATCTGATATGCATCAAACTATTTTTTCCTCTGCATATTTCTGAATTTAATAATGTTTTGGGGGCCAAATGGGAAAATGTGAGGGGCTTGATGTGGCCCTCAGGCCGCTAGTTGAAGATCACTGCAATAGGCTCTCATTTAACGAGCATGTTTAGCTGGCAACCAACATATAAAGCAAGCATAAAGTGCTTGAAGTTTGCTCAGCTTTATGCACAAATTTACAGAAAAAGAGCTACAACTTGAAGCCAGTGAGTAGCTGCACTTTGTCCTCCTTTACTGACATTAGCCCTGCTGGACAGATTTTGTGTTTGTTGTCTGTAAGATAAAGGTCAAAGTCATTAGTTAAAAGATGCACAGCAGGGTCAATAGGAAACTACTCATATGAGTAATGAAATAGTACCAATAACCTTCCTCCACAAATCCGAAACCCCAGGACGTTCCCATACAGCATGTGTAAATGGACCTATGGTTCTTGGAGAGCAAAATACAAGGATATGTTTTTAATAATTGGCTGTATCTATGGCTGTTTTGACAATTGAAACGTAGGCCTTACGTGAAGAGAGAAAAAGGGATATTTTTCAGAAGTGTTGTCAGAGAGCATGAGCATGTTTTCTGCCTGTCCCTGCTGCTTCATGTACCACAGCTCGACAGATGTGCAAGATATTTTGCAGAGCATGTGCATCACCAGGGATCCCAAGAGTCGAGTCAACTCGTCAGATCAGATTCTATCTCAAGCATGCAACATTCACATGTCGAGTAAAAGTTTTTTTTGTTTAGAAGTTATGTAAAAGATTCAAGAATTGCTTTTTGAGTGTGACGTGTTTACAACAAACACTTGGTGAACAAACAGTAGACTGGCAAGCTCATTTTAAGCTGCACATTTTAAAAACAGGAGAGCAAAGAGAAGTGTTTGCCCCTAACATCTGCTGTCGGTGTGGTGGGACAGAGACAGCTGCCCTATGCAGACCTCTATTACCAGGGTTTGATGTTGCCACAAGGCTCTGTTAGATGCATGAAAACATTTCTGCGCTGTATGGCTATTGATACTCAGACTTTTGTGTTAACATTTTACCACAGAACTCGAGGGCTCCGAGGCTTCAGAGTACCTTGACTACAGCTGATCTTCAAGGTAGAAAAGAAAAATCTTTGTAGATAAATCTGTTCGTGCTTGAAAAGAAAAACTAGTGATGTGCACAGGAGATTTAAATGTTCTTGTCAATTGCAGGAACAATCATAATTCCAGGAATTGCCTTGCTTGGCTGTTTCAGCGCTGGCCTAGAGGAAGCCACATGATTTTGGTGAGTCCAGAATTTCCTGAATGCTCCTGGGAGGCTATGACAGAGTTAGACTGATATGCAGAGAAAAGCTAATCTAACAGATGCATTGTGTGGGATGATGCGTAGGAGTGTTTATACTCTTATATGACTCAGACCCAAGACAAAAGCTCATCCAAGTCTTTGTATTGCTATAGCAGCTCAAGTGTATTTTAAGGTGACATGTGCAAACAGTGGGCCAACCTTAAAGCATGAGCTACAGGATGTGACTCACAAAACAAACTACGGGGTCCAGGGAGCCGATATGAGCTGTAGGGGCTTGACTTGCAGAGTTGTTTGGGTGGGTATGCTTGAAGATTCTCACATCATAACTTGTTTTAAAAGCATAGACAACAGACAGTTTGAAGTTATTTTTAACATGATGATCTTCTGGGCGCAACGGACTGAGACCAAGCATCTGCTGATTCTAGATCCCACAAAACTTGCAGGATCAAACATGACTTTAGAAGAAAAAAAACACGGGAGTATGATTGGTTCCTATCTAACACTTGCTGTCCAAGTGTATGCTCTTTTTTTCTTTTTTTTTGCCGTGAACGAGGTAAAAAGCTGGGCTAATAAGAAGATAATAGTTGCATTTATGTTTATAAGCTGTAATAGTATCAGTGACACTAACCTATCTGCTTGTACTGGTCTACTATCATGGGTATTCTACCAGAGGTATCCCAGCCTGTGGACAAATAATTGGTTGTGACAAGTCTTGAATCAGGTCCCTGAATTTATTGTTTGGTGGGTTAAACCAGTCTCAGACTTGGGCTTAAAATCATTGAGTGTGCAGCCAGCGTAAAATACCAGACGGCCTTGAATATCTCATATTTAACCAGTTCTTTAAACCAGTGGTTTTTGAAATGGTGTGGCAAGACTACATGTGCTGTGGGAAGTTGTAAATCTACATGTCAGTACGAAAACTATACGAGAGATTAGGAATGCAAAATTTGATTTGCATGATATTAGTATTGGTAGACAGTAGCTGAAAAAGTTGATTATCAGTCAAAGCAGGTAGGAATATTTGTGCTGATAGTTAGAACCGATATATCAGCTGTACATGCTGGCTAATATTGGCTGTAAATATCAGCCTGTATCTTATTAAAATGTCGGCATATGTCAGCTCTAAAGAGCATCCTTTATCAGCTGTAAATATAGTCCTATATGAACCGTAAATATCAGTCTAAAAGGACTGCAAATATCTGGCAAAATCGGCCTATATTGGCTGCAAATATAGTACAATATGAACCATAAATATCTGGCAAAAATGGCTTATATCGGCTGTAAATAAAGTCCTATATGAACTGTAAAAATCTGGCAAAATTGGCTTATATCGGCTGTAAATATATTCCTATATGAACCAAAAAAATATCTGGCAAAATCGGCATATATCGGCTGTAAATATAGTACTATATAAACCATAAATATCTGGCAAAAATGGCTTAAATCAGCAGTAAATATAGTCCTATATGAACCATAAACATCTGACAAAATTGGCTTATATCGGCTGTAAATTTAGTTCTATATGAACCGTAAATATCTGACAAAATTGGCTTATATTGGCGTTAAATATAGTTCTATATGAACTGTAAATATCAGTCTAAAAGGACTGTAACTATATGGCAAATTGGCCTATATCTGCTGCAAATATAGTCCTATATGAACTGTAAATATCTGGCAAAATTGGCCTATATCAGCTGTAAATGTATTCCTATATGAACTGTAAATATCAGTCTAAAAGGACTGTAACTATATGGCAAATTGGCCTATATCTGCTGCAAATATAGTCCTGTATGAACTGTAAATATCTGGCAAAATTGGCCTATATCGGCTGTAAATGTATTCCTATTTGAACTGTAAATATCAGTCTAAAAGGACTGTAACTATATGGCAAATCAGCCTGTATCGGCTGTAAATATCAGCTTGTACTGGGTGTAAACACTGCTTTATATCAGCTATAAAACCAGTCATACTGGCTGCAACTATGGGCCTAGATCTGCTGTAAAAATTGATTTTATGTCCAAATAAGTTTGTGGAGTTTTAGTCAGGACCAACAGACCAACATCAGCCTCAGTGAAATGTGTTATAAGGACCTAAACTTTACATCTGAAATGGCTAAATAAATGTTATTAATTGACATATTGGATAAAAGCAAAATCCTACATCATGCATTCCTACTAAAGATTAAGTAAGATTTTGAAGTGACTGATTTACATGGTATGGTGTGTGCCTCGAGATTTTGGCTTGATTTTAGGTGTAACCTGCACAAAACAGTTTGAAAATCACTGCTTTCACAAGTAAGGTTGAACATCTCCCTGCACATCAACCCCCAGTGTTTGGGTTAGGATTAGTTGCTGCTTCTTCCACCGGGATCCAGCTTGACCACAGTTCTTCTCACCACTTCCACTGATCCTCTGCCCTCCCTAAAATAATAATTTACATCCAAAATGCCTTATAAAGTATGCTGTCATTTTCTCAAAGACAAGCATGACACCCTGGCCCGACTCCACTTCCTGCTAAAAAAGAACCATATTGAGGTTTGACTTTAATAAGCCGGTGCCATCGGGGCACATTTTCAATCTCCATCAAAGGAAAAAAATGTAAATTTAAAACGTAAATATAAGGCACTGAGTTATCTCACAAAAGAATAGTACTGAGGAGAATGAATAAGGACAGAGCCTGAGGGAGGGACTGAAACACCAAGGTCACTCTGGGTTATTCAAAAATCTACTTTATTATCCAATTTAAAATGTACACACACATTTAAACCCTTCCCTCTCACAGCTTCAAGTCCTGAATAAAAAATAAAGTAGGGAAGTGTGCATACTAAAAGTGGGAAACCTTGCCTGTCATTTTAGTTTGAAGAGCTAAAAAGTCACTCAGGAAGTCGGCTATTTTTGATTTTTAATCACTGGAAATATTGATTGGAAATTTTCAAAATAAGAGCGCAATAAACACAATAACATTTAGTATTAAATTCCACAGGCCAACAGTGTAAAAGTACGTTTATTATTTGTTCTTAGAGCAAATCAAGTACTAGCGAATCTGTCTTATGAATACAATAATTACATAATAATTTACTGCTCCAATTATAGTTAAGACGAGTTAAATTTCCTTAGGCCAAACTTCATAATTTAAGTTTTTTTCTTATTATTTTTCCCTGTCTTAAACAATTTATTTCGGTTTTTCTGTTTTTAATCAGTCACAAGCCAAAACAAAACCCAATTTTTCAAAAAGTTCCACCTCATTTAAATGCTCGACAGCAACCTTGCCTCTCTCTGACCACAAGAATAAAGATTTAAATGGCAGTCAAAACCCTGAAGTTAAACTGCAACAGCTTTATAGCAGCATAAAGTGAAGGTGTTCTCCTCGGTGCTGTGAAAGTCCAGCAGCATTTGTCACTCAGATGCTTCAGCTCAGTATAAATAATATATGTTTTTGTCTGAGACCTCGGCTGAGATCATCTAGAGACGTCCCTGTCTCTTGTGAATTTTGTGTCCCTGTCAGGTCACTGTAGTTAACGCGGACAAAGCTGCCAGGTCTTTGGCCTTTACTTTCCAGTCTCTGGTCCCCTGACTCTCAGGGACAAACCCCCCACCTCCAAAAGCATGGCTCTTGCCCTGAGCACTGCACCGAGTGACATATTCTATCCATCAGCCACTGTGCTGCAACATATGAAGCAAAAAGGTGCAGGGACGGCAAATTTTTCATGCATATGATATTAGGGCTACAGCATATCCGCCTACGTTAACCCAGGAGAGGGGAAGACGAAGAGGGGGATGGGAGGAAGGGGGGCTCTTTGAAGATGGATTACCAGATCACGTCATGAGAAAAGAGGCTGCTATGAGCAAGCAGCAATTTCAGGAGACCCTTAGAGCAAGAGATGTGGGGAGAGAAATATGCTCATTCACTACAAAGAGTTTATTTCCATGTCAACAGAAGACCACGGTGTGCTAGTGCTGTCAAATACTTGAGACCCCAAGCTAAAAGCCTCACTTCTTTCATATAAATAACAATAAAAAGGTCATATCCTTATACTTTAAATGTTGCAACCACTGCTGTGTTCATAGATGAGTAGTTGTAGCAAAGGTTCCTGCTTTCCCCCTTTTGGTTTAAGCAATTGATTTTCTTGCAGCTAAGCTACATTTGGCATGTTAAAAATATTCCTTTCAGCACCGTGTTTTATGAGTGTAATTCTACTGAGAGGAAAAAAAATAAATGCATAATTCAGGGTTGAACAGGCTGCCCAATTCATTTTACAAAAGGGGATGCAAGCCAAAGAGAAAGAAAATGGCAATCTGTGAGTTGTTCTTTAATTTATCATGACTGATACAGCGCTGATGATGGAGGTACTTGAAATGTTGTTTTTCCTGCTGGCAACTTGTTTGTAAAAAGCAAATAAAATGTTATTTTAAAGTGCTTTTTTGTCCTTAAATGACAAGGGCTTGCTGATGAAGTTGCTCCTAAATAAAGAAACACCGCTGTAATGAATGCCCGGGTCTCTTCTTGCCAAAAACTGCATTACACTGCTTCTAATGGCTTCCTCTGACTAAATCAAACCAAGGATGTGCTCTCAGCAAGGATGAATGGAAACCCCTCACAGAAGAATGGTGGGGGTCAGAGGTTGGGATGAAATCTCCCAGCACACACGACCTCATTCACAAACAAGGGGCAGCTCGGATAATAATTTATCTAAACTACCTTAGGTTATTTCCACTTTAAAAGAGCATACAAGCTAATTTTCAAAGATTACCCAAGGCCCATTTGATATTCAAATACGGCTTTATCTGACCCAGAATTTTAACCAGTCAAGATTTGGATGCCAGACTTTCTAGGCTCAACACTAAACGTTAAAATCAGGAAGCATGATTCTCATAATTTAACAGCTAGATGAAAGTTTATCAGTTTCCAAAGATGCTGGTTTTCATCTAGACAGTTCTTCTCAACTGGTCTAGCTTAATTTTACACTACCACCTCCTTATTAAGACATCATGACCCAGATTTTCCACAATTTCAACTCCTCTGTTTCACTGGCATGGAGGGAGGAGGTAGCATGGTACTATTGCTTTTGTATAAGCCTGCAACATGCACGTGTCATGTAATCAATACAACCGTTCCCCTTGACAGTAACTTTAAACATTTACAGAGTGAAAGAGGACCTTATAGATCCAAAATGACTCCAACTGAGCCACAAAGGGGGTAAAGTTACTGCCATGTCGTCTGCGTATTCCTTGCTTCTTGAAACTGTGTGTGCTATATTAAGACGTGGTGATGTATTCATGCTCAGGCCAGGTTGGGCTTGAAGCAGTATGAGTGCAGGCCAGCAGGGGGACTGGGAAGTGCAGACAGTCGTGCTTCAGCATGGTACGAGGCAGCTGGCTCCGGTGTGAGTGCACCCAGAGAAAAAGAGACAGGACACTCCAGGACATCCTTTAATTTGACTTACTTTTCCCTAGAAACAGCTCTGCAACCAAGTCTTTGGTTCCCAACCACCAGTAGAAAACCACAAGTCTAGAAATTTAGCAAATATCAGGCCCATAGTAACCACCATTAACATAAGAATATCATTGAATTAGATGATGTATTTTACTCTCATAGTCAGTTAAATGAGCTCAAGTTAGTTTGACTCCCTGAGTCCAGGGAGGTTTATAGCCTCCTGTTAAGTCAAAGAAAAAAAAACAACATTATGAGTATTTTGAACACATTTTCATACATCTCTTTTCAGGTTCCAAAGCCAGAGAGCTGCAGAAATTACCAAAAAACTAAGCTAGATATCCAACAAAAATTCAGCTGCTCTGTAAGAGAATCCTAACTCAGAATCACCTCATTACTAGTCAGTGAAAATAATAAATCCACTACAGGAATCCACCAATTCATTATTTCAATATATCTGTAGGGTTCTACCAATTGACAGTTGCTTGATATTAAGACATTCTGGGGCTTTTTGAGGGGTTTGGACCTTTCTGTTGGGCCCGGGGACTTTTTGGGGAAATAAAAAATAGGATTTGACACCATTGTATTCACTTTTGGCACCTTTTTTGCATGCAAAATGTTAGTCTTAATCATTAAAAGTGATTCTAGATTTTTGATTTATATTTAGGTATGTATAATAACCCTGTATGGACTAGTATGTCTTGAGGCCCTTTGTTGCACAAGACCCCAGGCAGTTGCTTTTGCCTGATGGTAAAATTGCCTGCGCCTGAATCAGTGCTGAAGAGACAGAAAGTCATATCAAAGTAATCAAGCGTTTTTGTTTTCAATCTGGATAACACCGTTTTTCTAAGTTTGCAGCAAACTATGCTTGGTCCTATACTGTAAAATCATGCAGTTTTACAAAAATAAACAAATCAATAAAGGGTCAGTGTGACAACAGTGGGGTTAGCTTGGGCTAGCCTTGTACATAAGTCAATAATTTTAACTGAATAAAGCCATGTTGTGAGTAGGGGTGAACGCTTTGGGAAAATAATCTAATTGCAGTTTTTTCCCCCAATATTGCGATTTGATGTGTGACTTTTTCTTAAGCTCATTATCTTATTTATTTTTCAACAAACACAAGGAATAAATCATTCTGTTATAAACAATACAATACTAGATTAAGCAAAAGTGAACAATTTTGAAAAAAAAAGTCTAGATTTTGACTCATATTGCAAATTGGATATGAGTTGATGCATTGAAGGGAATCATGACTTTTTTGTCATTCCCCTATGTACTTAAAAAAAAGTACAAAAATGAAGAAATTAGGATTTTTGTAGAGTATTCTAAAAGAATGTCACTTGAATGATTGCTTGATATATAAAGCATAACATCTCTGCTGCAAAACAAAGTTTTAAACTGGTATTTTGACACAAATTTCAAGTTAAAGAAATTGGGGATGCATGATAATTATCGGCACCGATAAATTATTGGCCGATAATGCATATATTTTACATATTTTAATTTTGCCGATGATAAAATATTAACTGATAAAATCCACCGATATTAAAGGCATTTGTTTTCTTTCTCATGAGACTACACATTCCAAACAGTAGGTGGCGCCGCAGTACACGACCCGCTGTTAACCACCAGAGAAGAAGAGAAGCGGCCTCTGTGCTAAGAGCTAACAACACGGTTATTACACGAAGTTATTCAGTATTTACTGGGAGGATAACATGACAGTGTGTGTAGAATTTGCCCTGCAAAGGTCCTGAAGAGTGGAAAGAAGTCTTCGACTGGACTTTAAAGTCACTTAAAGTCATCATCCTAACGACGTTAAAACGAAGTGGCAGTAGCCGCTAGCGTTAGCCGCAGGCAATAGGACCTAGACAAAGGTTAAGATGAGGCAGAGTGCTGATTGAGCAGGCACTGGAAACTGCAGAAAGTTCGTCAGAGCCAAAAGGCAATGCTAATAATGACAAATCATTCTGACAGTCTCCTGATCCACCGCTGCTTTCATAAGCGTATACCTGCCTGCTCTATTTGATGTGCTTTCATTCAGTCTGATCAACGTTAGGAACAGAAGTTACAGACCACGGTGGACTTAACATTCTTAACCTATCTCTGATATGACTTATGTCAGTGCATATTTTTAATCTTTATGTAAAACATTAGCTCTATTTCTGACTCATGCAGCAAAAACAAAAAGAGACACCCAAAAATCTCCATTTGTTAAGCAAGACAGCCCGTTATCATTTGTTTTTATGTCTGATTTGACAGGAGTCAGCTGAATCCTTGTTTAGTTAATTGAAATGTCAGATTTGACCACTTGTCAAGAATTTATTCCAAGGGAAAAGGGGATAATGGCGGTTAGAATTAGTTTTAAACATCTTTGCTCACTACATATTAACCCCTTCTTACCCCCAGATGTGCATAAATACATGGCATGAACTTATTTTTAAAAATCACACAATTGCAAAAAAAAAAAAAAAAAAAAAAAAAAAAAATATATATATATATATATATATCGGTTATTATTGGTTATTGGCCATCAGAAGTAGGAAATTATCAGTTATTGGTATCGGTTCAAAAAATACTTATTGTACATCACTAACAGAAATATTGCACCTTCTGCAATTTGAAATTTGCAACAGGTCATATTGCGATTTAATCTAGTTTGCAATTAATTGCCCCGCCCTAGCTGTGAGCATGAATAATGAAGAGCGTTCTTGTTTTACTTGCATGAAGTTATTGCATACTATCGAAGCGTGTCATTTTGAATAGAGAAAGATCTTCAAACCAAATAGAGAAACCTTTGGTTAATTGCTGATTTTCTGACCTTTCATCTACCATCCCACCAAACATTGAGCGAAAAATGCCATAAATTTAAGGTTTTTGTTTAAACTTAAAAAGGAAGTAATTTTGTCCACAATGCCCACACATAGGGCCAAAGGTTGGAGCCAGAATGGATGAAAACACATCCTTCAGCCCATTAACGATCACAGTGCAGCTCAGTCTGGCTTTATGAGTTTCATAAAAGCGGTCCGAAAAGAGGATTTTTGTTAAATGGCTCTTCTTCTAAAAATTTGAGTTTTTGAGTTCAAAAAGTCAAATGTCAGGGACAAAAAACAATCACACTGGGTAATATTTCACTTGTTCGAGGTAGCATTTTATTAAAAGGCTTTCTTTTTGTGAGATATAACATTTACCAGAGGTGTTAGCACAAGACAGGACACCCAGCAAGGTAAACAGACATTTGTCAGAGTAAATGAAAAGGAGCACAATGTAGACTTCCTATGGTGTCACATATCCAGTAGCTATAGAAATGTTAGGTTTGTTTTTGCATCTACATTTGTGTGATATAGAAAACAGTTGATTTGGCATCTTTTTATCAGCAGCAAATTTATTAGACCACCCTAACCCTAACCAAATTAAGGTTTATACCACAGCTGCCCTAAATTAACAGCACTGGTAATTACCAAAATCATTTTTGATGTTTCTGCATTGTTAATATACTAATATGTAGAAACTTTTTAACCCAAATGATATTTTTAATGCTAAAATAGAATTATTATTATTATCAATGAATTGTCTAATTTACTGATTTATAAAAAAACTGAAAAAAAATAGAAAGCAAATTAATATTTCTTGATTAATATGTCAAATTTTAGTTATTTACTTGCATTCCTGAACATAAAAAATAGTTGTAGTGGTTGAATGTTATGCTTGATTCATTTCTGACTTCTCAGAGAAGCCCAGTGAGCCGGCTCAAATTTGGGTGAATTCAGGTTGAAATTCCTCTTTCCCGTTCCAAATGGTAAAACGTTGAGAGCTGACTGAAAATGAAAGAGTCTGCATTAAAGCACTTCATGATGCTGGATGGTCTTTGAGACAGATATGACAGGTGGTCTAATAAATTTGTTAAGCTCTGTACCTCTGGATTGATAAAGCATCCATCCACCCCTCCTTCTTTCGGTGCATGTGGGAGGAAAATAGGGAAGAAGGTGATAAAAATGTTTAATTTAAATATGTAACGTTCATCATTTTCAAAAGCTATTTTTTATTGCCAATATTTAATATTTAGTAACAAAATAACTTCTTAGTGAATCGTGATATCAAATCGAACCAAATGGGCTGGGTGGAGATGCACAGCTCTATTGAACCTGGACTGACTGCTTCAAGGCACAGGGCTTGACTTCACCACTAGGACAGCTGAGCCCCAAACTCCAAACTTTTTAATCACCTGTGATCCAAAACAATTTTCTTCAGTAGTGTTACAAGCAATTTAACCTGAACGTCACTGTTTTCAACTGATACTTGAACAGTTTCTGCACCAGACCCAGCCCCGGTGCTGCCAGGTCAGACTCTCTATGATACCTTGCCTCGCCGTTCTGAGCAGGCAATGGGCAAGGCGGCCTTCAGCACTAAGAGGTCCTGATGATATTATTTCAACAGGCTCTCTGTGGTGTGGAGAGTCATTGCAGTGGTTGAGAGCTAATGGGCCAGATGTAACAGCCACCTGGCCGGCGTCAGGCCTCCGTATGCTGCTGTAGATGGAGCCAGTCATGCAGAGCCGGGGCTCGACTGTCTGCTGCTCGCTGTTTTCTCAGGCTTATTGCAAATCGTTTAGCAGAGCTACTCTGCTCATCCTGGTGACATTCTTCTTCTTTTTTTTGTGCTGCTGATTGTGGCATTTAAAAGTACTGCTTCTGGTAATTATAACTTGAGACTAGTATAAATATAGAGATATTTTTTATTGTCATGACATTAACACAGCTTGACCTGTGAAAATTGAGGGCAAAGTTCTGAAAACGGAATCCATCAGTTTGGATTAGCAGCAGGCAACGTGTGAACGCACTCCAAATTTCTGTCTTTACATACCCAAGACGCAGACACTCTGCTATATCTGGCGGTTGGCAGCCCGCCCGTTTAATTCATTTAACACTGAAGAAAACAGAGCACCTCTGGCAAACAGGGCGCAGGAAAATAGAGCCGTGAATCTTGATTGTGGAGGTAAATGAACAGATAGGTCTGGAGGTGTGTCATCTGTCTGTGAGCAGAGATGCATTAGTGTGGATACACCCCGTCACTTTCCGTGTCCCCGATAACCTCGCAGAGAAACGACATCAAATGCATGAAGCAGGTGTTCTTTTTCTTACCCAATATATCTGCAGAATGGGTCTGGATGTACACAGTATGCAAACAGAGAGTTGCACTTCCTGAGACGAAGACATAACTCAAGCGTTACTTCAGGCGAGCGGTAATATTCTAGACAATGCAAGGCATCGCAGCATGTACGTATGCTTGTTAAAATATTCATGGTGAGAGGGCAGAAGTGGTGTGTGGCTGCAGTGTGATTTACACCAGTAATAAGTTTGTGTCAGCGCAGAGGTCGACATTACCCCGGAGCAAACGTACAGAGCTGTGAATAGTAGATGATCGCCTCCCACCAGTGATGACCTCATTTCAAAACACTCTGACCTACAAGTCACTTTTTTTTCACTAAAATCCCACACGTTGCAGAACTTTATTAATATTTATCTCAACAGGAAACTATTGTCTGGATCAAAATCAATAGTCTGAGTTGTTGTGGAATAACATTATAAGTTTGGGACATTATGCTTTGTGCTACTCCTGGGGCCTCATAAATAAAACTCTAAAGTTTAAGACTAAAACACTTCATGCAGAAACATTCAAAGACTCTTGACATCACATTTACAGCTCTGCAAATACAGTTCTTTGGTTCATAAACAACAGACTAAAAGAAAAACACAAGGCAGAGAACAGAAAGCTGTGGAAATAGTATGATATGCTGTTTTGACTGCAATAACATGACTACTACAATGTCAAAAATGCCTTTAAATGAGAAAAAAAAATCATCAAAATAACAGTCTGGGCATCATTTACACTCTTTAATAAGATCTGGGTAAGCACACAACTTTGAAGCTTGACGTTAGGATTCAAATTAAGCCTTAGAACTCTATTTTTTTTCACCATCATGTCTCGTCTGGACTTTTTTCTTTAAAAGCTTGTAAAACATCAACCCCTGTGGTGCACAGTCAAGCTCTAAACATCTCTTTTTTCAAGACAACCTGGGCTTTAAGAATATATCTACTACAGGAATTAAAAAAAAAGAAATATAGGACTCTAAAGAAAAAAAAAATTGGAATTTGAAATTCAAAGATTTTTATTGATAACACAGTTAACAACAGTGACTAAGCATTTTCTCTGCACAGACTTGTTTTCCATCTCTTGGAGACAAAACAGTGAAAAAAATAAACATTCTGTGACTAAAGGTTTTCAAAATATCTACATATATAAAAAAATAGTCCATGCACTTTTTTGCAGTTAGATTAAGTTGTGCCGTTCCTTTAAGCAGTAGAGAAGCAACTGGTCGACTACAACTCCCACAATGCAATGCATGTAAACATTGCCCTCAACAAATATGGTGCTACCCACCGTAGAAATCCAAAAATGGATTAAAAATGGACAAAAAGATGCTTATTATCAGATCTAACGCTGTGGATTTAATCTTTAAAGACCCCAAAAAGATATCGTAGTTCCAGGCCTGCTAGAGCAGCTTTGGAGATATTGAGGGTAGCAAACGAACGGCAAAATGGTTAACTTTCAGAGGAAAAAACGAGTAAGTGTCTATGACTTATGATTCTAAAGTTATCAATATTTTTCTAAACTGTGTCACTTCTTGTTGTACACAACAACACTGTCTTCAGAGACCCCAGGAAGTCAGCCAAGTTCTGGGCTCTCTAGAAAATGTTCTGTAAGAGCTACAAATGCATGAAAAACATATTTAGAAAGGCACAACACAGAGCTTTCACAGGAAAAAAACAACTTAGTGCCTACAACTTAAGGTTCAAAAGTTACCAAGCAATTTACAAAGGGGGTGTGCCTGTGGCACAGATCTGTGCCGCATGAGCTCTAAGGGTTAAGTCTCCCAAAACAATATTAGTATTGCTTTTTAACAAATAACTCTTAATTTGTTTACCAAATCCAAGTAACTTCAGTTGGTCAAACTCAACAAGATGTTTAGGATTATACATTGTTCAGAGTTCCTGCAGAGCCTTGAAAGCTTTTAAATAGTTTTACAGTGAAATTTAAGGCCTGAGAAAGTCTTTAAAAGTCAGATCTTTATCAGTGAGAAGTCTTGACTAAGACATGTCATTACCCAATCTTTGTTTTCTAGTCAACCTTATACAGTTTTAGTCATCTTAGTCCACAAACTTTTCAATAATTGTTCTTTAGAATTCAGGGAATTTCGTGATGGGTTTTTAAAGTTTCCTGGAGGACGACCACCTAACCCCTCTCTGATTTTATCTGGTTCACTGTGATCAAGTACACTCCATACTGTTGTAAAACACTAGCCCAGTTCTCTAACATCTGAGCTTCCATGTTGCAAACTTAAAAATCCATGCAGACCAGCCTTATTATGACAGTTTTCTCCAGAAATTTGCTTAGAATCAGCCTAGTGCACCTGCTAAAATATGTTATGATGATGTGTCTTTTTGACCATTTCCTGATGCAAAGTGGTGTTCATTTTTCTCAGTTCAGGTCTTAAAAAGTCTTAAATTTGCTTTCTAAAAGTGTGTAGGAACCCTGTTGTTACCGCCTCATGATTGAAAATTGCATTATATAGGAAGCAGCTCCGACCAAGCACTCACTAGCTGTAAGTGTGCACCTCTAACCACAGTTCATTCAGTCCTTTAGAAAACGTTTCTTTTACTGAATGCCGAATTTACTTGCTTACCTTTGCCTTAACCTACTTTACATGGAGATAGAAGCTCAATTATTACAATCTATTAAGATACATAAATTCTTCCTTACAGACATTAATTATATTTTAAAAACAATAAAAAAATCTCAAGAAAGAAGTTATTTCTTAACAGCTATGAATTTAAAAACATAAAATGTGCAGTAGACTGAGCTCTGATGTAAATGAGCTGACAGTTTAAGCAGACCTCAGGTCTTCAGGAGGCATGTTCCACAGTTGAAAAAAAGCTGAAATAAATAAATAGACTATTTGCCAAATAGTGCACCCCTGCAGTCATTGAAATTTACTGCTGCATATTGAATATCTATGAACCTGCTTTTTTTCATAAATCTGCTCAATCAAGAGAGATTTTTCTGTGGACAGAAAACTGTTTTCTGATCACCCTCTATTATCTAGGGCTGTAGTCAACCGGAGAAAATCATGGTCTGCCACAATTAAACCCACACACCAAGCAAGTAAAAAACAAACAAACAAAAAACAGTTTTATCCATGACATGCTCCTCATTATACCTTCTGGTAGTTTGAATGACCTTAAAAAAATTTACATAAGAAGCTTTAAGCACTATAAAGTATTTTCATCCTCATTCTGTGACGGAAATGTGTCATATGGGAGAAAACACTCTCTAGATCTTACTGATATAGTCTGCCCATGCAGTGCCTATTAGAAGTATTCAAAAGCTTTGGAAATTTTGAGCATCTAGCAGTTAATTCCCTGAAATGTGGTGAACTTTTAGGCAACAGTTTTTGGTGGGGTTTTAAATTTGTAAAAGGAAAACATAGCCATTTAGAAAACATACACAGCCACTTCATGCTTTGAAATACACATTCACTGGCCACTTTATTAGGTACACCTCGCTGGTGCCAGGTTGGACCCCCTCGTGCCTTCAGAACTGCCTTAATTACCTATGCAAGGAGGTTATGTGATCGGTTGGGTTTGTTCGTTTGCTAGTTAGTTTGTCTGTTTGTTCGTTAGCAACATAACTCAAGAAGTCATGGATGGATTTTCATGAAATTTTCAAGAAATGTCAGAAATGGCATGAGGAACTGATCAGATTTTGGGACTGATCCAGATCACCATCTGGATTTTTTTTAAAGGATTCTTTACTATTAGGAGATAGGGCTAATGGCGGAGGTCTGCGCTCTCTGAGTGCTTTTCTAGTTTTTTCATGGTATAGTGTCAACAAGGTGCTGGAAACATTCCTCAGAGATTTTGGTCCATATTGACATGATGGCATCACACATTAGCTGCCGATTTGTCGACTGCACAGCCATGATGGGAATCTTCCGTTTCACAACATTCCAAAGCTGCTCTATTGGACTGAGATGTGGAAGCCATTGGAGTACAGTGGACTCATTGTCATGTTCAAGAAACCAGTTTGAATTGGTGCATGATCCTGCTGGATGTAGTCATCAGAAGATGGTACACTGTGGTCATAAAGGAATGGACATGGTCAGCAACAATACTCAGGTAGGCTGTGGCACTTAAAGCATGCTCAATTGGTACCAAGGGGCCCAGTGTGCCAAGAAAATATCCCCCACACTGTTACACCACCACCACGAGTCTGAACTGATGATTAAGGCAGGATGGATCCATGCTTTCATGCTGTTTATGCCAAATTCTGACCCTACCATTTGAATATTACTGCTGAAATCAAGACTCATCAGACCAGGCAACATTTTCCAATCTTATATTGTCCAATTTTGGTGAGCCAGTATTAATTGTAGCCTCAGTTTCCTGTTCTTAGTTGACAGGATTGGCACCCACATGTTGTATGTTCAGAGATGGTATTCTGCATTCTTTGGTTGTAATGAGTGGCTAGTTAGTGTTACCTTTCCATCATCTTGAACCAGTCAGTCCATTCCCCTCTGACCTCAGTGAGGCATTTTTGTCAAAACAGCTGCCACTGACTGGATATTTTCTGTTTCAGATCATTCTCTGTGAACCCTAGAGATGGCTGTGTGTGAAAATCCCACTAGATCAGCAGCTCTGACACACTCAGACCAGCTCAATGACCCGGCCACATTTAAAGTCACCTTAATCCCCTCTCTCCCTCATTCTGATGCTCAGTTTGGACTTTGGCAAATCGTCTTGACCATGCCTACATGCCTAAATGCATTGAGTTGCTGCCATATGATTGGCTGATTAGCTAAGTGTTAACAAGCAATTGAATAGGTGTACCTAATAAAGTGGCTGTAAGTGTAGAGATCCCCCACAGATATATTAGTTTATGTTTATGCTGCAAAGAAACATTCTACATGTAAATTAATCTAGGCTCATACACTATTAAATGAAACTAAAATGTGCAGAACAAGTGAGTCACAACTTCTTAGTCAATCTACTTCATTAATTAAGCAACAGGGAAAAATAGTCGGCTGTAATTAATAGACTAATTGGCTACAGCTGGCACTATAGGAAGCCCTGTATTAAGAAAGAAAAGATATCTTCCCTGTCATATCAGATATCTTAATCAATAAATATGAATCAACTTTTCAGAAATCTGAAAATGGATGTGCCCAGCTGAATGTATTTTATTTTGTTTGCATGCGTAAAGGGAGTAGTATAAAGCAAGTAAACCAAGGCCTCAGGCTGCAGCTCTAAGCTAATTTGCAACCCCTTAAAGAAATAACTGTAAAAGGGAGTCAGAAAGCAATAATGCCCTTTTCACCCCCAGCCGTTAAAAGCGCCTCAGTCTAGTGAACAAACTACTCTTAGGAGATGTGCACTGCAAGACGTAAACAGCAGCATTCATTGGCTCTGTGTGCATCCCGGGCACTCCATCACCCATCAGTGTGCGGGTCTTCCCCTCAGTCTCTAAATCCAGAGCGACAGCATGTCACGGGGAAAAACCCATCGAGTCCACTGCGGGACGACAGCTCCATGCCCTTCTCCATCACACCTTTGTTCCATCCTCCTCTCAGAGCCATGACAAGGTAGGGAGCGAGTTATCACACCCGTCAGCTTTATGAGTCCCTGTCTGCCCGTGTCGCGGTAATAAAGTCATTGCGCTGCTTCTTCAAAATGGAGTGAGTCAGAGCAAGTGATGGGAAATTGGTCAGCAGAGTGTCGTTGTAGGGCGAAAAAGTACATTCTGCACCAGTGGCTTCGTTGGATGCATTGTTGATTTGATTAATAATATGAGGAGAAAACTCTCATTCCTCCAGAGTGTTTTCCACCTGAGAGCCAGGCTATAAAAGCCCAAAATAGCCCCGAATCAAGGCTCGGCAAGAGAACAGTTTTATATATATCGTCAAAAGTTTTATTAAAAAAGTCCACATTAAAAAAGCAGCCAGATTTTGGGTGGTATTTACCCTTTGATGAAATTTAAAATGACTAAATAACTCCTTTATAGAAACAGTATTCAATACTTTATTGACCTCATCCTAGCTTTATATGCACAGCTGTCAGTCATCAACCAAAATCTCCCTTTCACCTCTTCAGGCCTTCAAAGTTCACATATGTTATTTTGGGTATGGCAACCAAAATATCCCCCTGAAGAGGATTCTTTCATTTCAGCACTGCTCTGGAATATTTTTGTGCCAGACACGTTAGACAGAATGTGAACCCGACAGCCTGCTGTGCACTGCGAGGAGTAGTAATTGTGTGAGCAGTAATTGCACTCTCTGCATCTGTTAGGGAGAATAAGGGCCGTCATTGGGTCAGAAGCCTGCTGCCTCCGGGAACATTTTGTCAGCCGCAGCACAAAGCTCAATGGATGAGTACAGTACAGAGAGTGGTGTTTAGTAAATGTCTACTAACTGGTGTAGCGTAAAAATCCTTTCATACTTAAAATGGACCGTGATCCTATGCATTCTGCAGAATTGTTCCAAGACTTGCTTTTAGTAGTGCTTAAAAACATCAGGTTTACTGAGAGGGTGCTTTGTCAAAAGCGTGGCAATAATTGTTAAACTTGCAGGGGGTGTTATGCACCTGGAAATGAGGCCATTTGTATTAACTGTCATGTTACCTAAAAAAGAATAGAACTTTAAATTGCCTAAAATTACAGCACTGCTGGAAGTAATGGTGCACGCTCTCAAGGTTTTCTCTCATGCTTATTGCATTAATCAACAACACCTACTTTGTGTTGATTTGATTTTTTTTGAAAAATATGCAGACCTTAATTTCAGAGAAGTATTTTGTTTTAGTCCTAAACAATTGAATTTAGTCAGTGAAGTACCAAAACAATGAGGCAAATTAAAATTTCTGCAAAAAAAGGGTCCGCTTTTGATTATCAGTCAGTAAAGGGATATTTTCTTTGATTTTTTTGAAGTGAGTTGTATGAGACACACGTCAATAGTAAGTACAGTACCGTGCAGAAGTTTTAGGCATGTAGAGCGCTAACGGTTCTTCACAGGTCCTGATGTTCCACAGCCCCGGGCTGAAGAGAGGAGGGAGGGTGGCCAGAGTCAGTGTCGACACATTTGACATGTACGTGTGTCGCTCAGTAGCCAAGGTTGAGCTTAACAGCATTTCTTTTGTCCGGACCACTGGTAATACGCCCAGCAACCACCAACAGTTTTCAGGTGCTTAGAACATACACACCACAACCAGGGGGTTGTGGCAGCCCTCCTACCCATCCTAACAGTACCCGAGACTATGTTTAAGGGCCACATCTACCCATAACTCCGCCCTAAAGCTGTGGTTTTTGTTTTGTTTTCATCAGATTATTATCCCATGCCCATGGTAATGTACAAAGACATCCAGAGCATGACCTGCGTTGTGTCAATCCTTCTTCCTGCCTGATGGGGTCCTCAGGTGGGTGTACTCACCATTACATGCTTTGCTTCAGCCTCAAATTACGGCCAAAACATGCCTAAAACGTCTGCACAGTACTGTACATCAGTCAGGTTAACCCTTAAAGTCCCTTCAAATATCCTAACACATTTTTCCCTAAGGACAAAATGGCTGTAAAAATAATATATATTATTGTTTTTTCCACTTTAAATGAGTCATTCTTTCAAAACTACTTCAGCCTGAACTATACTAACAAATATTAATCATATTCTTTGAGGGTTTTAACTCTTTAAAGTCCAGTATGTTAACATAATTCCACAGTTTTTTGCTGCTGCTTCTGCCTTCTTCTTGGTGAATCTGCGACCAACAAAATGCATACTGCCACCTACTATGCAACACTCTAGGTCATAGTTTGCAGATGTGAATTTTCAGGTTTTCCTTTGGTTTGTTACAGTGCAGTTTTTAATCCTTAGACTATGGGCTGCTGATCTGCCCAAATTAATCATTTATCCTTTAGGTCTGTGGAAATGTTGATCTGAATTCTACAGTGATTGGCAGCTTTAAAAAAGCCAGACTTTAAAAGTACCTGTCTAGGAGAGGTGTGCAGCTCATTATTTTTGCTGTTAACCTACCATTCTGGTTTGGAAAGCTCTGTAGTTTTAGCTCATTGACGACTCTGCTCATGCACAATTAGTGCTCGGGCAGAGTTTGTCCTGAAGGGCATGGAGGCGCATTAAGAGATTAAAAGTCCTGATTGTACTTGGATTTAAACAAATACTCACAGAATAATTAAACCGGTTAATGATAGTCGACTTTAGTTCTAAAGCAGTGGATAAAACACATTTCTTTGGGTATATCAAAAACTCAAAGCTTTAATAAGAATCTGCCCTAAACATAATCTCCCTGCTGATGCAAGACGGATCAGTCAGTGTTTCTGACAGCTGAAGCCATCTCCAAAAATAGGAAGCTCAAGTCTGTCATGCTGTCAAAATATCAATCCTGGAGGAGTGTTGCTGACAGATTAGGATGCAGCATTTACATAACTGTCACCTTCTGGACTGGGAAAATACGACCGATTTCTCACTCACTGTGTCTGCATGAGTTTGTAATTTAATCGAGGTTTGTGCTGTGCCATTAACACAAATCCGTGCTGATGATTATAAGGAGCAAAAGTAATAGGGCATGTATTGTTTTCTGTTATTTTTACAGTGTTATTTCATTTTCTGTGAATGGTGAATTGATTCCAAATGCCAGAGGCAGTACATGCTCTACAAAGAGAACTAGATTGGAGGCAATTGGAACAGCATCTAACACAGTGGACCCAGCTGACTGGAGCAGTTTGTTCATATCGCTCCTGATGAAGTGAGACTGAGAAGCCACCGAGGGTCATTTATGTTAGTCTGCTTTTGTAATGGCTTTGATATTTGGAAGTTGTACTTTAAATTGGCGATGGGTGCCGCGGTTCCCAGCTGATGCATTTACTTGTAGCTTTGTATTTCTTTATTTGTTGAGACAGATGAGGCTAGGGCCAAAGGAGTGCATTAATAACTGTGTTTCCAAGGAATGTACACATCTCCAATAAGTGGAAAGAAGCCCAGTTCTGTCACATTCTGTCACTCCTTTGACCTCCTTTCTTCCCTCCAGTCCATCTCAATGCCTGACAAGAAACAAAGGCTGCAGCATGCAGAGACGACCCTCCTGCAGGGACAGAAGCCTGGAAGACTGATGCAAATTCACCTGCTCAAGCTCCCTCCTCTGCTCTTTCCACGTCAGCCTAAAAGATTGTACATTAGAGATAACAGCCAACCTGGGCAGCCATATCCTTTCAAAAGCAGCACTCCAGGGCAGCACGGACGAGTGGAGGTGGCTTTTGAGGTCAAAAGAAATGGCACATGTTGCTGGAAATAGTCCATAAAAGCTCTTTTTGACATGACAGAGTAGCCCTGGATTCTTGCCAGTCGACACTTTTCCACAGCAGAACTTACAGCGAAGCCTGTGGTGCCTGTCAGGCCTGAGGTCAACCCTCTGTGATTTACTGTTACACACATCCAGACTGATATTTGTTTATTGACAAGCATAACACAAGTAATCCATCTCTCCAAGCACGAGACTGCAGAAATGATTAGGACTGTCCTGGACTCAGTATTCTGTCAATTTCATCAGACTTTACTGTTCAGAATTAAGCTTTGACTTGCTCCTTCTCTCTCGCTTTAATTTCACACCAAAAACTCTGTAATATGCAGAGTATTAGTTTCTGTGGTGTCATTCATTGGTGTCAAAAGAGTTGTGTTGAAACCCGCTGATGGCGTGTATCTCAAGCTGGAAAATAACAGGCAAAACCAACAGTTAGGGGTCAGTTAGTGAGATAAAGCCTAGCCTCCAGTCAAATATGCCAAACCCCTCCTGTAGTATTGTGCATTAATTTTTTTACCCACAATTTCCGCAGAATCTTCCTAAAGTGCAATGCAGCTCACACCAGAGCAGCAGGATCACTAATGCCCTCAGGAATAAAGAAAACAACGTGCAGAGAGCATGTTTGTTGCTTTCTTTTTTGCCGTGATGTATCTGCAGCAGTGGAATCAATGAGCAGCAGTCTGTACTTGGTGTTTGTTTTTTTAAGTTGACCGGACGCTCGGTGCAGTCTTACTGTTGAGGTCAGTCTGCTGATTAACCATGCTGGCAGAATGCTCCACTGAAAACGGCCGCAGCCTGTTTCTCGACCAGAGCAGAGTGGACTAGTGTTTGTGGGATGTGCTGGAGACGGCTTGTGGAAACCCAAAGTTTTATTAGAAAGAGAGCAGTTTGCTTCAATGGAACACTGCAGACTCCGTAGTAATCTGGGGTTACGCTTTAAACAGATGAGCTGTGAAAAACTTCATCACTGAACACTTTGTAGGAATAAAGGAATGATTTATAGAGACCAAAACATTCTTTATTCCTGGCTGTAGGTATACCGATGCTTTAAAAATGTAAAAATGGAACTACTAATACCAGCTCTGTGTGGGTTGCATTGGCTTTTGAAAATCTTTAAATGGAGGCAGAGAAACTGAAGTGTACTGGCTTCATTTTTCTACAAAACTTGGTAAAAACATATCAGCCTGATTAATTAATTTGCTTTATGTTTATAGATTGAGGACAGAAACCTTGCAGATCAGATGGATTTGCCAGAAGCCTTCTCTGTCATCAAGCAAATCCATCTTGAAAATCTCCAATCCACAGTGCCGAACCAAACACTGTTCAGACCAATCATTTGAGGAGAACGTGGCGGTTGCTACAGGCGGGGTTAAGCAACAATGAAAGCTGTTTGCAATGTCTGCCTCCAGAGCAGTGGTTAGCTTGGATATAGCTCTAATATAACATTGAATTGGCCTGAACTGGACCATGTTTCTGCATGATATAAAGAAACAAAACACTCAAGCCTTTTTTTTCATGATGTGACAGACGTTTCTGCTCTTATGCTGACCTGTTTCAGCATGAATTTGGGAGAGTTACAGGGGGAAAGGGTTTGTTGTGTCAGTGGCTCTGTATAATGGTTGCTAGTGGAGTGATTAGCTCAGACTTAGCCACAGCTGCAGCTTTTTTCAGAGCTGAACCACTTTTTTTTAATTAAAACAAGAGCAGAAAGCAAAACTGAAAGCTTTTCCATGACAGGAAAGACATTTTCCCTCTTCCTGGTCTGCTTCAGCACGGGTTTGTAATCGTTACAGTGGGGTTTGCCAGTGTATGAAGCTGTAGTAGAGTGGCAGTTTAATCATTTTTAAAACACGACCAAAGAGCCACACTGCAAGCTCATCTTGGCAGGGGAGACGTTTTTGCACATCTCCCGACTGGCCTTGGCATCAGTTTTTTTCACTGAGAAGCAACAACGATCTATGGCAGCTCAAGCGTGCAACGTCATTGTGTCTTGTCGCTCTGATTGGCCCATCATGAATGTAACAGAACCTTCCTCCAGTCACCTTTTGAGAATTTTTTTTGAAAAGTTATTGGACAATAATAAACATATCTGCAGTACACATCAATGTAAACGTGCTGGAAGGGGGTGAATGCTTTTTATAGGCACTGTAAGATATGAGCAGTTAGTATCTTTTTATCCTGAAAGTTCTAATATTTTGTGTAAACGGTATGAGGAAATAGTAGGTTGTCTTGCATTGTAACAAAGCTTGTGTCTGTGCATGTTGGAAACAAGGCTCCCGCATGCTGGCGTGTCTCCATGCCCCTTTGCTGCACTCCTTCTAGGAGGAGCACAGCACATATGGCCCCCTGGGCGGTATGGATGGATCGCTGCAATCAAAGTGGGAGGACATGAGCATGAGAAGTATCCCATCTGTCATAATGTCCTCTCATTCTGAAATGGATTAATCACGGTCGGGTAGAAAAACAGTGAGCAGAATAAAAAGCATCATAATTATCTGCTGCAGGATTAGGAAGTTAACAAGTTTGAGATTTCCGTTTCAGAATTAGCAAAAATCTGTTTGTGACTGCCTCATTTGGGCAGTTTGTCATCCCTTCCAGTCTCCACATATGGGTCTAACTCCACATGAAAGCATGTTTTTTATTTAAACATAGCCAGGCATTAATCATCCTAAAAACATACAGCTGCTACCTCAGTAATCTATAGAAAGCTCAAAGGCCACAGTGGGGAGTCAGTCCAGAAACGGTTTCCTTCTGATCTTTTCATACATCAGAGATTTTCTGCTTAAATTTGAACTGTGCAAAAAAACAGCAGTTTAGCTTGTTTAAGCATGTTGGTGTATAAAATAAAGTAATTCTAAAAAAGTATTCACACCCTTGAAAGTTTTCACAACATTTGTAACAGGGACTTTATTTGAAGTATTTCCTTAATAATTAAAACGGTTATCTGTTTTGTTTATTAGCAAGATGAGAGCTGGATTTGTTTATGACAGTGTGCCAACCGAAGGCTTACTTCCTGTTGGGTAAACCTGTACGGCTTTAAATGCTCTCCCTCAGTGGCACTTAAAACCATGAAGTGGAGCTGTCCATTCAGCTGTGGTGCTGAATTCATTTCAGTACCACAGTTAAAGCTTGATACTCTTCTCAAAATTTAAAGCAATATCATAGCACAACAAAACCTCGCTAGATCTCTCTCTCATATAGATGTGTGTGTGGGTGTGTGTGTAGAGAGAGAGAGAGAGAGAGAAAATGCCATGTAGTGTTGTGTTATGTAAGTATGACCTTTTGAAATTGTGATTTTAAATTTTAGCTCATATGTTGACCTGTAAAACCAGCAATTTTTAATTTTATCTCATATTTTTACCTTTAAAACTTGTAATTTTGGGTTATATCCAATTTTGACCTTTTAAACTCAAGATTTTGACTTTCTAACCCATATTTTACAGTTTCAAATTCATGATTTCAAATTTAATATCATGTTTTGAGCTTTAAACTCATGTTTTTGAGTTCTGTTACACGTTTTGTCCTTTGAACTAAAAAGTTTTAGTTTTTATCTCATATTTTATCCCTTTTAACTTGTAATTTTGACTTTTATCTAAATTTTTGACCTCTGAAACTCATGATTTTGACTTCTAACTCATGTTTTCACCTCATCAACTCATGAATTTGACTTTTTATCTTACATTTTGAGCTTAAAACCTCATTATTTAGGGCTTTATTTCATATTTTGACCTATTAATCTCATGTTTTTAAATTTCAGCTCATATTTGACCTTTCAAACTCATGATTTTAAATTTTATCTCAAATTTTGACTTTTTAAACTTATGATTTTGACTTTTTAACTCACATTTTGAGCTTAAAAACTTATGATTTAGGATTTCATGTCATATTTTATGATTTTAAATTCATGATTTTGACTTATATTACGTGTTTTGACTTTTTGAACCAATAAGTTTGACTTTTTACCTCCGATTTTGAGCCTTTAAACTTTAATCATTTATCATCATTGCCAAATTTTTCCCTTCGCCAAGGAGGTTTTGTGATCAGGTGGGTTTGTTCATTTGTTTGTTGGTTAGTTTGTTTGTTTGTTAGCAACATAACTCAAAAGCCATGGATGGATTTTCATGACATTTTCAGGAAATGTCACAAATGGCATAAGGAAGAACAGATTAGATTTTGGGACTGATCAGGATCACCGTCTGGATCCAGGATTTTTTTAAAGGATTCTTTACTATTGGGAGATAGAGCTAATGGTGGAGGTCTGCGCTGTTACCACTTTACACCAGGAGATGGTGGACATGAGTAACTTCAATTGAGCACGTTTTTGGTGTGTTTCTATTCAAAGTTTTTAAGTTTATAGAGTTTTAAAGACGCACGCCCGGTGGAGGAGATGAGTCAGAGCGTAACAGAGAGAAAGACAGCGAATTGTAGAGAGAATACTCACAATGCTGGGAGGAATAGAGGAATATTCACCCTCTGCCATGACTTTCAGTCATCCGGTGAGACCATGGTTGCTTCCGTCATGACAGTCCACACGTAGCGAAGCCAGCACTTTGCCTCACTGTGTCCCCACCCCACTGGGGAGGGAGTAATCGGCAAATTAGATTTTGGGAGTGATCAGGATCACCGTCTGGATCCAGGAATGTTTTTGAAGGGTTCTTCACTATTGGGAGATAGGGCTAATGGTGGTCTGCGCTCTCTGAATGCTTTTCTAGTTTCATAATTCATCACTGGTGAATATGAGTTTGACAGATTATGGTTAAATGTTGACCCTGTCAGGCTCTCAGGTTTAGGGCTGCGACTAATGATTATTTTTTATGCCGACTAATCTATCAATAAATTTCCAGATTAGTTGATTGATCGCGATTATTGGCATACTATTTTGGATCCCCATTTGACATAAATAGTAGCAATTTAAATAGTAGTGGTTCACCTGCCTTGCAGGTTACAAATAACTGAAGGATGCCTTTCTTTAAAGTGACTGGTATGTCTATGAAAATAAATAAAGCAAGTTGCCCATCCAAAGTCCACGAGTACAAATAAAGCTTAATGTAAACAAATCAAACTTCCAGCCCAAGTGACTGAACATTAGATTATAATTTCTTTAAATTGCAGTGCAGGAACAACATGTCAACATGTTCTGGTGTGAGGCTGACTCTCTTCTTTGAGTAGTGAACTACAAGTACAGATGAGTTTTTACCGGCTGGTATTTGATTTTACCAATATCAGAAACAATAATCCGATTAGTCGACACTTGAATTCCCGTGGCGACAAATTTTTAAAGTCGCCGTAATCGATTATGGCGACTAATCGTTGCAGCCCTACTCAGGTTAGACCTAAATTCAGAACCTGGATCCTGCTGTCATTCAGTTTGACACCCCTGATTTAAATGGAGGCTTCTTTTAAATTATTGTCTGATGCAGGAGCTGTGACTTCTCTTTTATTTTGTTTTTTTTTTTGCCTGAATATTTCACTACTTTTGGCACACATTCTCCTTAGATCCAGAAGGATTAAGAATGTATTTTCACATTTTGAACGTTTGGCATGGTTGTAAACAGCTGAAGACATTTTTTTTTTGTTGTTGTTTCTGTTTTTTCTATGCAGAAAAAACTTCTTGCTCTCCAGGGGAAGTTCTCTATCCAGACCCATGCCGCCCATTTGGCGATGGCTGCTCTAGACCTTTAAAATAATAGAGATTATATTGTTTTCTATCATATAGAAGTGAAAAAACATCAAAAGTTTTGCCAGCATTGGTTGAAATGATAGCGATAATATGTCATACTTATCTACCCAAGCACATACTTGAATCTAAGGAGAATAATAATATTTCAGTAAAACTATTATAATCTGTGTTCCCCTCAATTTCTCTGCCCGCTTTAGAAAGCAAGGCCATTCCAGAAAACTGGTTCTATCTCTACCACTGATCAAACCCCTGTCACTTACATTTTATTGTGTGGCTGTCTTTGCCAAGTCAAGAGACTGTGTATTTGTTATTTACGGAGGGCTCCTAGCCTATTTTCCCCCAGCAACAATCCATTCAAGTGTACATCTGCCTGTTGCATCTGGCTGATCAGAGTGTGGAGCTTTAATATGCTGCTGCTCCTGCCAGGACAGGTAAATAATCAAATAATTCTCACGTTTCCACCTTTAATCACAAGATGAGTATTTTTAGCGGCCAAGATGGAGTCACAATAAAAGTCGAGGAAAAAAGGGAGCTCATTTTCATTGAAGGCATTATTATTGAGTGTAAGCTGCAGTGAAGGGGGGCTGGGGAATGGAAATAGCACACTGTGTGAACAATATGATAGGAAAGCTTTCATAGTAGCATGCTTTTTTAATCATTAATGCGTCAAATGTAGGCACTACAGTAGCATATTGTAATTTTCTAATTAGCTAAGAGGAGAGGCATAGAAGGGGAAATACTAAGTAAAAATGATCTGTGTCTAATTAAGATTCAAATCACTGGATGTTATTTTGAACATTTAAAGCACAGAGCTTTTCCTTTTATGTTTGAATGTAAACAGAAATGGTGTCTGCACATTCTCAGAACAAATTATTGTAACAGTAGAAGAAGACATGTGCTGCCCACACAACTTTGAGTGTTTCACATCACTTGTACTGAATGCGCTAAAGGCAAAGGAAGACATATCAAATGTATTATAATTTTCAATTTTGACAAAGCCGAATTTCATATCTTCCCGTGTAGGAGGCCGCCCACACGGCGTTGAGATGTGAGGCCTGTGCTGCAGTGATTCAGCTTCACACGCATAGCAGCGAATATAGGTGGCAGCGAGAAGAAAAAGATCCTAGAATGCCCTTCCTCCTTTTAACATTACGTTACAGTCGGCGTCCGAGCCAGCTGGACGAGCACGGACATTAGTTTTACATTTGACTAACCAGGTTTAAAGCCTTGAGCAGCTCCCACTCAAAGGTTCATTTTCAAAGCTGCTCCCTGACACTCGAACAAGTTGGCGCTCAGCTTTCATGTTAAAACGGCCAGTTGCTGCTGCTAACTGTTTCCGTGTCTTCAGGCGAGCAATTATTTTCATGGCCAACATAAAAAGTGAGAAAGTGATGAGTAAGAGCTCCCACCGATGAGCAGACGGCGCCCAGTCTGAGTGTGTTGTGTGTAGACAGAGTGCAGTATGCTTATATGTAAATCTCATGAACATTACTGAAGATTTAGGACCATCCTGACATTTCCAGGGTAATTTTGCCCCCATTTTCAACGTCCTTCTTGAATCTTATTTAAGATAAGTTGACACGGAACTGTTTGCAGAATCATCGAGAGTTTGAATCTGCATTGGTATGTCAATGAAATCATACAGAGCGAGTATAAAGAAAGGTTTTATAATTTATCAGCCACAAGAGAAAAACAACTGTATATAAAAAGATAAGGCAAGAAATGTGTTGATCCTCTCCCTTTCCCAACTTGGAAATATACTAATAAAACAAAAGGCTGCAAGTAACTTGAAGGAGATGAGCTCAAAAGATGAGAGGAGCTTCTGCTGTTGAAAGAGAATCTTTGAAATATTGGGTTGACTTTGATGCTACACAGACAAATACTTTTATGTAAGAGTGTATTTAAGTCCTCCATGACATGGAAAAATCCCACAATGTGCAGTTACTTTCTTCAATATTGAGATGAGAAAAATCTTAAACCCTTCAGCAAACATAGTCTGTAACTATCCAGTCTCAGAGCCCATCGTTTATCCCCGCCTGATAAAGACTTTTTACCTCTAAGAGCAGAGGGGAGGTTTCTGTAGTTCCAGAGAATCCGGCGCTTAGGACAGGAATTCAAGGCAGAGCTTCCTTTTCTATTTGGTCTGCAATGTAAAGGCTCTGTTGTTTTATTCTTTAACCTCCAGAATCATCTGACGAGTCTACAGGACATAACATACTACAGCTTTACTCATGCTTGCTTTGGTAGTATAAGCCTGAAAAGGACTTTAGTTTGCTGTAATGTAAACATCAAAATGCTGATGTGTCAAAAAGTAGAGAAGCGAGATTTACCACAGGTACATGTACACAAGGACCAGATTTAGTCTCAACAGAGTCTCTAAATCAATATTTTGTTGATTAATATATTATTTTATTTGTGTTTCTTTTTTCTATCAAATCACAGGACATTTTTAGGCATTACCAGTGAGATCTATCCTTATCTATAATGCTGTATAAGGAGACAGAATTGGCTGGAAAGAGTGGTCCCTCAACAGTTATGATTTAGCACCAATGAACTCATGTTTCACTCTTTTCACTACTTGACTGCTTCATTTCTGCCATTTCTGCAATACTTTGTGCCACTTTTAACCCATTTTTGCCACTTTATGCTATTGTATCCCTCTTTAACCCACTTTCCTGCCTTTTCAATGCTTTGCAATTTGCTATTTTTTTGCACCATTTTGCCAGCTTTAACCCATTTTTTATTATTATTATATTTTTTGCCCTTTTTTGCCTCTTCAACCCAATTGTTTGCCTTTCTTTAACTCCTTTCAACCACTTTTCTTGCCTTTTTTATCCCTCCTTTATCCATTTTTGCAACTTTTAGTCATTTTTTGCTACTTTTCATTACTTTTTCACTATTTTTGCCACTTTAAGTCATTTTTTGCTACATTTCATTACTTTTTCACAACTTTTGCCACTTTTTAAAAAAATTTTTGGGGGCATTTTTGTTGCGTTTATTTGATTTGAGTCGGAAACAGGGACCAGAGCAGGGGAGAGACATGCGGATTCAACCTGGGCTGTCTACGTACGTTGGGAGCACCTTAAACCACTACACCACCTGCACCCCCATTTTAGCCACTTTAAACCCATTTTTGATCTACTATTTGCCCCTTTGTTCCTTTTATACTAATGTTTTGCCAAATTTAACCTCTTTTCAGCATTTTTCCTGCAAGTTTTTGTCCCTTTGTGCCACTCTCTAATCCCTTCTAACCGCTTTATCTGGCCATTTTTCCAATACTATTTTTTAATACTAATAATGGCTGACAAGTGAAGTCATTCTAGAACTATTTGAATGGTTTTTACTTTTGAGGTGGATTTAACAGCTGCAGACATTTAAAGCCAAAAGATCCTCTTAAAACCACATCATTTTCTTTTCCTGCTTTTCTGAATTTAATGATCTTCTCGGGGCCAGACAGGAAGCTTTGGGGGGCCTGATTTGGCCCCAGGGCCGCCAGTTGATGATCAGTGCTTTACCAGGTTTAACCGCTGCACAGTGCAGAGCAGATTTATGGCTGAGTTTCAAATGTTTGATTAAAAATGACTTGTTAGCTTTACTTTTAATGCAGATAATTGTACTAGAGATGAATACATCATTAGTACATCTTCACTGGGTCTGGTTTGTGCTGACACAGTTTGTTGTTGTTAGCATGGAGTGTTTTCTCTGTGTACTTCAAAGTCTGTTGATCAGTTTTTACAGCTCAGACTACAAATGTACTGCTAATGGAAACCAGAGCATGTAACATAGAGAAATTCTTAACTCCTGTGTACAGATTCTACAACTCTGTGTTGAATCTGCAAATAAAGATTGATCACAACCTGTTGGAAGATATATGCCTCCAAGACTGAATAATAATTTTTCCTAAGTTCCGGTGAACACACAAAATTTCTTATTTTATAATATCATGAATTAGCACCTACTCATCATCTGAGTCTAAGTTGAGTTCAACAGTGACCTTCAAGTTAAAGAGTGGATTTAGTCTGACTCACTTCACTGGTTTGTAGAAGAAACCACTTAAATCATAATTTATTTTGTTTTAATGAAGGCTCATTTTGCTAAATTACTCTTATTATACAGGTGAAAAGTCAAGCTTGGTCTGGTTTGTTCTCAAGAGAAGAAAATAACTGATTTTTAAAGTTGTTTTTGTTAAATGGAGGTGGATAGATCACTTTTGTTGTGTTGTTGTGACAAAGTGAGGGACAACAGTTTTCAGAACTTACCAGGCAATCTGACCTCTTCACTCACTTTCCTCAAAGCGAAGCTCCTTTTCATTCCTGTGCTGGTGACGTATGTGAAAGGATCTCTGTGCTGGTTGGACATCGTGGCGTGAGTCATACGCAATGACATAATACATACATAAGCGAATGCAGCGAACACAGTGTGAAGTCCTTGCTTAATACGCACAATTCCTGCCACACATATGCATCTTTTTTTTTTTGCCTTATTGCTCTCTCAAGTGTTTTTATCTTGACTTTTTTTCCACATCAATTAAGAAATGCTTAGACCTGCTTTGATCTGATACATGCAATCAAGATCGGGACACCCCTGGTTTTTGTTCTGTGTGGCTTTTAACCGACCCTTTCTTGTTGACTTAGCTTGTTGACATGGGCAACTGTGGCTCAGTAGATAGTCAGCCGTCTCCCAGTCAGAAGGATGTGGGTTCGATCCACATTCCTGACATGTCGATGTGTCTCTGGGAAAACACTTAACCCCAGTTTGCTGCATCGGTGGCGTGTACTCATGGTTAATTCTCTAAAGCAGCCTCTGCCATGAGTGTGTGAATGTGGAGTGAATGGGTGTGGGTGGGTAGGTGTGACCTGTGGCGTAAAAGCGCTTTGAGTAGTCGGACAACTAGAAAAGCAATAACAAGCTCAAGTCCATTTACTTTTTAGCTTCACTATTAGCACTTTTGTTGCAGGCCAGCGGGTTGCTTTGCCTCACAGCAAGGAGCCAGGTTGGAGTTGATTTTGGTGCTCTGTTTTCCTCCCACCGGGTGATTTGATGATTTATGAGGGACTCAAAAATGTGTTTGAACTGATGATTTAGACCAAGGGTCATCAAATACATTCACACAAAGGCCAGATTTAGTCTTGGCAGAAACTCTGGGGGCCAGACTTGCAAATAAACAAAAATTGAATTTTAAATTTTTGCCACTTTTCACCCATTTGCCACTCTTAAACTCTTTTAAATCACTTTTCCTGTTTATTTTATTCCCTTTGTGGACTCTTTTATCCATTTTTGCTACTTTTCTTGTGTTTATTTGCCACTTTTTGACCTATTTTTATTACTTTTGCACATTTTTTGCTAATTTTAACCCATCTTTGATACTTCTTTCCCTTTTTTTCCTCTTTTACCAATTTTCCTGCCATTTGTTGTCCCTTTGTTCCACACTGAAACCCATTTAGCCACTCATCACCCATTTTTACCACTTTATCTGTCAATTTTTGAAACATTTCTTGCAACTTTAACCTTTTAAAAAAAAATTACTAATAATGGCTGGCAAGTAAATTTCTTTTACTCCTTTTCTAATACTCCTTTTTTTCAAATAAAAAATGTTTAAAATTCCTCCGTGCCAAAAATGTAAAACCCTTTTCTTAAAAACAGAATTGAAATGGGTTGCAAATAATAAAATGGATTAAAAAGAGCAAAAATTGGTGGGATTTTAAAAGTAGCAGAGATGGGTAAGAAGTGGCAAAAAATTAGAAAAAAGTGGACAAAAATAAACAACAAAAAAAAAGGCAAAAATGGGTTGAAATGGCAAAAACAGGCATAATCAATAGTGTAATGTGGTTGGCATAGGTTAGTGAAAAAAGTGGTAAAAAAGGGTTAAATAGTGGCAATAATGGGTCAACGGGGCAACATTGGTAAGAAAATTGGTAAGAGTTAAGAAGTGGTAAAAATAGGCAGAAAATGTTGTGGAAAGGGTTTAAAATTGACAAAAAAAAATGATATTAAAGTGGCAGAAATGTGTTAGGATTAGCAAATGGGTTAAAATGGCAAAACTGGTGGAAAAGGTGGTGAAATGAGAATTTGTAAGTAGCATGAATGGGTTAGAAGCGGCTAAATTAGATAAAAGTGGCCAAATAAAGGTTTAAAGTGGCAAAATGGGCATAAGAGGTGGCTGAAATGTGTTTAAAGTGGCAAAAAATAGGCAGAAATATGCTGAAATGGGTTAACATGGTAAAAATGGGTATAAAAATAGTGAAATGTAGAAAAAATGGGCAAAAATGGGCATAAAAGGGATTAATAGAGGCAATTATGGGTTGACAAGGGCAATAATAGGCAGAAAGTTGTAAGAATCATTTTTTCTGAATCTAATGATTCAGATTCTAGGGTCCAGACAAGAGGCCGCCAGTTGATGATAAGGGATTTAGACCTCTGATTGACACACATCCATTTGAGAGTGCACCTGTCGTCTTGTGCAATTTCAAATTGGATCTGTAGCTCTGCGGGTACTTCAAGTGATGCGGGTGTAAGCTCATGGATGGAGGCAGTAAAAAGACCTTTAAAGTTTGCTTTGATTGAATATGGTGCTGAACTATAAAGACAACTAGTGTTCATATTGTAGGAGCAGGGAAAGGATACTAAAAACTTGTGATTTCACCTCTTACAACACGGGCTATCTGTCCAGCACACCAGCTGGACGCTCTGATTAGAAGGCTGGAATTTAAAAGCCAAAGAAGTAAATCATGGGTAAGGGTTACAGTTTAATGACTGCAGACTGGTGTTGATATACCACCAGGCATTATTCCAAAAGCATAAAACCAGAAAAGAGATGATAGAGTGAGAGGAGAGAATGGTGGATGCATCGATCGATCACAGCTAGACTGTGCAAATATCACAAAGATCTGATACTATTGAGTCGACTGCAGATCTAACTTCATGTTCTGACACCAGTATTGAATTCTTCGTGGACAACTTGCAGGTCTCACCCACTTATTTTTTCTTTAATATTGGTTTAGTTTGAGTGCAGCTTGTTTGTCTAGAAAGCAGAAATAAGATTTTCAAGTCCTCACATTTTCCAAGTGAGGACTCTCGCTCCTGTGCTTTTGAAAATCTCCTTATCTCTGGGCTCTCAAGGTTGCTGGATTGACGCAGGAATAATGACAGCTGTTCTGAAGCTGTTTTTGTGGTCTTGCATGTCCTTGATTATTCTTCTCCATAGTGATGTGCGCATGGTGTAATTACTGTACACCCACAGCCGGATGCTCTGGGCGATCAAATGGATCTTTGGACCAAATTAGCATCCCTCATTGAGTAGTAGATGAAGAAGAGATTATGCAGGTTGCATGTCTGAAGAGGTGGGACAGAATCTCTTTTTGTAATGTCAGTTTTTTTAAGAAAATCTTGAAAACAGAAGTGCATTCAGGGCTTAAAAACCTCGTAAAAGCACACAAAAATGGTCAACTTTCATTGAAATTTGTCAGATTATACAGTCGGTTGTCAAAAAGAGCACTAGCTCATTCAGTGTCCCCTCTTTGTTGTTGACAACATCTCATTACCCTATATAATTCAACCACCCCATGGACACAGCCAGTGACAGCTTGTAATTAATATTTTTTCAAAGCAAGTTTTTGAAACAGTTGGGAATAAAATGGCAAAGTTTCTACAGGTATGCACTCCTCAAAGAAAACTTTATAAAGGTTTAGCCTGACCTTTAGCCCAATATACAGGAAGAATAACAGATGTGCTATGAATGACTGGAGGCGTCTGTGTAATTCCAACCCCATCAAAAGAACATTTTAATTTTCTGCAACATTTTTCTGACTGATTTTACAATCCTCCAGAGCAGTCGGGAGAGAGGGAGAAATAACACGAAAACAATGGGAGGCAAAATCAAAGAGTGCAAATGAGAAGCAATGAAGAGAGCACGAGAAACAAACAAGATTAAAAAGAGGAGAATCAGATAGATGACAGGAGGGAAAGATGACAGGATAGAGATTAGAGGACAGCAGCTGGTGACAGTGAGGGGTCTCGTTTCTGAACGCTGGTGTAAAAAGCTGACACCTGGCCGGCACGCAAAGCTCAGCATGAGCAGCCAGTTCTGAAACCTTTCCACAAGTAAAGTGTCTCATTATAAGAGATTGTCAGGAGACGGGAAAAGAAAGACACTGTGCTGAAATATTTCACCTTTGTAGCTTGAGTTAAAAAGGGTTTTCTTGGCTTCATTAAAAAGGATATTGAATAAGCTTCAGGGAAAGCAGCAGTGTGTGCTGTGAGTAGCAACAAGCTCCGTAAATAGTTACATAATGCAAGGTAGTTGTGCATCCTCCATTAGAAGTATACCGGGTGCAAATCATCTTTGCTTTACACTAATAGTGCAGCATTTAAAGAAAATATTCCACAATGATAATCCATTATTTTGCATGCAGTTCTTAGCTATGCTTGCAAAGGATATAGTATTATGACTTTTGATACTGTATCAATTATTTAAAACAAATATTTTATTTGTGCGAGGCATTTTTTAGTGGTACATTATTCCTACTCATGATTTTTTGGTGACTAGACATGTTTGGATACCAGTTTTTCCATCCCCATATTGATACCGAGGTGTTGGGGGTATTGGCTGATACCAAGAACCGATCTGATACCAGTGTGAACTTTCTGGACTGACTGTGCAGACTAGCAAATTATTTTAGACCTATTTTGGACTCAGAACATGGCTCAACACATCTACAGCATCTGTGTGACCCTAGAAGTGTTTTATTTGCAGATTATTGTGAGTTTTACTGCTCAATATTAAAATAACAGATGGCTGCATCACAGGATCTCTCTGTCTCTCTCCATTATGCTCTATTCAGGCAGCATGAGAGCCTGCTATTGGCTAACAGACACTCACAAAGGGTAAACAATATGACCATTAGCATTCAAGCTAGTGGTAATAAATGATCGAAATTGGATTAAAATGGATAAAAAGACATTCAATGTTGGGTCCCATGAGTTCCAGGCTCGCTGAAAAGGGATTCAAAGGCATCAACAGCATCACTGGGAAAACACAACGGCTAGCTTCAAGAGGATAAACGAGTACGAGGGAACGATTTATGGTTCAAAACTTATTCATCTTTTGATAAACTTTGTCACTTCTTGTCGTGTACAACAGCGCCGGTCTGGGAGGCATTTTAACAATCACATTTAGAGAAAAACTGTAAGCAGACGCCGTTCTTCGCTGCTGCAGTGGGTCCTTCGGTTCTTCTTCGCTGCTCTAGAAATGGTAGCGTGTGCATGACGTGTTTTCCAGCAGTGAAAAAGAATAGATTTCTGGTTTTAGCGCTATCGTTCAGCATGGCTAAACAAAGCTAAACATAAATCTAAACGCATGATATTGGATCGGTGCATAAACTCGTGTACTTGACGACACCAGTACCCGCATTTTAAGCAGTATCGGGCGTGTTTCGGAATCAGAATTGGAAACACTGTTGTTTGTGAGTTTTTGCCTTTTGTGGAGACTCCATAGCAACGTCTACCATCAGTGTGTGACCGTGTAGGTGTGCTGTAAAAGCGCTTTGAGTAGTCAGACGATGAGAAAAAGCTCAAGTCCATTTACAATTAGCCATATTCATTGGACAGTTTGCACTGATTAAACTATTCAGCAGACTTAATTTGTTTTCAGTCCGTCCATAATTGGGTTAATTCAAGTCCCATAAATGAACATGTGATGCGTGAATCACCAGGTTTTGTAACCCCGTTGACCTAATGTTGGTAACTTCTGAGGGTTTTGCTCTGCTCTGTTGAACAAAGGACATAAAAACATGTTATTGACTGCATAAGGATGGCTTTTGTACTGCTTTATCAGGCTACTCTTCCTCTTCTATGATGTCTCAGTGCATTACAAGGCCAGCAGACTGAGCAACCACTAAACCAGCTAAAATATCAAAACACAAAATGGTGTCTTTTCAGTTTAACAATGCAACATAGAGTGATTGTGATGAATTCAGATGTGTTAATACTTTTCATGTTGTAAGTTTCCAGAAAAAAACACCATAAGACCTTGGTATGAGTGTAGCATTTATATTGCATTCGGGATTGAATTGAACCACCTGTATTATTCAGTCTTTACTGCATTATTCTTAAATGCCAGTGGAGAAGCTCTGTAGATTTCCTGTGTGTATTATTCTCTGATGAAGGACGATGCTTCCTGTACATGAAGTGTTGAGATTGAAAAGGATTTGTGACTATGATCAGTCCAAAAGTAAAGAAATTTTTTACCAAACTTTTCTTTGTATGTATTCCTGACACTAGATTAGAATAAATCAATCTGATAAATCAATCTGGCCTTGCTTAAAGTATCTGAGTAATTACACTTTATGCTCAGTTGTACCCTGTAGGAAACATTCTGAGTTGTAATGCTTCCAAATGGTAGAAGAGCAGCTCTGTGAGTGGGGATGTTAATATTTAAAACCATATATGACAGTTTTATCTGCAGTTCACCTTACTGCAAGTGTAAAAAAATATTTATATCTTCCACCTGGAAGCAGTGCAGGCTACCTTCTAACTCCAAGCTCTAACATATTGTACTGAGCAATCTTTCCATGTAGTTTGAGGTAAAACGAGCACCCTGGTCATTTCACTTGTACTCTCCTATTGTGCCACAGTCTATTTACATGCCTGTGGACAGCTTTATCAGCTTTAAGTCAACACACTAAATGTCAGGAGGCTGTAGCAGCATTTTGTTCATAAGTACTGATTTTACTGTATTTGCTGCCAGCACAGAGCGTGGGAGCAGCAAGTCACTCTGCTCTGCGCTGCCCTCCGTTTCCACAACTATTCTCTCTCTCCCTTACAGCCTGTTTTTTTAGTTAAGTTATCAGAGCCAAGACTTACTTCATAAAACTTTGCCTTAATGCAAAACAAACTCTGAATATAAATGTAGAATCCATACGGAAGGGCATGTTTAGATGTTGAAAACTTCCTCGTTTCCTTCTGTAGTCTGAGCAGCATTGTCTGTTCGCCATCAGAAGGCTTGGTGCTGTAATGCAGTCATGCAACCCACTGGCTATCATGTGATGGAGATTTTTTTCAAGCTTTGAATACATACACAATCTCTTCATGGTATTGTCTAAAGCAGTGTTACTCAACCCTGCTCCACCAAAGAGCCAAATTGTTAAAAAATGCCTTTGCAGGAGTCACAATGTAAGTGGTGGCAAAAACTGATTAAAGTGGCTATGAAAACAAGGAAAATGTGGCAAATAATGGTCAAACAGAGGTAAAAAAGTGGCAAAAAGGGGCAAAGTAGGCATAAAATGGCAAAAGGTGGGTGGAAAGTGGAAAAACAGGGAGATAAAAGTGCAATATAGGGCAGTAAGTGGCAAAAATGGGTAAGAAATTTTCAAAAAATTAGTTACAGATGGCAAAAAATGGCCAAAAAAGCGAAAACATGGCAAACATAAAAGTCACTCAAATGGGCAAATTGTGGGAGAAATGGTGAAATGACATCAAAAACATGGTAAAGATGAGTGTAAAAGTGACAAAGATGGGCAAAGATGTGGGAAAAAATGGTCAAAGAAAAGCAAAAACATGGCAAAAATGAGTGTAAATGTGACGAAGATGGGCAAACGTTGGAAAAATGATCTAGAGGCAGCAAAAACATGGCAAAAATGAGTGTAAATGTGACGAAGATGGGCAAACGTGGGGAAAATGATCTAGAGGCAGCAAAAACATGGCAAAAATGAGTGTAAATGTGACGAAGATGGGCAAACTTGGGGAAAATGATCTAGAGGCAGCAAAAACATGGCAAAAATGAGTGTAAATGTGACGAAGATGGGCAAAAATGTGAGAAAATCGGTCGAAATGCAGCAAAAATATGGTAAAAATGAGTGTGAAAGTGACAAAGATGGGCAAAAATATGTGAGAGAAATGGTCAAAAAGCAGCAAAAATATGGCAAAAATGAGTGTAAAAGTGAAAAGCTAAAGTGACTTTTCCTAATATTTGTTTGAATAGCTTCTACACTGGGAACATCTTTATCATAAGATTTAAACCAGGTTTTGAGATTAGAGCCTGCCAAGCTTTTATCCTCCTCCACTGAAATAGTGCAGCTATAAAAAATTGCTGTGATGTCTTCAAGATGAGAATCAACTTGCATTTTTTTAAGTCATTACTGAAAGTGCAAGCTAACAACAACAACAAGTTAAATGAAGAGGTAAACATGCAAACATTTAACATTTTTATGCAAGCATGCTTTCAATAGGGGTGCATGAATGCATCGGTGTAGCATCTGTAGCCTTCTGCACATGATAAGGAATGAACAGATATCACTAGCCAATGTTTATCTGCTGTGTATAATGAATTTCATGATGGCATCTAGTTCACATAACTGCTGATTTAAAGATGGTTGTTTTAGTAGAGGAAGTGATGATAAAAACATCGTCATTGTTGTCATCTGCTAAGTTATTTGTTTGAACATCGGTTTGGGAGTTGACCCAGGCTTCACAGTGGATACACCTCTAGTTTTGATTAGAGATGCTCCAATACCATTTTCCCTTCTCTGTACCAACACCACTGCATTGAGTATTGGCTGATACCGAGTACCAATCTGATACTGCAAATGGCAAAGCACAGCCTCTCTGTGACGCTTAAAGTTATTTTATCTACTAATTATTGTGAGTTTTACTGCTAAATATCAAAATAACAATGACACAGAAGGCCACGTCACAGACTCACTGTCTCTCTTTCTCTCCACTATGCATCACTCAGACTGTCTCCATAATGATCTGCATGTTTAAGGATGCACAGTTTGACACAGCATGACATGATGATGGAACATCCTGCCATCGGTTGACAGCCCCTCACAAAGCATTCAGGGAAAATATGGGGGTTAGCATTCAAGAAGGAAGGAGTTAAGTCTTGCTTTGGGCTTGACTCATCTCTCCCTGCCTGTTGAAACACCTCACTGACAGTGTTAATTATATAGACTCAAATATGACTGAAGACGGTTGTTGCTGGTGTCTCAAAATGTATAAAAACCTCCACAGAGTGGACTGCATTGATTGCATGGATCATAAATAAATTTCAATGCAAGTAAGTAGGATTGGGTGGTATTTATTTTTTTAAACTGTCATATCCCTCCAAATTTTCCTGGAGTATATGGTATTACCGCCAGGTGTTCAAAAATCCCATTATACAGGCAGTTGTCAGTGTTCACATGCAAACACAGACGTTGAAAAATAATGTTTATAAGGCAAACTTTACAGGCGAGCTGGAAGTGATTTATAGTTAAAGATTTGTTCCGACATTTAATAAGTAATTAAATGATTTTTGATCGTGTGATTTTAAAAAGATAAAGATTGACCTTTACTGTTATTTATTTCGGTGTTATGCATCAATAGTGAGCTTTGACCAGCTGCAGTGTAACTTCACAGCCCGCCAAGCACCAATAAACAGTACCTACATTTCATATAAAAAGGGATAAAGATAAATTTGAACAATTTTTATAAATTTCAGATGATTCTAAATGTGCCTGGTGTTGCAGCAGCAGGACACAGCACATCTACACCCAAAAAGAAGAAATAAAATGTTTTTAAACTCATGCAGTCTTGAATCACTTTGCAGCCACTGGTGCACATTTAACAGTCTGGCTTTAAGAGTTTGACTGGAGAAGACAACAGCATGGTGCCAGTTCTGCCATGGAGCGTGAGGATATATGCATCTGTATATATGAACACTTTTGTTGTTTGCTAAATCAGCCCAACATCATTTACATGAGTTCTTTCATCACTTTTAATAGGGATGCACGATGTTGGGTTTTTGACGATATTCGATATATAAAATTTACAGTCGATATATGCTGAAATACACAGAAAAAAAAAAAATCAGATGTAAATATCGGCAGAAATTTTGATATCTGCTGATACCGATATTTGCCTTTTTAAGCTAATATCTGCCGATACCGATATCAGACCGATAATATCGTGCATCCCTAACTTTTAAAGCATCTTCACACACAGGCGGTGGAACTGCAGGTGGACATGGGTCCATACTCTCAAGGCATTTATTCTAAAAATGCGGTCATTACGCAGCACTGTCTTCATGATGGTAATTAAAGCTGTACTGCGGCTATTTTTTGATACCTCATGGTGATACCACCCATTCCGAGTGATTGCCATGGTTGCATCCTTTTTTTGTTCTTCTAATCTAAGTAGAAAACCTACTACTTGCATAAAATCACATCTTGTCAAACTGTGCAAACGCAAGCGTGCTTGGCCTGATGTTACTAATGTGAAAGCAGGCCAACAGCTGAGCAGCAGGAGTGGTACAAAACAATCGTGCAGAGTCTTCTGTGTTTCTCTTTTTTTCACTTTCACTGGGCTTATCAGTGACTGTGATCATCCAGAAAAATGAGGTTATAGCAAGTGTCCTATAGCACCTATCTGCTCAGAAATAAGGGAACAAAAACTGACCAATCTGAGTGAGTTACTCACAAATCTGTTTACTGGTGAACAGAAACAGCATGTTTGCAATTATATCACTGCAGTTTTTGTTCTCTATTTGGATAATCTCATTTGCATTGCCTTGCATGAAGTCAAACATACAATGAGTGAAAGACAATGTGACTCTTCCAAGTGTACATAGAGTTGACCTTTATGTCAACTATAGCGAATGTTCTCCTCCCTGCTTAATCCATCTTACCGGCTACAACTCTGTAATCAGCCTGGAGCAGCCCATTCCTGATGCTTTGTCATCACCGATGCTGCTTACACTTTCAGTGGGTTGTCAACATGCTCAGTGAAGTACAAAATAATTAGCAGCACAAGTGGTGCACCACCTCTTTGTGTTGTGCGCTCCACATGGACTCAGATTGGTAATTAAGTCTGCAAGTGTGAGATAAGGGAAAATAGACGAAAGACACAAACATGCCTATGCACAATACATGTAGCACAAATCACGTTGAACAAAATGAGTAGTAGTTGACACAGATCTGTTTGATTTGTCTCATCATTTACTGCTAAACACTGACTAGCGCATAGTGACTTTTCAAAAACGTGCAGAGTAATGATGTAATTTGGGAATAATTATGCAGAGGAACTTCTCTCACCAACTAGAAAAAGGAGTTAAGATTTGACAAAGTTTCAGTTCTCCATCTCTGTGGGTAGAGATCATATTATTTCTGTGACCAGAAGTTCATTAAGGAAAAAAAGAGAATCCATCGCCCTGAAGGAAGCGGCGCTTTGTGATGCAGGATGATAACATTTCTGTGTGAAATCTTGTCCTGAACAGCTTTGAAGTTTTTCTTTCTTTTTTTTTCAACACGATCAAAGGAGGGTCTCGTGTTTTGTCTCATAATTACGGAGCATTTCAGACACATTGAGCATGGAAGCAAAGTACAAAAGTTTCAGAGATCATCCAGAGCAGTTTGTGAAATCCAGGAAAAAAATCAGCATCTATCCTCCATCTTGAAAGTGGAAAATCAACATTGAAAATGTACCTTTAAAGTTTTTATCTAAAAAAAATGAAGTTCTCTGAGGGGCTGTTTTTTACTAGATAAAAAACAATAATTTTCTCAGCTTACATTTTCTGCATGGTAGCTGCAAAAGCAGTGGAAGTGTCCTAACCACATGTGAAGCAAGCAAGCAGCAGTGAGGAAATCAGATAAATTACATTGAACCCTACTGTAGTATCCTGACAGCACATTGCAGCACCCCCTGTCGCCTCATTCGTATTTCTGTCTGTTGCTCCACATCAATGAAGAGAAATAAGAGAGACAGGAATCACATGGTACCAGGGTCAGAGTGCACCAGCTGGTTCTACGCCATATTCAACTTACAGCTAGAACTTAAGACTGACTCAAAGTATGCATGGTTTCTCACTAATGGTGAGCCACATGTTGGCTTAAAAAGGGTGCAATATAAGAATCTATTTTCTTGAAGCAATAGAAGGTCCACAATCAAGTGAAAATTATGTAATAAAGATAGAGGTGTTGAAAAATTTAGCCAATATCAGTAAAAATATCAAAAATAAAACCCCAAATTGAGCTGAAAAACAATAGAAGTGGAAATATGTTTTTATATTGATGTCAGCCCCTAAAAGGCATACATTGTGTTTAACCCCTTAAACCCTGTTGTATCATATTTGACACATACTTTTATGATACCTCAATCTAATCAATATGATTAAGAATTACTAAAAAAACTTATGAATACAGTCTGAAAAATGATAAAAATGCCCTCAAGTGGATTATCAGTTACCACAAACACATAATGTATCAAATGAGATACAAAAAATATATAGGCTATGTTGAATTTTATGGAAATTTGGATTTTTGTTTTATTTGATTTATGTTTTAAAACCTAAATAATTCTTAAAATGTTTAATATTCAATCCTGAGAGGTCCTAAACTTTAGACTGAGTCCTGACTGGATTGTGTCATTCAAGGACGATTCTCAGCAATTATGGCAGCATTTACAACAGCTTAAAACGAGCCGTGAACATAAGAGAGAAGGAAAACAGGTAGGATAATGAAAGTCAATATTTTTCTCTGTTTTGGTTTGAAAGGTTTTAAAAAGACTTAAATTTGATTCAAGGAATCGCACATCAACCCTGACAAGAGACAGAGCTTTATAGACTGTCTGCAGTTTTAGCAGAATGACGGCATTAAAGGACCTTAAATGAAAACATGCCAAAGAACATAAACATATAAAAGCACATAAGTACTTAAGCACATAAGCTCATGAGCACATAAGCTCCAATATCAAAAGGCAAATAAGCTCAGACAGAAGTACATATGCACATTCTGGCAGGATAATGACGTTTAGATTAAAACACAAAGCAGACATGTGGTGGCACTTCTCCAGATTATAACAGCAGAGTCACAGAAGATAACGTGTCATAAAGGACCAGTAGTACTCAGTAATACCAAGTCTTTTAAAGACTTTTAGATCATTTACTGTTTGAATTCTTTTTATGCTTCTGTGCAGATGATCGCTGTTATTTTTTAAGGTTGTTTTCATCCATGTGTTCATCCGTCCAGGTCATTCTTTCTTCAAATTTTGCACACCTGTTAAGTCAATTAACTACTTAAATTTGTCAAAGGTCTGAGCTTCATGTTTACACCCTCCCCCCCCCCAGCCTGAAATATAAATATCAGGTATGGATTATATTTTAGAGATTTTAACTCCACTTTTTCATTGGAAATAGAATAAAATAAAATAAAATAATTTCTATAAAACCCATTATAAGGCATATTTTCCTATTATTATCATCTTTTTTATTTATGTTGCAGTGCCAGAAACTCACACTTGTGGTCCTAGGGGCAAAAACAGTCAGCTTCCTAAAATCAGCTGTAAAATTTTGTTTTTTTTATTTACACACACAAACCATTATCCCCATCAATAGTGACACACGTGTCATTTTAAAGCAAGGCCCCGTTGCAGAAAACAGTAAATGGGTAACATTTTGAGATATGCTTTGAATGGGAAAAAGTAGTGCCATCTGGTGGACAAGTATAATTTTTTAAAATTGAAAGCGCAAAGTCCAAAATGAAATGGAAACATAAAGGAATGCATTCGTTTATTTTAAGATAAATGTTTGAGGGTTTCACTGGTTTTCAATGGGACACTTTTGGTCCTTAGGAGTAAATGTGTCAGTTTTTGTGTGGCTTAGCCATTTATGCTAATTTAAGGAACTGAGGCAACAGAACTAAAATGTTAATATCCTCTGGCTTTTTTTCTCGCGGGGCTCAAAGGAAAAAGGTTGGGAATCACTGCTTTAAACTCTGATTTATTTGACTTTTCCCCCTAATTTGATGTAAATGATTTTTCACTCCTGCACGTCAACCTTTGATCGCAAAATGTTGTGAATGTTCCTTTAAAATTAGTCTTGTTTTATTGGGGGTTTTATTTCCTGGTGTTCTTTTAAGGTTAGCCTGCTCCACCCCTACTTTCTCCATGACCCACACGTTCATACACACGCACACACACACACACACACAGGTCTCATGCCAGATAAATTATGGATCAGAGCTACGCTTGGCCATCGTTGTGAAGAGTTCAAAGCGGAAGCAGTACTGTAACCCACCCACACACGTGCACACTCACACGTAAAGAGAGTATGCATCCCCTGCAGCTGCACACCTATACAGCAGAAAAAATCAGGGGGAGAAAGGAGCTGGCTGTGTGGTGAACAAACAGGGTGGAGTGTGTGGAGGACAAGATAAAGAGAGCTGAAGGAGAGCGGGCTCTCTCCTTTGACATGTTGCGGTCTCCATTGGCTGATTCTGCTGACAACCAATGATGTGACCACACATGACAGAAGTGTTGTTGAAGGAATCTGGTAATGAGGGCAGAGAGGTGACTAAGTACAGTTAAAGACATGTTGCCCTTCAATTAAACCTCATAAAAAGCTGACAGCTTATGAGGAAAATAGCCTGTTGATGCAGTTAACTGACATGCTGCTGAGATGTTTCAAGTGATGGATTTTAATCCTAAGGTCGAGCCTTTTGCCACTGGCGTAGTCCTCAATGGATGAGCCTCGTTGTTGTTGGTAATCTCCTGCTGTCCAGTCAGCAGCTGGTACATGTCTTCAGATAACTGCTGAATTATCTCATGAAATATCACATTAATGACGGTTTCTTCTGTTAAACCTACATTATGCCTAGGGCTGTGCTTTCTGTTGGGCCCCGTTTGACAGATGCCCCCCCATCAGCAAATAAGCATTTGATACTCACTGAAAGATCTATCTCACACTGGTGGCAGAAGGAGGGAGTGTGTCTGTCTCTTTAATACTTATCATTGTTTGATTTTCTTGTTTAAATTATTGTGAAGTCTGCTGTAGCTTCATTGTTCTTTTTTTTAAATATATTTCTGGCCTTTATTTCAGAGAAGGACAGTGGATAGAGTTGGAAACAGGGATGAGAGAGTGTGGAAAAAACGTTTGGGAAAGAAGCCCCAGGCTGGACCAAGGATGGCCATGTGGGTTCATTATTATCCCTACGTTCACCTGGAAGTCCAGGTTGGATATCGGAAAAAAATCCAGTATGGTGCGTCCCTACTTTGTGGATATTTTCCCACCGTTTTCCTGCTTTTGCTCATTTTTGCCATCTTTTTGCTTCTTTTAGTAAATTTTTCCCATCTTTTGGCTGCTTTTAGCCCATTTTTCCCCACCTTAATCCTGCTTTTAGTCCATTTTTCCCCACCTTTATCCTGCTTTTAGTCAATTTTTCCCCACCTTTATCCTGCTCTTAGTCCAATTTTTCCCACATTTCTGCTGCTTTTAGCCCATTTTCCCACCTTTTTGCTGCTTTTAGTCCAATTTTTCCCACCTTTTTGCTGCTTTTAGCCCATTTTCCCACCTTTTTGCTGCTTTAAGCCAATTTTTCCCAATTTTTTGCTGCTTTTAGCCCATTTTTCCCAATTTTTTGCTGCTTTTAGCCCATTTTTCCGAACTTGTTGCTGCTTTGAGCCCATTTTTCCAAATTTTTTGCTGCTTTTATTCCATTTTTCCGAACTTGTTGCTGCTTTGAGCCCATTTTTCTGAATTTTTTGCTGCTTTTATTCCATTTTTCCCACCTTTTTGCTTCTTTTAGTCCATTTTTGCCAACTTGTTGCTGCTTTGAGTCAATTTTTTCACCTTTTTTGCTGCTTTTAATCAATTTTTGCCACCGTTTTGCTGCTTTTAGTCAATGATTGCCACCTTTTTGCTGCTTTTAGTCCATTTTTCCCACCTTTTTGCTGCTTTTAGCCTATTTTCCCACCTTTTATCCATTACTATTTAAATTCTCAATTTTAGGACGATTTCTACAGCTGAGGTATGAGACATTCACTGATATTGTTTGCTCTTTATTATCAAAGTTAGAATTCTTCAGGCATGTGGTTTACGAAGCTTCAATGAGCAATATTAAAAGGGTCAGACAGCCTTAATTGAAATTTATAACATTCTTTTGACCATGACAAGACCTAAAGAGGACTCGCTATCTCTCACAGCAACCTAGAAATGTGTTGTTTTTGTCTAGAAGATTACAAGTTGATGAGCGATAATAGCTCTGTAAAGCCATTATCACCGTACATTGGAATCAATGACAAGCCGATCATTATGTTTGGCTTATTAGTTGCAGCTTAATTGCTGCTGTTTCAACTGCAGATGGCATGGTGCCAGAGGGAAGCTCCACACAAACTTTATAAGAGTTATCCTTAAAGTGGGAACAGTTCTTTCAATGAGGCTTCTGAGTTTTGAGGTTAGAATCATTTTTTGGGGAAATGGATCAACAATGTGAGCATTGGCTGAACTAAACGACGTGGAAGCTGACGACTGTGTGGATAAGTAGTTTTGATTTCTATGAGTTACTTACATGTGTGGAATAAAGTCTGATTGATTTATGCTCTCATTTCAAGCATCAGAAAATCTATATTGTTTTCCTCCAGCTGTATTTTCTTTTCATGGTGTTGGCCTTTGAATAGAGTGACGCAGCGCAGTGATGAAGTCATGGAATAGCCTTTGATGCGTCTGATGCAGATAGTGGAAAGCTCAGTTTCCAGCTGCTTTTTGCAGATAAAGAATCTGCAATCTTGAGATTGGAGGAGACCATGAAACGTGGCTTGAGGGTGTCTTCAGGGTGTTTACCAAGTGGCTGGAGTGTGACAGCATTGGTGTTGAGCTGTGTGACACCTAATGGCTATATTTGTTATACTGTAGATGTTAGTTTCAGCAGTGCCTGAGAGCTGTGGTGATAAGGCTGACAGAAACTCAAAAGGGGATTAAAATTAGCATTAGGCCTTTTAGAGAGATCTCATATCTACCTCAAATGTAAGCCTTTATAAAAGCAGTTTTCTATTATCTTGAAGTGTGCGTTAAATAAAACCTTTGGATCCTCATGAACGGCAGAACAAAAGGCTCCCTGTGACAGAGTTCTTCCATGCAGTCAGTGCCCATCTGAAAGCTGCAGGCAGGAGCAGTTTTAAAATGCAGGCTCCAGGGTGGACAGTTGCCATCTTGCCTCTGGCTTTATCAATGCTGGCATCTGACACTGGCAGAAGTGCTGGAGCTCAACCCTCCGTTGAAAAAGGCGAGAGAGGGTCACGTATTTCCACTTCGCCCTTGGACACTTTTAACAAAGACATTGTCTGAGTGGTATCTAGAAAGAGGAAATGACAGTAGCTCTGCCCTTCATTGAGCTACGTCCCCCGTACAGTTTGTTTTTGGCCTCATATTCACTAAGCAGCTTGTCACCAAATACATCATCAGAGTTGACAACAGAAACCAAGCTGCCCCATATAAACACATAAACACACTTTAGGGGTTTGGGAGCTAAAGGGGTCGTTTTTGAGGAGGGTTGTATGAGGTAGTCGTTAGCCACAGGAGATGTCGTCAGGGCGGCCTCTTTAAGGAGAGACCAGCTGGACTGCTAGCAGGGACGCTAGGCTGTGGGTCATGAATGTACCGTGCTAAAACACTGGCTTCCTCGCTGAAAAATAAAGGGATGTTTTTCTTTTATTTGGTGTACATGCTCTGCAGCAGGATTGCATGGTTTTGGATTTTTGCAGATATCCAATATGCTGAAATGTTCAAACCATTTTAGCTGACACCCATACTGATATATACATTGTTTTTTACATATTTACTGTAAAAAGTACCATGTTGCTCCTATGCAAACCAGAGCTGAGAGAAGAGTTGGGAAGTCTTGTAGTTGTGTTACATGTATGGCGCTGTCAGAAACCACCCATAGCTGATGCTACATTTCGCTGATATTTAAGGCCAATATATAATTTAAACTGCCAGTATGTGTGGCTGATACATCGTTTGTTGTTGGAGGAGGAATTGGAGGGTCGCTGGTTCAAGTCCTGGTTGGACTGTGTTAGAAAATTGTTCTGAATAGCGGAGGTGGAAAAAAGTCCCAAAGTATATCCTAAACAAGCTAAATGTGGCTAACTGTAAGCTACCTGCTTCATCTATGGCAGTAGCATTTTCAGTCTGATTGTGGCATGGTTACAGCGCATGCTGTATTAACAATTGTGTTGCAAATCACAAAGTTTGTCCTCCGTTTATGCTTCGTGTTTGTGATTGTTATCGTGGCTGTGTTTGTTGTGCTTCCTCCCTGGTCGGTTTCCTCCCCAATCAGCTGGACAATCCCGCTTATGTTGATGAATACTGTGCATATTTAATATTTACAATCTCAAGTCAGAGCAGCTCTGACCGTCTCTCGTCTTACACCACAAGAAAATAAGTCAGGATTGTTTAGAGTAGTGGTTCTCAACTGGTGGGACACAAAAGTGGGCCAGCAGTTTTCAGTGGGTCGTGACTAGGTGTCTGTAAAAACCTGGTGGCAAAAAGTCCTAAAGTCCTTTTAATTTACCCAGTATTACTGTGAAATTGGGTAAATTTAAATGTTTGATCGATATTTCAACTTATTTACCTCCTCTTCTTGCAATAAATGGCTGCTGTTCCCATGATAATGAAATAATTTAAGACGTTCTCTAGAAAATTGGCAAAAATTGTCACATAATGATGGGGAAAGAGGGTCTAAAATTGGTCAGTTTCGTCCCTTTTTTTTTGTATATCAGGTGTTTTGGTCCAATCAGGCTCCAAACGGCAACATATTCAATTAAGTAAACATGCATTGTTGAAAATGTTTTGGAAACTTTGGTCGCGATCTGTCATAAGGCAGACTGATGGGTCCTGAGGCCAGACCAGTTAAGAACCACTGGTTTAAAGAACCGTCACATAATCAGAGGAAGGAATCGAGCCAAAAATTTGGGTAATCATCTTTTAAAAGGGAGGTGCAGAGTGAGTCCCTGCTCCAAGAGAAGTTCAAGTGAAGATTGGTGCAGCATCGGACCGTTATGGTGAAGAGAGAGCTGAGCTGAGAGGCAAAGCTCTGAATTTACCGGTGGATCTACCTCCCATCCCTCACCTATGGACATGAACTCTGGGTAATGACCAGATGAATGAGATCGCAAATATAAGCGCCCGAAATGAGTTTCCTCTGGAGGGTGGCTGGGCTCAGCCTTAGAGTTAGGAGTTCAGACATCCGGTGGGGGGTGGGGGGGCTAGGAGTAGAGCTGCTGGCATCAAAAGGAGCCAGTTGAGGTGGTTCGGGCATCCAATCAGGATGCCTTAGTGTTCACCTCCCCATGGAGGTATCCTGGGCACATCTGGCTCGGAGGAGACCTCGGGGAAGACCCAAAACAGCTGGAGGGATTATGTATCCTGTCTGTCTGGGAATGCCTTGGGATCCCCCAGAAAAAGTTGGAAAGTCTCACTGGGTAAAGGTATGTCTGGGTGGACTTGCTTAGCCTGGTACCCCACGACCCAGCTCTGGATAAGCGGATGAAGATGGATGGATGGATCCTTTAGAACAGGGGTGTCAAACTCAAGGCCCGGGGGCCAAATCCGGCCCGTGGTGCAGTTTTACCTGGCCCGCAGGTCTGAGGTCTGCAGATTTCATTTAGTATAGAAATAAAAATGTACCCTTGAAGATTTAAAATATCCTTTAAGTCATAAAAATTTGAAAAAGTAAACAGTAAAAATGAGGGAGGGAGGGACATGACTTTGTGTTTTCATTTAGCTAATATTTTCAATTTGCATCTTAAAATTTTGACTTAAACTTAGGATTTTGACTTTTTATCTCATATTGGGAACTTTTAGATTTCAATTTTGAATTTCAGTCTCATATTTTTCCCTTTTAAACTCCTAATTTTGACTTTTAATCCCATATTTTGACTTTTTAAACTCATGATTTGGAATTTTAGCTCATATTTTGACCTTTTAGAGTCACAATCTTAAATCTTAAGTCTAAATTTAGTATTTTTAATCCCATATTTCAACCTTTTAAACTCAATATTTTGAATATTATCTCATATTTTGAATTTAAACAAATGGTTTTGGATTTTATCTCATATTTTGACCTTTAAACTCATGATGTTTACTTTCTATCTCATATATTTGCCTTTTGAAAACAATAATTCGACTTTTGTTTTTGTGTTCTTACCTTTTGAACTAATATTTTATGTTTTATCTCAGATTTTGAGCTCTCAAACTTATCATTTTGACTCTAAAAAAGTCATTTGTCATCAATTTTTCCCCTTAGTTGTTTCCTTGTGAAAATAACGTTTACAGTTTATGGTTAAAATTAAAAGAACAAAAATGTTTTCCCTATTTGGCCCTCAGGTTAGACCTAAATTGAGATTTCTGCCCCTGCTGTGATTGAGTTTGACGCCCCTGCTTTAGAAGGTCTTTTAGCTTTTCCTTGTAGTTTGTCACAAAAGTGAAAAAACTGAATTTCCTCTCAGTAGAGTATATATTAGATGAATCTTCTAAGTCATTTATGTATGCAGCTCTCTATAAAAGTCCAAATATTTGAAACAAACAAAACCCCCATCAGATTCTCCCATCTGCTTCCATAGTAACACATTCACTTTCTGATTTTGCTCCGAATGAATGCAGAATGAGCCTATAAAAATAATTTCTTCTTTACCAGATGTTTAATAAATACATATATTGCAGAAAGCTGACATCCTAATTACTTTTAGTGTTAATTGTGCCTGGAGGCTGGATGTAATATGTGTGATAATGAGATGGCATTAAAATGCTGTGAACGAGACGGGGATAAGCTCTGATTGCAGATTGTTAACAAAGCAAAAACCATGCTGGGCTGATTGTTTGTAGAATATTCTTTGTATTTCTGCAGATAGAAGAATATTATTTTACTTTAGAGCGATAATTTTTATTGTTCTGTCTGCTAGCACCGGCCTCACTGTGAATACGTTTTCTGATAACAACCTAGATAGTGTCACCTGTCAGATACCTGGAGAGAACTTTTGATAATGCATGTAGAAGACATTTCTCATCCCAGGTGTTGTGCATCAGTTTTTCTCCTTCATGCTTTCTCCTCTTTCATCCACGGTGATTTATGTGATTTCCCACCCACTCAGTAGTTTTTTTTCTCAGCTCAAGCCTTCATGCAGAATATCCCTATTTTCCACCTCACTCACTCTCCTGTTAGACGATCAGCAGGAGAGCTCACTTTACTCTGAATTATTGATCAGATATTTTCCTCAACGCGACCTGTTAGACTCTCTCACTCGTTCTGTCGTTGGATTTTTATGAACATGGGGAAGCTGTCTAATTGAACTGCACTGACAAAATCTTTTTATACGCCGGAGCCTCTGCATGTATTTGTGATTACTTTGCTGATTAGGGAGTGCAAATTAGAGGAAGTTATGCGAGGTCTGTTATGCAAATCTACTAAGAATTGGTTTGCCTTCCACTTCACTGGAGCAGAACTGAGGTGTTTTTCAGGAGTCCCTCTGTAATGTTTCTTCATTTCTCTCTGCTCCAGCCAAGCCTCAGTCCTTTGGTCTGAGGAACAATGCAGCTTGTTACTGCGAGTTCACAGCAGGCGCCCCGCGGTTATTCAGCTCCACACTCTTGTCCTGTTCTATCTCACAAAGGTTTCAGTGTAAGCTCTCTTCTCGTATCACAGGGGACAGCTGTTGATCATGGGTAAATGTCTTAAGTATGGCTGCGAGGATGGCATGTAGCGAGTATGTTAGCCAGAGGAAATTCCCACACCTCACACTTTGAAGTCGGTATCAAAGAGTCTCACCTGTTGCTGTATTTCTCCCACGCACAAGATGTGGAATCCAAGGTGAAATGTTGTTGATAATTGCTTCGAGCACCAGCAGACTCTGAGTTTGAAACAATTACAAGCTTTTTTCTTAGTTTTCTGGTCAGTTTTCTTCTTATTTTGAAATAGTTTGAACATGGCCAAGAAATGGTTGAGTCTTACATTTTGTAGATTTGATAACTTGTGCATTATTAAACAGTTTTTACAGAGTCAACACAGAAATGTCGACTCTGAACACGATTAAGATCGTCAGCGTGAAAAGTGCTTTGGTATCCATTTGTAGAACAAGCTGTATTTGCTAATTAGCAGCTTTTGAAGTATACAAGAGTAATAGTGGAAAGAATAAAACAGGCACATTATTGGTGCTCCCATCAATGTTAACCTAATGATTCATCTGTCTATAACACTTAACTGGATAAGAGCGCAGCTAAGAATCCATTAAAGATCAAACATCACACCTAAACTCTGCACAAGTCTGTCTTGTTAAAACCAATTAGCTTTAGGATTTTAGAAAATGCATCAAATGTGTCAAAAGTGATCCATCTGGCCTCTTTTCAACGAAAAATATGAGTTTTGTCCTCTATAGCAGTGGTTCTCAACCTCAGCTCATCAGATAAACATATTTTTAAAATTCTCTTTGCAGCAGTGAATTGGCCTCCTTAAAAATGTAAATCCCTTTTCTTAAAAACAGAATTAAAATAGGTTAGAAATGTAAAAAAAATGGTGGAAAAGGTGGTGAAATGGGATTTTGAGAGTAGCAGAAAGGGGTGAACTGTCAAAAATAAGATAAAAGTGGCATAAAAATAACCAAAAAATGGCAAAAATTGGTTAAAGGGGCAACAATGGGCATAAAATGTACTAAAAGGGGATTAAAAGTGGTCGAAATGGGTTTAAAGTTGCAACAATGAGTGGAAATGTGGGTAAATGGGTAGAAAAATTTGTTGAAATTGGCAAAAATATGTCAACTGAGGCAGAAAAATAAGCAGAAATGGGCAGAAATTGGTTAAATTGGCAAAAATGGGAATAACAAATAATAACATGGGGTGAAAATTGGCCCTAAAAAAATGTTAACAGAGGCAATTAAAGGTCAGAAAAGGCGACAACAGGCGGACAAGGGCAAGGGGCTTAGAAGTGGCAAAACTAGGCAGAAAAAAGTGTTTGAAAGGGTTTAAAAACGTCAAAAAAGCAACAAATATAATTTATTTTTTCATGTGTGCCGTAGTTTATATCTTTCTTGAAAATAAAAACCTCTACTCTTTAAAACAAAATAGTTTTAGAATAGCTAAAATTGGTTAAAAATGGCAAAAATTGGTGGGAAAGGTGATGAAATGGTATTTTAAGAGTAGCAGATTTTGGTTAAAAGGGCAAAAATTTGAGAAAACTGACAAAGCATGGGAAAAACTGGCAAATGGGTTAAAGTGGCAAAAACGGGAAAATACAGTGGTAAAATGGCATAAAAAAGGGCATAAATAGGTTTAAAGGAGCATGAATGGGTGGAAATGTTGGTATAAAAAAGGTACTTAAAGTGGAAAAATTGGTTTGAACTGGCAAAAATCAGTTAGATGAGGCAGAAATGGGCAGAAATAATGTGACAAATAATTAAATGTGGTTAAACTCAATGAAAAGCAACAGATGACATTTTTTATTCACTTGTGCCATAGTTTATAACGTTCTTGACAGTAAAAATCCCTCTTATTCTATTTCAGCAGAATTGAAATAGGTTTAAAATAGCTAAAATATGTTGAAAGTGTCAGAAAGGTGGTGAAATGGTATTTTAAAAGTAGCAAAAAATGTTGTAGAAAAGTTGTAGAAAGTGTTTGATTTGGCAATAATGTGCTAACTGAGGCAGAAAAATAGGCAGAAGTGGGGTTAATGGGTCAAGAGTGGCAATAATGGGTCAACATAGGCAGCAACAGGTAGGGAGCCAATACTTGGTTTAGAAATGACAAAAACAGAAAGAAAAAGGGGTGGAAATGGTTTAAGATGGACAAAAATGGGTTTAAATTACACAACTATGTAAATTTGCAAGAGCGGGTAAAAAAAAAGAGGCAAAAATTGGTCCAAATTGTGGAAAAAATTGATGAAAAGTGGTAAATAGTGGGGAAAGTGGTTAAAAAGGGGCACAAATAAATACTTTCAACATCCGAATCCAGTGACAGTTTGACACTCGTCAGCTCTAAAACTTGCAATTATGAGAGAATAAGCCTTTCCTGTGAGTCTGATCTCTAACTATAACGTTAATATCAGACGTGATGCTGATATTGGGTCTGCCCTGGCCCATCTCTAATGAGAGCACAGTTAAATGTTAATGACCCAGCCCTGAAACTCCGGTGCTTTCTTTATTATCTTTATTATCTTTAGACACGTCTATCTAGAGGTGCTGTTGCTGGTCAGGGTTTTTAGTCCTCTGCATGCCCATCCTATTTCGCCCCAGTACAGATGAAGAGTAGAATAGAAAATGCATTTTTAAAGAGGCCTTTTTTGTTGAAGCAGCTTCTCTGTGAAGAAACAAAGCTGTAGTCTTTTTGAAATGCCCACAAAACACGCTGTCAACAGTTTTTCGGTGAATCTACTTCTCAAATAAATAGTCCCAGTGAAAATTGTTGACAGTTTGATTTTATTCATTGTGTCTCTTCCAGATACAACACACTGTCTCCTAACCAGCAGTCCTTGCAATAAAGGGTTTACCCATGTTTATCTGACAGGATATTGGGGAATTGGATTTTGTAGGACATTGAATGGTAAACATGGTGGTAAACCGCTGCTCCCTTGGCTTTAAGCCGTGAAAAGCAGTATGCAGATTACACCATCAAACGTTCCTCTGGGGCTGTTTTTTACTGTAGCGCTGCCAGTGATGTGCCTGAAGTGTCACACAAGAGGAAACAAACACTCAGCTCAAATTCGGGGCTCAGAGGGCTGCTGCTGCTGCTGGAGTTTCAACATCAACACTGCAATTTGATAAATTTCACATACAATTGTCCACAAAAATCAGAACAGAATGCTGTCGAGCATTAAGAAAATATATCCTGGCATGAGTTCTACATCTGTAATCACCGAAATATCAGCTAATCACTGTGGGATGTGTCTCCAAGAGAATCAGCTCATTAAATGATCAGCTTAACCATAAAAAAGACACAAAAAACAGAAACAGATGGACTGAAAACTAACATCCAGTTTTGTTTAGAGAATGAAATTGCTTAACAACAGAACATGAGCTCTTTCCCGTTAAAAGCTCCAGATCTCTTTTAGTCTCCATGTCTGGCGTATCTTCTGGTTCAATTTTGGCTCAGACAGATGCATGACACTTTCCACCACAGCAGTAATAGAAGCATGCATTTCCTTTTCATGTGCTATCGTGGAGATTTCGAGACATCAGGAAATACTTTAGCTAACTTTTGACAATTATTGTCTGCAGTCTAGTTGTACAAGAACAAATAATTATTTTGCAACTATTGTTGTGCCCCATTTCTCATGCAAGATGGGAATCAAACAGCCATTAAGCCCTTGACATGCTCTTGAAGATCTACAAGGGCAGGGCAGTTAGATTGCAATATGGCCGGCTGCAGTTCACAAATCCCAGAAGTTTTAACAATCCTGTAACTTGACATGTGACAAAGTACTAGTTTAATGCATTCTTTTTTGCAGCAGAGATTTTATGCACATCATGCAAACATTCAAGGTTTACAAAAAAATCCTCATTTACTAGATAAAATGTTTGTTTTTCTTAATTAAAAACGATTATCAATAAGAAATTTGAAATATGAGCAAAATTAATTGCAATTATTTATTTTTAATAATTCTGTCCTAGTTTATTTTATCTAATATTGATGAAGCTTACCGTTGGTTCGTAGAAGTCTTAGCCCCAGTCACGATCAGCTGATAGCCAGCTGATAACAATTGTGCCTACCTGTTCGCACATCTCTTTCTCTCAACACAGCGGCCCATTTAAATACGACATACTTCTCACTAATCCCTGCCTGCGTTTATGCTGATGCACCAGACTGCTGCTGGCAAAGCTTCACCTCCTCCACCCCAGCCTCCTCCTTTATAGCTTAAGAGTTTGTTGCACCCTTAAATTGAGATTTATTCCACTATAGATTAATTACCTCTGAAATCATTTGATTGTTTTCAATATACACTGTCATAAATGTATTTATCCATATGGAGGTTTCTAGCCTTGGACTCCCTAGAAAGTCAAAGCATGCTGCTTGACTTTAGACCAGAGCCTTCTCCGACAAGTTAACCTGCATATCTATTTTGTAATAAAATGGAAATTGTTAACAAGAGTGTTCTTGACTTATTGTGAATTATGATATAGAATGATTTATTTCTTGAATTTGTTGAAAAATACACAAGAAGAGGAACCTAATAATATAATTGCATATTAAATCACAGTCACAGATTAGTTTAGCCCTAGTGTCCATCAGCAGCTCTCCTGCCTTTTGTGGAGATGGTTCCTGATTGTTTATTCTAATACATATTTTTATGATATTTTTTTTAATGCGAACACAAGCTCTGCCTCCAGGGTTCAGCTAATGTGGTTTCCAAAAAATAAACAAATAGGACATGAATGTGGCCTTGCGAGCAAAAATTAAGATAATTGGTTGGAATGACAAATTGAGTGAAGCTCCCTCAAAACAGGCCTGATAAACCTTCAGATACTAAATCATTAGAGAGACGTCCCCCTGTGAACTTGTGTAGCCGGTATTGCTTTGTAAGGAGTCTTTGCTATCCACAAATGCGGGGCCGTATCTGTGTACCTGTGCTGAGTGGGGAATTCTGTCAGCAAAATGACAATAAAGATAACAAAAGCTTCACAGAGCGCTATTGGAGATTCTGCTGAAAGTGGGATCCATGGGCCCAACTTGGCCTCAAACCAAAACAGCTATTCTCCAAAGGGCACTAAAAAATGTGGAATAATTTGTATTTGATCAATTTTCATTGAACTTAACAACATTTGAGATGTTATTTTGAGAAAGGTAGCTCATTACAGGCCGTATTATTAGCTTAAAAGTGTGTGGCTTGCAGAAATTATACGAGGCTATTTTCTACTCATCACATTACTGGACTGTCAACACAAGAGACTTATTCTCTTCTTTTTAGTCTGTGGCCCGCTGCCCATGTTACTTTCAGTCTCGCAGCTTGTGCCAAAAAATCTGGGTTCTTTTGTATTTTATGATCCCCTTTCTTCTCGATTTTAGACACTTTATGTCAAAGGGAAGATGTTATAGCTTCTCTGTAGATTCACAAGTAGCTGCGGTGTCCTTTTATCCAAAAACTTGCACGTTTCACCACACGCTGGTTGCATTTCTCAAGTGTTTGTGCACAACTGTAAGTTGTAATAGAACAACAGACAGAAGGAGGTCATCCCCAAAAGCTGTGGCATATTTTAAGCACACAGCGGCATGTCAAGACATCAAAAGCAAAGACATTTCCCAGCATGTACAGTATATTTATTAAAGCTCCCTGTCTGAAATACTCTCAAGATCATGCTAATGGAGAATTGATTTTGTCTCCCTGGAAACAAAGTGCTAACCCTTACTGTCACTTAATCGTAGATGAGTGACACATTTTGACAGCTGTGTGCTGCATTTCAGTCATCCTGCGATCATTCAGATTTCATTATAACATAATTTGTGCAGGAATAGAAAGGACTGGACATTTCATTTTAGAAGTAGAAAATCACTTGTGATGAATTGCTGTAGAAATGAATAAAAGCCTTTCAAAAGGGGACAAGAGTGTCTGGAAGCAGCATGGACTCTAAAAACATTTGTTTGAATCCAATAAAAAGTTATTTGTTGCTGCAGTGCTTCAGTTTTTCCTTATGACCAGTTAAACTTTTATTATGAAAATTTATGCTTATTGTAGAGTGACAAAAAATGACGCAAACTGATTAATTTAGATACTTTTTATTCCCAACCCGCTCATCTGAAAGGGTCACTGAATACTTTCTAAATCAGACAGTTGATAGTGATAAAAGGCAAAATGAAAAAGATTCATTCTTTCTTCATTCTTCTCTCCCAGTGCCAAACAGCTTATTTTGTTGTTGCTATAGACTTTTGTGTTCTTCTGGTACCTCCAGGTGCTCCCAATCAAGTGCCTGAATGGTGATCACCTGTGAGCATCGGCCCTGCTGCAGTGGTCAGCAGGTGTCTGCTCCAAGAATCGGCATGCCATGTTTGACTGATCTGGATAGGGCTTGTACAATACAGCAACTTAAAGCTGGTGTTCCACAAAACTAAGGTGCAGAGGTATTTGTTGAGATGTTGCAACGTCTCCAAACTAGAGGCCAAGTTCCATAAAACAGGGGATGTTAGAGACAGACCACCGTGGGGGGATGGTGAACCTCAGGGAAAGCAGTGACAAGTTACCAGCAACAAGGCCAGTTCCCGGAAACCGGAAACTGGAAGTCCACAAAAAATAAAATGAAACTTTCAAAGTAACCATGACAGAAACCCATTCCATGAAGCTCTCTATGCACTGTTCTTGAGCTAATCTGAAGGCCACATGAAGTTTGGAGGTCTGTAGCCAGTGACTCTGCAGAAAGTTGGTGACCTCTGCGCATCTTAGCATCAGCTGACCCAGCTCTGTCATTTTACGTGGCCTACCACTTTGTGTCTGAGTTGCTGTCGTTCCCAATGGCTTCCACTTTGTTATAATACCACTGACAGTTGACTGTGGAATATTTAGGAGCCAGGAAATGTCACCACTGGACTTGTTGCACAGGTGGCATCCTATCACAGCACCATGCTGGAATTTACTGAACTCCTGAGAGCGACCCATTCTTTCACAAATGTTCGTAGAAACAGTCTGCATGCCTAGGTGCTTGATTTTATACACCTGTGGGCATAGAAGTGATTGGAACACCTGATTTCAATTATTTGGATGTGTGAGTGAATACTTTTGGCAATGTAGTGTATTTCATGGGTGCGCCCCACATTCTCAGCTCTGCTGCTCATCCCAAAAATGCATGTTCCTGACAAATGTGTCGCCATTTTGAAGGCAAATACACAGGCTTTCCAACTGGATAAGATTTATTGCCATGAAATAAAAGAGCATTTACATAAAATACCACATGTAAAAGAAATCATTGACCATTTTTAAGAGATCTTTGTAACTGGTTCAAAAGTGAATGTTTTTTATGAAAGAGGCAGTGAGAACATTTCCCTGTTTAGACTCAATTTCACTGGGGAGCCAGCTTTTGTCTCAATATTCATCATTCATAAGCAGCTGAAATGATTGTGTAAGTGGGCCATTTTTCACAGTCACCAGTGAAACACATAACCATGTGACCTTGTTTTAAAGTCTGATACTTTCTGCCATCAATAAGAAAAAGAAACTTTGTGTTAGGTTTCAAATCTGTCTTTGTTTTCAGAGCTGCTCTCTCAAAGCATCTGCACCTGAACAGCCTTTTCATTCTTCTGTGGAGAATGTTAATAGGTGCTCTCTTTAATATTTGTCTGAACCTTCTTGATAACATCACACAGCTTGGCGTTTAAATGCTTTTAGTACAAAAGTATAATGGTTGAAATTATGTTTTTATGTAGGCGGGAGTTCACCCACCACAGCAAATAATGCAGCTACAATTATAAGTTTAACCATGCTTTCAATGTTGAACAATAAAGTTGTCAGACTTATGCAGAGTTTTATTCTGACAGTTTGATGTTTAAACAGTATTTTGGAGGAGTTGAAAATTGGTAACAATTGCTGCTTAGACATTGTGATTTCAACCTTTTAAAACAAATTTGAGTGTCACTATCGTGGCTACTGGTGACTGGGTTTACTGTCTATTTCAGGTTTTACTTTTAAAATAAAGCACTATTTTTGTCTCCTGCCTGTTCATACCTATGGTTCAAAATACCCTTTAGCATTTTTATTCTTTGTTACCATTTATTTAAGACAGTTGGTAGCTTTTAGGCACATAACTCCTTCACACTAAAGTACAGCTTTAATGGTAGATAAACTTTCACTCTCTGTGTTTCACACAGGACTGGAACTCTGTCATGCCGGTTGAAAGCCTTGCTATCTTTGACCCATCCATTTTCCCCCTTGCAGACTCCATTAGACACTCGACTACGTAAGTACCTCAGCATCGCTCAAGGTATCTAATTTTACCACGGAGGGCTTAACATGGGAGTTGAAGGCCTGCTGAAAGTGTCATGCTAAGACTAATGGACATCTGTGAAGAAAGAACTGAGATTGTTGAGTCAGTCACTTAGAATAAGTGAGTCACTGACAATCACAATACCCTTTTTACCGATCCAGCATCAGCTTGTATAAGCCACATGAAACCAGTCTTCTGATCAAACCTCTTGAAAGCCAGCTTAATTTAAGGTTCTATTTATTTTGAAAAAACAGAATCTATATATCCAGGCTGTTTTTTGTTGAAATATTCTTATCTCTAATGTTTCAGATTAGGGATGCACAATATTGGAGTTTCTGCCGATATCTGATATGCTGATACTTACAGATTCATTTTAGCCGATACCGTTATCGATACAGATATTTAAATACCCTTTTCGGACAAAAAATGTCAGTCTTTTTGGACACTTTAAGGTTCAAGAATGACCAGGGATACAGTTTTAGCCCTTAACAAATACTTTCAAGTTTAAAGAAAGAGGATAAATAAAGAAAAAGACCTCACCTGACATCGTTCTGTTGGTTCAGACTAAAACTCCACTAATTTATCAGTATATATTGAAAAAAATGTACGGTCGATATTTGCTGAATTAAACAGGCAAAATATCGACCGTACATTTCAGCAAAAATTTTGATATCTGCTGTCACCGATACCTGACCAGTAATATCGTGCCTCCCTAACATTTGTCACATTTTTCACATTTAAAAAAATACATTTCTATTTTCTTTTGAATTGGTGTAATCTTTAGGCTCTAACAGTGAGTTCAGTCCCTATACCGCCACCAGCCACAAGGGGGCGATCGAGATATTTTAGCTGGATACTATGGCTGTCATGCTCTCTATCTCTGGGTTTGATGCTGTGTAAGAATAAGTGAAAGACCCAAGCAGGAAAATGTCTTTTCCAAAATGCCTGAAGCCAAAAGATAGCAAAGAAAACAGATATTTTTTAATCAGCATGGACCGATAAATGGGTTTCACATGCATTACGTTTCTTAATAATGGCTGACAGGCGGATTTCTGAAAAATGTATGAAAGATAAAGCATAGTCAGTACAGAGCCTCAGCTGTTAGAGTATGTTTAAAGAGCTGGATCTTAAGACGCCGGGCTGTTAGAGACCACAAGAATTCAGTTACTGATGAATATAATCTCAACACCACTCCATTTCTAAAGGAAAATAGCAGATAAACTATCCGGTAAAAAAATATCTAAGCTAACAGGCCCCTAATGACAATAGATTATGTTTCATCGCCATACACATAGTCCTGTGGTCTCCGATTAACACATCTAGTTTTATAAATATAATTTCTGTTCGGTTAAATACTGAGTTAGTCCCGTGAACCCTTTGTGAACTTATCCGAGGCTATAACACTTTGTACACATTCTGAAAGTTTAGAGCTGTGCTGTTTGAACATTAAAAATAAAATAAAGGGAACTTAGGGCTTCCGGTCATGGCGTCGAGGTGAACGGACGTGTTGAACAAGCGCTCCCAGAGCGGTCTGCTAAATCTCCCACACGAGAGCTGTTTTAACTTTTCTTAGTTGTAAAATATATGATGACAAGGGGAAAAGCATGGAAAAATAACAGCAAACCAACCCAGACACAAGAAGAAGGTGAGAAATACTTAACAGGAAAAGTCAACGAAGACGCACACAGCGAACACATGGCTATGGATAGCCTGCTAGCTAACATCGGGGCCATTCACGAAGAGATCCTAGCCACCCGCGCAGACATGAAGGAGCAACTCAGCAGCCTTCGTGATAACCTCTCTGCTGATATGAAGAAAGATTTAGCTAGCCTCAAAGAGGATGTTAACGGAAAGCTCAACCAACTCGTGGCCGATGTAAAAGAAACAAGGGACAAAGCGGAGGAGGCATTACAACGGGTGTCAGACATGGAGGAATGGACCGACAGGGCGAAAGAAGTGCTGGCTGAAACTCTAAACAACCAAGTCCACATTCAAACCAAGCTAACTGATTTGGAAGCTCGCTCGCGAAGAAACAACATCCGTGTGTACGGGATTCCGGAGGGCGCAGAGGGAAACAACCTGCAGGAGTTCATGGAAAGTTTTATTAAGACTGAGCTGTCACTCCAGGACCTCGAGCTTGGCATACAACGCTGTCACCGCGCTTTGGGTCCCAAACCACCGCAGAATGTCAGCCCCCGCTCCGTGGTGATTTATTTTTTGGAGTATAGAACCAAAGAGCTGGTGCTACGCTCCGCGTGGAAAAAAGGAGAGATCTGCCTCGACCAACAGAGGGTTTACTTTGACCAGGATTACCCAGCTGAGATGCAAAAGAAGAGAAAGGCTTATGCCCCCATTAGAAAGCTTCTAAAAGAAAAAGGTCTCCGCTTTCAAACTCCGCCACCAGCGAAGCTTCGAGTGTTTTTTGACGGCGGCCCCGTCACATACAACAGCGTGACCGAGGCCATACAAGATTTGAGGAAGAGGGGGCTCGCACCGGACGACAACAGCTACGAGGGACCCTCCAAGGCGGCACCGACGGAGAGGCTGAATAAACTATCCTGGGAGACAGTGATGGCCAAGCGGCGGAACCCAGACACACACGGAGAGAGGGCACGGAAAAAACTCAGTGGATTTCGCCGTGAAGTGGAAGGCACAACTCCCACGCCAAAGTGAACACCACCAGTGAACAAAACAAGCATAAGAGCTAAGAACTAACTGAACCTATTTATTATGAGACACTGTGGTAGATTTGCTTTTCATAATCTCCTGTTAATGCCAGTTTAAGAGAACCACTTTAGTTTGCTATAACAGGATCAAAACACCAGACCGTCAACCTGGGAGCTTGTTTACACTACTCCGAGCGTGCACTGCATCAATACTCTTTACTGAGCTATGTCAGTTTGCACTGGAGAGACCCTTCATTTAATGGAGGCTCCCCTCTTCAACCAGAACTCTCTCCCAATGGGTTTTTTTGTTATGGAAGCCCCCTTCTTTCCTTTCTTCTTCCTTATTCGTGTGTTTTTAACCTACAAGTTCCATGTTACTGTTTTTATTCAAGTTCTTATGTTAAGGTCACCTTGGTTGTGCATGGTGGAGAAAACAACTGCTCTTATCGATTTATGTCTCAACAGGAATATAAAATCATAACACTTAATGTTAATGGGTTACAAAATCCAATTAAAAGGGGAAAGCTCATTGCCAAGATGAAGAGGGAGCAGCAACACATAATCTTCTGGCAAGAAACTCATTTGGTAGAATCAGACCACGAGAAATTTAAGAAAATGGGTTTTAAAAATACATTTTACTCCTCTTATGCAAGTGAACATGCAAGAGGAGTTGCAATACTTATTGCAAATAAAGTAAATTTCCAGCTCTCCAAACAGATCACAGACAAAGAGGGGCGTTTTGTCTTGGTGAGGGGAACATTAGACACAAAGGAGGTAACATTACTTAACATTTACAGACCCCCAGAAAAAGACAGGACATTAATTGATAGAGTATTTGATCTCATAGCTACAGAAGTTACCGGTGTCTTGATCTGTGGAGGGGATTTTAATGTACAGTTACACCCTACCCTGGATTCTTCAAACCCGACCAAAAAAATAAACTCCGAATCACTACACATTAAGAAAATCATTAAAAGGACTGGCTTAATTGATGTATGGAGGGACTTTCACCCGGCTGTTAAACAGTTTACCTTTTTCTCCCACCCCCATGCAGTTTATTCACGAATTGATTATTTTTTCATTTTTAGAACAGACAGACACAGAGTCCTAGATTGCAGCATTGGCGTTAGGGATGTATCCGACCACTCTGGAGTATATATGAAGCTTCATCTAGATACTCAGCCCAAAAACACCATTTGGAGACTTAACACCACTCTGCTAAATGATAAACAATTTGAGAATTTCATTAAAAAAGAAACTGAGGACTATACAGAATTTAATAGTGACACAGAGGTGTCACCAAGTATTCTATGGGACACTGCAAAAGCAGTACTGCGAGGGAAAATTATAATGTGGGCATCACAAAAGAAAAAAGAAAAACTGAACAACTGAACGACCTGGAAAATGAACTAGACACGCTGGAACGAAAGCATGTAGAGGCTAATGACCCATCCTTACTGGAACAAATATGTGTCGTAAAATCAGAACTAAATAAGAAACTTAATGATAGGGTTGAACTCAAACTGAAGTATATTAAACAAACTTATTATGAAAATGGACCACGAGCAAAAAAAATATTGGCCTGGAGACTAAGAAAACAACAGTCTGAGAGATCCATTTCCAAAATAAAAGATCCCATCACCAACCAGATGTGCCTTAGGCCAGAAGAAATACATAAGTCATTTGAAATATACTACGAGAAATTATACAGTCAGCCCACATTAGCAGAACCCTCAACAGTTAAGCATTTCCTAGACTCTCTAGACCTACCATCTATTGGATTAGAGCAAAACAAGCAGATAACCACAGACATAACAAAAGCAGAGATTGATAAGGCCATTTCAAAACTGAAAACAAGCAAAGCACCTGGAGGGGATGGACTGCCGGCAGAGTGGTACAAAACTTTTAGGGACTCCCTGACACCATTGCTATTAAAATGTTTTAATTATGTGCTAAAAGGGGGCGAGACTCCACCATCCTGGAAACAAGCCTTAATATCCGTAATACTGAAACAAGGAAAAGACAGGACAGAGTGCAGCTCATATAGGCCCATTTCTGTTCTGAATACAGATTATAAAATATTCACCTCAATAATTGTTAGCAGACTAGAAAATATAATCCCGGACCTGATCAACACGGACCAGACCGGATTTATCAAAAATAGACGCACACAAGATAACACGAGGCGAGCAATATACCTTATGGACATTATGAGCAGAAGTAACAGGGAGTCATTAGCAATCAGCTTTGATGCAGAAAAAGCGTTCGATTCTGTACAGTGGGAGTTTCTGTATTTGGTTCTACAGCGCTTTGGCTTTAATGATACTGTTATAGGATGTCTTAAATCCATATACAATTCACCAACGGCCCAGATTAAAATAAATGGCAGTCTCTCAAGCACAATCTCTTTGGAGCGGGGATGCCGGCAAGGCTGCCCTTTGAGTCCCATCCTATTTGCGCTGTTTATAGAGCCACTTGCTCAAAAAATCAGGGAAGACCCAAAAATTATGGGAATTTCATTCAAGGGAAGGGATTATAAAACATGTCTGTATGCGGACGACATCCTAGTGACTTTGTACAACCCCGATACCAGTCTGCCTGCACTCATGTCCTGCCTCAACCAATTTGGTCACTATTCAGGATATAAATTAAATATAGAGAAAACTCAGACTCTCTCTTTTAATTATTCACCTCGAAAAGACATACGCAAAATGTTTAAATTTAAATGGAAAACCAAGATTATGAAATATTTAGGTATTAATATTCCCAAGACCTTAAAAGATATTTATGATGCAAATTATGGTGTTATCACAAACAAAATTAGAAATGATTTAGATAGATGGTTGCCCCTGAAATCTGATTTGTATAATCGGATAGAAGCCATAAAGATGATTCTACCTCAAATGCTATACCTTTTTCAGTCTCTATCTGTGGAAGTACCAATTAAACAGTTTAACGAGTGGAATCGGACAATATCTAGGTTCATTTGGCAGAACAAGAAACCAAGGGTACGCTATAAAACTTTATACTTACCAAAAGATGAAGGAGGGATGTCGCTCCCCTGTTTGGAGAGTTACTACAAAGCAGCACAATTACAGTATATCGTCTACTGGTACGATGAGGATTATGATGCAAAATGGAAGGAACTAGAACTGAGTCAACTCGATATCCCCCTTCAATCTCTGTTAGGTGATAAAAGCCTTAAGACTAAATATTCAAGTAACTTGAGTGACCTTACAAAAGTTCCCCTTAACATTTGGTTCAAAGAAATCTGTAATTCACACATGGAGAGGAAAGCACGGTTATTAAGGTGGATCGAACATGATAGGGATTTCAGACCAGCACAACTGGATTTGAGATTTAGAGAAATGACCCGAAAAGGCATTACGTCATACTGTGTAATTTCATCTGATACCAGCTTGGAAAGTTTCCAACAATTGCAGGAAAAGTACGATTTAGAAAAATATGATTTCTACAGATATTTACAACTTAGGCACCATTTTGATAGAAACAGTAAAACATCAAAGGAATGCGACAGGGACCTCATTAACATTGTCATTGATGCCTATAGAGGTAAAACTTATAAGAAAGTGGTTTCTAGGATATATTTATGCCTAAAATCTTACAAAAAACTATCAACATTCTATGTTCAACACAATTGGGAAAAGGAAGCAAATATATCCCTGACAGAGGACGAGTGGCTAAACATATGTCAAATAAACTCCTCCTCCACCAGTTCAGGGCAGTGGAGGGAATCTGCATGGAAAAATACTATCAGGTTTTTCATAACCCCAAAAAGAACATATCTACAAGGCGGCAGAACTGAATCTGGATACTGTTGGAGAAAATGTAATAATGTGATGGCTGACCACTGTCATATCTTTTGGGGTTGCCCAGTAATCCAACCGTACTGGCTAGAAGTACTTCAAGAAATAAAATCAATTCTTGGTTTTGAAATTGAGTATAACTTGAAAACTGTATATTTGTGCAATCTACCAATTAAACTCAATCCCCAGGACAAGTACCTTCTGAAAATACTACTGATAGCCAGCAAGAAATCAATAACAAGGAAATGGCTTAAGAGGGAACCACCGACAGTGAGAGAGTGGACAGCCACTGTAAAAGAAATATACGAAATGGAAATGCTGACCTTCTCCCTAAGATTCTATGGTCATAAAGCTCAGAAGTATTGGTCGAAGTGGTTATCATATGTAAATGAGAAAATGGTATAGAATAAGGCCTTTTTTGTTTTTCATGTATCTACTCTCTATGCTATGACTGAAGTTTAATGCCAACTAGTGTTTTAAGACTGGCAATAAGTCACTCTGGCACTGGGAACTCCCTTTTTGATACCATTGCTCACAAACCTTTCAACAATTTTCGTTCCTCTATCATATTTGTGCCTTATGGTCCTGTCCGAAAAGACAACTTCCCCATTCCCTAAAGTGGATTGGATGGACTTTCACTGGAGAGACTCCCACTCAGGCCTGGCCGGCTCACAACACATGCACACACACATACACACTTTTCCTTTATTCATTTACTTATTTATTTGTACATTGTCTTCCACCCATGGATTGCTGTAACCCTATGCTACACAGAGCAATATTATTGTTTGTTTGTTTTTTTGTCCGTCTTAGATACAGCTTACTTTATCTCCCTTGGTGACCTGAATGTTCTGTACAATCTGGTTTATATGTTATGTTCCTTATAAAATTTTAAAACTCTGCACTTAAAAATAAAGTTTAAAAAAATAATAATAATAAAATAAAATAAAGGTTTAACTGGAGTTTGGGATGGTTTGTGGTTTAGTGCGACGTGGTCAGGATGAAGGTCAGCACCTCCAAGTTGGAGGCCGTGGATCTCTGATGGAAAATGGAGGATTACTCCTTCCGGGCGGGGAGGGTGTTGTTGGCCCAAGTGAAGGAGTTCAAGTGTCTCAGAGTCTTGTTCACGACTGAGAGTAGATTGCAGATCAGTGCAGCATCGGCAGTACTGCAGACGTACCGTACCATTGTGGTGAAGAAGGAGCTCATCCGGAAGGCAAACCTTTCAATTTAATGGGCGATGTTGGACCCAACCCTCCCCTACGGTCATGAACTCTGGGCAATGACCGAAAGAATACAATTGTGGGTTGAAGTGGTCAAAATTAGATTCCTCAGGAGGGTGTCTGGGCTCAGCCTTAGAGATAAGGGGAGGAGCTGGGACATGCGGAGGGATCTTGAAGTAGAGCTGCTGCTCCTTTGCCTCAATAGGAGACTGTTTTTTCTTTAAGCATATTCACCTATGAAGCATATCTTAACCTACGTTGGGTTGATTTTATTTATGCTAGAGATGAGGATATATCAAAGAGGCCCAGTCATCCTCGTATTTTCTGTATGTGGTCTACGCCACAGCACAGTCAGAAATGTTGATATCGATGCCCTACATTTGTCAAAATATCCCTGAATCATTTCAGAGATTAAGAGGAATGTTTCTTCTTTAGACTTGCAAGGAGAGCATTTTGCAGAGTCTTGACTACAGTTGATTTTGAGCTGGTCAGTACAAGTTGTATGAGATAAAAACTGCTGTGTGGTGATGTAGCTTGTTAAGCCAGGCAGGAAAGTCTGTGGAGACATCCAGTTAAATATTTAATCCCGGTTTGTGCATGAAGTGCCAGAGTCAGAGGATGTTCATGCCGAACATGCTGAATCTTTGAACAGGAAACGTGTCATGATCAAGACCAGATAAAACATGTCCTCCTTTCCTCGATCATCCGTAGGAATATGAAACCCATTAAAACTGAAAGGCCTGACACACATCTGCGCTCCAGTTTGATGTTCTTTTTACATTTGAAGATTTTGTTTGTAATTACTGCCAAGTGATAGAAAGAAGTCGTAGAGCACATCAATATTAGATGCTGCAGAAGTGTAATTTGAGCTAACTCAGCCAGACTTTTGACTACTTTTATTATTGTTTTGGATATGCATGTAAGCTTTGAACTGTTGCAGCTTGTCTTGCACTAAAATATCTAGACATTGGTTAAAAAAATCACCACAATACCTCAAATATGTCCAACACTTTTCTAAGCCTGAGAGATTCTTAATCCTTATGAATGATATATGACTTCCAGTGTGGTTCAGTATGGTGCTGGTCATTAAATAAAGAAGTGTCCAAATCTGAACTTCTAATTTAGCATCCATGCTAATCTCCTTTCCTGCAGCCATTGTTTACAGGCTTGCAGTCCAACTTAAGTAGTAGCTACTGCCTTGTTCTCAAATGATGCTGATTTTTCTGACCGAGAACTAACGTTTCAGATTAAAACTTTGCAAGATGGATCCGCCTCGTGAATTATGAGCATTCCATTGGCTTTGCAAAGTTACCACTCCAGCCTTCGTAGCTTTGTGGCATCAGTAGACATTCCAGGTCGAGAAGAGACTCAAACCATGCACCTACACTGCTTACTTCTTCTTTTAATTGAGGAGTCATTTTAATATAAACTGCTCTGCATAAGTTTTTTTAAATTCAGAGCCACTGGGGGTTGAATTAACATACCTTGCATTTAAATTACATCACTACATATTGAAGTCTTGCGTTTTAAAGGTAACCCTTACTGTTTTTGTGAAGGGGCTGCCCTTGTTGGTTCTTTTTTGTCATTTGAAATCACAGATTACTGATCCAAAAAGACATTTTTCATCATCCGTATATATTCTCCTTCACATTTATCAAAGGCCTTTCCAACAAATACTGGAGCTCTGCTTCACCAAACAGGCATGAGCGTAGTAAACACTTCAAAACATTTGCACAGTTTCATCTCTCCCTCTGCCTGACAATCATCTTCTGAAGCAAAAGGTCAGAATTGTGAAGGCCTTTCATGAGGATGCTGATCCAGGCTTGTGGAGGGATATATTCTGCTTCTGTTGCTGTTTCTTTTATACCTGATTTGTATGCATCATGACTGTAAAATACAGGGAAATGGTGGGTCTGTATCAGTTTAATTGATCTGATTTAGTCAGCCACGAGCAACACCAGAACAAACGATCACAGCTTAGAGCTTGGAGGTGTTTTATGTCAGGATGTAACTGATTGAATAGGGGAGGGAAAATAGGTGAAAACATTTAATTTGATAAATTATTCATATGCAAATCCAGTGTTGGTCACTCTGGATTGAGTAGCACACCCAAGCTGATCCCACAAGTGTTCAGTGGGGTTGAGGTCGGGACTGCTGGCAGGCCATTCCATCCTCTCCACTCCCTAATTCTGGAGGAAGTCTCTGATAAACCCCGCTCTGTAAGGGGCGAGTGTTATCATCTTGGAGGGTAGAGTTCAATCCCAGACTGTGGAGATATGGGATATTTCTCTGCATTGAGATTTCTTTCAGTGATGACAAGCCTTGTTTTTCCATTGAGGGAGATGCCGCCTCACACTATCACACTGCCTCCACCAAAACATGTTACTCTATCGGTGCAGCAATCGGCATAAAGTTCTCCGCATCTTTTCCACTCTTGACCCCACAATCCAACTGCTGTAGGCAGAGTCTGGGTTGTCTTCCATTTTAGAGCCTCCAACATCCCCCAATATACGTTAAGTGGCCTTCAGTCTGAGGATGGTACTAGGGCTTACTCCAAATTATGTCGCAACTTCACCACTGTAGCAGGATCCATGCTCGCAATCAGGCGCCTGATTGTTAGCACCTGGGGATACTAGACGCTCTGAGCAAGAGTCAGTAGCAGCAACAATATAAACTGCTTGGCATTGGCAGAGAAGATTATACATGATCCTTACAAGACGCATTGTTACAACACAGAAGTTATCTACCAGACACATTTATTTCCTTCCTTTTTGTGCTAAGTCTTTAAGGTCTGTTTAAATAGCACTGTGCCCGTACTATCGTCTTTGATTGAATGAGAAATAACAAACACACCAAAAAGCAGAGGAATTCAGTCCTGACATTTGCAGCAGCTGTGGACAGGAAATTTACTCCCTCAGAAAGACGAGTAAGATTGGTGTTTCCATGTTTCAACCATGCTGGGTTTGTATTCCTGCTAGCTACCAGTACGGCAGCTGAAGTCTGCGTCTGATAGTTTAGTTTTGTTGTTAGTTTAGTTTTGGTGATAGTTTAGCCTGGTCCATGTTGTTATGCACCCCGTAAATATGCAGTGAATGGGGGCACATTTTCACTGGCATCAGGCTATTTGCAGTGAGTGAAGGGTGCATGTATGTGAGACATAGCCTACATGTAAGATGAAAAATAAGGCATCCTCTGTGACTATTAACAGTTAAAGTTGCAGAGCAATGGCTTCAAAGCAAGGGTGCATGTAAGAAAGAAACAGGAGTGAAATCAGACTAATGAACATCTGCATAAATTCACTCATTTTCATTAACTCTGCAACCTGAAAACTTTTTCGATATTTGGTGTCAGCCATCCAGCTAACTAAACTTATACTTGTGCATACATTGCATCATTAATATCAGTTTTGGTTAAATCTCTATTGACTCCTGTGCTTTTATAGTGTGAAGCACCTGTACAGACAGTAAGTCCAACTTTATTGCTTTACAGAATTTTTTATTAGTGCTTCTTCATTTGCTGGGAGGATGCTGAGCAATCCATCATGTTCTGGTGTTCTTTTATATTTGCACCTGCTATTGCACACAGAGGATATTAAGAAGCAGAGCCCAACGAGCGAAATAGCCAGGACCCAAGCCAAAATTCAAACCCACACACAGAGCTACAGTGTGCAGTTGATTTTCCATGAAAGAACATTAATTCGCTTCACTCCTGAGACTCTCTGTTTTTCACTGGGATCCTGAGATCTGACAGAGTTGTTCAAACAGCTTTCCTAATGAATATTACCACACGGTGAGAGGTAGTAGTGGCAGTTTCTGTGACAGGATTAAGCAGGGATGTGTTGAATGTTCTGGAAGTTTTTTGAACGGGGCACCTGCAACCTTGGCTAGCACACTGCACTCGTCTAATGATGTCAGATTACTTGGTCACCAAGGAAACCAACAAAAGACTGGAGCAGAAATAGCGAAGAAGGCGCAATTTCCCTGACTGGCAGGGCTGTGTAATGCTGTGCAGCATGCATAATTAAAAACGTGGCACACTCTCTTTCTGGCTTGTTGAGTCTGCTGTTGAGCTGAAGCAGTTTTTAATGTTGTTCTTGTGCCTTCACTCTAGTGTGCTCTGCACTGACAACTGTCCCCTGTGGGTGTGTGGGAAGCAGAGAGGGGGGGAAATAGGGGATGCAAGGAAACAGGGAAGAGATTGCTGCCTAACGCCTGCTTCTTTTTTAGCCGACACTTTTGGATAGGATCAAAATAAACATTTTACCTCAGAGGCACAAGGCCGGCTCCCAGCAGAATAACAGTTTCTTTTCTCGCAATTTGTTCATTTCTTCTTAGTATCTGCTGCAAGGCAATGACTCAAACACCAAGAAAGTAGACGCATGGAAGAACAGGAGGATTAACTAGAAGACACTCAGACAGGGAAGCAGACGGAAAGGCCATGTCGCACAGCGCTGGGTTCACCCGCAGTTTTACCTGTGTCATGTTTTGTAGGTCAAAACTAGAGATGTTCAGAGCATTTGGTAAACAGAAGCAAGTGGTGGGCAGTAAACGGGAATGTCCTCTGCCATGAAATAGATTTTAGCAACAGTATGAGGCCTAACCTATGCTTTTCATGGCTCAAACTCCCTGCCACAGTGTTGAGTAAGTAATAAAAGAGTAATACGTGACAGACAACTCAGTTAAGTCTCATCATCAGCAGGTTTTGCTCGAGCAGAAAGGGCAGAAGTGTGCTCTCTCCACTTAAAGTTTCTTCAAGTGTCTCTCCAGCCTGCTCATCTATCTGTTGACCACTAGTTATAATACTGCAATCACTCAGCTCTAAGAGAAATTTATGGTTAAGCTAACTGACCAGTCTAAATGTCAGAAAACTTCCTGAAAGCAGTGAAATTGTTAGCAGGTAAACTATAGCAAACTGTGTTAGCAGTGCTAGCAGCACCAGCGTTTAGTCTGTCTTGCATGATTACATCAACATGCCTGTAAATGTAGGTACATATCGCTTCAGTTGATGTTCCAGTTTAATGTGACACCACTTGCATATGTTTTTATCTTAGTCTTCATCGAAATGCCACCAAACTTTCCTGCGTGTATGAAATGCTGAATGATGTTTAGAGTTGTTCTGATACCTGTACTGGAGATACATCCAGTACTGCTTAAAAGGCAGGTATTGTTATCGGCGAGTACATGAGTTTATGCACCGATCTGATACAGTTTGGTTAACTTTATATTTTGCTTTGTTTAGTCGTGCTAAATGTTAGCGCTATAAACTGGGAATCAATTCTTCTTTGCTGCCCGACAACCCTGCATGCATGAGCTACTGTTTTAGGAGCAGTGAAGAAGAACCAAAGGACCCACTGCAGCAGCAAGGAATGGTGGCTGTGTGACAGTTTTTCTCTGAATTTGGTCGTTAAAATGCCTTCCAGACCGGCGCTGTCATGCACGACGAGAAGTGACACAGTTTATCAAAAGTTGAATAGCTTGTGAACCATAAATCGTTGCCTCTTGTTTTTCCTCTTAAAGCTAGCTGTTGTGCTTTCCCACTGACGCTTTGATGACTTTGAATCCCTTGCGGCAGCATTTTCAGTGAAGTTGGAGCTTGTGTGACTTTTGGGGACTTTAATGATCAAATCCACACCAGCAAACTCAATATTGAGCATCTTTAATCCAATGATGACCATTTATTACCACTAGTTTGAATGCTAACCGTCATATAGTTTACCCTTTGTGAGGGTCTGTCAGCCAATGGCAGGCTGGTCCGTAATCACATCATGCTGCCTGAGTCCAGTGAGGTCTGCACCAAGGTTAGTATAGTTAACTAAAACTAACTAATTAACCAAAACTAAAAGGTAAAAATCATTTGAGCTAACTTAAACTAAATAGAAACCAAGCTTTATGACAAAAATGAAGACTAACTAAAACTAAATTATGTGCTGACAAAAGTAACTAAAACTAAATAAAATTAGAGACAAGATCTCCTTAGTTTTAGTCTTTGGCAGCAGCACACCGTTGGACATGAACACCCAGGCCTGAAGAGAGTAAAGTGGTCTGATTTGATCGCAGAAGACTTAACACAATGATACATTCTAGGTCTAGAGTAGTCAACAAACATAAAAAATAAGAAAATAAAATTACCCTTGACAGATGTCTCATATTGCTGAAAAACTGAAACTAACATTAAAACTAATAAAAACTAAATTAAAACAAAGTATTTTTTCAAAATCAGAACTAAACTAAACTAAGAAACCAGCAAGAAAATCTAATAAACACTAAACTAAAATCTAAAACAAAGGCAAAAACTAAATAAAAATAAAACTAATGAAAAATCCAAAACTATAACAACCTTGGTCTGCACAGTCAGTCCAGAAAGATCACACTGGTATCTGATCAGTCGTCTGTGTCGGCCGATACCCATCTCTTGGTATCGGAGCATCTCTAATGACGTTTATTTTGTTTGTGTACATCTAGGCAGTAGAGCCCAAACAGAAGCCCATGGAGTGAAGCTGCAGCCAGTCTGTGATTGCAGCCTACATTTCCCCACTGTCGAGTGCCAGTATTTAAGAGTATACGCTTTGTTTTGGCGACTAGTAATTCTGGTGCTGACAATGAAACTGTTTAGTCAACTGAGCATGCACAACTCTCATCAGAACTTGGATTTTCTCTCCAAAAAACAAAAAACACTTAGGGATGGTGCTCGGTACAGCCAAAAACAAAAAGGAACATGATGACCCAAATCTCTTTGGTGAAGTGTTTACTCCAGAGGCTCTTGGAGTTTAATATTTCGTTGCACTATCCTGGGAAAAAGGCATGCAGATACTATTCATCATTTTCTCATCCCAATTATTTTCTCAAAAAGACGTTTAAAAGAGTTGAAATGAACTTGTATTCACAGGAGAGTTGGATTGATTCATTTGTTTTCTATCTTCCTGCTCTCTATCTACCTTTCATGTAGCTCAGAATTACTCAGCTGTTCAGCCTTCCACCTCCCTCCTTGGGGGACAAACACTCGGGGAGCGAGGAGGTGACGCCGGGAAAAGGGAGTCGTCTGTGGGGAAACAGTGGAGACGCAGCGATGTGACTCTGTGCCAAATGTTTACAGGCGAGCTGACATAGTTAGAAGATGGAAAAGGGCTAAAAACGAGGCTGTCTCTCTCTGCACTCTTGGAGGAGCGAGAGATAGGAAATCTAGGTCATCCCCACTGATGCATTGCAAAGCGAACTTCAAACAAACCTGGCCTTTAGCAGGATGGCTCTCCAAAGCTATGTTACATGCCATCAGAGACCCATCGCCATTTTCTGCCAAGAGCTGACACGGAGGGATGAATAGAGTCGTTGTGGATATTGAGAATAGACTCAAACACTTGAATCTGGATCCGTCAATACTTTCGTCTATCTGTGTGTGAATATAGCTCCCCATATGTACACAAAGAAACCATCCATTTTTGAACCTGGCTTTGTAACCAATTAGTTGGCCCGTAGTTAGACCACATGCTTGGTTCCTATTCCTCATCTGCCCTTCACTCAGAGTTGCCTGAGGGAAGTCTTATCCGTAATCATAGCCCTGGGAATTGTGGTAAAAAGCTTTGTTCTACCGTTGAAGGCTCAAACTGTCTATTTCAAGGGCAGCTGGGTGATAAAACAGAGTTGTGTTGGAAAGGGTTCCTTTTCAGCGTATGAGTTTTGACGTCTCGGTTTCAGAAAAACAAAGTCTCGTCTGATTAATAAGCACTCTTGCGTCGCTTACTTTATTCATTCATGTCTGATTTAATAATACAGTAAGACAAAGAGAAAGCAGCAACATCAAAAAGCAGCATTCAAGATTTACTGTTTTCCCTTCATCCAGTTTTGATGAAAACATTTGGGTCTAAGGGACTTGACGAGTTTGTAGAACTTTTCAAAAGCCTTTGGCAGTGTAGATGCTTTCTGTTTTAGTCAAGCAACATAAAAAGCTCCCATTAGAAATGTATGAGCTTAAAGTCCAAATGAAGCGAGACCCCATTAAAGGACGAACAAAAACACAGGCCTGTAGTTCACAGAGTGTGTTTGGTGCTCAACCTTGCAGAATAATTTTATGATAATGTTTTATGTGCTATATTGCTCGAGCTATAATGGAGACAAGGCAGAGGTTGTCTGTGTGTTCATGTCGAGAACAGAAAGTTCACAAATGTATGAATAAATTGTGGAGCCTGCTCTTTGTGTACATGAAGGTTGAGTGCCGAAGTAAAGTGGTAAGAGATGCTACAAAAGCTGTTCCAAAACAACTGTACATAAGTCACAAGGGAGTCTCCATGTTCAGTGCACTCAGACTGAAGTAGTGTAGCATGTGACATCAGCAACCATGGGCTATGTACTTAGCTTAAAATGCAACTTATACTTTGATTAGAAGAAAAACTGTCCAGTGTAACCTGTTGTTTCTTGTCTTTATAAGGCATTAGCATGGGGACTGATAGTATTAAATAATGATGTTTTAATTGGCTGTTCCTCAGTTAAGAGAAACAAAATAAAAGCAAGTCTTGCACTTATAAAGGGAGGTTTCCTGAATGATTAAGGATAGATTTTGATAAATGTGCATATTTGATGTGTTATTACTTTTATGGCAATTTAATTTTACAATTGTAAGAAAGGAAAGCTAACCAGTGGGCTTTGCTAAAGACTCTAAAAAGACTGACACCTCAAGACAATTTGTGGGCAAGCTGTTGAGTTTTTAGTCTCAGATTAAGATTTTGCAAAGACTGTGGGTCACTAACTACAAGACTAGAATAGGATTCCTTTTGAGATTATTTCCCATCATGCATCTGTTGGAAATTCACAACAACTTTTTCAAGCAGCTCTTACAATCCGATGTTTTAAAATTATTTACATCGAGTAGATATGAAAGGAAAGTTGAACACTGAAGCAACTCAGCGGCTCTAGAGTGATCCACGCTCACATTCATGTTAGGGATGCACGATCCACTTTTTTTCAGTTCCAATCAGATTCCGATAAATATATGCTGATACTGATACTGATTCCGATATGTATATATATATTTTTTAACAATTTTTTTTATTATTGTTGTCGTTGGTATAATGTGTGAGGTTACATGAGGCTGTAGAAAACCACCCAGCTCCTCTTATTAAAAAGCATAAGAAAAAAAAAACAAAAATGAATTGAATTCAAATGTATTCCAAACAAATTTATTTGAACTAGTACTAAAACATAAATATCAACATTATCCAAAAACGGACTTGAAGTCCCTGTCTATAATGCTCTTTCAAACTGTAATGAACCTCCTGCCATTAGAGACCGCTGTAGCCTCAGGTAATGGCCGCAGCCTTCCTCTCTGACCCTTCACTGGATGTAAACAATGAGAATGTCAGCGGTTGCTAAGCTGTTAGCGTATAGAAGGAAGATGACGGTACGACAGTTTTCGGAAGTAGTAAATGGAAATAAAATGGTATGTGGGCTGTCAAGGGTTAAGCTCACGTATGACTACTCACCCGAAGTGAAACGAGGCCAAATATGAAAGCACGATATTAATCTGTAAAGAGGAACGAAGGCGCTAGTGGTTCTAGCTTTCAGTGCTAGCCACGCTAGCATTATCAGGCTAACGTCACACCCACTCTTCTTTGTGTTCCCTCATCTTTAGACTAGTTTTGACTATTCTAAATAGAGATTTACATTTAATCGACCCGGTAGTTATACCGCTAAGAACATCTTAACTAACACTAGCTCAGTTACACACAGACTGTCTCGTGTTAGACTGCGGTACGTTCATGGTCTACCGCAAACTGTAGGATGGATTTGGATCAGTCACTTGAATCGGCGCTGTCAGTCAGATATCTGATCTATTAATTACGTCAATATCAGACCCGATATGAGTGGAGTGATGTAATGTGCTCACACACAACACCAGCTGTCATTGGTCGTGGACGACAGTCCCGTCACTGAGAAACACAATTTGCATACAACCAGACTAAAGACTTACGACAATATCAAACAGTTTGATGTTATGGTAATGCCAAGACTCAAGAAAGACCGCCTTAAAACAGCTAAAATAGAGTCTTATGACCACCTCACACCTAACAGCTGAGACAAAGGGAGCGAACTGAGACCTTAGCAAGACTCCCATGATTTTCCTTCAATTTTTTAATTTTTAATTTTTTTTAATTGAACCTTTATTTAACCAGGATTTATTCCCATTGAGATACAAAAATCTCTTTTACAAGGGAGTCCTGGCTGGCAACTTTAAATCAGAGGAAACGTCATTAGGTGTTAGACTTTAAGTTGTTTTACATTTTTTTAAGGTAATGAAATCCAGTCATGGTTGCACTTCACCACCAGTTTCTCAGACCAAAACAAATTTTCCTCTATGGTCACACCTCCTCTGTCCTTCAGCTGATGTCCTTTTGAAGGAAAGAACAGCTCCTTTCATGATTTTCCATTCATATGTAGTCAAAAGTACAAACTCTTTGTATTAGATTTTAAATATTCTGATTGTTTGACTTAATTCACACTGCATGGTGTTGATAATAGCTGTCAAAATAAACAGGCCAAATTTATTTTCCTTCACGTTTCCTGTTTCTCAAAACTATTTTTTTTTTCACAGTTTGAGGCAGAGTGCACCAGGCTCCTTTTGTGATTGTCTCTCATTGACACTTCTCTACTTTTCACTTCCTTTTGAGAGCTCTGTTAATTTCCTAAATTTGTGGACCCACACGAATGCAAATCAAACATCCCCCCACTGCCCAAACTAAAAAGCCTTCAACTAGAGTGAAACGCTGGGTGAGAGACTCTGTGGAGCTCACATGGTAGCACAAGGCCAGCATCAGCAACGATTATCATGAATATTTATCTACAAAAACAGGAATTAGACATTAAAGTCACAATAACTGCTGCAGAGTGCGAATATCCAATCCCTTAGAGGACAAACTTGAGCGTTTCTTCTTGTACTGTAGGAATCTGTTCTCACTTTTTAAAATTTTTGCCAGCACTGTAAAGTGATACTCATCCGCTCTTCTATTATGTTTTTGAATTGGTTCGTGGTCAGAGTGTTTGCAGTAGTATTAGACAGCAATCATCCTTACCAGTCACTGTGATTTCACAGATTCTGGTAGAAATAAAAGAAAAAACAATTTCAACAAGTTTCTCTCAAATGTGAACTGTATTCTCTCTGTTCTGTGTTTTTTGTGTGACTCTTTCATCGTTCTAAGGCTGGGGAGTTTGATTTTACTAGTTAATGTAAAATGAATTTTGTAAAGACACCTGGATTCAGAACTCTCCACACAATCCTAGTATGCCTGTTATCACACCGAAAAAGTCGGTCTCGTGTTTACGGATCCTTTTCAGCCTGACAGTAATCAACCAGGAGTTTGGTTTGATTAGCTCACCTTTACTTGAAGAGGAGTCTGTGATGATATTACAAAACATTTTTATACACTTATTTAAGGATATTTTAGCTGCATGGATGATTCTCAGGCTGGCCACCCAAGTATATTTGCTGACACATTTTTGTTCTTCTCCTTAAAACCAGAAAACACAAGAGATGTCTACTGGTACATGAATGCTTTACATTAAGCAACCTTTCTGGTAAAAATTCAGCTCTTTTTTTCTTACTTTTTTTGCAAATGCTTGCTCACATTATCATCCTGTACTCATGATCTTTAAGATGATGGTTTGAACTTTCAGGACAACAATAACAGCAGAAATTTTCCAAATAGATGTGCCAAACTACAAAGAATCAGTACAAGTATTTGAGTCCTTGATGTGACTAATTATCCAAGCTTTTTAGCTTGATTAAAAAAAAAAAAAAAATTCTTTGTTGACAAAAATTCAGTAAAGCCGGGTATACACGGCGCGATTTTAAACCGACCGTACAACAGTCGTGTCGTCTCATACTGTGCGACTGAATTACGACACACGACCATCATGCACGATTTGTGTGCTCACCCCGTACGATCCGAAGGTCGTGCACGACCTGAGTGCTCAAGCTGTGCGAGTGAAGTCGGGACAGACTGTGATAGAAACGCGCAGTTTCCTTTTTAAAAAGTCTCACACACTGAGGGTGAAGTGTTTGCAGTCATATTCTCTCTCTCTCTCTCTCCCTCTCCCACTATCTCTCTATCCCACACACAAACGTCGTCACCATCCATGTCAGCTGCAGGTCCGCCAGTATGAATATTTCCTGCTCAATTATTTCCTTTATCGAAGCGGGGGTGCATCAGAAAGTCATTCTAGCTGTTGTCATTGTGATTTAGGATGTTTTCTGAGAGTTTACAAAGGAAAACAATCCCCCAAAGTTTTTTTATTCTGCTCACGTTTCTGCTCTCACTATGGTGCGTCGAGAGTCGTACAACCAAAAAATCAAACATGCCAGAAATCCTCCCGACCAGTTGGGAGCAGGTCGTCAGGTCGTAGTCGGGCCGTGGTCGGCCGTCGTACCCCCCCCCCCCCGTACACAGCACGAGAAATGACGCCTGATCTGACTGAAAGTTGGCCCGACTTCAAAATGAACTTAGCACAAAAATCTGAGGTTGAATCAGAGAAAAAATAGTGTACACCCGGCTTAATATTGTATTTTTAACAGAATTTCCTGAAGCAAAATGTGCTTAAATTTTCTGACCGGAATCCAGTGTCGGATACTCAGAACTTCCAGGGGGACGATACCAGACCCCCCTCTCATTTTATAATTTCATCATTGAATAAACTCTGCACTGCTGTACAACACTACTAACCTCAGGACTGCCAAGTAGCCCACTTAAAATGTGTGCAGTGTACCATTTTTAGCAGGTAAAAATTGTTAATGTGCTTTTTGATAGCTGCATGATGATAGAATAGGGGCATTAAATGTGCCAGAAATCATCACATTTGGGCATTTACGGCTCAAAAAAACCCCTTTGTTCTACACCCTTTGACATTTCAGTGTTGATTTTGGCAGCTATTTTTAATTTTAGCCTTAGTTTTAGTCTTTAAATGAAATGCATTTTAGTTTTAGTCACATTTTAGTCATTTCTTTCCTTTTTAGTTTTAGTCTAGTTTTAGTTGACAAAAACTCAAAACATTTTAGTCTAGTTTTAGTCCATAAAAAGTCCTCATATTTTAGTCTTTACTTTTAGTCCAAGCATTAAATTTTCTTGCCTAAATCTGGTACCAAATCATGGTAGTGTGTTCTCTACACTCTGCCAAACCTAGGGTCCCTGCTTTCTACAGCTGTGAGGCAGAATAGATACAGATACATTGCATTCTGACAGATTTACCCACAGTGGAGAAATATCACAGATTTTGAATGTCTGACGAAAACTACATGACGTTTTAGTCTAGTTTTAGTCATCTTGATGAAAACTAAGCTTAGTTTTTGTCAGCTTTAGTCATCACAGATCTATTTTTGTTAGTCTAGTTTTCATCATGGAAAAAAAGGCTGTCAACAAACATTTTTAGTCATAGTTTTAGTCGACGAAATTAACACTGCAGTACATTAAACACAAACTCTAACATGCTTTCCATTGTTGACCGTTTGTCACTCTAAAAGTGATATTAATTTTCTCAGTTCTGACCTTAAAAAGGTTTTAAAAGTCTAATTTTAAAAGTGTGTAGGAACGCTGTCTTAATATATAATAAAAATCAATAGAATAATACACAGAGGTACAATTTCTACAGCCACTGCCATGGCTAAATTAGTACAGCTAGCTGGATTACGGCAACAACAACTGCTTTACGACAGCTACGGTAAGTCTCAAGGGACACATTTCCTGACACGAAAATAGCTTCATTAGCACCAGTTAGCACGCTAAGACAACAAAACCTGTGGCACAGATCTGTTCTCATTGTGATTTTTTGGAATGAGAAGGCTTCAACAAGCCGTTAGCGGAGTAAAAGCCACCATTTAGGCTAACAAGTAGAAGAGTGGAACAGGTGTATGAGGAAGAGCAGGTTAATAAAGTTGGTTTTACTAGTGACAGCGATGATCGAATGAAGTTAGGACTGCCTCCTTCAGACTAGTGAGCTCCTTGTTGATGCCATCTGTTTCTATGGCTAATAGCCCTCAGTTACTGATGACCAGCACACCACTGAAAAACATAGCAGGCCACCTGCAGGTCTGTGTGCGACACATGTTTTCTATAATCAGGTACTACTACGATCATAAGGTCGTGCAAGGACTCGAGCGCTGAAATTACTATGAAATCCCATCACCCACTCTTAAACCATTTTAAACTAGGGCCTTCACCCAGTGTTGACAGTCTCACCAGGGCCACATACATGCTGTATAGTATCTTAAACGTGATAATCCCAAAGGCCCACCACATCCACTGAAATGAGAGCATGGCTCTCCTCCATCCTGTGTCCCACTGAGCTGTAGCTACTGATGTGTTGAGATCAAGCTCTTCTGCCAGCTGCGTGGGAGGCATTATGCATTTTAGGAAACAGCAGCTGAATGATCATTTATTTGTTACATGAGATGCCCACATTATTCTAATCCTGTACCGATAGGCCTTTCATTGTTGGGTAGCTGGGAATACGGCCCATTCTGAGTGCCCTAAAATTAACAAGAATCCATTTTAAGCACCCCACTTGCAGCTCATTCCCTCCTTGTCAGAATTAATGAATATTCTTTGTTTCATCTTGAGGTGCTCATTTCAAATATGATCTAAGGTCTGACATCAAGCACATGTGGACCACCTGGGTCTCTCTCCATTAATTAAGCGAGACGTGATGTCCGTAAGAAGGCACGGCGCCTTTTTGTTTCAGCGCACTGAACGTCTTGATTGGATCTCCTGATGCATCATTCATAAATCAAAGAGCGCGGCCTGGATGGCCTGGTTACCACTACAAAGCCAAACAGCACACCGGGAGTTACTTATTATTCATATCACTCAATTACCCTCTAAACAACATTTCAGGGAAATAGGCAGGACATTGTGGTCGGATCAGACGGCACATTCACATTCCATTGAACACACAAATGCCAGAACAGTCCTGCTTTGATTTTATGTTTATACTGTAGAAGCAGTTGAAGTGGCCTATCCTTTCCTAGAGTTCTGAGATTAAACGTTAGTTTGTTTTAAAATATACCTGTCCAAGCCGTTTGAAATTGATGCTGCAACGATTAAAGAAACTGAACTTATAGAAACATTATTTCACATTATTTCTTTCCAAGGCCGACCCTAAGGGGGATAAAGGGAAGAACCTTCTGGGGCCCCGCCAACCTGGTCAGCAAAATCACGGTCCACTGTAAAGTCAAGCTGTCATAACCAGAGTTTATTTTTAACATGAATGATTACCACCCAATCAAAGCAACAAAGCATGAATTTAATGATTCTGTTGTCTTTTCACACTGAACTAAACCATCTGGAACTAAAGCTAGGCCATGAAGTTCACCAAAGTCAAGATCCCAGAAGATAAAACAGAAAAAGCTGAGATGATTTCAATGCTAAATTTGTGAAAAGAGCAACAATATGGTATATCAATGTCAAAAATATGTGACTAAAATAGGTCTGAAGTGGCAACACAGTGGAAAAATGGGCAAAAATCAGCAAAATGGGAAAACCTGACAAAAATAAGTGAAATGGGCAAAGTCTAGAAAAAAGAAGCGGCAAAAATTAGATAAAAGCAACTTAAATGGGCAAGAAGTGGCAAAATGGGATATCAATGTCAAAACTTAGGGGTCTACAATGGTCAAAAAATGGCAAAACAGAGGACAAATCTGCAGAGATCAGCAAAAGGGAAAAAATCTAGGGGAAAAAGTGGCTAATATGGGAAAAGAGGCAAATCAGGATATCTGTAACAAAAAAGGTGACTAAAATAGGTCTGAAGTGGCAAAACAGAGGAAAAATGGCCAAAAATTTGTTAAATTGGCTAAATCTGGTTTAAAAAGTGGAAAATATGAATTAAAAAAGTTCAAAGCAACTAAAACAGGCAAAGAGAAGTGAAATGGGCTGGAAATGTAAAAAAAAAAAAAAATACTAAAATGGGCAAAACAATGAAAAAAATAGCATAAATCTTCAAAATGAGTAAAATCTGACAAAAAAATAAGTGAAAAGCAACTCTACTGGGCAAGAAGTGTCAAAAATAGGATATAAATGTAAAAAAAAAGTAACTAAAATACGTCTAAAGTTGTAACACAGTTGACAAAGGGTCGAAAATCTGCAAAATGAGTAGAATCTAGAAGAAAAGGAGTGGCAAAAATTAGATAAACGCAACTTTAAAGGGCAAGAAGTGGGAAAATGGGAAATCAATGTCAAAATTTAGGGTCTACAATGGTTAAAAAATATGGAAAAAAGTGGCTAATATGGGAATAAAGAGGCTAATCGGGATATCAGTGACAAAAAGGAAGTGACTGCATCGGGTATAAAATGGCAAAACAGAGGAAAAATGGCTGAAAAACAGCAAAATTGGCTAAATCGTGTTTAAAAAGTAGAAAATATGGATAAAAAAAGTTCAAAGCAACTAAAATGTGCAAAAAGAGGCAAGATGTGATGAAAATCTCAAAAAGAAGATACTAAAACGGGCAAAACAGTGGAAAAAAATGGGCAAAAATCTGTAAAATGGGTAAAACCTGACAAAAGTGAGTGAAAAGCAACTAAAGTGGGCAAGAAGCTGCAAAAATGGGATATAAATGTCAGAAATAAATGACCAAAATGGGTCTACAGTGGCAAAAACTGTTGAAAAATGGGCAATACATGTCCCCCTTTTTTTTCCAACAAGAATGATTTCTGAATAAGTCCCAGTGTCCTCTGGGAATTCTGTCCTGATGACACAAAAAGTGACTTTATCGTCAGAAATAGCGGAGCATACACTGCATAATGTCAAAATTAGACATAGTGAGCTAATTATGAATTTAATTGTAAGATGATTTGTAACTTCTCTGGTCGGCTTCTTTCATTGGGAGTAACTTTAAATCCTGTCCGTCAATCTGGGGGATTATAAAAGCATGCCAAGTTGCACGTAGTCTTTGAATAAAGATGTTAAGCACATATCCCCGTCTGCCTCAGATTTCATGCTGCTCATGCCTCCCTCCCCGGCGTATTTAAATGTAAGGCCTAATTTTCTACTTGGGCTGCATCTTCAAAAATATGATAAGAGGGCTGCAACTTTAGTGAATAGATTTTTATGCAACTTCTCAGCATTGACAACCTGTTTAAGAGGGAGTGAAGATTGGATTTTCTGTTCTATTCACAAATGAAGAGGAGGATTTGACTTTCTTCTCCTTTCTTTTTTTTAAGTGATCTTTGTAATAATTTTACACCAGAAATAAAAGGAGGAAGACAAAGCACCATGTTGTGTGGCTCCCAGCCAAACAGCGGACTAGTCCTTCAGCACACTATTCACCCTCCTTTTCTAAGGTTAGCAGGTCGCTGATGCACCTTGCACCCTTCCCTCCATCCCTTAATTCTAACGCTTGTACCTCTCTCCTGAAAGAAAAAAAAGTGTAGAGAAAGCTTCAAACACTTGCAATCAAAGCAAAGTGCTTTCATCATTTCCCAGCTAAGTGCAGCAGCTTTCTCCCAGCTGCTCGTCGACCGCTCATGTAATCACGCAGAGACACGGGCTGAGGTGGGTGGGATACAGATACTGTTCTGGGGCACTGCAGGGCACTGTCACGCTACAGTGTGTTTTCTTGAGTTTGAACGGCGGCATTTAAAGGCTTATTTACTCCCATTCCCTAAATTTGTTTAACATGGTTTGTGCAGCCAAATTGAAATGTGTACCTCAGCTCGTCAACAGAAGTTACACTGGGGATAAGATTACAAAAGAGTGGATGAAATTTCTGCAACCATTTGATCACTTTTTGTAACAGGGCCATTCTGTTGAGCTATACTTCCTACAGCAGTGACACCATCCATGTGGTTGTAAGTTGGGAACTGGTGGGGTCACTGGTTGAAGTACTGGTTGGACCTGGTTGCTGTAGAGTTGCTAGTTTGCTTCCTGACCACTGCCAAGGTGTCCTAGAGTATACCACCGTATTGCAAAATACCAACATCAATTTTAGGACTTACCGCTCAGCTCTACCTTATACAGTGCCATTAAAAGTATAGATGTTTTACCATTTTACTTATTTTACACATCAATCATGGTCAATATATTTGTGTTCACAAAAATGTCAAAGATTGGATTGGATTGTATTGGATTGCGTTGTGGGTTTTGACTCGACATTCCCCGTATTTTTAAACTATTTCTGTGTCGCATTTTCTGTTTGCTTTGGCTCATTGTCTTACTGAAAAAGCAATCTTCTCCCCAGCTGTAGTTCTCCTGCAGACTAAATAAGAATGTCTTTCAGGATTCTCCTATATTTTGCTGCATTCATTTTACCCTACCAGTATCGGCTGCCTAGAAGCATCCCCACAGCATGATGCTGCCACCGCGTGCTTCACAGTGAGGACGGAGTGTTTGGCTTCTTGTCTGATGGCCAAAAATATCTATTTTGGTCTCTTCAGACCAAAGGACTTTCTTCCACTTGACCTTGGAGTCTCCCACATGCCTTTAGGTGAACTCTAGTCCAGACTGAATCTGAGTTTTCTCCAACAGTGTCTTTCTCTTTGCCACTCTCCCATAAAGCTTTGACTGGTGAAGAACCCGGCCAACAGCTGTTATCTGCAGAGTCTCTCCCATCTCAGCTGCTGAAGCTTGTAACTCCTTCAGAGTTGTCGTGGGTGTCTTGGTGGACTCTCTCACTAGTCTCCTTCTTGTACAGTTTGTGAGGACGGTCTGATGTGGGCAGATTCCTGCGTATTACTTCAGTTTCTTGATGATGGATTTAACTGAACTCTGGTGGATGTTCAGAGCCTTTGAAATGCTTTTGCATCCATCCCCCGACATGTACTTTTTAAAAACCTTTTCTCTGAGGCTTTTGGAGTGTTCTTTTGTCTTCATGGTGTAATGGTAGCTATGAATACTGATTAACCGGTGACTGGACCTTCCAGAGACAGGTGTCTTTACACTACAGTCACTTGAGACACTACTACTTGCACCAAACATTAATAAAATGGTAAAACATCCAAAGGGGGGAACACTTTGGTGCTGTATGTTATAATCTTTTCTATTATGTTTTTTCAAAACAACATACTCTCTTGAATCAGAGAGCTCTGTCTCTGGCAGAGTTCAGAGGGGACAATAGGACATAGGTCTACATTTTTATTTGCTGCAGTTAGAGTCAGGGCATTGTAAAAGGGTCTAAATTACCCTCTGGTGTTCAGTCTGTTGTGGCTGGTGTGAAAAAAGCATTCAGACAAGCCGAAGAATAAAAACACATTAGGAGTAAATAGTGGCTCCCTGACAAGAAATGCCTTTTGAAGCTGTCAAATGTAGGCCAGGAGGGCTATAAAAATATCTGCTACCAGACTTACCTCTGCCAGAGCGTGCGACTATTTATTTTAGGAAAGCAGGTAGTCAGTTCACTGACTTTTTCTACTTACATCAGGTTTGAAAGCATGCTGAGGGGAAAAATGGGTCCAAGTGGGATTTTGTTGTAGACCACTGATGTGTGTCTTTATCTCTGTTTCTAAGGTGTTTGCTAACAGGGCCTGACATGACGGAGGCAAACGAAACCAACATTTTCTTTCTGATAGTCAGCAGCCTCTACAAAAGCCTTTTAAAAAACATGTTTATATGAGTGCCTCTCACCCCAGCCGAATGTACCGTGCAGTATGAAATAAATGGACTCCCACAGCTGACACGACACGGAGATTTCTACTGTCAGAGAAACCCACATCCATCATGCACAAATTATCTGGTCCCTCTTTGTTTGGCTCAGCGGGGGTTTACTGTGACTTTGTGACACCCCATGTGTTGCTTTCTCTTGCATGCTGAAAGAGAGCAGCTATGGAGGCAGAATATGCTCACCACTTGGTGCCTCAACAGTACTTCAAACTGATCCGGGCTCAACAGACTGCAAGTGAACTCCACTGCTGCTGCCACGTGCAAGAAGTCTTGGCTGAAGATAAGAATCTCTGCTTCTTACTTGCTTGGTGGGCATGAAAAACACCTCTTTACTTGAACGTTACACAGCATAAATATCAGTCCAAAATAAAAAAGCCTTTTCATAAGGCTGAATTCACTTCTTCTGAACACTTTAGAGTTGAAAATTGGCCTCCCATTAACGTCCAAAACACGTACCTCAGTTGGAGCTCTGCAGACTTTTAATCACATTCAAACTTACGTCAAATTGTATCCCATTAAATCTTCTCGGGGTAGCTGAACTGAATCGGAGGTGGGCCGTGAATTATGCATCAACTGCGAGATGACATCAGTTCCAAAACATGCACATACTTCTCAGCAAGAAAGGTTATGTCCTCTTATTGTCTGCAATTATTCACTTGAAAACATTTCGTCACAAAGCATGCATGGCTATTAATAGACGATTCTGTCATTGTGGTGTGTGCGTCCTGCGTGAGATGTATTTTGTCCTCGCTGTGTTTTGCACCGCTGTCAAGTTTTGAAACAAGTTTAGAGACACAAGATGGTTTTCAGAGAAAGAGCTCCAAGTCTGCGGTACACAGCAGTAATTCCCACACGGTGAGATGTTTGCTGCTCAGTCCTGTTGGTATTCCGTGTTTGGTGTGCAGTAATTGGAGAACAGCTTCAAGGCTTCCTCCAGTGACCTCATTACCCCAATTAAATTTGTAGCCGTCTTTGAAAACAGTCCATCTCATGAAGTGATGTCTGATTATCACTCCTGGTTCAAATGGGGTTGAGAGATGCAGCTGAGGAAGCAGGGCAGGGACACATGGCTGCACCTTTTATAGTGATGCAGTGGGTTCCTTAACCAAAATACTAGTAAGTACAGATGCATGATGATGGATTTTTACTGCTATAATATGTGCTGATATTTACATATTAATCTTAGCAGATACTAATATTAACACCAACATATAGAGTTCAATAATAAAACATCAATCCTTAAAATAGACTTTAAAGTTTGAGGGATGTGGATGAGCAGAGAAAAAAACAGCCTAAAACTTCAAAGACATGCATTCTGAAGGTCAGTATTTAAAGCAGATATAGGCTATTAACAGCAATATGTAGGCTGGTATTCTGAACTGATATAAGCTGATATTTACAGAAAATATATACTGTGTATATTTACAGCTAATATAGGACAATATTTACAGCCATATTAGCCAAAATTTACAACATATACAGTGCCTAACAAATTTATTAGACCACCTGTCATATTTGTCTCAAAGACCATCCAGCATCATGAAGTGCTTTAATGCGGACTCTTTCATTTTCAGTGAGCTCTCAACATTTTACCATTTTGAACAGGAAAGAGGAATTTCAAACTGAATTCACCCAAATTTGAGCTGGCTCACTGGGCTTCTCTGAGAAGTCAGAAATGAATCAAGCATAACATTCAACCACTAAAACTAATTTTTCTGTTCAGGAATGCAAGTAAATAACTATAATTTGACATATTAATCAAGAAATATTAATGTGCTTTACTATTTTTTCAGTTTTTTTATAAATCAGTACATTTGAAAATTCATGGATAACAATAATAATTCTATTTTAGCATTAAAAACATTATTTGGGTTAAAGGGCTTCTACATATTGGTGTATCAACCATTGCAGAAACATCAAAAATGATTTTGTTAATTACCAATGCTGTTAATTTAGGGCAGCTGTTGTATAAACATTACTTTGGTTAGGGTTAGAGAGGTCTAATAAATTTGTTAAGCACTGTATATAAATAGGCCAATATAGGCCAATTTTTACAAAGGATATAGGCTGATATTTACAGAGGATATAGGCTGGTATTTACAAAGGGTATAAGCTGATATTTACAGAGGATATAGTCCGGTATTTACAGAGGATATAGGCTGGTATTTACGGAGGATAAAGACTGATATGTACAGAGGATATAGGCTGATATTTACGGAGGATACAGGCTGGTATTTATGGAGGATATAGGCTGATATGTACAGAGGATATAGGCTGATATTTACAGAGGATATAGGCTGATATGTACAGAGGATATAGGCTGATATTTACAGAGGATATAGGCTGATATTTACAGAGGATATAGGCTGATATGTACAGAGGATATAGGCTGACATGTACAGAGGATATAGGCTGATATTTACAGAGGATATAGGCTGACATGTACAGAGGATATAGGCTGATATTTACAGAGGATATAGGCAGATATTTACAGAGGATATAGGCAGATATTTACAGAGGATATAGGCTGATATGTACAGAGGATATAGGCAGATATTTACAGAGGATATAGGCTGACATGTACAGAGGATATAGGCTGATATTTACAGAGGATATAGGCTGACATGTACAGAGGATATAGGCTGATATTTACAGAGGATATAGGCAGATATTTACAGAGGATATAGGCTGATATGTACAGAGGATATAGGCAGATATTTACAGAGGATATAGGCTGACATGTACAGAGGATATAGGCAGATATTTACAGAGGATATAGGCTGGTATTTACGGAGGATATAGGCTGATATGTACAGAGGATATAGGCAGATATTTACAGAGGATATAGGCTGACATGTACAGAGGATATAGGCAGATATTTACAGAGGATATAGGCAGATATTTACAGAGGATATAGGCAGATATTTACAGAGGATATAGGCTGATATTTACAGAGGATATAGGCAGATATTTACAGAGGATATAGGCTGATATTTACAGAGGATATAGGCTGGTATTTATGGAGGATATAGGCTGATATTTACAGAGGATATAGGCTGATATTTACAGAGGATATAGGCTGGTATTTATGGAGGATATAGGCTGATATTTACAGAAGATTTAGGCTGATATTTACAGAGGATATAGGCTGATATGTACAGAGGATATAGGCTGATATTTACAGAGGATATAGGCTGATATTTATGGAGGATATAGGCTGATATTTACAGAGGATATAGGCTGACATGTACAGAGGATATAGGCAGATATTTACAGAGGATATAGGCAGATATTTACAGAGGATATAGGCTGACATGTACAGAGGATGTAGGCAGATATTTACAGAGGATATAGGCAGATATTTACAGAGGATATAGGCAGATATTTACAGAGGATATAGGCTGACATGTACAGAGGATATAGGCAGATATTTACAGAGGATATAGGCTGACATGTACAGAGGATATAGGCAGATATTTACAGAGGATATAGGCTGATATTTACAGAGGATATAGGCAGATATTTACAGAGGATATAGGCTGACATGTACAGAGGATATAGGCAGATATTTACAGAGGATATAGGCAGATATTTACAGAGGATATAGGCAGATATTTACAGAGGATATAGGCTGACATGTACAGAGGATATAGGCAGATATTTACAGAGGATATAGGCTGACATGTACAGAGGATATAGGCAGATATTTACAGAGGATATAGGCAGATATTTACAGAGGATATAGGCAGATATTTACAGAGGATATAGGCAGATATTTACAGAGGATATAGGCAGATATTTACAGAGGATATAGGCAGATATTTACAGAGGATATAGGCTGACATGTACAGAGGATATAGGCAGATATTTACAGAGGATATAGGCAGATATTTACAGAGGATATAGGCAGATATTTATGGAGGATATAGGCTGATATTTACAGAGGATATAGGCAGATATTTACAGAGGATATAGGCAGATATTTACAGAGGATATAGGCAGATATTTACAGAGGATATAGGCTGACATGTACAGAGGATATAGGCAGATATTTACAGAGGATATAGGCAGATATTTACAGAGGATATAGGCAGATATTTATGGAGGATATAGGCTGATATGTACAGAGGATATAGGCAGATATTTACAGAGGATATAGTTCGGTATTAACAGAGGATATAGGCCACTATTTACAGAGGATATAGGAGGATATTTACAGAGGAAATATGCTAATATATTCAGGGGACATTGGCTGGTATTTATGGATGATTTTGGCTAATATGTACAGAGGATATAGGCTAATATTTACAGCTAATATAGGCTGATATTTACAGCTGATAGAGGTTGATAATTGCAGCCTATATATGCCGATATTTACAGCTAATATAGACTGATATTTAATGTCAATAGAGACCAATAGTTAGAGCCAATTTTGCCCATTATTTACAGCTGATGTAGGCTTGTATAGAAGAAATTTAGTGCCAACATTTAAGCCGATATTGGCCAATATTTAAAATCGATATATGCAGACGTTCATAGCTGATCTTGGCAGGTCAGCCTAGGTATCACTGGGGTTCCAATTTATTTTTTTCACCAAAAATAGATCAAATGTTTTGATCACACATTTTCAAATCTGCAGATACTAATATCATGCTGATTATATTGTAAATCCCTGGAAATATGTGCTTGTTAAAAAATAGTTTTTTAGGTATTTGAATATCTTGAAAAATAAATGGTGGTATGAAAACATACGTGTTCATGTAAGTAAACACCATATATATGTATACACACATGGGATGGGGGATTAAGGTGGCCATGTCCCGTAGGCTATTATTTTCAACACACACATGTATACTTGAAGCCAACTTTATTGATAAATAAGGATGCCAGAGAGGAAAGAGCCCACTAGAGAACATCTATGAGCAAGGGAAAGCTTTTAACCTCCAAACCAAGGAACAACATGTGCAGCAAAACATCTGTACAGGGATACTGTCAAACAGCTACATTAGTCATATGAGACATAATAATTTCTGTAGTTTGCTGTTAACACAAAGAAGTCCTGCCTTATTTTTCGCTCTTGTGCAGGGAAAAGTCTCAGGTTGATACAATCAGTCAAAACCAGAAGCACTGACTAGAAACCAGGGTCCTAAACTCTGCAAGAGAGGGTAGGACTTCAACCTTTAGAGTTTGTTGGAGGGTGCTCCATGAGCTTGGGGCTTCAAAGGAAAATGCCGTTTTGCCAAGTTCAGTGCAAGCTCAAGGAACTTTAAGAACTAACCAATCAGTGGAGCAGGTCATGTGAGTGCTTGAACTCCAGCAAATCTAAGATGTAAGGTGGTAGTTTTCCAATGAGGGCCTTAAAAATGTATAAAAACCAATGTCTGCTGCGCCTATTGTCAAGGAAGACCAACCAACCTTCTCATATAGGACACAATGATGAGTGGTCTATCCATCAGCAGTTATAAATCTGATAGTGGAGTGATAGACAGAACCCAAGGACTGGAGCGTTGAAGCTGCTGCATGACTTTAAATTACATCTCCATAATCACCAACTGATAGGAGCACAGCTTCAACTATTGTCTTCCCACAGAGACAATAGAAACTTGATTTGTTTCTGCACAGGAAGACAATTTTCCACCTCAGCTTGGAGGTCAGAGTCCAGATAAAGTGATAAAAACTGGTTAGAGAGTGGCAGAAATGGGCGATAAGTGTCAAAATGGGTTGTGGAGTGGCAGCAAAAGGATAAAAATAGGCAGGGAAAGAGGTAAAATGTTGCAAAAACTGGTAAAAGAGGAAAAAAGGGGCATTAAGTTTAAAAAATGGGTTAAAAAGTGGCAAAAATGGATAAAAGTGGCACAAGGGGGATTACAAATGCAGGAATAGTGGTTTAAAATTGATTAAAGAATGAAATAATGGACAAAAAAGTATCAAAATGGGTTAATGTTTAGCAAAAAATAGCCTGGCAATGTTGTGAAAAGTGGTTAATGAGTAGCACAAAGCGGCAATGATTGGCAAGAATGATTAAAAGTGGCAAAATGTTTAAAAATGGGTCAAGAGTGGCAAAAAATATTGCAGAAATGGACAAATGAAGTAGTGAACAGGGGTAAAAAGTGTAAAAAATCAGTCAATATTGTTGCTAAATCTCAATTTTTGGAGGGGGGGGCTGCATTTTAGATGATAGATCTCACTGGTAATGCCAATAATAATGCTACATTAAAGGAACATTGCACTGATCTTGAACCTGGAAAGGCCGATATGGAAAAGGAATATTGCACAAAACTTTCAAAAATTCAAATCCTAGTTTGAGTGGTTCTAAAATGGACTTGGCCTATCAATATGGAGGATTTTTGTTTCTGTTTTAGACTGTTGTCTGTATATTTAGATCACATATCACCAATTAAAAGTCCTGATGTTAATGCTATCAGTATTTCAGCGTGACTTTAATCTATTTGGCTCTGGATTCAGAAGCAGCAACAAAAACACGTCTTTTGTTGAGAACAGTAGGATGTGATCAAAGATGACCTCATTCCTGCAGATGTTTTGAAAGCCCAGCCTGTGCTTTAGCGTTTGTGTGAGTCATTAAGTAAGATACTTTAAGATCATTTCTCATCTCATCGCTCCTTCACTCCAGGGAGAACACCATCACACAATTTCAACACATTTGCATAACTACCGACTGTCCTTTTAAGATATTCTCCTTTCAGATCTCACTGCGTTTTTCGCTGCTTTTCACGTTGTTGTTCTGTTTTTCCCGAGGTTTAATGTAGCTCAAAGTTGTCGGGTGTTTTTAACCACAACTTTACAAAGAGTTTTGTTTCTTAATGCTTCGTTTCTACACATGTTAGACGAGATTTATCTCAAATTTAAGGTTTAGGACTTTTAAAAGTTTTACAGGTGTATGACATTATTTCTTTTGAACACAAGTTTCACAAACTGAGTTCATAATGTTGATCATTCTGAGAGAACTGACATGTTTTCCACACCGTGTATCATTAGGATTTTAATTGGAACACTTTAAAGCTTGTCATTGTTATCTACAGGAAGCTTATTTAGAAACTGGCAGCTTTGGAGATGCTTGAAACAGCGCCGTGTTGAGCTCAGAAATGCTGTTTTTATGCCTCTGCAGCAGCAACAGCTGAAAGCAGGAGGTGCTGTGTTCTCCAGCTTGTCCAAGCTATTCTTAGAAACGCAACATCTCAGGAACTCTGTGAGGGATGTGTGTCAAAGTTTGCATTTGAGGAGGAAATCCTTAGATTTTGGATTTCAAAGGTCAGACCTCAAGGTCATTTGGCCTCATGTTCACCCCAGAATTTAATATCTCGCTTTGAGGAATTGCAAACTCTGCTCAAGGTCAAAGGTCGAGGCTTCTTTGGCCTCATGTTTGTCCCTAGCTTGTAACTGTAGGATCCCAAGCCCTTTTTGACTGATCTTTACATTTTGGGATGCATGATAGCAGATTTTTTTTTGTGCTGTTACCCACAGGTGCATCTAAATGCAGTAGAATATAGTGGAAAATTAATTTATTGAAGTAGTTCCATTGAAAAAGTAAAATTCACAGATCAGTGACAACGCGTGGATCTTGAGCCACATGTGGCTCTTTTATGATGATTTGTGGCTCTTTTATGTCTTGATTTAAAATAGAAAACAGAAAGCTTAAAACAGAGAAACTTTGACCTCACAAATCATTCATTGTAACTCACATTAATCAGTTTCTTTCCCACACTTACACAGAACGCTCTAATTGTCAAACTTTATTATCAACCTTTATTTTTGGTCTGTACATTCCATTGCCATTATTTGCAATTTTTTGCCCCTTTTTCCCCTTTTTGTTACTTTTATCCAGTTTTTACCTCTTTTATTCTGCTTTTTGATATTTGCAGTGTTCCCTTTTTTCCAGTTTTTGCCCATTTAAGTTGCCTTTTGTCATTAAATGCTACTTTTCCCCTATGTTTGCCTGTTTTTGCCACTCTGTGGCTTTTTGCCCATTTTACTCTGTTTTTGCTATGCTTTTGCCATTTTTTGACCATTTTTGCCACCTGTCACTCAGTTTTTTTGTCACCTCTCATCCACTTCTGTCACTTTTTCCCCAGTTTTGGACATTTTATGCCAATTTCCCCCCCAATCACCCATTTTAGTCACTTTTTTTTGCCAGCTTTATTTTATTTTTATTGCCACTTTAACCCATTTTTCCACCACTTTTTGGATTGTGGCTCTTGCAATGGTATTTTTTAAATATCAGGCTCTTTGGTTGTGCAGGGTTGAGTAACACTGATTCATTACACATAAAAGGAAATATTTATTTTAATTGTAATGATTAAGGCTCACAGCTAATAAAAACCCCAAATTCAGGCATGAAGGAGCTGAACCTGGACACCAATGAGTGTAACTGAGGTGGCTGGGGTGGAGGAGGGTTGCAGCAGAATCAACAGATTGACTGTGGAGGAAAGAGGACAGATTTTAAAATATATCAGCTGCAGGATGATTGGATCCAGAGAGGTCGTGGCTGAAGAGGATTGGCTGAGAGCTTGAGTGAGTAGACGCCCATACCAGCCGATTACCAGAGCAGGAAACAGAGCGGGAAAAGGAAGACACGAGTGAAGAATTCAGAGTCAGACTCAAGGATGAACTGCTCCAAAGTAAAGGTCATTAGCTCTCGTGTTTATCCCTTGGATGCATGTACAATATCTACTAATCACCTTATGACCGAAACCACCCTAGCCCTTCTTTCTCCAACACTGTCCTTTCACTGTCAGGCAGTTGTATACCTTATGGAGCCATCTAACTGCCAGGTGGGAGTTCTAGTTGAATCTATACACAAGTTTACAAGGTGACTGATGAAACCATGAACTTGCTGAGGAGAACAGCTGGGACGTACAGACTTTAGAAATGTGTTGGGTAATTTTCATGCTAGATGCATGGTTTCATTCTATTCTTTTCCACTCATGCAGCCCACATGGAAATCCTCCAACCAGCAGTGAAAATTGGACAACATCACTAGACAGTCATCCTCAAAGTTGCACACTGACCAATTGATTGAGTTGAGGCCATTTGCAGGCGACAACCTCGGATAGAAAGAGGGAATCAATGCCTGTTTGTCCACTTCTTTGCTCATTAAGGAACCTCTATTCACATCAGGGTCCGCATACGACAAAGAAAGCTCACAAGTGCACATTTTCAGTCCGCGGAGGGTGGTTTTTCCTCCTCCTCAAAGCCCTCCCCCTCATCGAAATTCTCCTCACAGAAACGTTGAGCCAGAGGCCAAAGTCTTGACAGGGCTGGCCCAGTGAGAGGGAAATCAAACGGGTCCTTTTTTTTAGATACAGCCAGGGAGGCCTGCTTACCTGCCCGTCTTTCCTCCACATAACTTTTTAGTTCAGAACGACTAGAAGCAGGTTTACCATCCATTCATCCACTTTTCTGATTCAGGGTTTTGTCTTCAGCCTGTTGAATGAGAGTCCTTGGTTATTCATACGTACTGGTATTGCCTCAGATGCGTGGATTAATTCCTTTTAGACCTTCTCAGCTATGTTCGTCATTCATCTTTGTGTGGTTGGTGATAAATGGTGATAGAGTTGTTTGAATAGAGGTGTCAGATGAGGATGAAGTGCACAGATGAGTCAGCTTCTGCAACTGTTCGGACTGTTCTGAACATTCTGCTTGCAGACTTGTTTTTCAGCTCATATCTTTGATTAAACTGTGGTTAGACCTGGTCATCTAGTGGTTCTACCTGCTCACCCCATGTTAAGAGGCTGCTGTCCTCAAAGTCCACGGTCCAAGTTTCCTACCACTTTTATTGTCCTACTTTTCAAAAACATAAATCTTTGAATAAAATGTAATAAAAATATTCTAGCCTTCCTGGAGGAGACTGCAACAATCGATCCTTTTCCATTGAAAGTAAGGACCTTGTTTGTACAAGGTCTCAATCTTGCAGCTTTAAACCAAATGAAGTGGGATGTTGTCCATTTCTAGTGCTCAGATATTTTTCACAAAATATTTTCTCTTCTAAATTATCTTGAAAAACACTTCTACACATATAACCCTTAAGAGGTCCTTTCACATGCTAACACATTTGTCCCTAATGACTAAAAATGCATGCTCACCAAAAACTGCTGCAGAAATAATATATATTAAGATTTGTTTTCCATTTTTCAACAAGTCAGTCTTTTTATACCACTTTAGCCTGAAATATACGTATCAAAATCTTTCATGGATTCTGTGACTTTAACACTTTACAGAGACACTTGCAGGAAGCGGTTTAAGTGTGAAATTTTGCAGCATGCTTTAAATGGGGAAAAAAGTAGCACCCTCTGGTGGACAAATATAAAATAAAACATTGAAAGCTAGTAGTCCAAAATGAACTCTTAACATAAAGGAATGCATTTGATTTTGTTAAGATAAATGTGGAATCAAAAATGTCATTTTCAATGGCTTTCAATGGGACATTTTTGGTCCTTAGGAGCAAATGTGTCAGTTTTTTTGTAGCTTAGCCATTTTAGGCTAATTTATGGAACTGAGATGACAATTCTAAACTTTTTAAAATTAACATATTCTGGCAAATTTGAGCTTTATTCCTTCAACACAGCCCAAATGGTTTGAAACAAAACTGAGTGGCACAAAATGCCCCTAGGATCTCTCTAGGGTTAAATCAATTCTCTGTATTTGGGGATCTTTATACAAAGGATTGACTGAATGTGCAGCACATTGTGTATAAACAGTGCCATGGACCTTTTGCATATGATGTCACACTGTCACACACACAAAAAACAATGCAAATATGGGTCAAAAAGTGGCAACAAATGTAAAATGTGGAAAAAATGATTGAAAAGCAGCAAAAAAGTTGTTAAAAACAGCAAAAAGGGTCACAAAAAAAAATTTAAAAGAGGGCTGCGATGAGCAAAAAATGTAAAATGGACATTGCAGATGTGGGTACAAAGTATCAACAAATGGCAAAAAGGACAAAAATTTGAAAATATGCACAAAAAATGGCCAAAAATTGGAAAAATTGCCGATAATGAGCAAAAATTAGGGCTGAACGATTAGCAAAAATAATCTGATTGCGATATTTTTCACCTATACTGTAATTGCGATTTAATATGTGATTATTTTTGGGTTCCTCATCTTATGCATTTTTCAATAAAGACAAGAAATACATTATTCTTTATTATTACCTAAACAATATTAGATAGAATACACCAGGGCGAAAAGATTTAAAAAAAAATATCTAATTGCAATTATATTTGACCATATTGCTAATTTAATAACAATTTCTGTATTGAAGAGGACGATCATTTTTAAGTCAGTCTAGTTTTAAATGAGAAAAACATATAGATTAGTAAAACTGGGATTTTTATACTTGAATGTTTGCATAATGTGCATGAAATCTCTGCTGTGAAAAAGTATGAAACCGGTATTCTGACCCATTTCAAGGTAAAGAATTATTGCAACTTTTGCGATTTGTAAATTGCAGCAGGCTATATTGCGATTTAATCTAATTTGGTATTAATTGCCCAGCCCTAGCAAACAGGGTTAAAAAGTGGCCAAAAAAGTGGCAAAAATGGCGCATGCTTGCAAAAAGAAGTGGTAAAAATGGGCAAAGAGGCAAAAACATGTGAAAGGGGCAGTAATTTGTTAAAAACTACAAAAATTAGATGGCAAAGACAGCTAAAAAGAAGTCGTTGCAGAAGTGGGGAAAAGTTGCAAAAAAGGCTAAAATTGGGTCAGCAGTCTTAAAGGTGTGCAGGAGCCCTGGAACAAGGAACCCTTTGTTTTTAGTGTAAGCTCCTGCATTCAGACCACTTCTAACCAGTAACAGCCGCCTTGTACACGGACCGGCTAGCTAAAACCAGCTAATAAAGCTTTAGTAGACGTGTGAGACCAACCATGGAGGTCCGACTTTGTCAAACCTCATGAACGTGCACACATACTGTAGGCTCCATCTTCAGAGCAGAGGTGTAAACAGTCTGAAAGACTAGCATCTGAGTATTTGTGTGGATGGATGAAGAGGTGGGGTTCCTTCTCCCAGTGAGCAACTTCAAACTGGCATTTCAGAAGTTTGCACCTAAAACACTATTTTCATAAGAACTAACAGCCAAAATCTAACAAAAGCTTGCCGTTTGGGGTGGAATCATCATGCAAATGTGACCTTAAAATCAACATAAATTTACAGACTGGCATTAACAACTGATGCAGTGCCATTTAGCACCATTCTCAGCCGTTTACATTTACTTTTTTCATTTACGACTTAAAGGAAAACACTGATGACAAAACCCATTTTTATACGGATACTAAGGCTATAACGGTTCACAGAGGTCATGTTTGAGTCCCTACCTCGGTTTGGGGTCACAGTAAGGCACGGTTTGGTTCATTGGTTCATGTCCTGAATAGGCCTTTCACACTGGCAGGGCTCTGTTCTGGTTCCTGAACCTAAATTTGAACCGGCCGGTGCGTTCAAACCGGGAAAAAATTGGTTCTGAGCCTGAAACGTCGGGTCTCAGCTGGAACCAAAAGTAGTCAGTTCTTTCTTGGGAACCGTGACATCATCAGTGGGCGTATCCTCATTCTAGATTGTGAAGAAGAGCAGAAAATGGAGAAAAAGTTCTGCTGCTCTATAGGTGTCTGAAAACACCTATAGAGAGCCGGGGGTTCAAAATAATCAAATTTAAACTGGGACAGAAACAGCAGTTTATAACAGCCAAAATTAAATTTGAATATAGACACTTTAACAACATGTTTATTTCTCATTTAGGACAAAGGCTTCGAATCATATTTTCATGAGTTAGACCTGAAAGGACAAAATGTTGGCTTTTAAACTCAAGGTGGAGAACATTTGGATTATCAGGGCAATTTTTAAGGTGTTTTCACCAAACCCTTAAGAGTTCCTTTAATATCCTCCTGCATTTGGATCATAACAAAATATGTCCACTACCCAAAAACTGCTGTAAAAATATTGTATATCATTTTTTCTCCACTTTAAATGAGTCAGTCTTTTACTACTACTTCAGCCTGAAGTATATGTATCAAATATTAATGATTTTAGGGGTTTTAACACTTTAAAGGCCAGTATGTTTACATAACTCCACATTTTTTTATTATTAAAACAAAAAACTAAAATAATCACCCTAAATACATGTCAATGAGTATTTTATTGTTATTATTATCAGGGCCTGAAATGGGTCAATTGATTTGAGTTATTGTTTTATTTATTTATTTATTTTTTGTAGTGTCAGGTTTTAAAAAACTCACACTCATAATCCTAAGGACAAAAAATGTCTGCTTGCAAAAATCAGCTGTAAAAATATATTTTCTTCTCCACTTTAAACAGGTCAGTCTTATTAAATTACCTAAGCCTGAAATATACTTATCTAAAATTAATGATATTTTGGGGATTTAAACACTTTAAAGGCGAGTAAGTTTAAAGAACTCCACATTTTTATTGAAAAAAAAAGATTCTCTAAAGTGCATTTGAAGGAGTATTTGATTATTATTATTATTATCAGACCCTGAGATTGGTCAAAGGTTGGCGGCAACCTTGACATTGAGGCATTGTTTTTTTGTTTTTGTTTTTTTTTTGCAGTGTCAGGGTAAAAAAAAAAGAAAAACTCACCCACGTGGTTCTAAGGACCAAAAAAGTCTGCTTCCTAAAGTTGCTGTAAAAAATATCGTATTTGATTTTTCCCACTTTAAACGAGTTAACTTTTAAAAACTGCTTCATCCTGAAATATACTCATCAAATATTATTGATGTTTTGGGATTTTAACCCTTTAAAGCCAGTATAGCTCTACCTTTTCTAATAGAACAAAATTGAACTTTAGTAGGAAGGCAGAAAACAGTAAGAAGTGTCAAATTATGTAGCATGGGTATGAGGGGCGCCCCCTGGTGGACAAATATGAAATAAAACATTGAAAGCTAGTAGTCTAAAATGAAATGTTAGCATAAAGGAATGCAGTAAATAATGTGAAGATAAATGTAGGGTCAAAAATGTCATTTTCATTTGTTTTCAATGGGACATTTTTGGTCCTTAGGAGGAAATGTGTCGGTTTTTGTGTAGCTTAGCCATTTTAGGCTAATTTATGGATCTGAGACGATAATTCTAAAAATGTTTAGAAGTAGATAAATTAATTTGAGCTGTTTTCATTCAACACAGCCAGAAATGACTAGTAAATAAAAACTAAATGGCACAAAATGTCCCGAGGATCACTTAAGGGTTAAAGTTCATGTTAAATAAAGGATCCCAGGTTTAAAGTTTTCTTTGTCACCGTCAGAACATAAATGCCTGTGATAAGTTTCAGCTACACTGTGCTGCTCTACCCTGCCTGTGTCAGTGACTTGTCCCTCTTCTTCAGGGGCTTCCTGCCTACATGTGGGACCTTTTCTCTGATTTCCATTGGGCGGCAGTGCCTCTATCCTCTAAGTTAAGCTGCAGTGCATCGCTGCTGCTTTCCTCATCCCTCTGTGTGAGCGTGTCAGACTCATTCCCACATCACGGATTCACTCTGCTAACATGACATAAGGAGGCTAATTTCCTCATGTGTGTTTGCTGGGTAGAGGTCCATGCGCCATGGAGAGGAAGAAGACTCCAGAGGAACGCAGGTCTGAGGAGCGTTCACATGGTACCCAAGTAAAAACAGACAAAATAAGGCAAGAACGCTTCCTACTGGCCCTTCAAAATAAAAGCTCCCTATGATGTGTGTGAAAAGCAGCCTCAGGTATGAAAAGGTGCAAACATTTTTGTGCTAATTGAGCCTGTGAGATAAAACTGATAGATCAGACAAGTGCCAGGTGGATGACTGTGCGTCCTGTGGAGTCACGTGACGCGCATGGCGCGCATAAAGATTTGCTGATTGGTGGCGTGCCTTTATTTTGACGCTAACTTCCTCTGCTCTCCGCCCCATTTCTGCACACTTGGCGCATCTCGCGTTGACTCAGCGGCACTCAGAGAGGGAGAGAGAGAGAGAGAGAGCCGCGTCCTGTGTGTCTCTTTCCTGCACATCACTTTGGAAATTTGCGCTCGTGCGGTCCTGCTGAACGCGGTGCTCACCTGCCGGGGGGCCGCGTGGAGCTGTGGAGCTGTGGAGCAGCTGATGAAATCGGATCATCAGAGTAATTGCCTCAGCATCGATCGTGTCGAGCATTCCTCTAATCAGTGTCATGATTTTCTTCCTGCTGTTTCAGAGTGACCGGCTGCAGGTGTTTCTTCAGCTCTCGTTCGCGCCAGTCAGCCCTGGCAATATGTAATTCTGGAATAGACGCTGCGTCTCTGTCGGAGAAGTGGACTATCTCTCTTCTTGGAGTCGTTGTTTTTGAGCTCGTTTGTGTTTTACTCTGAAGACTAGAGCAGCTTCTGGTGAACCGTGATGGTGTGGAGCTATCACAACTGACGGCAGAGTGTTCGCTATCATTTGGAAACTGTTTGTGGGTGAGTGAAATCCTTTTTTTCCCCCCATCTTTACGCTTCCAAAGTTGGTCAGCTGCTCGTGCTGCAGTCTGTGGGGGAGTAAAAGCAGTTTGGTTCATCCGGATTTCGCTGACATTTCATATCTCGCTCGAGCAAACGGATTCGTGATCTCTTAAGATGCGGCACTTCTTTGGAGCGAGCATGTTTGCGCATGAATCGCAGTCTGGTTTTGCTTTAGTTGCGGTGGGAAGCGTCCACGGCTGCAGTGTGACAGCGGAGTGGACTCTTTAATAAAAGCTAATCATCCAGGCTGAGTGCCTACAGCCTGTCCGCGGACACGAACTGTAAATTTTTACGCGTTGTGTTTTTCCTCCACGTTAATTGTGTAACGCTGTGCGCGTTTGCTTGTCGCTCCGGTGCGTCAGCAGTATGTGTGTTTGGATGCGTGTGCCACCGTGGGAGCGCGTTTGCTTGCGCGCGTCGGTGGATGCATGTTGGATCTGCGCACGCAGGAAGGGCGCATGTGTGTGTTGGGAGAAGGGGAGGCGAGAGGAGCCCGGTCTTAGTTATTTGAAATTATTTCTGCTGAGTGATTGCTTGGCGAGTCAGCTCTCTCAGTATCTGCTGGTATTTCCTCTCCTGCCCTGCTTCTTGGATGGCTGATGGCCTATGATTGGCTGCTCAGGCTCTGACCTGCCACTTAAACATATTTGGGGATCAGGAAGTGAAACTGATATCAAATTGGAGCAGATGCTACCTTGAAATAATGGGATGAGGATTCACTGACAATGGAATAATTAAGAATCTGCTTCCTTGCTAGTTTTATCCCTCCTTTTCATCTAGCAGTCAGACTGATGCTTTTTGTCCTCATTTCTATTTATTTTCACCATATAAGCTCAATATGAAGCAGAAAATACTCGAGCGTGCTATGCTCTCTCCCATGGAGGCTGCAGCAGTGATTGTGCACCATTTTGAAGCAGTCAGCTGAGAATATGTGCTCAGTTGGTGCTAATTTAATGGATTAAAAGCAGGACTGCTTTGCATTGATTGATTTTGGTTTAATTCTATTATTGTGCCATGCATAAGCGCCAAAAAAGGCAGAACACAAAGGTAGAATAATGCAAGTAGAATTAGCCACCGTTTCACCCTGTCATCATCATTGCATCATTTCATTCATCTGAGAGGACCTACACTCGTCACAGAAGAAAATCTATAATCTGGTAAATCACAAAGTTAACCCAGTTTCAGGAAGGATTCCTGTTCCTACCTGACTCTCTGCCTTACTGCTAAGTTAGCTTCAACATAAATCTCAGCGCCATAATCATGCAGTGTGGGTTTGAATTGGTTTTGGACTTTTTTTTTGATTGCTACAGAAAGGATACAAATCAGCTGCTAGTGCTGCAGCTAATGCTAGTTTTAACGATCAACCTTTTTCGTTAGCCTTTAAACTTTATTGATATCATGATAACTTACAGGCCGGTCAGTGCTCGGCCGACTTCTCATTCCCTCGTTAATGCTAGTCTCAATTCACTTACTGAAGCACAAACATTTACTCTTCTGCAGAGCTCACACTCATATCCTCTCTTCTGCTTAGTTATAAAAGACAAATATGGATTCTGAATGTCTGAAAACCGACCGCTGTCAAACTGTCCTGTAACCGAAAACAAAACTTCACTTCCAAGGGAGATGGTCTCGGATGCTACTCATAATTCCTGCAAATCAAAACATCATTACCATTAAACAGTAGCCACGTGGCCTGAGAACAGTAAATACATCACTATAATTATCTTTGACAACTAAACTTCAAACGAAAAGTAAGGCAATTTGTATTTGGTAGATTATTTCTTTGTTGTAACAGTGCTTCTTGGTAATAAATCTTATACCGTTGGAAAGCCTGTTTATTACCCTTTTAAATGACGCCACGTTTGTAAGGATCATGCATTTGTGGGATGAGCAGCAGAGCTGAGTATGTGGGTTGCGCCCGTGAAAAATGTGCCAAATCTTCTCAGTGCCGAACAGCTTATTTTGCTGTGGCTATTGACTCTTGTTTTGAGCTCCTGTTATCCTCAGGTGCTGCCAGTCAGGTGCCTGATGTTAGCTGGTGTTCCTCAAAACCAAGTTGCGGCATTGTTTGGAGTGAACCCTAGTACCATCTCCAAACTGAAGGCCAAGTTCCATATAACGGGGAATGTCAGAGACAGGCCGCGAAGTGGGCGTCCCAAGAAGACAACACCCCAAGAATACAGTTTTCTCACCCTGTCAGCAAGAACTCTACCCTCCAAGATGACAACACTCGCCCCCACAGAGCGGGGTTTATCAGAGACTACCTCCAGAATTTGGGAGTGGAGAGGATGGACTGGCCTGCCAGCAGTCCTGACCTTATCCCCATTGGACACTTGTGGGATCAGCTTGGGTGTGCTGTTCGTGCCAGAGTGACCAACACAACCACGGTGGCTGACTTGCGACAAATGCTGGCTGAAGAATGGGATGCCATCCCACAGCAGTGTGTGACCAGGCTGGTGACCAGCATGAGGAGGAGGAGCCAGGCTGTTGTGGCTGTGTATGGTTCTTCCACACGCTACTGAGGCTGCTGTTTGTTAAATGAATAAATTGTTAAATTGTCAATATGTCTTGTTTCTTCAAGCTTCAATCATCCAATCACCAAACACCAAACAAGAGTCAATGGTAGAATCAGCTGTTTGGCATTGGCAGAGAAGATTTGGCACATTTTTCATGGGTGCAACCCACATACTCAGCTCTGCTGCTCATCCCACAAATGCATGATCCTTACAAATGTGGCGTCATTTAAAAGGGTAATAAACAGGTTTTCCAACAGTGTAAGATTTATTACCAAGAAGCATTGTTACAGCAAAGAAATAATGTACCAAACACAAATTGCCTTTTTGTTTGAAGTCTAGTATATGTAAGTAAAATGAGAGATAATTGGCCTTAACTGACTTAAAAATTATATGCATCATTCCATGCATCTGTATAATCACCTAATGCAAGCAAAAATACTAAAATAATAAACTTTTATAATTGTTGTACACAGCAAATTAACACTGTCAGAGTTAATACGAGCACTTTACTGTGTTTAAATGGGTCAGCACCAGTGTGGATTTCATTCAATAAGGATAGAGCAGGGAGACAAATTCAGAGTTGGTAAATGTGTTTTAGATAAGAATCTGCTTAGCGCCCTTTCCTGCAGGTCACTCAATGCCACAGTCACTAACTCAGTGGATAACTTCACTCATGGTGCAGATGTGTCCAACATCATAAAGAACACAAATCCAACAGAATCATCAGTTGACATCTAAAAACATAAATACATCTAAAACGTATCTAAACACCCAGTGCATGATGGGAAAACTCTGCCCTACAGATATGATAATGGCAGTGTGCGGTCCTTGGATCAGCTGACTCTACTGAGTTGAGCCAACACTGACTACATTAACCTGTCTACTAATTTCAACAGTGAAGACCATTTCACTCAGAATGGAGTTAGAAATAACTCTGAAATGTGTAATTCTGAGATTTCAACACTCCAGGTTTTGCTGTGACTCTAAAAGACGCTTCACATTTGTTTAAATTCTGAAGCTGAATAAATCAAGCTTTACTTTATGAATTTGCATGATGAAAACTATGTATTTGTTCCTTTTTGAATCTAAAGTAATTTGAATTGTTTTACTGAGAATATTCATCAATTTGCAGCTTTAAGAAATAAGAATAAAAACGTTGTGGCCCTCTCTGTGGCCAAAGTTCTAAACTATCTGTGATGCGATTATCACTCTGCACAATTTATCAATAAATGAATTTTTCATATTTTTGTTCTTCTCTATGATCAGTAAATCGACTTACTGTTGCAGCTGTAGTTGTACCTGGTATTCACCTTTCATCACTGGTTTATTTGCTGTTTTTGCCTTTCAAACACCGTTGTCTCATTTTGCAGATTTTTGCTGATGTCTGATTCGCCGATATTTGCAAATTAACTCAAGCTGTAACTAATACATGAATGTAGTTTAGGCTTGAAATTTCACCTATTTAAACAGACTTGAAACCAAGGCATGCTGGCTTGACACGTCACTTGGCTGCAAATAAATGCTTGTTGTTGATCTTTTGTAGGATGTTCCTTAAGGGTGGTGTTGCCCAACCATTTTTGCTTGAAGCCCCCCCCCCCCCATGTACCAAAGACAAGCAGAGCCCCTCCAGGACCCAAGAGAGAAGAAAAACTGACACTTTGTCCTCAAAAATCAACATAGATTTTAATTATTTCATTGATAAGCCCCTAAAAAAGGCCAATGCATGCTTTTCTTATCAACAAACCTTTGATTAAACTTCTTAATAACTGCGTTATCATGGCGTTTATGAATATTTACATATTCAATTTTGGCAGCTTCAGAGCAGACAAAGCCTGTGCCTCCCCTAAGTTCTTTGGAGCTGGATGATGAGAAGGTGGCTGCAGGTGTTTAACAAACTACCTCTGGAAGGTCTAGCACTGAAACATTGCAAATAAATACCCCTCTTTTTTGCAAGTTGGATAGTGTGTGGGGTTTCTTTGAACTGTTAGCTGCAAAGAAATGCTTGAAATGGGAGCTCCTTGATGTGTGGACCTTTTCTGCTTTATTTTGGGTCTTTCTGATGTTCCATTTTGGACTTTTCTTTAAATATTGGCAGGAATTGTCAAATGCACTGATACAGATAGTTCATATTACCAATATCACACTGATTATATTGTGCATTCCTCATGATGTGCCAGTTTTCCCAGCACAGTCCATCCAGAAAGTTCACTCTGGTATTGGATCAGTCCTCGGTGTCAGATGCTACCCAACGCTTTGGTGTTGGAATCACTATCAGGAAGGAAAACATCGTACTGGAATGTCTTTTTTAATTCATGCACATGGATTTTTACAGCTGCTGTATCATTTGTACCATGCTGGTAACATCATGCACCCCTACTTTACAGAGTTAAAAAGTTAAACAACTCTGAGAGCTACACTAGTACAGCCAGTGCTTTCTTGTCCTCTCCTCAAGCTCTCCCCCCTTATTTACATTTTTTCCTTTTTTGCATATCTTCTGAATTCATGACCTTAACTTTATACCATCTTTATCGATCTCCAACATCTGGGGTTAAGCTATCCTAAAGGATCAACCAGCAGCACATGAATTAATAGGTAAGTGGCAGCAGCCACTTAACGGAAGCCCTACAGCTACATATCGAGCTGAGTCGAGTGCTCTCTCACAGAAATTGATTTAGACAGAGATTATGTCATCCAGCATTGGCACTTTTTTCATGCTGGTCAAGTTTACCCAGCAGCATTAGCACATCCTCCTCTGCTCTGTGATGAGAGTGGAGGTTTAAAGGGCATGTGAATGCACATCGGAGGGTTTATTACTAGTGTAAATTTTAATACCTTATCACAGAGTTTATATTGTTCTTATTTGAAACCCTGCGGTTGATTTTGCAAATATGAAACCTGCACAGGCGTTTTTTAATAATTGCAACTTATTTCATTCTGTTTGAGGTGTTGTAATTTACCACTGGGAAATGCTCAAACTCCGAATTTTCTCATTCTGATGTGCAAAAGTCTGCTCCTCTCAGTCTAAATAGGCTGAAACACACCATGACAAGCATTTGCAAATAGCACTTGACCCCGTTACACCACATCGCTCTTTCTGTTAGAAAGAACGACCTGAACACATCCCGAGCTTTTCCCTCCCCTCTTGATTGATACTTTTAATTTTCAAGGAGCTGTCACCGAGGCCTATTGGCCTTGGCTTTGCAATCAAGGGGCGGGCAGTCAAAGGCTTTCAAATGAAAGAGTCCATTAATACGGCTGGAAATAAGGATTGTCTGGCTGTGGAATATTGGCTCTGTGTGAGGAGTGATTGGAGCAGTTGATGAGGATTTGTGGGGAAGTAGAGACTGGGTCACCTCAATCAAGGCTATTAGATTACATTAATAAGACTGGAGGGGGGATGAAAACATTGAGAGATGAGCCAGCTTATGTGTGCATGTATGTAAGAGCGTGTGTGCAAATGTGAAGCGTCTTCCATTCCTGCGCTGCATGCTGTGCAGACTTATTGACTGTTGTGAGGGCTGAGTGTTAGAAGCTGAGGACTACATGCATAACGCACACGCTCTCAGTTAAATCTTTTTGAAAATCCAATTCCCGTGAAGATGAGATTCCTTTTTCCCCAAGCCTTGTTCCATTTTCCATCGCAATCATTGGGCATCGATCTGATTCAAAGCTATTTATTTTTGTTGCAGCCATCATGTCATGAATTGACAAGTATGGTAGATCAGCTAGATTACAATATGTCTGGCCATGTCGCCTCTCCCATATAAAGAAGAATCATGACGGCCAAGGGTGAATGCCTGATTTTCAATCACTCTGAACATACTCGGGTTTTACTTAGAAACATATTTGCAGGAACTATTTTCCATTCATGGCTGAGTCTTAGCCAGGATGTCAGATTGAAATAGGGCAGCTGTCCTTAAAGCGCTCAGTGTGTTAGGATTTAAAAAAGCTATGTGACCCCTTCACAGCTTGAAGATAGGCATTTTTATACACTTTTATATGGGTCTCGAGGGTCAAAGCTGTGGAAACTCTATCTATAGAAATGAATGCAATTTGTTACAGCAGGAGAGCCATATTTTATCATTAAAATCTTATCTTGCATGTACAGAGAACCAGACTCCGCACATGCAAGCTCCAGGCTGTCACAACCTGCAGCTTGAATGTGTGGAGCCTGGGTCTTTCATGGTGGCGAGGTTGTTTGGGCTGCCATGGTAGATGATGAGATCCATGATCCTCCAGGAAGCCGGGGTTTACCTTTAAGCTGTTCTAAGTGAACGGAAGACTGATCGAGGATAATTCCCATTTAATAATCCTGGTGAAGTAGCCCAGCGGTCGGCACCGTGGAGTCGTGGGGGCCGATATCTGAGTATGCATCCTTTTTGCTGCAAATTCAACTGCTCTGTATTTGGACCCCTTAAGTTTCATCTGACTGTAGGATTTAGCCTTCATGTGCCTTTTTGTACCATTTTGGGACAATTTAAGTTTTCATCTTGACATTTTTATGAGTTTTCAAGCCTCAGACATTTCAGAAAATGTCGCCTTAACTCATACCCCATGCCTATAATTCGCTGTGTACAAAAAATCCTGAAATTTTTGTCCTTAGTGTCCATTTTGGTCCCATCTACTTCCATTATAATTTCATTTTTTTGTACTTGAGCCAATAGAACATAAAAATGTGTGTGCAATAAGTGCTGGAGATTTTTGTTTTGTACTTTTGTGAAAGTTGTCATTTTTACTATTTTCCACTAGACTGGGCCATTTTCTGTTTTGTGTTCTATGTGAAAAAAAGAATGAGTTTATAGAATAATGTCTTATCTAGTTTTTCCCATTTTAAACACAGTTATTGGCTGTGACCAAACCTGGTCAGTAAAGGGTTAAACGTTTTCAAATGTGTTGATTTTTATTTTGAATGATAAGAGATGTTAACAGATTCTCTTTATTGTCTTTTCTTTTAGTTTGACCCTTATACATGATGTTTCTAATCATGATTATTTTAAAAATGTATGTACAACGTATTTTGAAAACCTCAGAGCAGACAGCCTCCTTTGGACCCTATTAGTTTCCTCTAGCATGTAATATTAGGTTTGATTGATATTATCTCAACAGAAAAGGTGTAATAGCTCTAAAAGACCTTCATGTAGACCAGGGGTCATCAAGTACATTTGCACAAGGGCCAGATTTAGTCTCGACAGAAATTCCTTGGACTTTCATATAAAAAAATTCAGAAAATATTTTGCTCAGATTGAAATATAATTGTAGTAGTATTTGTATTTTCTCTCAAAACCGAGACATTTTTAGGCTTTACCAGTGAGATCCATCCCTATTCTCTATAATGCAGCAGACCTCAAGGAGACAGGACTAACAGAACTGGCTGGGCCCCTTATAAATCCCAGAGAATGTCCCCTCCACAATTGTGATTTAGTACAAGTTTTAACTCATTTTGACACTTTTAACCCTTTTTTGATCATTTTTTGCACCTTTTTGCCTCTTTAACTCACTTTTTGCAAGATTTTAACCCCTTTTAAACTATTTTTCCTGCATGTTTATCCCTGTTGTGCTACTCTTATCTATTTTTGACACTTTTCTTCTATTTTTGCCACTTTATAACCCATTTTCATTACTTTTTTCAATAATCTTTTGCAACTTTAAGAACAGTTCTTACCACTTTTAATGCATTTTTGATACTTTTTGCCTCTTTGATCCAATTTTTGCCATTCCTTGACCCATATAAACCACTTTTCCTGCATGTTTTTTCCCCTTTGTGCCACTCTTTTATCCATTTTCACCATTTTTCTTTTATTTTTGCCACTTTTTAACCCCCTTTCATTTTTTTTGCCCTATTTTTGTCATTTTTGACCAATTTCTGATACCTTTTGCCATTTTTTGCCGCATTTTATCCTCTTTTCACAACTTTTTCTGCCAATTTCTGTCTTTTTTTGCCGCTCCATAACCCATTTTGCCACATATCACCCATTTTTGCTACTGTCTTACCCCTTTTCAACACTTTATCTGGCCATTTTTGCAGCACTTTCAGCCAACCGTAACTCTTTTTTTAAAATATCTACTAATTATGACAATAAATTTCTGTAAAAACAGATCAAATGTCAAGTCATTCTGAAACTATTTCAATATCAATTGTTTATGGGATGGATTTAACAGCTGCAGACATTTAAAGCCAAAGGATACTCTTAAAACCACAACATCATCTTTTCCTCCTTTGCTGAATTTAATGATCTTTGGGGGGGCTGGACAGGAAGCTTTGGGGGTCCTGATATGGATCCTGGGCCACCAGTGATGATCAGTGATGTAGACTATCCTGTGTTAAGGCAGACTAATAACACATGTAAGCTGCCTAATAACATTGTGATATTATATCTGAAAGACAAAGTGACACTTTACTGTTGTTTGTGACATTTGGTTTTGCAAAATATTTAACAGATGTAATTGTGAAATACTTCAACAGTTTTAACAATTATCATGATAGCAATGACATAGCTCTCCTATGTTTAAATACAAAACTGTAATTATGAATCCTTTCTCCCCACAAACATGCTACTCCAGTATCAAAGTCCACACTCACTGCTCACAGGCTTTAAGCCTGCAAGGTTTAGGGGCTTCCCAGCTTCTGAATTCATCGGGGCTTGCACACAGACTTTCAAGGCCATTAAACACACTTTCTGAAACAGCATCTCTGCAGACCTTGCTTTTAGGAATAATCCAGGGTTCACAGAGCTGGGATGTTAAACAGTTGTTCCAGGATAAGCATGGAAGCATTGAGAAAAAGGGAATATGCCAGAGTCAGGGAGAGCATGGATGTTTAGTCTGTTCTACTTTGTCTGCTTTTTAACAAGGATTGATGATTTTTCTGAAAGATTTTTGGGCCTTTGTCAAATGATTTGGGGACATCTGAAGAGAGAAAAGAAGGAGAGTCTGACATGGTCCAGATGTTTGCAGGACACTGACGGTGGCCTTATGCATGGAAACCGAGCTAAACCAGCTGATCTCTAATGGAACCTTCCCAAACAATAGAAGGAGTGTCATAGGGAAGTTTTCAGCTGAATTATTTGACCAAATGCAATCAATGATGCCATTTATGCAACTGGTCTTAAGTCAGGGAAACATATTTCGTAAACACACTTCACACTGAAACAGTACAAGGCTGGTTTGCAGAATCTGGCTTACATTAACAGAGCTAAAATCCCTGGCTTTAGATCTTCTTTACGTCAAGGCGGTAGCTATGGGCCGGGTTTGTACTGAAGACAGTAGCAATGGCTGCCGCTGGTGTGCAGCAACTAGCTCGGATGTAGCTGCAGTTTTATCTGAACTGCACCACAGTTTTTCATGAAACAAAGAGCCACACTGAAAGCATTGGCCTGGATTTAGCCTCAGCGGCAGTGTCATCAGATCACATTTCTAGAATAATATGAGGGCAATGAGCCACACCGAAAGCTTCAAGACAGAAACCCTCTTTATGCATGGGTTTGCGATCATTGCGGGGGTGTTTGGCTCTCATGAAAGCGGATGTTTACAATAGCCCGTCATGAATGTGATGGACAGAACATTTGCCCACTCATTGCTCCGGTTTAATGTTAGTTTGGATAACTTTATCTCCATTTCTTTGAACAAAATTGTGCTGATACTTGATGCTGTCAGTGCTAGCTATTTGTTGTTGTTTACAGTGGATCAGAGAGCATTATAGCAGCAAGCTCAAAGTCATTAAGACCAGCTACAGTGGTGAGGGGCTGCACTACAATCTAGACAAGGCATTTGACCAGGAGTGAAGGCCTGGATTGATGAAATAATAAAAACTGGTTATTGTGTTTCTGGTGCTGATTACATGGGATTTAATTTTATCGGTTTTGCCAGCTAATTGTGTGCATCGCTTGTAGGGCTGAACGATTTGCAAAAATAATCCAATTGCAATTTTTTACAATATTGGGATTTAAAATGTGATTATTGTTTGGTTCCATATCTTATGTCTTTTTCAGCAACTTTTACCACTTTCTGTACCTGTATTTGCCTCTTCAATTTATTTTTGGTTATGTTTTTTGCCACTTTTAACCCATTTATGTTCTTTAAAAATCCAATTTCCCCACCTTTTCCAACATTTTTTCCATTATTAACAAATTTTAGCCATTTTTAACCCATTTTAATTGTGCTTTTAACAAATGTTATTTTCATTTAAAGAAGGCTATTTACTTCACAGATGAATGAATATGTTTCTTTGATAAGAGTGGTTATTATTCAGGTCAAATGTAAAATATGTTTTTTTACAGCTTAACTTCACAACGGACCCTGGTTTTGCTGACTTCCATGGGCCCCCAGTTTGGCTGGGTCCCAGAAACCTCCCCTTATCCCTCCTTACAGGCGGCCTTGTCTGCACATAACCATTCTTGAATGTTCATTCTGTGATCAACCATCTAAAGGTACAGCGGGGGTCCCCGGTCTCTGGCCCCTTTACTTTGGGGGTCACATGCAGAAAAGATCTACAGTTTTCTTGGTGGAGAAGGCTATGCTTCAAAGATGCTGCCTGGGTTAGTGAAGCAGGGAGCTAGGAACCCCCACAGGTACATTTATAGGTACATTAGGTACATTTATGATAATGTGAAAACAAAGAAATTATGTCAGAAGCAATAAATCCATAGTGACATGAATCTGAATATAATGGTGCAACAAGCTTTGTGCTATAAAGGAGCAGGCTGGGGTGGAGGAGGTGAAGTTTTGCCTGCAGCAGCAGCATGGTGCGTCAAAGTATTTAAATATTGGCCATAGAAAAAACTGCAGTTTAATCTAATCTGTGATTAACTGCCTTTTGTTTCAGTGACATGCTATGCTGCAAACTGCTGCCACGTTGCCGTTTATATAATATTTTTCAGACTCCTACCAGGCGACATTATTTGGTTGGTTCAACAGGTCATTGCGATTCTTCCAGTTTGTTATTACAATGTATGGAGAAAGAAAATTGGCCTCTTCACTTCATGGCCCTTGAGCTCTGTGCTCGACCTTACCTGCTGTTATTTAGCGGCGAGGTCTTCCTTACAAATCATTTACACGGTCCACTTATTCCTCGGAACTGGATCTGATTGCCTTCATGTACGGATGTGAGCTGAGATAAGTGTTTGCTCCTGCTATGCCTGCTTTTTATAGTTTGTGCATGCTGAAGCTTTGATGTCCTCACAGAGCGGCCCCTTAATACTACAATAAAAGGGCTGTAATGGCATCATTTCCAACTGTCTCTTTACATTGCTCTAGAAAAAAACATGCAAGTCATTCTGAGTTTGCCTCTGTGCGTCTGCAGGGACATCAAAGCATAAAGTTGACTGGAGTAAAATGCAATTTTAAAGCGCTTTATTTACCCATTTGTTACAGGAGAAAATAAAAGGACAGGGGGTCAGCTGCAGCGTAGCATGCCCTGGAGCTACAAACTTGTGCCGGTCAATTGTAAAAGGGCTTAAATGAAGAACGAGGCAATGAAATAGTCGTGTTGAACTCTTTGTGATGAAACGGCCATCCAAGGCATGATCAATTACCTCAATATACTGTATTTTTCTTTGCTAGAGGCTAGTAAGGTTTAAAATGAAATTTTTCCTCCCTTAATCAGCAGTAAAATGAGCTGCGTAGCGCTATAAGCAAGAGGGCCGATTACCATTTTCATCCTTTTCAGCCTCTGTCGTGGTGCTGTGTCTGGAGGAGATCCTCTGAGGCCCATCCAGCCTACAAAGATGAAGTTGATGTGTTTTAGATAGCTTTACAGAGATGTGGATAGACGATGGAAATTGCATGCCAGGGGAAGCAAAATGAGCAATTTTTCCTCCCATTTCGCCTCCTCTCGTCACCCGATCTGTGCTTACTCATTCATGAAGGCTTTGTTGTGACATTCCATACGTTGGCGCGGAGATATAAAAAATCATACAAACGCCAGAGCATGCTGCATTGTTTTGCAGCTAATACATCGCAGCATAAATGCATAGCAGAAGAGACACATCCCGCTAATGCTATCAAAATAGCACCACAACATCCAATCTTTATTCCCATTTTGACCTGTATTTTAAGAGGCTGTTTGCAAGAGCCTTTCAACGGAGCCTTTTACAGCCCATTTAGGGCGGTGAAAGCTCAGAAAAGGCTTTTCACTGATGGAAAATGCTTCTGCTACTGTATTAAACATCTCCCTGAGTGGGAGAAGAACAACACATCCATGAAAACAGACATGAATACAGAAATGTGTTTATTCTCTTGGAAACCTGACAGAATTCACTGTGAACCAGACACGACCTGAAATAGAAACACTACGTCGAGGGATTAATAATGAGTGGAATCAAGAAGTAGTTCATTGGCAGATCTTCATTTGTCATTAGCTGAAGCATTCATGACCTGAGGGAAGCTGAAGGACACCGCTCCTTCAAGATACGTCTGCTGGTCTCAGTCTTTTGTCGTCTAGTTAAGATGCTTTTTATAATTAACCACTCTTTCCTTGTGGATGGATTTCAAAACAGCAGCATTTTCTCAAATTAGCCCAGATCAATTTGCACAAACAATTTAATTGTGATTTTTTTACGCTTTGCAATTATTTGTAGGTGTCTTATCTTCCTTACCATAGGACTTTTTGTTCACTATTCTAAAAAAGGCACCTGATTGTGTAGAGTAGTGGTTCCCAACCTTTTTTCCATTGAGCCCCCCTTCACATGTCTAGGAAGAGCTGTGGCCCCTCACGATCCACGCAAAATAATAAAGTGTGTTATTTCTGTAAAATATACACATAAATTTGAATTGTTTTCATCATTTAAAGCCAAACAAAATAGCCAAAAACACATTTTATTACCAAAAGACTTTTGTATGAACCATTCATGTGTTTTGTCATGATTTTAGATCATTTAAATGATCCTAATTTTAACAACCTCAGATCAGACAGACTCTGGCGCCTCCCCCTGAAATCTCTGGCGCCCCCCCTAGTAGGGGTGGGTAAAAATATCGATTAATCGATGCATCGCAATATTTCCACCCCCAATTCAATATCAATTCAGCAAATCCTCGGAATCGATTTACCTCCTGGCCAGTGAGGGTCACTGTGCATGTGATTCGTGTTGTATGGACGGAGGCCGCACACGACCAACCATAACCATGTTATGTGAGGTTTATCACAATTTCCACGAGGACAGAAATATTATTTAAATTTACATGCACTTTACTTTTTCAGTGTTTCCACAGAACTGTCATGTTTTTTACTTTTGTTCTCCATATGCACAAATAAGTTATTATTGTGCAAATTTTTATTTTCAGATGTTTTACTGCTCAAAAATGTGAGGTGACTTACCAATTATGTTAACATGGGCATGAAAATAATTATTAAAAAATTGTCAACAGGTTATTTGTGTATTTCTACTTCTTACTGAATCGACATTGAAGCATTTAAATCAATATCGAATCGAATCGAAACCTGAAGAATCGAAATCGAATTGAATCGTGAGGTACTTAACAACACCCAGCCCTACCCCCTAGGGGGACCCCAGGTAGGAAACCAAGGGTGTAGAGTATAAAATTGCTGCTGCAAAGATATTGTATCAAACTGGTATCTTTGCCCCAAGTGAAGGAGTTCAAGTACCTCACGAGTGAGGGTAGAAGGATAGCAGTCGTGGTGAAGAGGGGGCTGACCCGGAAGTTAAAACTCTCAATTTACTGGTTGATCTTTGTCCCAGACCTCCCCTATGGCCATGAACTCTGGGTAATGACCAAAAGAATGAGATGGCGGGTACAAGCGATCAAACTGAGATTCCTCAGGAGGGTGGCTGGACTCAGCCTTCGAGATAGAGTGAGGAGCTCACTCATCTGGAAGGATCTCGAAGTAGAGCCTCTGCTCTAGAGCCAGGATGCCTCCTGGTTGCCTCCTTGTGGAGATTTTTCGGGCACTTACGTGGACGGAGACCCTGGGGTAGACTGAGAACTCACTGGAAGAATTATATATCCCAGTGATACTCAATGCTTGGGATGATTTGTGGCTCTTTTATGTCTTAAGCTGAAATATTATTCCCCCAGAAAACCTTAAAACAGGGACCTCAGAAATTACCCTTGCATATCACATTAATGAGTTTGTTTCGTACACCTAGACAGTTGACTTATATGTCAACTAAAATTTTTGGCTGTATATTTCCATTGCCCTTATTTGCAATTTTTTTTTCACCATTTTCTTTGCCACTTTTAATCAGTTTTTACAGCTACAAGCCCATTTTTGCCGCTTGTTTTTTCCCCGTTTTACCCATTTTTGTGACTTTTTGCCCTTTTTCCCCAGTTTTTGTCCTTTCTGTCACTTTTAACTCATTTAAGCTGCCTTTTGCCATTGAATGCTACTTTTTTATTCACATTTTTGCTGCTCTCTGGTGCTTTTTGCCCATTTTAGCCAATTTTCTTTTTGACAATTTTTGCCACCTGTAACTAATTTTTTTGTCTCTTCACACCCATTTTTGCCATTTATTGCCTACTTTGCCTCTCTTCAACCATTTTGCCACCTTTTGACCATTTTTTCCACTGTCAACTTATTTTTTATTACCACTATAACCTGTTGATACCACTTTGCACCACTTAGATTGTGGCTCTTGCAAATGCATTTTTCAACAGTTTGGCTCTTTAGTTGAGCAGGGTTGAGTAACACTGATATATCCCGTCTGGCCTGGGAATGCCTCTGACTCTAAAATGAATTCATATTTGAGCAAGTGGAGTTGCTGAAATCTGTTACTCATTTATGATTGGCCCACAAAGTCACATGGTACAGCAGGATAGAGATGTCCGTATTGTCTCCTGGTCATGTGACAAGGATGAACAGTAAAGACAACACAGTCTGCAAGCGTGGTGGGGCCTATTTTATAGTTGGTATTGATACTTTATTAGAAAGATAAATACCAAAAGAGTGCTTTGTAAATATTGATATATATCGATACTCCCACCATGACTTACTCGTGTTTTAGTGCATGTTTGTGAGTGAGCAGCTTCTCCTCTTCAGCATGATGGTGAAGTGGCAGTAGAAGCAAGCAAATAAATGAGCAGCTATGAAGAAGCAATACTGGGAAACCTAAGGCGACCCTATGATGTAATAAAACAGAGAGAAGAGAAACACAGGATGCTTTTTATGGAGGAGGTTGTATATGTCACCCTGAGATCGCATACTGCCATACAGTGGCAAAATGCAGCTTTACAAATTCGTTGTGAACCACTAAGAGGAATAAGGGCGCAACATTTTAGGACTTTATTGAAAATCTGTCTATATTTATGGAGTCTTTATGGCACCATTATCAACCCAGTACACCTAAGATGCCTTCTGATAGGAATCAAGGACAGTTGGAGCAATGGTGTGGTGTGCAAATCCTCACAGACATACAAGCGCACCGCCAGTTATAGTAGTAATTGATGTCAGTGCAAACTCTATTGAAATAGTTCAACAATGCAAACATTTTTAGATGTTTTGATTACCTCTTTAACACCTGTTTGAGTCGGGATCTCCTCCAAACTCTGGTTTATTTACCTCATCCCTAATGAGGATTTACTGTTCATAAAATGTTTAAAGTGAAGACAAAACAAAATTATCTGAAGTGCATCCCATTTACAGCACCTTGATGGTGTTTTACAGCTCTATAAAGCTGTCACAGATCACTCATTTGTCCTCATTGGCTGTGATTTGCAATGTAAAACAAATTCATTCCAGTCACATCAAAAGTCTCCTACCTGATGTGCATAAATTTGATCGACCCGTGCAGGCGTATGCCAAAGACAACGCGTATCATTGCTGCCAGAATTGATTCATGTATTTTTATGCTCTTCTCTTCATGCCCTCTCGATAGTCGATGCCCAAAAAAGAGTAAACCATCCTTCATTTTCCTTTCCCTTGATTGTCCCCATTTCCGAGCTCCCCTTACCGAGCTGTGAAATGTAAATCAAACATTAATCAGCACATACAGTCTGACCCAGTTGAGCTCCACGCATGGCTGAGCGCTCAGAGCCACAACATCATCCATACACTCAAACATAACAATTCCAGCACTAATCCAATCTCCAGTTTGGCTAATGACGGTAATAACTTTTTGTAGCTCAGACATCCTTTCCATTACAGCCGACCGGGTAACTGGCATGGCTTTTCCCAGCCATAGCACCCCCTGCCCCACCACCCCACCCCCCTCTGCCGGACCAGACCCACAGAGACTGGCTCTCAACAGGGTTCTTGATTTATGGGCCACTTTACTAGCAAGGCCTGGGGACGCAGCACTCCTTGTCCTGCGATATTGAATCTCAGCTGCCTGGCGTAGAGATGTGTGTCGTCTGTTATTGTGTGAAGGCTTATTTGCATTGTGCCGTTAAGCTGCTGGTAGTAACGACTGCATGTCTGCTCACCTTGGCACTCAAGTTTATTTTGGCTTGCAGCGATGTTTGATTCTGACGTGAAAGTGATGTTTTTAGAGGAAAAGGTGAGGGGAAGACAAATAGCTTTCACACTGAGTGGTTTGTGTATGTGTCTACCTTTGCTGCAGAGCTGTAAACCCTTGAATATTTATTGTGGTTATTTACCAGGTGCCATTTGTGCATCTGTCCCTGTAGGAGAGGTTTGGATTTCTGTTTTGTTGAAATTTCACCACAAAAAAACAGAAAAATAGGACACCTCAATCAACAATATCTTCCTTAAATAAACCAGAGATTTAGGAAGCTGTGCTTTAACTGCTGCATTTGCTTGCATGTGTGTTCAGAAATTCATGAATGCCACATCCCCCTAAGACTGGCTAAACACTAGATCAGGGGTCTGAAACTCAAGGCCTGGGGGCCAGAACCAGCCCATGAGATCATTTCATATTTTTTATATTACTAGCCCAACAGTACGAGGTCTGAAGATTTTCTCCAGTATGAAAATATAAATTTAACCGTGGTTTAAAACATCCTTAAGTCTGTAGATTAGATGAAAATTAAGGAATTTGGGGAAATGAGTCAATTTGTGTTTTCATATTTTAAATTTTGCATATCGCAGTTATGACTCAAACTTATGATTTTGACCTTTTATCTCACATTTGCCCTTGTAAGTTCACAACATTAGATGTTAAGTCACATTTTTACCTTCTAAACTCATGATTTTTAATTTTTACTCACATTTTGATCTTTCCAACGACTTACTTCTACTGCTGAGAAGCATCCCCACTGCATGATGCTGCCACCAGCGTGGAAGGAAGGATCTTTAAGCATTTGTTTTTACTGCACCATCGACTGCCGTTGGAGGACTGTTCTGATGTCGAGGATTGTCAGAAATTCTCCAAGGACTGAGTCCTTCAAACTTAGAATTTCCAAGGATGCACATATGCATCCTCCACTTGCAGGAATTACCCACAATCCAATGCGCACCATTTTTCTTCTCTTAAAAATAAATACATGATAGTGCAATATCAGGAGGAGAGATAAATACACTTCAAATGTCTGCTGTGCACCGTGAATATTTGGTCATCTTTTTTTATGGCATCAAAGTAAAGCTGGACGTGTAAAAGTAGTGCCATAAAATTATATTGTATTAGCCTTTATGATTATATTATATGCTATTATATGATTATATGATGATGATGATGTGATAGCATATTAGAGGGAGCTGGGTAAAAGTTGTACAAGTTGTTGTTAGTGCCTCTCCGTCTACATATGGACGCGACCATTCCTATGATGTAATAACGCACGCTCACTAGCCTGTTCCAGATGTGTGTTCAAGAGGATCCGTCTTAAAGAGGAAGGATCCTGGACTTGGAGAAACTGCTACAGTTTGTGAGGATGGCCTGATCTAGGCAGGTTCAAACATGTGCCATTGTCCCTCCATTTCTTCATGATGGATTTAGCTGAATTCTGGGCCTTGGCTTAACCCCTGACTTATACTTTTCAATGACCTTTTTTCTGAGTGTTCTTTTGTCTTCATGGTGCAATGTTAGCCATAAATACTGACTAACCAGCGATGGACCTTCCAGACACATGTGTCTTTACACTAAAGTCTGTCTGTTTTCACTTTGACGTTTTTGTAATTATCATGGTCAAAAAAGCCAAATTATATTGACCTTGACTGATTTATAATATCAATTAAACGGTAAAACATCCAAGGGGGTGAATACTTTTCATAGGCTGGCTACATGCAAGGACTCCCATGCAGCAGAAACACTTGTTATATATATACCCTTATGGTTTGAGAAGCCTGCTAAGAACAATCTGACTGTTTAAGAACAGCTTCATGAATCTAGTAGACTCTTTGAAACATCCATCCCTCTGTTTTCTACACTACTTGTGCTTTTGGGGGTCACAGAGAGACTGGAGCCTATCCAAGCTGTCGTTGAGTGAGACTGGACTGGCCACCATCACAGGGCTGACATAGAGACAGAACACTAGACACACTCACACCTACGGGCAATTTATAGTCACCATTTAACCTAATGAGCATATTTTTGGTGGTGGGAGGAAGCTGGAGTACCAGGAGAGAACCCATGCATGCATGTGGGGAACAAGCAAACTCCGCCCTGACCAGGAAGTGAACCAGGGACTCTTTAAAACATTTTAAAGAAAAAAGTCAGAACCATGTTCGCTGCTCCTCAGAAGGGTTGATGAAAGAGGGCCATTAGTTCTGGTGTATTTCGACACCACATGCAGAACATCCATCACTATTCTTTGTTTGGTGCATTAATCAATGTTTTTACAGCCACAGAAGAGCAGTCAGATAAATTGACTGTACACTTTGAAGCTCATTGTCTGTAAGAAGAAACACTTTGATTATTTGTTCAGAGGCTCTGCTTGTTTTCTTGCTTTTGGCTGCATTGTTCATTTTGCTCTGCTTTTTTGGTTCAAGTTCCCACTGGATGATTTGATAAGAAAAAAGCCAGTGAGATTAATGTTGAGCAGCCTTAATGATAATAGTTGCTGTAGGGTAGGCGTTTATTAACTTGTGGTAATAATCTGACAATCCTCTTTCATTCCCCCTTATATCAGCCCACGGTTGTTATGCTTAGAAAAGACAGTATATTTAGAAGTCATTTGGCAAACTACAGGAACTGCCAGGGTGTTACATGCAGTGTTTCAGGCTCTCTATTTTGTGAAAAACAGCAAGATCTCCACCGTTCTGTTCCCTTTAAAAGCCAAGCACGAAAAAAACCCTTTTCCTCCTGTGAAGCTCTAAAATATTCAGTGTTTTTGTACTTTCTTAAAGTCAGAGCTCCTTGAAGACTTTGATGCTCTCCAATGAATAGCATTAGCATACTGTAGAGCTAGCTGGCGCCTGGTCGGTTCAACGGCAGATCAGTCTCAGTGTCACAGATTTAAATTTAGGTGCTGAGTAGAAATGTGTGTTTGAGGTTGTGTGTGAAAGAGATAAAGAGGGAGAGGCTTCAGCCCGTGAATATCTCATCGTTGCTTTGGAAGCTTCATCCCCAGCTTGATGAATTCTCATTTTTTTCTCTCCAGCATCAGTGAAGGTTTCTCCTAAGCACACCCACTGCCGCTATAGATAGATGTAGCTCATGTTCGTCGGCAGATAACCCTGCAGCGTGAGATTTTACAAGTGTCATTCAGCAGCCACTGTAGCATGCTTCCTCTCCAGGTAAATCATATTGCAGACCTTGAACTCTGATCGCGTTTGAGAGTTTGATTGACACCGGCAGTGCAGATCAAGCCAGAGGGAGGGAAAGAAAGACATGCAGTTGGATTTAACCGGCTTCCTAAAGTAACTTCAGGAGAGATTTAACCCAAGTTGGTCCACGCATATCCTCCGCTGCAGGTTGATGTCTGACACACTCGACAAATGTAGCTGTGACTGTTTTGAAAGCCATTTTTCTTACATCCTTATGTAAGCGACTAGAACATGTTTACAAGAAATGCTTTTTAGATGCTGATGGCATCCTTTCAAAGAGTGCAGCGTGATCTCTGATGCAGCAGTTGTCTGGGTTAACCCTCAGGCATCACTTTAATTTACTACCCTTTAAAGCCATTAAGGACAAAAATGTCCACTCCCAAAAAACTGCTGTAAAAACTTAATAGATTCATATTTTTTTCGTCTTTTCTTTGCACGGATCTCTTTAACAACTTCAGCTGTGCTCAAAACTACCAAACATTCAATCATTTTCGGAGATTTAACCCTTTAAATGCCAGTTTGATTACTTAAAGTCAGTGTTGTTTTTTATGAAAAAAGCAGAAAAATGTGACATCTTCCTTAAACCAAATGTTGCATAACTGGGGCATTATTTCTATATCCAGCTTGGAAATGTCAATGATTAGCCAAAATATTGACTTTGATGCATTATTAGTGTTTGTGTAGCATCTGATTTAAAACTTACTACCTTTTCAAGTCATTAAGGACAAAACGTCCATTTCCACAAACAGCAATGAAAATAGTACACACTAATTTTTTTCTGCTTTTTTTGGTCAAATCTTTTGATCATCTTCAGTTCTAATCAAAACACTCCATTGTTGAATAATTTTCAGGATTTTAACCCTTTAAATACCAGTTTGATTACAGGATGGTCATATTTTTTTCTAAAAAACACACGAAACTAAATATTTTCCAGATAATTAATGTTGGGAGGGTGGGGGGTGTTTTTATAAATCAGTCCTGGGTATGTCAAACATTAGCCAAAATATTGACTTCGATGCATTATTAGTTTTTGTGTAGCATCCGATATAAAATGTACTACCCTTTCGAGTCATTAAGGACAAAAACGTCCCATTGACTCCGATTCAAACCACGTTTTTTGATCTTTAAGTATCAGACTGGCATTTAAAGGGTTAAAATCCCCAAAATGATTGAATGTTTGGTAGTTATGAGCACAGCGGGAGTTGTTTAAGAGATTGCTGCAAAAAAAGCAGAAAAAAATATGAATCTGTTAAGTTTTTATAGCAGTTTTTTGGAAATGGACATTTTTGTCCTTAATGACTTTAAAGGGTAGTAAATTAAAGTGATGCCTGAGGGTTAACCCAAGTTGGTCCACGCATATCCTCCGGCAGGTTGATGTCTGACATGGAGCTTCTTCTGTGTGGCTGGAAGTATAAAAGCAGACATTTTTCTTACATCCTTATGTAAGCGACTGGAACATGTTTACAAGAAAAATGCTTTTTAGATGCTGATGGCATCCTTTCAAAGAGTGCAGAATGATCTCTGATGCAGCAATTGTCTGTGTTAATGTACCAGCGTGAGTCATCACTATGCTATTTTGCTATAAATCCACATCTCTCAGAGTTAATTTAAAAACTTTAAGACAGTTTGAATTACAGCCTCAGTGCCCACAGCAGCTGTGAGCATGCAAACAGCTGTCTGGACGAGTCTAATATTTGCAAGTGTTTTGTTAAATCAACGTCTTTCAATGGTGGGAAATTTGCTCTGGAGTTGCTACAAAGTGATTTAATCTTTAAAATCACATTCATGCATTTTCATTTGCACAGACAGCTAACTGTATTATTAAATTAGGGCTGTTTGCAGATGATTCTGCGGTAATGCTCAACTTTTCCCAAGATTTTTCCTCTTTGTTCCAGTGCTCTCTACTTGGCCCGATCTCATGACACTTCCTCTCATTGCTGCCGCCTCCTTGTCCTCTCTCCCTCTCCTGTTTCTAGCGTTCATTCATCCTCTCTGTCCCCTTTCACTTCCTCCTCTCAGTTCTTCCCTCCCTCAGGCCTCTCAGCCCTGGCCTGGAATCTCCAAAGAGAGAGCTCCGTTCATTTAATGTCATCCTTATTTCCCTGACAGCCAGCGAGAATAAAGCATCTAGTTAGCAGGCAGCTCAGGTAACAGGACTAAGAATGGGACGTGATTGCACAGACAGTTTGTTTGTGCACGCGTGGGAATGTGAGTGCACAGAATATTCCTCCGTGGGGTATGCTGAAAGGGGATTTTGTCAACCTGACGGGTCGCTAACAGCTCCTGAGAGCAGAAATATAAATTATACATTCTAAACTCTATCTGCTGTATTTTACCCACAGAGAGCACTCTCATTCACCTCTGCCTCTCCAACTTTTAGGTCAAATAGCAAGCAAACAGCTCCAAGCTTCAGCAGCTAGGATGGGAGAGGCACCTCTCCACCAGTCAAAGCTTTATGGGAGAGTGGCAAAGAGAAAGCCACTGTTGAGGAAAACTGAGATTCAATCTGGACTAGAGTTCACCAAAATGACGTGGGAGACTCCATGGTCAAGTGGAAGTAGTCTGGGGAGACCAAAATGGAGGTTTTTGGCCATCAGAGAAGATGCAAACACACCATCCCCACTGTGAAGCACAGTGGTGGCAGCATCATGCTGTGGGGATGCTTCTCAGCAGCTGCTGGAAAGCTTGTAAAGGTAGAGAGTAAAATAAATGCAGCATTAATTTGTAGAAATCTGTTCTCACTCTGACATTAAAAGAGTTTTTTTTGTACATGCCCCCCAAAAATCGAGAGGGACCCAACTGCAGTCAAGATGGCCGACATAGGTGTCGCTATACATCCAATCCATGCCGGAAGTCCCAAGCGGAAGTTTCTTCTTCGTGTTGGACTCAGCTGCCAGTGTTTGTCAGTCTTACAGTTGAGACTTCCAGTATGGATTGGATGTATGTCGGTCATCTTGTCTGCATCAAGGTACTCTTGCAAAAAACGCCAAATTATATTGACCATGATTGATTTAAAAAATCAATAAAAGGGCAAAATATCAAATACTTTTAACAGGCTCCGTGGTTGGATGCTCCATGCAGCACTCGGAAAGTCACTGAAGTCAGGTCATCAGGATTATTCCTGAGTGTGGGTGGTTTAATAACCTGAGAAGTGGGATTTAACAATATAAGGATGCTGCAAAAGATGACTTGTCTCTTTTGTCTTTCTATTTTTTTAAACTATAGAATAATTTAAGTTAATATGTTGGATTTCAAGTCTTTGACTCTCATGAGGATGATAGTTTTCTGTTACCCTGGCATTAATGGTGAACATAATAAAAGCCACTTTTAATAGCTTTGTTAAAGCCACGCAGTCAAGTATCTGACCAAAGAAGCCCCTGTAGTGTAATGTTGCTCTCGTGTCTATCATTCTTCTTTATCCATCTGCTGATTGATGCTCTCTGCTTTTTTACCTCGCTGTTGCCAGGCAGGAAGTGGAATGTGTGCATATTTTTACACTCAGACAGGAGAAACATTAACTGTACGACATTTACTCTGCTAAACATGTTCAGAGACTTCGATTAGATCCGAGTAGCAGCCTCTTCCCTCTCCTCTTCCTGCGTGCATGTCAAGAACACGGAGGCTTGTGGTTGCAGGGTTATTAGATAATCTAAAATGGAATAAATCAGTGAGGAAAGCACGGACTCGTGTGGGCGTGCGTGTGCGTCAGCCAAGGGTGTAAGGGCTTCAAAAGTGTTCCTCACAAATAGAAATGTTAATAACTCGCCGAGCGGAGTACATATCAATTTTCTGACTGAGGGTAGGAGGAAGGGTGCAGAGGGGTGACACGGGTGAAAGGCGTTTTAGGGGGTAATGATGGAGACAGAGAGGGGGAATTTTTCAGACTGCAGCAGAAAGTAGCAGAATACCGCTTGTTTTCAAGGTTTCACCCTGAGTTTCCCTCACTCACTGAACATGCTGAAATGTACGCACGTGCACCAACAGGATACTATGGACGTGCAATAACGCAGACATGTCAGAGAGGCGGCGCTGCCTTTATCAGAGACAGGACAGTGGATAGAGCAAGAGATTAGGGAGGGGCATGCAGGAAAGGAGCCACACATTGGAATTGAAACCAGGCTAGCCTAGCCGTCATACATGGGGCCTGACCTGACTGCCAGGCCATCAGCGCCCCATAGCTGGTTATAGTTTGATTCTAAATGACCATAAATGAACAGGATACGGCTGTAAATACATTTATGATTGAAGAGATAATAATAGGACGGGTTAGTCCAGTTTTGATTTTAGCTTCAAATAATCATGAAAATAAGACAGTCAAGCCATGCCGTGGCACACTGACTTTGAGAGGCAAGGGAGCTAAAGCAGATGATAAACTAAAAGGAACTACAATGAGAGCCATTATCCACAAATGGGGTAAATTTGGAACAGAGGCAAACCTTCCCAGGAGTGGCCAGCCTACCAAATTTACTCCTTTTTTTTCTATTTCTAAGTGGAGTTATTTCAGTACTCTTTGTGTGGGAACTGGTGAGAAATGTCAGTTTTTTCATCATCTTAGACTTTCTGTAGCAAATTTATAACTTAAATAATCATGATCTGTTTATTAATCTTTAGTTTAGGCCGATTATTGAGTTCAGAGTGAAAATGCTTATTTAACTCCTAGGCTTCCCTTTAAAAAATCACAGTTTTCCCCTTAAGGCCATTTTAGGTCACTGGATAGGATACATAGTGCCACTTTTTTTACACAATTATTATTTTGAATTTGATGAATGCAAAGTAGACTTTTTGTGCTGGGATTATCAGTGAGTTTTTGTACACCTACACACTCACACACACTAATTTCTCAGCATACATACACACCAGACTCTGTCATCCATAGAAAACACTCAAAAGGTGGTACACTCATAAGGTAATTATCTCCCACAATGCCACACTGCAAACAGGGAAAAATGGCGTCATCTGTTTTTTGCAATTTTTTTGGTTTTGGATGACAGAGTTACAAAGGAACTAACAGGATTTAGATTTCTTCTTCAATAGCAGTAGAATCAAAGTAAGGGGGTTTCAGTGATAGTCAGTGGGGCCAAAAAGGGCTCCAAGGGGAAGACTGTCAGTTTTTTGTTGACACAGTGCAAAATTTTGTCAACACAGTGTGGATGCTGAAATTACAAAGATCTTGAAAATGAACATCTTTGTCAGATTTTCTCATCTTAGCATAATAACTGACAAAATTAGAGGAAAAATACAATTGAAAAGCCCTAAAAGGGTTAAAGGAGGGCTTGGTGGACCATTTTAAGTGCAGATTTCTAACATGATTTCAGAACTGAAAGAGATATGGGCTGCATGTTGTTGCTGTGGTTTGCACTGTCGCTTTTAGCAAGAAGTTTCTGGTTCCTAGTTTTACAGGGCCTTTCTGTGTGGAGTTGCATGTTCTTCCTTGCATGCAAGGGTACGCCTTCTTCCACCCACAGTCCAAAAGCATGCTCATTAGCCTGATTGGTGACTCTAAATTGCCCGAAGGTGTGATTGTGAGCACAATAAACACGAATACTTAACGAGATGACCGTGCAGTATGATTAATTCGTGGGAAATAGAACTACATCCCACATAACATGGCCAAGCATAGGTCAAGATCAATATACATGGGGTTCTGTGCAATTTGCATCATGTGTGGATGTGCAATATCGTTTTTTTCATATTATTATGTAAGTTTTAGCTTAGTTTTTTATATTTATGCCTCTTTTTCTGTGCCATCTGATTTTGTTGAACTATACCCAATAACTGCAATGACTCTGTTTTTGTGACTGACTGGCAGCCAGTCCAGGGTGTACCCCACTGCTCATCCCATGACAGCTAGGATCGGCTCCAGCCTACCGCATGGATGGATGGATAATATCACACCTGTTAAATGATAGCAAAACAACACTGAAAGAAAAAAAAATAAATATGAAGAGGTTTTATACCTTAATCAGGTGATAAATTCAAGGCAAATATCTGAAGTGTTTTACAAACAAGCGAGTGAAGTGTAGGCAGAGAACGGAAATCTGTTATTGCCTCTTGTTGTCAGCATACACCTGTATCTGATATGGGTAACGGAGATAGGAACAGTCAAGCAGAAATATGAGTTTTAGTGGATCTGAGCAGCCCCACAAGTGTGTGACAGAGCCAGAGAGACTTGAAACGCCAGATCTGTGTGAATCATCATCTCACTATCCACCTGCTGAGCTGGAGTAAAGCCTCTGTCGTCGAGTGCTGAAATTGTTTGTGTGCAAATGCGAGCTGGGGATGCATTCCTCAGGGCGAACGGCGAGCCCCAAGAGTGTTGAGAGAGTGCCCCATTTCTCTCGCCGAACCCTCCTCAAAAGTAATTGAATTTTGGATGAATCCGCTGGGGAGGAAACACTGTCAGAGAGGGGAGAGGGAGAGAGGACGCCAGAGGAAAAAACAATCAAAGAATGAGAGGCAGGTGACAGCACCTTTTGGATGAGCTTTTCCTCTAAAGAATGGCTGGCTATGAGATGCCTGACAGGATAAGCTTTCACTGTGGGATTTTTAAGAGAGGACTATTTTTTCTGGAGATTTCATATTTTTTTGGACATCTAGGATCCGTTTCTTTGTTGAAGGGTGATAACTCTGATGTTTTTCTGCTCCATTGTGTTCCTGATCATATCTTTGACAGCTCGACAGCTACACTAAGTCTTTTCACAAGCTAATAACGGCGTGTCGAGGAATAAGACAATAGTGACTAGATCGCTTTGATTATTACTGATAAAAAGAGAGTTTGACCTTGACATAAGATCTTTGCTCTCAGAAAGAGTGGTCAGCATTTTTAATACTCTATCCGCATCAGGAGAAGCAAATCAAAGCTGAATTTAACCCTAAGTTCTTATTTTTATTTTGGGAATCTTGCCATGACTTCCTTGACCTTTTTTACCATCAAACCTCCGCTGTTTACGCCAGTTTTTCCAGCAGCTACAGGCCCTCTCTGCCTTGAGCGATCAGACCATTTTCCCTTTTTCTCTTGCCAGTTTTACTCCCAGCTGATAAAGAGACCACACTCTCCAGCAAAATCAGTTGTTGAATTACAGACTAGTGGAATTGCTGCAGCTCTTCAGCTCCAAGCAAAGCAAACAAAAGAGTCATACAAATTTGCGGGTGAATCAGAACTTTGAACATAAATCGGCCGTTTATGCTGTGATGACAATGCTAAAAAACATTTTTGTTGAGGCACTATCCCAGAGACAAGAAAGCTGCTTTTACTCGACTTGATAGAAGTGCACTGAAACTCAAAACATCCCTCAACACCTGCTGTCACTTCTCTGGTCTCTGAAAATATAAAAGATAAAGTTGCAAAAGGATGAAAGTTGCAGCACGCCTAAGGTATAAGGCATAGAATTAGAGGAACAATACATCCAAATTCAAATAATTCAACCAGGAGAGACTTAATATGAGTTAAACAATAATTTATTTTAAAAATTTAATGAAAGAGAAATGCGCAAAGTCCTTGGCGATTGGATCCATCTTGATGGCTTCATGTATTTGAAGGGGGAGTGAGGCAAACGGCAGGAATAAGATACCTCCTATGGAGTCGAGACACTGGTGCTGGTGTTGAGAGATGTAGGATCAGATGAGGAGCTCTGAGAAGCTGGCCTAGGAGCCAATGAGGTGGCATGGAGGAGGGGACTGTGAGGATCTGGACTAGATGCTGATTAACTGAATGGAGGTGGCTGGGGTTGAGGAGGGCGGCAGTGTCCGCACAGAATGACTGGCTGACTGTGAAAGACAGATTTAAAGTCTGACAGGTGGATGATGATTGGTCAAACAAGGTGGTGGCAGAATCTGAATCGCTGAGTACTTAAGAGAGTGAACGCCCATAAACATGGAAAAGGGAGCGATATGACCAGTTTTAATTTTGTCGACTAAAACTATGACTAAAAGTGTTTGTCGATAGCCTTTTTTTTCCATGACAAAAACTAGACTAAAACTGACAAAAATAGATCTGTGATGTCTAAAACAGCTAACAACTAAGTTTAGTTTTCATCAAGATGACTAAAACTAGAGTAAAATGTAATTTAGTTTTCGTCAGACATTCACAATCCATGATTTTTCTCCAGTGTGGGTAAATCTGTCAAAAAACAATGCAACTGTATCTGTTCTGCCTCTCAGCAGTAGAAAGCAAGGACCCCAGGTTTGACAGAGTGCAGAGAACACACTACCATGATTTGGTACCAAATTTAGGCAAGAAAATACATGCTTGGACTAACAGTTCAGACTAAAATGTGAGGATACTTTTTATGGTCTAAAACTAGACTAAAATGTTTTGAGTTTTCGTGGACTAAAACTTGACTAAAACTAAAAAGAGTAGAAATGACTAAAATGTGACTAAGACTAAAATGCATTTCATTTAAAGACTAAAACCAAGACTAAAATTAAAAATAGCTGCCAAAATAAACAGTGGATATGACAGGTGGTGACTTAAGAATGCATGAACTTTCGCTGAGCTCCATTTATCAAAACTGTTACATGGTATGCAACATTTTAAACATTTTAGCTTCTGACTGCATCAAAATGTTTTAAAGGGATGGACACTGTAACTAAAAGTCCACCCTAAAGTGGAATATGCACATGCTGAGTGAGAAAGCAACACTTGCCTATATGTATATTGATATATGCATTTACTGATCACATTTTGTCACAGTGAAAAAAAAAAATGAAGTTGTGATTGATTAAACAGCCATAATCTTGAGCCACAAAGCTGTTCCATACATGTAATGATTCTGCTGAAATTGTCATTTCAGTCAGGAACCCTCTGTCCATACATTCATACAGTTTTACCATAAATCTGTATATGAGCTTTATGCTATAAAGGAGGTAGCTGAGGTGGAGGAGGTTAAGCGTTATGCTATAAAGGAGGTAGCTGGGGTGGAGGAGGTTAAGCGTTATGCAATAAAGGAGGTAGCTGAGGTGGAGGAGGTTAAGCGTTATGCTATAAAGGAGGTAGCTGGGGTGGAGGAGGTTAAGCGTTATGCTATAAAGGAGGTAGCTGAGGTGGAGGAGGTTAAGCGTTATGCTATAAAGGAGGTAGCTGGGGTGGAGGAGGTTAAGCGTTATGCTATAAAGGAGGTAGCTGGGGTGGAGGAGGTTAAGCGTTATGCTATAAAGGAGGTAGCTGAGGTGGAGGAGGTTAAGCGTTATGCTATAAAGGAGGTAGCTGAGGTGGAGGAGGTTAAGCGTTATGCTATAAAGGAGGTAGCTGAGGTGGAGGAGGTTAAGCGTTATGCTATAAAGGAGGTAGCTGGGGTGGATCAGGTTAAGTGTTATGCTATAAAGGAGGTAGCTGGGGTGGAGGAGGTTAAGCGTTATGCTATAAAGGAGGTAGCTGAGGTGCAGGAGGTTAAGCGTTATGCTATAAAGGAGGTAGCTGGGGTGGATCAGGTTAAGTGTTATGCTATAAAGGAGGTAGCTGGGTGGGAGGAGGTCAGCTGTGCCAGCAGCAGCAGTGTGGTGCATCAGCATTAATGCAAGCAGGGATTAGTGAGAAGTGTTCAAGTACTCTGTGTGAGCTAGGAGGTGATAATTGGGTTCAGCTGGCTTTCAGCTGATCACGGCTGAGTGTGCGACTACTGTGTCCTACATGAACTAGCTGCTGCAGATAGTTTTGATTGTTCCCCTTGGGGACAATCAAGTTGAAGTGAAGATGAAGTTTAAGGTATCATGTAAATGGTACCAAACAATAACCATGACGATACACATGCAGGCAGTGCTGCACTACCAAAGCAAGACTGTCCGCATCAACACACGCAAGGTCAGCTCCACATCTATTGTGCTCGTTTTGATCTTTTCAAAAGAGCCATTAAAGCAGACTCCTCTTCCCTCAGAGGACCCAGCTCTTTAACTCGCAGCAGATGTGAGAACGATCCTGCTGAGGGTGAATGTAAAGCTTGTCCTGTGGTAAGAACATGCCCTCATCCAACATGAGTCCACACGGAAAGCATTTAACCTCATACAACAGGATGTGCTTCTCACTCACACCTTTAGAATGACACTGCCTTTTCTGTAAACCCTTCAGTTTCGTCCCAAGTTTTATATTCATGGTAACAATCCGTGCATCTTTGAATTGGCAGTCAGACTTCCACATATTACTACTACCTCTTTCACACAGGGCTGAGAGTGTGCCAAATCTCTGGTGATTTTCAGTGGATTTGCACCGGACACATAATCCTTATTATGCCACTGTCTAACACTGATGAGAGGAGTTTCATGCAGAGAGCACATAGAACGGTCGAGGAGCTGAGCCTCAATCAACCTGCTGCTCGTCAAGCAGGAAGTAGAGAAGTTTCTGCTGATATCACAATACCAGAGTTTTAAAGTTTGATACTGTATAACCCTGGCCATGCTACTACTAAAATAAAAGAATCCATTGGCATGCTTTAGGGGTGATTTTCTTTTCTTTTCACCAGCCTTGAAATTTCTTTTTACTATCTCCTGGTACTGAAAAGTCACTGAACTCCTTTAGACATCAGATTTTTTCCCCTTGTTTTATTCAGAGGCATAATGAGTGGATATCTCCTGAAAATGAAGTAGACACAACCATCTCGACCCTCACTTAACCCTCAAATATCACTTTAATTTACCACCTTTTAAAGCCATTAAGGACAAAAATGTCCACTTCCAAAAAACTACTATAAAATCTTAACTGATTAATATTTTTTTCTGCTTTTTTTTTGCATAAATCACTTAAACAACTTCAGCGGTGCTCAAAATGACCAAACATCCAACCATTTTGAGGATTTTAACCCTGTAAATGCCAGTTTGATTACTTAAAGATCAAAAAATGAGTTTTGAATGAGGGTCAATGGGACGTTTTTGTCCTTAATGACTGTAAAGGATAATAGATTTTAAATCCGATGCTACACAAAAATTAAAAATGCATCAAAGTCAGTATTTTGGGTAATCATTGAAGTATCCAAGTTGGATTTAGAAATAATGCCCCAGCCATCCAACACTTGGTTTAAGGAAGATTTCACTGTTTTTTTGCCTTTTTCGTAAAAAACAACATTGACTTGAAGTATTCAAACTGGCATTAAAAGGGTTAAAATCCTCAAATTTATTGAATATTTGGTCATTTTGAGCACAGTTGAAGTTGTTTAAGAGATTTATGCAAAAAAAGGCAAAAAAATTATTAATCGGTAAAGTTTTTATAGCAGTTTTTTGAAAGTGGACATTTTTGTCCTTAAAGGCTTTAAAGGGTAGTAAATTTGTTTCACGGTGTTCCTCTGACCTTTAGAGCAATTGAAATTTGAATTTGAAAATTTGCCAAGAAAGAAATTTTGTTGCAAAAAATTAGACCATATTCACTAACAGCCAAAATGGTGAGCAGAGAAAGAGGAAACATTAGCCTAGTGATGCCTGAGGGTTAAGACCTGTTTGGACTGGTTATCTGTACCTCCACAAACCAGGGGACCAGTTTGAAAACTGTACTAAACGTGAGGAAGCTCCTTCACATCAGCCACCATCAGTTAAGATTCCTCATCTTCCTCACTCCTGCTCAGAAAAGCAGTTTTGCTTTTGTACACAGTGATGATGTGTTTTTGTGGCAGCGGCCTAGCTAGCGGTAGCTTGCAGTCGGTTCACATTAGAAAGTTATGGACTATCTGGATGCCATCTCCAGTTATTTTGATTGTCTGGCAGCAGCAGATGAATTGTGTCTAAATGACAAGCTAACCCTTAGCAGAGGGCTCAGGATTTCTGAAGAGTACTTCAGTGGGTCAGCCTTCCACGTAAACAGACACTGTTTACACAAAGACTGGAATAAGACCCACACCAGCCAATCGATTGGCGCTCTACCTTTAACCTTATTATCTTGATCTGAAATATTCGGATATCATAAAGCACCAGTCCAAAAAAAGGATTTGTAATAGAGAAATGTTGACCTGAAAAATGGTGCTTATTTATGCACTCAGTTATCATTTGGAGCTCCTTTTGCACAAATGCTACGTTGCATGGAGCCAATCAGCCCGTGGCTCTGCCGGAGTGTTATGAAGCCCAGTTGCTCTGATAGCAGCCTTCATCTCGCCTGGATTGTTGAGTCTGGTGTCTCCTTTTGAGATTCTCTATGGGGTTCAGGGTCAGACTAGTTGACTGGCCAATCAAACACAGTAATATGGTCAGCAAACCAGTTCCTGGTGGTTTTGACTTCACTGTGGACTGGTTCCAAGTCTTGCTGGGAAAGGAAATGAGCTTCTCAGCAGATGGAAGCATGAAGGACCCAGTGGGCCCCCAAACCATACTGATCGGAAACTGGAAACACTGGACTTCAAGCAGCTTGAATTCTGGGCCTGTCTGATCTTCATCCAGACTCTGGGACCTGGATTTCCAAATAAAAGGCTAATTTGACCCTCATGTGAAAACAGGACTTTGGACCACTGAGCAACAGTTCCAGTTCTCTTTCTCCTTATGACGTCTGTGGTTCAGGAGTGGCTCGACACTAAAACCTCAACACTTGTAGTCCATTTCCTGTACCTGTCCCCGTGGTGGCTCTTGAAGCACTGACTCCAGCCTTAGTCCAGTCCTTCTGAAGCCCTCCTAAGTTCTTGGACCTACATTGTTTGACAATCTTCTGACGGCTGAGCTCATCCCTGTTTCTTGCACTTCCTTCTATTCAACTTTCCATGCATATATTTTTATACAGCCTCTGAGAACAGCTTAACCATTTAGCAGTGACTTTCTACGGCTGACCCTCCATGTGGAGGATAAATGATCTTCCTCTGGACAAAAATCAAGTCCGCAGTCTTCCCTATGATTGTGGTTGTGTGAACCGAACCAGAGTGAGAGAATGAAGGCTCAGGAAACCTTTGCATATTGGACTTTCACACAATATTCTATTATTCTGAGATAGTGGATTTTTAATTTTCATGATCTGTGAGCCATAATTATCAAGATTAGAACAAAAAAAGTGTTGAAATGTTTCCCTTTGTATGAGATTAATCTAATTGAATCGTCCTCTCTGTTGGAGCATAGGTGAGCATTTGAGTCACCGTGGGACTATCAAACAGTACGGGCTTTTTCTGCTATGTTGGCACTGCATGGACCAGATGTTTATTGATAAAAAAAGAGCATGATGTGCCATGAGTCAGTAATGAAAAATAATATAATATGCCATATTATAGTGACTTGGAACAGCACTGATTTATTTTTGGATGATTATTTGAGTAGAACTCTCATATTTTCACAGCTTCATCATATTTGCATAAAGTTTTTTTTTCCCTCCTTGCCTGCATTTTGAGTTTATTGTGCTGTTTTATTTTGACATAATACTGGTATTTTAGTTTAAAACCTGAACTCTCTGACCCCATAATTCTCCACTGCTGGAGAAAACGTCGACATCTAACTGACCTTGGTGAGCGGGGGAAAAAAAAGCGGTGACATCAGAGTCCTTGGAAACGGCTTTGTGAAAGCTCTCTTCTGGAGCCATTTCCTCTCAAAGGCTGCTCACAAGCTTAAAGTGAAGCACTATGTCATGTTTTCATGTGTGACTCTTTAGTATATTTAATCCTATAATCCACTGTTTTTGCTCTCTGCACACATGCCGGCGCCGTGTATGATCACCCAACAGAGGATGCTGTAGAGCATCGGTAGGTCGGTGCAGTTGGTATCAACAAAAATATTAATTAGCCTGCATTGCCAGAGCGGGGTTTTAACCTTTGCAGTGATAAAAGTGTTTGCTTTGATGTCTGGCAGTCCAGGAGATCACTGTGAGCTGGAGGGAAACTGAGCAGAACTGGTGATTCAGTCGTTTCCTCTGTTCAAACCAAAGACCACAGCTTTTGTGCTAATGTTGCAGACTTGCTCCCAACATGGAAAACTAATTAAAAAGATAAGATTTTTGTGGCGTTGCGTGTCGCTTTTCCGAGATGGCATTGGTCGCAGCGTGCATACGCTGACGACAAAAGGCCTTTGACGAGGAGAACGCAGCAATGTCGCCATGATTGGCCGCCGGCCAGTTTCGCATGCCTCTGTGAGTGTCTCAAGGGTTATTGTGGCTTTTCAGGGTTTCCCCTCAAAGGCTTTCTGATGCAGCTTTGTGGAATCTATGTGAAGCATCTTTGTCGTGACTGAAATGCCAATGGAAGTGCCCTTGTAGCCTACATGGACTTCTGGTTGAGCAATAGCAGAAATCGGCCTTTTGCCTGGAGCGAGGAGGGAACTGAGCAGCAGAGCAACAAAAAGAGGAAATATCCACTCATATAGAGACTTTAATGAGTAAATCATCACAGGGGAATACTGCTGCAAAGGCTGAATAAACACAGTTAACTTTAATGAATTTAAGTCCACTTTTTATTATATTTAGTTAGACTCCAATTAGACTTTAGTCATTCTTTCAGAGGAAAGAATGGATCAACACAGGTGTACAGATGTGACACTCATACTGATTCATACTGAATCATGTCTGATCCATGAGGTTTTGTGTAGGTTTGCTTTATCCTTAAAACAGAGAAAACATTTAATAACTTTCTATGAGCAATGAAAGACTGAGTGTTGTTAGAGCTGAAGTGTCTGTCATGGCATTATCTACTTTTATCGCTAAGACCTTATGAGTGAAGCATTTTACAAAATAAAAGCATGTGCTAGATTTAACCTGATATTGATTTTAGCCTTTCTGCATACAGAGTTTTAAAAAACTCAACAAAAGGGTCTACTTGAGGCTGCGTGTCTGTAGCTGGCAGTCCTCAGGACTTCGATTTCTTTTTGTTGCTACGTTTCCTCGGCAGAATTTGTAACATTGTTTTAAAATAGCTCTATGTGCTTCACATTTCTGTATTTCAGGGAAATATCACACAGAAGACATGCAGACAAGGTAAAGCAATCCTGACACAGGCAGCAGCTGCAGATCTGAAAACGACCCTCGAAAAAGGACAAAGAAAGACAAGATGGATCGAGTTTGATTGGTTTCTCAATCACTGTTGTCAGAGGCCACGCCCCTTTTGATTTTGATAGGCAAGTGAGGGAGAAGTGACATTGAAGGATGCATTGCTGCTTCGGAAGTTGAACAGTTGTCACCTGAGAGCACTTACAGCGCAGCGACAAAAACAGCAGAGTGCTGGACTATGCTGGTTTAGAAATAAAAACCAGTGCCACCAGACCAGGCCCAGAAAATGTCCTGTGAGTATGTGCTTTTGCCCATTTTTCCACAATACTTAGAACTTACAATATATGGCAGTTATTTACATTTTACTGCATGTTAAGAGTGTTTTAACAGTTTAAAATGAAGATACACAAAAAACGGGGGAACTTTATGCTAGAATCTTAGTGAGAAAAGGGGAAATTACAGTAATAACCGCATGCTGGCTGTGAAGCACAGTTTCTCAGCTTTCAGAAACTGAATTTTTCCGATAACACAAACAGTCATGCAATTATGGTCATGCAAAGTGTGCTTCAACAGTGCGTAGTTGGTGACGCGCTAGGATTTAAAGGGTTAAAGACCCCATAAAGTTAAAAAAAAAAAACAATCTTTTATTTAGGTTTGTTGTATGATAGTTCAACCTCCAGGTCAAAACATCTCCAGGATGGTGTGGGCGTGGCTGTTGAAAGGGCTGAAGCCACACCCACTCAGGAGAAATAGGATCCTTAAAAGGTAGGGTCTGTAATCATCATACTGGTGTTTTTTTTTTTTTATGCATCAAAGAGCTAATTTAAGCATTTATCCAGTAATGAAGAGATTCAAAATATCAGGAGAAATATAATGTTTTGCAATATAGCAAAAATATATTACAATATTAGTTTTTGTCCATATCGCCCGGGTCTACTTCATATAACAAAGGCCAGTACTTTCCTTTGAATTACCATGCACTCTGCAATGGATTTGCCCATATCATGAATGCAGATATGAAGACTTATGTTAGTCTTTTGAATCTGTCAATGTAGGACTTTCTTTAGAAAAGATGAAAACATAATGAAAAAGGAAACAGGATTATGGCCATGGCATTTACTTGCAGGACACTTAGCTTTGTGTCCATGGGGAAAAAAAAAAAAAAAAAAGTAAATAAAACTGGAGTAACATGGTGCTGTATAATAGTGCATTCTATAGTGGAATTGCACAATAGCTTTAAAACACTGCACATCTTCAGTTTTTATTTTTAGCTTAGAACTGACGGTATCATTCGATGTTTACTAGAATTGCTTTCGAGTTTAAAAACTTGGCATTGTGACATCCGTACTGGAGAAAAATGACTGCAGTATGCTCCTCTCTTGGTCATTTTTGGTTTCGTTTTCCTTCAATCAGACCTCATAAAAGGCCAATACATCTGTTTCCAATAAATGCCATGCTAATAGGGGTGCAACGATGCATCGGTTTAACGTCATTACGGCTGTGTTTACAAGCATCTACCATTGGCCAAATGATGAGGCATAAACTACAGATCCCCAGACATGACAAAAAATAAATGAATTGTGGCCACAATATAGCTATAACGTGCACACGAAATATTAATTTATGGCCATAAAATACCAATTCAAGTAGGTTTCATGTGAGCACGAAATACTAATCAATAATATTAATAACATTCCTGGACAGCTGGGTAAGTAAATCGAGCGCACCTTCTCTAAGTTCCAAGGTAGAGGCAGTAGAGGGGCTGAAGCTACACCATGGACAGGGATAGTATGATTGAATTTTATTTTAGGCTGGGAATGAGCTACAAAGACATTCTGAAAAGCCTGGCATTGCAAGGAACCATTATTACTGAGAGGCATTTAAACAGAATGTCGAGAGCCAGGTTGCTTTACCGGCGGAGGTACGATGTGGACACCAGGATGGGAAGGTGCACTCGATTTGCTTACCCCCCTATCCAGGAATGTTATTAATATTATTAATTAGTATTTTGTGTTCACATTGTACCTACTTCGTGGCCACAAGTTGGTATTTCGTGCACATATTATACTTATTTCGTGGCCATGGATTAGTATTTTGTGGCCATGAGTAGGTGTTTTGTGGCCATGAAGTAGTATTTCGTGGCCATGAATTAGTGTTAGTGGCCATGAATTAGTGTTTGTGGCCATGAATTAGTATTACGTGGCCACGGATTTGTGTTTGTGGCCATGAATTAGTATTTCTAGCCACGAATTAGTGTTTGTGGCCATGAATTAGTATTTTGTGGCCGTGAATTAGTATTTTGTGGCCATGAAGTAGTATTTCGTGGCCATGAATTAGTATTACGTGGCCATGAATTAGTGTTTGTGGCCATGAGTTGGTATTTCATGACCATGAATTTGTGTTTGTGGCCACGATTTAGTAATTCCTGGCCACGAATTTGTGTTTGTGGCCATGAATTAGTATTTCGTGGCCATGAATTTGTGTTTGTGGCCATGAATGAGTATTTCTAGCCACGAATTAGTGTTTATGGCGATGAATTAGTATTTTATCACCATGAATTTGTGTTTGTGGCCATGAATTAGTATTTCTAGCTACGAATTAGTGTTTGTGGCCATGAATTACTATTTCGTGGCCATGAATTAGTGTTTGTGGCCATGAATGAGTATTTCTAGCCACAAATTAGTGTTTGTGGCCATGAATTAGTATTTGGTGGCCATGAATTAGTGTTTGTTGCCATGAATTAGTGTTTGTGGCCATGAATGAGTATTTCTAGCCACGAATTAGTGTTTGTGGCCATGAATTAGTATTTGGTGGCCATGAATTAGTGTTTGTTGCCATGAATTAGTGTTTGTTGCCATGAATTAGTATGTCTAGCCACGAATTAGTGTTAGTGGCCATCAATTAGTATTTCGTGGCCATGAATTAGTGTTTGTGACCATGAATTAGTGTTTGTGGCCATGAATTAGTATTTCTAGCCACGAATTGGTGTTTGTGGCCATGAATTAGTGTTTGTGGCCATGAATTAGTATTTCGTGGCTATGAATTAGTGTTTGTGGCCATGAATTAGTGTTTCTGGCCATGAATTAGTGTTTGTGACCATGAATTAGTGTTTGTGGCCATGAATGAGTATTTCTAGCCACAAATTTTTGTTTGTGGCCATGAATTAGTATTTCATGGCCATGAATTTGTGTTTGTGGCCATGAATGAGTATTTCTAGCCACGAATTAGTGTTTGTGGCCATGAATTAGTGTTTCTGGCCATGAATTAGTGTTTGTGGCCATGAATTAGTGTTTCGTGGCTATGAATTAGTGTTTGTGGCCATGAATTAGTGTTTCTGGCCATGAATGAGTATTTCTAGCCACAAATTTTTGTTTGTGGCCATGAATTAGTATTTCATGGCCATGAATTTGTGTTTGTGGCCATGAATGAGTATTTCTAGCCACGAATTAGTGTTTGTGGCCATGAATTAGTGTTTCTGGCCATGAATTAGTGTTTGTGGCCATGAATTAGTATTTCGTGGCTATGAATTAGTGTTTGTGGCCATGAATTAGTGTTTCTGGCCATGAATGAGTATTTCTAGCCACAAATTTTTGTTTGTGGCCATGAATTAGTATTTCATGGCCATGAATTTGTGTTTGTGGCCATGAATGAGTATTTCTAGCCACGAATTAGTGTTTGTGGCCATGAATGAGTATTTTATCACCATGAATTAGTGTTTGTGGCCATGAATTAGTATTTCGTGTGCATGTTTTTGCTATATTGTGGCCACAGTTTAATTTTTCTTAACTATGTCATGTCTGGGGCTCCATGATGAACAGATATCAGTTCCCAGTGAATATTAATGTGTCCATTCATACTAGCCTTATGGTTTACCTGACTACTGAAGGAAATAAGAGGTCAGAATGTGTCGGACAGACTCTGTTCTGTTTCAGCGGTGAAACATGAGAGACCTTGTTGGCATTGTGGGTGCTTTATTTCTCCCTGTGGCTAGCGTGAAGATCAAGAAAGTTGATCCATTGTCGCCTCATCTCATCTATTTTTATTACTTCCCAGGACTATCATGCCATGTTTAATGTTGCCCAGTGCCTGGCACAGCTGCCTTGTATAAAAAGCTGTATGTCAGCAGTGAGCCACTGTGATCTAAGTGGGCACCTGATTATGTTGTGTTTCTGGTGAGAGATTTGGATTAGTGTTGTAGGAAGTTGACAAAGCTGTAAAGCCAGGTTTCGCCTTGATAGAGATGCATCTTGACATTTGTATCATCAACATCCTCCTCCTGATTATACAGTAAGTCCCTGAAGAGTCACTGGTCTAAATAAAGCAGAGGCTCACAAACACTTCAGAGAGCAGAAATCACACGTGCTGCTGTTGGATGATTTCTAGCCGACCTGATGTCTTGTAAAAGTTTTGTAATAATTGTCAAAGCAAACTTTTATATTTGCTCTTTCCTCTTCAGGATCATAATCTCTAATTATGATGTTTTGAGGTGCACTAACAATGAAAATAAGCTCTCAAACTTGTGTTTCCTTACAGGACTGGTGAAAAATGAAAGCTCCCATTCCTCTTCTGATCCTGCTTCACGCCGTCGTGGTCCATTGCCTGAAAGTGGTGTCGAAGAGAGGCTCAGGTAAGTCTTATCTCCCTGTCACGCCACCAACACGTGGGGGAAAAAAAATACAAAAACATATCTCTTTTAGTTTTCAGTGTATTTACCGGCTAAATTCATCGGTTCCAGTTTGATTCCCTGGAACTTGCCAAGACTTCAAGGCTCTGTTTGGCCTCAAAGCACAAAGCATGTTTCAGTCAACAGCAGGGGGATCACACGGCCTTGTGTTGTTGTACTTGGAGACAGCTTTATGTGAAAAACAGGGCCATCATGTCCTTTTAACAGCTTAATTTTGACGTCTGCAAACACTCCTTCACTCTGATTCTCTGCTGATGGTGGGGAATGTCTCGGTTGGTGCTTTGGGATCAGTTATATGTTGAAAATGTGTTTTACTTGCACATGTTGCTGATAATTAGAGCACAGACTTGTTTATTTTTGAAGGTTTACCAGCTGCCCTCTTAAAATGCTTGATGAGAGATCGCTAACTTTCTGCGTTTCAGTAATCCTCATTATCCGTTTTGGCTTAAATATCCATTTTAACAGTGCAGCCTGGGGTTATTTTCATCCTGGTGGGTTTTTTTTTTAAATACTAAAGATAATGCTGTTTGATGGTTTGACCAAACACAGCCCTGGGATTCCAGACACAGCTAGGTTAAGTGCTCATGCAGCATGACCTTGATTCAGTTGCATGTATTAACAGCCCCATGACTGGAATTCTCCCACTCTTCAAAGGTGAGCTGGTGGATTTTTGTGTTGCTTTCTGGATGCATTTTGCAGCTGTGGTTCTTTGCAGGAACATTAAAATATTTGCGTAGTTGTGGCACTAATGCTGCATGACTCTTAAAAATGATTACCTTCTGCAAGAAAATAAATGCAAGCTAGAGGAGCAATTTGCATTAGCCAACATAAAACACACTGGGACATTTTTTCAGTTTTTCCCACTACTCAGAGGCTGCTTGCGTCTGGGTTTTTCACCCATGCATATTAGACACAGGTGCAGGAATGGCCCAAGGCTCATCAAAGGGTTTTCTGCTTTTGCAGCAGAAGTCCCTACGGGCTATCTACTCGGATGCTTCACGAGCCATTGCCTGGGGCAGGGATTTGAAACGTGTCCATTGATAAATGAACAACCCAATCCGAGCCAGACCCCCGTCCTTTGTTCCTTCTCTCTCAGCTTGTACGACTTTATTAGGAGCCATGTGTGTTGGAAGTTAGAGCGCACTTGTAAAAAGACGGTTTGAAATTGCAATGCTCTCTTTTTTATTGAATGGGAAGAAACAGCAGGGGTGGGAAGGTGAGTATCTTGGTGGTCCCACAGGTTTATTTTATGTATGAGATGAAACTTCTGTGTTTTATTGTCATACTTTTACAGCAGATTGGATCAAATCAGGCGCATTGTTTCGTTTCAGACCTTTTGCTCCTATTGGAATAGGACTTTCCCTCCTAGAAAACAATCAGGTAGCATTTTTTATTAGATTTATTTTTGGCCATTAATGCCTTTATTCATAGAGGAGGACAGTGGATAGAATTAGAAACAGGGATGAGAGAGTGGAGGAGAGACGGGCCACAGGCTGGACTTGAACCAGGGCCACCCATGTACATGGAGCGTGCCTTAACCACCAGGCATGGTCTTGGTCATGCAGCTGTGAGATTTTTCCTCTTTCCCAAAAGTATTAAAGGCTTTACCTTAACTGTTAAGAGCTCCTTTAATATGCTAAGGCTCCAATGTTTTTTTAAAAGGCCAAATATATATAAATATATTTAAAAAAAGAACCTTACACTTGTGACAAAAAATGTCTGCTTCCCAAAAACTTCTGTAAATTATTCTGTATATTTTTTTCTCCACCTTAAACGAATCAGTTTTTGAAAAGTAATTCAGCCGAAGATAGACATGTAAATATTTATTATATTTTAGGGATTTTAACCCTCGAAACACCAGTTTAAAAGAACAACACAACTCCAATGTTTTTTGTCGAAAAAACAAAAAACTGAAATAATATCCATAAAATACTTTTCAAGGAGTATTTGATTATTAATATTATTAGGCTTTAAGATGGTCCAGTGATTGGCACCAAAATTGATTTTAAGGCATTATTTTTAACATTTAATTTAATTAATTTTATTTAATTTAATTATTTTTTTTATTTGGTGATATTTGATTTGATTTGATTTGATTTGATTTTTTTGCAGGGCCAAATTAAAAGTAGGCCTTGGGATGGGCTAGTGATTAGCAGCAATATTGATTTGAGATATTTTTTTTCTTTAAATTATTTATTTATTTTTTATTTTTTTTTAATGCCAAATTTAAAATAAAGAAATTCACACTCATGGTTCTAATGACAAAAATAAATAAATAAATTTAAAAAAAAGTCTGCATCCCAAAACTGCTGTAAAAATTTTATATACAATTTTTGTCCACTTTAAAAAAGTTAGTCTTTAAAAACTACTTCAACCTGAAATATACATATCAAAAATAAAATTATATATTTTTTATTTTAACCCTTTAAAGACCAGTATGTTCTTCAACTCCACTTTTTTTCTGAAAAAAAAGAGAAAAAACATAAAGTGAAAAAATGTCCATAAAAAACATTTCAAGGAATATTTGATTATTAATATGATTAGGTCCTGAGATGGGTCAGTGATTGGCAGCAAAATTGATTTTAAGGCATGTTTATTTATTTATTTATTGGCAGGGCCAAATTAAAAAAGGAAAACTCATACTCCTGGTCCTAATGCTGTAAAAAATATTTTATATGATTTTTTCCTCTTTAAACCAGTCAGTCTTTCAAAACAGCTTCAGCCTAAAATATACATATCAAATTGAATTATTATTTGGGGGATTTTAACCCTTTCAAGACAAGTATGTTGACACAACTCCACAGTTTTTTTATAGAACAAAGTCACACACGTATCATTTCAGTCACAAAGCACTCTCACAGAAAACAGTAGAAAAGTGTGAGATTCCGCAGCATGCTATGAATCGGTAAAAGTAGCGCCATCTGGTGGACAAATACAAAAATTTTAAATTGAAAGCTAGTAGTCTCAAATGAAACCTTAACATGAAGAAATGCATTAGTTTGTGTAAAGTGGGATCAAAAATGACATTTTCAATGGTTTTCAATGGGACATTTTTGGTCCTTAGGAACAAATGTGTCAGTTTTTGTGTAGCTTAGCCTTTTTAGGCTAATTTAAGGAACTGAGAAAACAGTTCTTAAAGAAAATGTTTCATTAAATTTCATCAGGCCAATTAGAGCTGTATTTATTCAACACAGCCAAAATGACTTGAAAATAAAAGAAAAAAACGAATGTCACAAAAAGGCCCCTAAGATCTCTAAAGAGTTAAAGTGATAACTTCTTCATGGGAATTATGCCTTTTCAGATGAAACTATTCAAACAAATTTGTCCAAAACGACAAACTGAGATGCTTAAAGCCCTGTAAACATGAAATGTTTTTCATGACTCCCTTCTGTCGCAGAAATCCACTGTAGACAATGAAACTTGTGTCGGCCCATTAAAGGAAATTAAATGACTTGATTGACTCCCTCAGGGACAATGAATCCTCTATCTCCCTCGCTTTTCCTTTCACTGGGCTCACACTTGCACACAAACACAAAAATACAGACGCTCCACAAATCTCTGCACGTGCACCGCTATTATCTGTAGATGATTAAATTCAAAACACAGCCTTTTTGAGTAATGCTTTGTCTGCATTTGTTCTCAGGGAGGCACAGTGCAAAAACATACAATGCATATCTGCCATACTAATCCTCCACATGCAGAAGCAGGAGGATGTATCTGTGCGTCCTCTGCTGCAGTTTCTCTTTGCTAGAATGCTGATTTGGCCTGAATGCTTGGGCGAACAGAATAATTATGTATATTTCTGCCTAATGCAGCACATCAAGTCAGATGTTAAAGTCAAACCCTGCTCTTAGATGTTCTTTTAGTGTTTGTCTTTGAACCCTGAGCCATTTATTTAACATGAAACATCTTATAGCTGCGTCTCTTCTGGCTTATTAAAGCTATTCGCCATCTAGGCATAGCTCGGCATGTTATCATTGATGTGAGTCGACTGAAAGGTTTTGATTTCTTGTGAAAACAAGATGGCTAGAAAGCCTTTTATTTTGAAAACTAAAGGACTCAAGCTACTGACCTCCATCCTGAGCTTCCATCATCACTGCTTAACCTACTGCTGACATTTACAGCTGAAAAAGCTCATTTTCAAACCTGGATGGTCATAATCTAATTAAAAGTCAAACTTTTGATGAATGTTAATGTTTGCCCCTGGTTGCACGGATGTCAAGATAAAACTGAACACTTCAAATGAACAAAGAAGGAAGAGGACGTTTGCTGCTCGAAGCTGAAAGTGCATTAAAAAAGTCAGGAGGTTTGATAGTTTGGTAGGTTTGTTTTGAATACATGTAGGGGTAGATTGATCCTGTTGTATATAATGTAAAATGGATGTCTGTAGATTACAAAATTTCTCTTCTACTAATAGTTCCAGGAAAACTGCCTTCATATGTTGTGGTTTCTTACCATTTCTTGTTGTGTGATGAAGCAGGTATAAACTTTATTTTCTGGCACCAGGGTTTGATTTATTCTGCAAGCAACAGATCCATAGTTAGCCTCTCAACACCACGCTTGTATTCATAACATGCACCGGGACAGCATAGTGCAAAGTGACAAAAATATAACATCATGATAATGGTAGTTGTTCATGAAGCACACCATGCCACTCCCAGCCACTCTCTTTGTAATAGGCTCCAAGTATTCTAAAACACAGAAACAGGCTAAACAACAGCATCCTAAGCCTGTATCGCTCCATAAAAAATCAATATCATCGCAGAAATGTCTGTTATTGATTTGATGCTCACAAGAAATATTGCATGGACAGATTTGATGAAAAATTAATGAAACTGAGCTTTAGATAAAGTGGTGCAGTCATGACGTAATTTTGTGGGCTAAACCCAGAAGTTAGTGGCGTATGGGTCGCAAGGCTATGGGATTTTTCTGTGGGTTGTAAGATCCGTGTCCAGTAAAATTTTATAAAACTTACATGTTTTGTTCAAGTGAGAGACAGACTCAGTTGCGGCGCTTGGGGGTGATGATGTATATGTTCCCGAAACACGCTGTAGTCCTAGTAAGCTGTCCTTTAGCAACCACCTTTATTAAGACATGAAAAGATACACAATTCAAAGGTGGGGCATTTTCAGATCTATTTTATGTTGCAGGATAAAAAGTTAAAAATCTCTTGACCGACCTGATTTCAGGCATTTAACTGAGTCAAAAAACCCAAAGACTTTCAGATGAGGGAGCTGGATATGCTACAATGCTAACTCACTTCTGCGTTTTAGGACTCCTGCACCACTCTGTTATCCCCTCCGAGCTCCCACAGCCAATCACAGCAGAGTATTTGAATACTTCTCACTCATCCCTGCTGGCATTAATGCTGATGCTGGCAAGGCTTCACCTCCTCCACCCCAGCTACCTCCTTTATAGCATAACGCTTGTTGCACCCTTATATCCTGATTCATGCTACTATCGATGAACTGCTTTTGAACTGATTTTTTTTTATTCAGTATGCATTGTCATTAATTTATCGTTCCACATGGGGATTTCTAGCTGTGTACTCTGTTGAAAAGTCAAAGCATGCTGCCTGAATAACCAGGAAACATCTTTAGATCAGAGCCTTCTCAGCCAATGAAACTGTATATCCATTTTGCAATAAAATGGCCAAATGTATGATGAGAAAATCCTCTATTTAAATTAATTTATCTCATTTTTTGGTGATAACAAAGCTTCTTCTCCTATGATAAGAGGTAATTCATCAAGATCTCTGTGTTATAAATGATTGTTTTGTCGCTTTTTGTTCAGTCAAATGTTTTGTTCCATAGAAGATCTAAACTGGATCATGTTTTTTTAGATGAATATGAATGGTTTGAAATTTACTCCTGGATTACCGCTGAAGAAACTGTAGTGGGTCCTGAAGCTACACTAGTGGAGAACCACTGTCCAAGGGGACTCAGGCTAGACGACGCTGGGGCGTCTGCAGTATTTAATATTGATCGCCGCCACGTCAGGGAAATCGGTTAAACAGTGGGAAAAAAATCACTTTTGGTAAAGTGTAGGGATGGTACTCAATTATGGCTCTCCTCCTCTTCCTGACCCCATCATGTTGTCTTGAGGCAAGGAGAAAAGAAACTTGAAAACCACTGCTGCTTGGGGTTTGAGTGAAGAACATCCTCACTGCTACAATAGAGCCACCACAATGTCTAAACTCTTCCTTTTATAACAAATTAAGAAATGCAATGCAAGTTTTCTGCACAGTTTGAACTGAGTGACCTCTGGACTAAATGTGGATTTGTTTGTCTATTTCTATTACACTTTTGATCCTTGCTCTGAAACATAAAAGGACCCCGTTGTCTAAAAATGGGCTGTGGTGTTGTTATTGTCTTAAACACACAATCAGCTCCCTTGTTGGACACTTGTGCCACCCTATACAATAGATGCTTGGAGGAGCGATGTGAGAAATCCCTAAATGTGCCTTTTTTTTTGTAACTTGGCAGTGAGCTGAAAAGAGCAGAATCCTCTTTTTGTGCGCTACACAGCTGCATTTTATTTGATATGAAATAGAAACTGGAAAGTGCGCGTACGGTCTCACTTTAAACTCTCTAAAGTAATAAGTATGCATTTATTCTTTTCCTCACCTCTGAACATGGAGTACAATCAGAGGGAGAAGGCGCCTCAGAGGTTACCAGCGATGACTTTTGGCAGACCTGAATACAGAGTAGATTGAAAAGGGCACACATATAAACAGAGCATTATTTGAATTCTGTCGTAGTTTTCTTAAATATATAACCAACATCCCCATTCATCTGCATCAACCCATGAATTCTTGTCTTCTTTCAGTTGTTATTTTAGTTTATATCCATTCAACTTCCAGTAACTTTGATTTCTGCTTTCCCCCACGTTTAAACCTTTTTTCCAGCATGTGTGTTGATAGTAATTCTCCTGTTTGTTTTCAGCCTTTATGGGGGTTCCTTGGATATTAACAGTCTACAAGGTAGCTGAATTATCCTTAGTGTGCTGTAGCAGAGCACAGAAAGCATGTCCATCCTCTAGGACTGTGATTTATCATGCAAAATCAGAAAAAAAACAGGACATTACATGCTAGAGATGCTTCTGCTTTCTTGCGATACACTATTCAATATGTAAAGGGACAGACCTTGATCCTATAAAATGTCAAGGAAATCAGATGTTTGATAGGAGAGTTGTACATACTTCCTGTCAAATTGGCCAGGTATCTAAATCGCCAGTGGGACATCCTTCAATGAAATTTATGTGTGTTTTGTCCAATTATTGAGACTTTTCTGTTAAAATTAGAGCTCAATAGGTTAATCACAATAAGAGGAATGAAAACATTACCCATTTGTGTTACCTCCTGTTGCCTGTAGGGGGCGCTATGATGAGATGTTTGCATGTGAGCATGTTCAGTGTGATACAGTTGTCTTGCAAGTAAAAGCAGAAGATCACAAAATATTTTAAACTAAAGTTATAATAGGTTAAAGGTATTTGGCACCATCAAAAATGCCTTGTTTTGAAATTGAGATGAAGCTGGTCTACTTCCTGTTGGGTTTTGGGCATGGGTCCAAGAGTCTTTTTTGTAGCTCTTATGATAACCCATATGCAGACCAAAAATCATAAGCCTAGGCTGAAGGGTGTGCGGGGGGTGAACATTTCAAGGGAAAATTTTAAAAAATTGGAGGCGGAAATGTTCAATTCCCAGAAGGGGGCGCTGTGACAAAGTAATATTGATGTATTAATGTATTCAGGATCAATATGTGATCATCCCTGTGAAGTTTGGTGGTGATTGACATCAGCATTAAAAAGTTTAAAGGCATTACTGGTGTGTTTTTACTGCAAAAAAATGTACAGAAAAAGTAGTTTAAGTTTGGGCTTGGGTCACGGTCTTGCTCTATGGCGAAAACTCACAGTTTGCACCACTTTAGACCTCCAGGTTGTCTAGTATGGGCAAAAAAAATCTGGAGTCAATCGGATGAAATCCCATCCAGTAGTTCATTAAAATACAAAACTCGTGAATCACCCAAAAAACGCTAAAATTTGACCTTTAGCTGTTTATGGTGTGTTTCCTGTACATTTCAGAGGATGGCCCCTGAGACTTTTTTTCCCATAAAAATCATGATACACAAGTGTACCAATTTTCATGCCTGTAGCTCTTACCCATAACACAGAAATTTCCAGTGGGGGACAATTTTCTGTTACATTTTGTGAGTTTTTGAACATGTTAAAGTCTCCAAATTAGCGATTCTTCTGTCAGTAAAATTACGCCTTTACAATAGGGTCCTTGCTGACCCTAGGCTCTAATTCAAGACAGTGAAAAGCTAGTTCCTGATAAACAACCTTTCTTTAATATGTTGTGGTGGGTGGTTTGAGCTGCCAGCAAAGCTCAAACAAACTCATGTAAAATTCGCATTGAATCACCTATTTTCTTTGCTGAAATATGATAGTTTTCGTGTAGAGACAGATAAAACCATCTGATGTCCTGCTGGTTTCTTTTTTACACAATGGCATTGGAAGAGAGCGTGATATATCCTCCAAACAGGCTGATTTTTTAAAAGCTGTCTGGCTCACCAGTTAGCTTCATCACCATTTGCATTTCTCTCCCTTATTGTATTCAGTTGCAGTCACTCCTTAGCTAAACTGTTAACACATGTACCCCTGGTGAACACTGTTGATGAGTGCAGAGATCCAATCGTAGCCTCTGTCATTGATTGAGACAAATTTAGCCTCTATCCTTCCCTCTGCTGTCCAGTCATTAGTCCCCATTTCTTCTGTGGACATTGATGAGTCCCCTGACAAATGATGCTTACCTTCCCATGGTCTCCCAGTTATTCCAGCGCTACATTACTGGTAACATTCACCCCCAGTAAATGCATCTTTCTGCCATCATGCATGTGTGAAAATCATTCTCTGACATGTGTTCCCATTTAGAAAGGGAATACAGAATCCCCTCTCTGCTTCTAGTTTCTATTAAAGATGGTCTGAAGGCCTGGTATGTCACTCTGATGAAGAGCAGCTGTAAATAAAACACCACCGCAACAAGACCTTGGTTCCTATTAGAGAGCAGCCGCTCATCATCCGTCTCTCCCCACGTATTTATCTACTGCCGCTACAGTAGGTCCACAACATATATTTCCCCCCTCTCTCTTCACAGATTTCTTCTTTCTGCTCAGGCAAGAGAAAAAATCAAGGACGTCCTGACAGTCTGTTAAATTTACAGTCTTCACACCCATCGCTACGCACAACTCTGGGAGGATGTCAACATTAATATGTCAGATACAGATGGAATCAACCCCCCACATTAACGGGGCTACTTGCAATTTGGCCAATAATAAGGCTCCTCTTAATTGGACAAGACAGTGAGTCCTAACAGGGGACGCCAGCGCGCGGTACAAATTCAATTACGGCCAGCCACTTGACTTTGTAATTGATATTAAAGGACGTTAAATATGGCAGGAAGCTGTCAGCGAGAACTTTGAAGGGGAGAACAGGAAGAGCCATCGCAACCCTTTAAATTATGTCACTTTTTTTTAGACAGGAAGTTTACTGATTATCAGATAATACTTGACAAGTTAATTTAAAAACAGTGCTTTTAGGCATGCATTTTAAATCTTGAGCTGTTACCAGGGTAGCTACCAGGACACCATGAAAAGATGTTACATTTGGCTTCAGTCAACCCTGGAACATTGCTACATCAACACCCCTACAATAAAAAGACCCAACGAATGCCATAAAGACTTTCCCTCTGGACTATTTTTAATACCACACATTTCAAGAATAAGAGAAGATGAATGAACGAATGAATGAAAGCTTTATACAGGATGGCATATTTTAATATGACACTAAATCACTAAAATACATCATTAAAACTTTGCAAGATTACTTTTGAGGAATGCAAAGAACCAAGTTCATGTAGAATAAAGTGCAAAGTGAAAAGTGTGCTACATCAAATTATGTTACATAAAAGTCTTCAGTTTCCCTGTAGTTTTTCGTCATCAAAACAAGAAATTGCCCAATATTCTTAACCTACGGCCATAGTACCAAAAACTGGTATCAACATGGTTCTAGTTCTGGTATTTACACCCTTAAAAACTCTGTTTAATCTTTATTCAAACATTGGATAGATTTTTGCATTTTAAAGGGACAGCAGAGTTAAGCGCCATGTTCCTTTCTTTAGCTGTTTTACCTTTTCTACAGGGGTTTAGACATAAAAGAGAAGAGCTCTCATTCACCTGCAGGTCTGACAGCATTAATGCACTAACAACGATGCAATTAAGGTCCATAATTGGTACGTTATTATTATTTTCAGCACACTTTGGTTGAGCCACATCAGCGTCTCCCTGCAGCCACACTGATGTAAAATAAAGCCACCTCTGCTCCTAAATGTCTAATTTAAAATACCCACAGACAGCTCAGTGGACACGTTAAGTCATCTGCACCTTGTGTCATCAAATATTTACGTTTTTTACTTCTCTTATTTCTTTTTCAATCCATAAAAAGTTAATTTTTTCTGTGGTTTAGTTCACGTCATGAGCTTGGACTCACTTAAAGTTCCTGAAAGTAGGTCTGTATCTGAACAGGAAGTCAATCACCCTTACTTAAGACATGAAAAAATTCAAAATGAAACACACGTGATTAACCTAAAGGACAAAAAACATCCACAGGAAGTGCCAGCCACCATCCTATCACAACCCCCAAGGTTCTGATTACTTGTGACTGTCTTCACTTCCCCGATGCTTCCATACCAAAATATTTGGATGAGAATCTTTTCCCTTCCACTGCCACCAGGATAAAAGTCTACAAAGAAAAGACAGCTTAATGTGTTTTTGGTGTTGCAGGGTCAGTTATAATGCCATTAGGGAACTAAATGGAAAGCATGGATGAGGGTGCGGATGTCCTGGGTTGTGCCCAAAGTATGGAAGCCAGTTTTCCAATCGAGCATCAGAGGTTCAGCTCTGACCTGTTCCTCCTGCCCCCTCTTTGTCCAGTCCTCCTGGAATAAAGGCAAAAAGCCCAAAATGAATCTTCAAAAGAAAGCAGAGGTGAGTGACCTGGCCATCCATAGCAGGGGTCAACGTAGTATTTTCCTTCAAAATCTCCTTAACTTTCTGGGGTTATGTTCATCACTGGGCTCGACGCTACCGTGCTGTATCCTGATTGGTGAGAAACAATTAAATGATGAGTATGTGTTTGTCATGCTTTACTAATGATGGTTGACAGGTGGATTTCTGTAAAAATTAAAGTCATTCCTGATTAAACTGTTTCAATATTGATTTATTTAGGGTTGATTAAATAGCTATAAGGATATAAAGACAAAAGAATCCTAAAAACCATGCATTTTCTGAATATGGTGGTCTTTTGGGGGCCAGATGGGAAGTTTTGGGGATCCTGAAGGTGCAGTGGAACGCCTGTTCTGTTTGCATTAATCCACAATTTCTGCCTCTTTGGTTTTTCTCTCTGTAGAAGTATCGCCTCAGCTTGTCTCCTTACCGGTTAGTGCATCCTGCTGAATAACAACCATCTTTCATTGAAAAAATAGACGGAGCTAAGGTGGCAATTGGAACCATCAACTTCCCTGTGGCATATGGCAGAAGGCGGTTTGATAAGTGGTAGTCATCTCCTCTTTACACCCATTACAACCCCCATGGTGTTACACCTGTAAAGGTGCAGAAGAAGCTCTGCTGAAAAAAATCCAAGAAAGTATGCTGAGATAGAATCTTCCTCTTCCTCTCCCTCTGTCTCTCTGACACACGCTCATGCAGCGGCACACATGCGTGCATACCGGCGCTTCATCTTCCCTGGGTCAATACCACATACCTGCCACAAATGTTGAATGATTGCCTCCACTGCAAGGCCCGTTCATTGCTGGGGGAGATTGATCACACACATGATATTAGAAATGAAATGGCTTGCCACATGGAGTTGTTTTCCCTCCTGCTGCTCTCAGAGAGAGAGAGAGAGAGAGAGAGAGAGAGAGAGGAAGGCAAGTCAACAAGTGTGCTGGATATAGGCCTCTTGACAACTGGGGTTACTCTGGATATGTGTTTCGCGGGTTGTGGGGACACTCGCTGCAGTCCTCGGCGTGAGATGGATGACGATCAATCACCTGATTTATGAGCAGAATAGTCTCACTGTGGCCCGCTTCCTGACCTTTAATAATGTTACAACACCACAGCAATTGAGAAAAATGCCAGGAAGGGGTCCAGGGGGCTGAGGCTCAGTGATGATCCACTGTGTAGCTGCAGGTAGAGGTGTTTAAAGCTCAAGTGCACTGTCAGAGCTCCTGTGCGCGGATCAAAGATGGATCGGATTATCACTTTCTTTATTTATTTGACGAGTTTGGGTTGGAGGCATTAAATGGAGTGAAATGTCAGCCATAGGCGGCTGAAGCCTGGAGGATGATTGGATTTGGGTTTAGTGAAATCCAGATTTGGGAAATGGGATGGTGGCGTGGGTGGAGCTAAGAGCATAAGACACCTGTCAATCAAGCAGCCTCCAAACGCACGTAATCTTTTAACCTCTACGTGTCTGTTATACAACAATACTCAGAAATCCCACAGAGACGGGAGCATTGAATGCTCAGGGACCGACAGAAACCCGCATCCTTAGGCAGTAGGAATCAATATGAGCTGCTTTTACTCATGCACACTGTCACAATCAAGATGACTCTTTGCTTTTATAAATTCCCAGCATCATTTAAAACCGCTGCATGTTTTTCACATTTGCACACTTTTGCAGTGTGATGTCTAAGGAGGTGGAAAGTTAAATAAAAATGCTGTGATGCTAACAAGATATCCAAGGTTGCAAAGCAATGCCGAACACCTTTTTACTCATGGTATCTTTTAAAGAGTCGAATATTTGAGGGTGTGTCACTCCTGTGTCATTTGATCTGGACTTTCCGAACCAAAATGATACGTGTGAAACCTCCCCTAGACCATAGTCCGAACCAAACAGGTAGACCTTGGTCAAACCAAAATTGGTGGTCTTGGTCCAGACCAAACGGAATCACAGTTTGGTTCAAACCCAGTGGAAAAGCCTTATTTTGAAAGGTTCAGACCTTCATATCATCAACAGAAAATTATGAAAACAAGAAAAAGGGGAGTAGGATAATGATGTTATTCAAGTCTAACTGGAAAAATACATAAAAACAGGTCTGGGCTTTGACTTGGCCACTCCAGAACACTCCAACAGTTTTCTCTGTATACCTCGGCTCATCGCCTTGCTGGAAAATAAATCTTCTCCTCTGCAGTAGTTCTCTTGAAGTCTGAATAAGATTCTCCTCCATGACTTTCTTTTATTTTACCACATTAATTTTACCCTCTACCTTTCAAAACTCTGAGGCCAGCTGCTAAGAAGCATCTGATAGCATGATGCTGCCACCACCGTGTTTCACAGATCAGATGGTGTGTTTGTGTCTTGTCTGGTGGCCAAAAAGCTCCATGTTGGTCTCATCACACCAAAGAACTTTCTTCCACTTAACCAAGGAGTCTCCCACATGCCTTTTGGTGAACTCTAGTCCAGATTGAATCTGACTTTTCCTGGCCAACAGTTGTTGTCTGCAGAGTCTCTCCATCTCAGCTGCTGAAGCTTGGAACTCCTTCAGAGTAGTCATAGGTGTCTTGGTGGCCCCTCTCACTAGTCTAGGACTAAGACTTCCTGATCTAGACAGATTTACACATGTGCCATGTTCCTTCCATTTCTTGATGATCGGATAGTCAGTGCCTTGGAGTTTTTTTGTATTCATTCCCTTTTCTCTGAGATGCTTGTAGTGTTATTTTGTCTTTATGGTGCAATGGTAGCCATGAATACTCATTAACCAGTGACTGGACCTTCCAGACACAGGTGCACTTTGGATGCTAAGCTGTAAACACGACTGCCAGTGCAGAACAGTGTAAATGGACACAGGCCCTGAAGCAGAAGGTTTAAATTTTTTACTGTTTTTTTTCCTTTTTCTCTGAGTGTAAATTTGTCTCTGGTCATTGGACATTAAGTACGCTATTTGCATTATCTCGCCTCTCTTAAAGATAATAGTTCATTTCAGGCTCCCTTAGCAAATTATGCAGCCCACTTCTAACAGCTGGGGCATTTTGGTACCAATTTAAGAGATTATATGTGTGGATGATAATGAGCTTTAGCCTGAAAGAGGATTTAAACATGGAGAAGGCTGGACACCGCTTAATTTAAAAAAAATCTGGCACACACGTTTACTGACGAATACTTGGGGAGAGAAATTACAAGTAAATAAGTAACATTTTTTTGAGGTTAGGGCAATTTAGGCCAGTAATGGTCCCGGAAATTATTTTAATTCCCCCTGACTGCTCGGCTCCCACGAAACTGAGCGACGGGGAAATGAAGCTGTACTCTCTCAGAAGTATGCAAATGGCCCGGAGGCGGCGATGGGACCGTACCCAAAAATATCACACATTTAACCTGGGGCTGCACTGCATGATTAATCCATGTGGGTGCTCCCCCTCACACTCCCTGCCTGCTTGTATCCGCCCGTCTAGCCGGCAATCTTAGCACCGTTTTTGTGTTTATGCATGTCATTTCCTGGCTGTCATAATCAAGATGCTCTTTAAAGTCGCTCTGAAAGACAAATAGAAGCCAGTGGAGCTGCTGTCCCTCTCTCTGCTTAGGACTTACCTTACATCTCCTCTCCACCTCCTGTGCACAGAAAGCGATGGTTATTGCCTCTATTGATTAGCGACGTTCTCCTGGAGGCCAGACGGGATCACAGGGGAGTCTGATAGATGGCTCGCGGAATAATTAAAGCAATACACTCACGTCTAATCTCATAATCACCTTTAGATTTAAACAGGTTTTAACCATGAGGTGGTTTTACATAACCGGGTTTACTCATGTGGTAACGTGCGAGCCTGTTTGTAGATCTAATGTGAAAATAGTAGCCCTCTTTAAAATGCAGACTCGGAGCAGATTTAGTGCTTCACCCTTAAATTACACACCTCAGTATCTGTTTGAGTGGAGAAAGATTGGATAAATGATACCTCGCATCACTCCTTGATAAAAAGAGTAAGCTTGAAGAGGGAGCAGACCCTCCTCCCTGTGAGAGAAGACACGTTTGAAGAGGGGATCTTCTGTCATTTGTGGAAATAAGACATACTGGAGATTTGATTTCCACTTGTCTCAGTCTCTGCAATCTTTGAGGCATTGGATTGTGTTTTTTTTCAAGTGTTGCGACTCTCAGAGTACATTGGTTTCCTATTGATTGAAGTGCTAACTTTGTTTTGGGCTGATGCAACTCACTTAACTTTGATTCCTGAGGGGGAGTTCATTGATTTGCATGGCAACACTGCGTCTCGTCTTTTTGCAGCTTTATCAGCCTCTATAATTAGCCTTATACATCTGCACTCAGTGCTTCTCCTGAACTTTTAAAATGTGATGTTTTAAAGCCACAAGACAACCTCGACATGCAAAAATACACCTCAGATGAGTAATTAAAAATACTATATTGTCTTGAAGAGAATGCTTCACTTTTCAGTCATCTGCCATCAACAGAATGCATTGTCTAACAAAGGACTTATAGCTTTACTCGAGGATCATTTCTCTTGATTGATGGCTCGCAACAAAAGATGAGATTTTCATTTTTCCCCACTAGTCTGCAGCTCCGCACAATACACACACAACAGATAATCTCCTGTGTTATTTTCTCATAACAACACACACTATATATTTATATAGATGTCGGTTTTTGGAAGTATTATGCCCATGTGCAGGAAAGCTTGGGGAATTGTGTTTGTGTTTGTGAAGGCGACAGGATGAACGATAAGTAAATCAATTGAAAGAAGATTAAGAATGCAGGGACTATAGCTTTTTAATGCACTTATTCATACACTATGCAGGGAGGTGGATTATAGGCAACTGTTCAATACGATAATGAGTTTTTCTATGGAGACCAAGTAAGAGTCAGGAGAAGGAATTAGTCTGAAAGTGCACTGTCTTTGCAGAAAATATCACTTAAGTGTAGAAAAATCAAGAATGATCTACACTCTAAAATGTGCATTTGAAGGGTTTATTAAATTAGTGTAATCTTTAGCATTTATCTAATCCAGTTTTGTGCTTTAGTGATGGGATGGTTACTACTTAAAATTTTGAGTAGTCTCTTAAACGTACAACTATGAACTCAACTAAAACACTTCAGTTAGGTTTCGCTTAACCTTTAAGTGATCATAGGGACAATTTATGCTGTTCAGTTTTTTATTTTCAAGCCATTTTGGCTCTCTTGAATGAACACAGCTCTAATTTACCAGAGGATATTTATTTTAAAATTTTGGTTTAGTATTGTCATCTCAGTTCCTTAAATTAGCCTTAAATGGCAAAGCTACACAAAAACTGACACATTTGTCCCTAAGGACCAAAAATGTCCCATTGAAAACCATAGAAAATGTCATTTTTTATGCCAAATTTACCTTAACATGAACTAATGCATTCCTTTATGTTAAGATTTCATTTTAGACTCACAGCTTTCAATTGAAAATTTTTGTATTTGTCCACCAGATGACGCTACTTTTTCCCATTCACAGCATGCTGCAAAATCTCAAACTTTTACCGTTTTCTGTGAGAGTGCCTTGCTACCGAAATGATGTGTGTGATATTTTTCTATAAAAGTATTGTGTAAAGTGTTAAAATCCAAAAAATATAATAATTTTTTGATTTTTTTTTTTTTTTTGTGTGTGTATTTCATGCTGATGCAGTTCTAAAATGTTGACTCGTTTAATGTGGGAAAAAAATAATATGTAATATTTTTGCAGCAGTTTTTGTTAAGCAGCCATTTTTATCATTAGGGACAAATGCATTAGAGTAATTAAAGGAACTCTTAAGGGTTACGTTTCGTTTGCGTCTGACATCATGATGTGAATTTGTTTCCAAACTTTCCTCCGTTTGAGTCGAAGTGCCTTTTTGTTGTCGCTGCCCTGACTGAAAAGAGCTGCAAGCTGTGTAAGTTATGGTGATTAAGAAATTCAAAACGATCACACAGCCACTCCAGCTACCTGAATTTGAAAGTCATACCATCGTTAATTTAAGGAAGGTTTAAATTAGCTTTGCATTGTTTAAAAAGTTATACCATCAGAGCATTAATCTGCAGAGTTTTCCCAGAATGCATATGGGTATTAGACACTTTTGCACCATGGATGAAGTTACTAACTCAGTTAGATAAGTTCCACCTTTGGGGACCTGCGAAAACATTTAAAAGGAAGATGCATGGAACTCTCTGGAGGTGCACCTTCTCGATCAAATGCACCTTTCAGACTGAAAAGTCAAAGGTTCTTGAAAAAATTAAGTTGCGTTAACTTAAAAATCCAGTAGAAGCTGTTTTTTGAGTTGATTGAACACATTTTTAGTTTTACGTGAACAGAACTCATCACTTTGAGTATTTTTTTGTGATTGTACTCAAATTTATTTGACTGTCCTCCCTAATCTGCAGAGTTTTTCCAGAGTGCCTTTGGGTATTGGACACTTTTACATCCTGAGTGAAGTAACTGTTTCAGTTAGACAAGTTCCGCCTTGTGTTGCTTTTTTACTATTTGACCAAACTTTAATTGAACCTTGACCCAAAAACCGAAGTTTAAAAATGGACCACGATCTCTATAGCCCTCGTCTTTAGCATCCTGATTCTGATGTACCACGTCAGCTTGGAGCTGACACTCTGCTAAACCTAAATGCTGATTCAGAGAAGAAGTTTTTATCAGGAAGACTGAGCCAGTCATTCCACAAACTCTGATTTATTTTCGTGATCAAAAGGGAAAGAGACGTTGGCAGTGTGGGAGTCTTTCACTGCTTTGGGAAAGATCAGCAGCATGCAGTTTGTAAGACGTGTTCCAGTGGCTTCTAGATAAACAGGACTACTGACAGGAATTTAGATATATCAAAATCACATGAATAGTTCCAAAGATAGATTAAAAAACCATCAGTCTGATGTCGATTAAATGGAGGATTCAGACATCAGACCTTTTTTCTATTACATTTTCCTGGGTTTGAATTTCTAACTGGATTTGATAGCCATCTGACAGCAGTGTAAGGTCAGACTAGTTTGCAAAGTAGTCATTTGATGCTTTTGGCTGTCTTTGACCGCCTGCTTGACTTTAGTGTTGCATGTCATAGCAGTCCCCTCAGGGTTTCCTTCGACCTGAGATGCTCTGCATTTCTGCTGGTCTGCTGAGCTAATTAAGATGTCAGTATAACAGAGGCTTATGCTGGATGGGAAGAAGGTCTGGTCAATACTTCAGTCAGAAACACTCATACATGTGACCATTTTAGTGCAGTTTTCCTGGGTTACAGGTGTACAGGTACATTAATGATTATGTGTACTGAATATGACAGTAGCATGAATCTGAATATAAGGGTGCAACAAGCTTTATGCTATAAAGGAGGAGGCTGGGGTGGAGGAGGTTTCATGCAATAATGCTAGCAGGAGTTAGTGAGAATTATTTGAATACATTTGAATAAACTTTGTTAAGAGAAAGAGCTGTGATTGGCTTTGGAGCTGGGAGGTGATAATTGGGGTCAGCTGGCTGTCCTCAATCATTAACAGGGTTTCATTTTATGTCAGAATGGATGTAAGTTTTGCTCTAAAATGGGGCTAACAAACTTTCTCTGTCCCTGTTTGCCCTCAGTGACTTGCTTGTTAATACTGGAGTATAAAATGCGATGTCTGATAATGTCACTGATGGGAAGTCTGTGGCCTTTTCCCGCCGCCGTGAAAGAAGCTGCGTGAATTGCGTTTTTTAATTAGCCCCGGCTGCACAATGAGGCCGTGGTCGCTGGAGAGGTGAAGTTTTGTGAATGCAGGAAGTCTCGCAACAACGTAGCATTTGATGAGGCTGTCAGGCTCTCTCGCGTCAGCCAGCCACTCAGCGTGTGGCCTTTCTGAATGCTCCTTTATTGGAAAGTTTGAACACATCCTCTCTCACTGTGTTCATTCCCTGTTCAGTCTCTCCGTCGCTCAATGACAGCTAAGAACAAAAACACTACCCTCTTGTTCTCTTTGTACACTTTCTTCCCTTTAGTTTTCCTTTTTCCCCCTGTTTCTTTTTTTAGTCAGACTGGGATTGGTCAAAGCACAATCAACCTATTTTTTGCAACAAGCAGAGGCTCAGCGAATCCTTACGGGTCTCAGGAGAGTCCTGCCAAGTTTGGGGCTTTTCAGTTTTTGCAAGGGAGAAAGGATGTAAGCTCGCTCGCCGAGGAGTACGCCTTTGTTGGGTTGCAGGAGACGAACGCACAGCGGGAGTTTTGGAAACAAACCAGGTTGACTCTATTCTCCAAGCCCTGGCTGCTTTTCTCCCAGGTCTTCTGAAGATACAAGCAGGTCCCATTCAAAGCTTTGCATTTTTATTATAATTAGCAGGGAAGTACCTCGCGTTGCCTCCATAGGAAAGTCTGTCGCTCCATCAAAGCTTGAGTGTTGTTTGGGGAAAGAAACGCTATTTTAATTAAGACGCATGAATTTACCACTCAGTTGAAAAAATCAGCCCAACTACTCCCAGTAAGCACGCCTTGTAATTTCATTTGGCTGGATTTATTGTGGACTTCTGTCACATATTTTCCTGTCATGTTTATTGCCTGCCGTTGATGTGTCGCATGCTTGAAATATTTAAAACCTCTTATTTATGATCCTCCAAGGCCCAAAAAAATGGGAGAAGATGGCAGCTGATTTCCCTGCAGTGCAACGATCAATAAATTCTACATATCAATTAAGTTCTACTGTCATCTCCAAGGCCTCTCCCAGGGATACGCCTCCGTCTGGTCTCTAATCAGGCATCAGGCATGGAGGTCAAATTATCATGGTCCATTTTAAAGTTTAGATGTGAAAACCATATTTTACATTTAATCTGAATAGTAACCACTCTTATCAAAGCAGAAAAACACAATTTACTATGTTAACCCTTTTCCTTAAAATAGACTGACCTTTTTGGTAATGTTGTCAGACTTCATAGCACAAGTGTCACGATACCAGAGAATAAAAAGTGGCAAAAATGTGCAGGAAAAATGGCAAACAGTTAAAAAGTGGCAGAAACTGATTAAAAGTGTTAAAATTGACACACTTGTGCAGACACAAGTGGTGGAAACGGCTCATAAAGTAGTTAAAATTGGTTAAAAATTGGCATAAGAAGGATAAAGCAGCAGCATATGGTGTTAGAAAGGAGAACAGATGGGCAAAATAGGGGCAAAAATGGTGAAAAGTGCTTAAAAAGTACCAAAGTGTATCAAAAGTTGAAAAACATGGTGGTAAAATTTGTTAAAAGTGGTTAAATATGGCAAAAATGGCTTGAAGGGTCAAGAAATTGGGCCAAAGTGGCAAGAATCGGCAGTTTAAATGGCAAAAACTGGTTGGCAGAAATAAGTGGTGAAAAGTGGTTCAAAAAGGTGAAAAGGGGCCAAAGATTGGGGGATATTTGGGCAAAAGGCTTGTAGGAGTTAAAATGTAGTAAAAGTGGCACAAGATTGCTCAAAGTGAAAAATGCTGTTCCAAGGTAGAAACTTTTTTAAAGAATGGCAAAAATGGCTTGAATTGTCATAAATTTGCCCAAAAGATAAACAAGAATTTTGTAGAGAAAAAAAGTGGCAAGAACGGGCAGTTAAAGTGGCAAAAGTAGTAAAAAAGTGGAAAAAATTGGGTTTAATGCAGAAATAAATGTGGCAAAATGGGTGGAAATTGCAATAAAAAGGGTTGAAAAAAATAGCATGAATTACTAATTAGAACATCAGAACCCGATAATAGAAAATGAGGTAAATGTTAGCCAGGATGCTAGCATGTTACTGATCCATTACACTATCAGCGATCAACAAAACACAACCAGGGAGGGCCCCTACTCCGGGTTTATCAGGGGCCCATTCTCTGGGTTTATCAGGGGCCCATTCTCTGGGTTTATCAGGGGCCATTCTCTGGGTTTATCAGGGGCCATTCTCTGAGTTTATCAGGGGTCCATTCTCTGAGTTTATCAGGGGTCCATTCTCTGGGTCTGTCAGGGGCCAGGCCAAATCTGTGGGCGGGGCTTGAATGTGAATAATAAACGTAGAGCGTGGAAGATTTGAGAGCACTTTCTGGTTTTAATGTCTTTCTCTTGGGACTGAAACGAGGAGGAATAACAGAGAAGTGACATGTAGAAAGAGTGACAGAAGAAACCTCTTAACAGAAGATATCAGTTTGGAGGCAGTTGAGGTTTCGTAGATTTGACCATTGTTGTGACAGCACGGAGGCTGCAGCATCCAGAGAGTCTCTATCAGCATCTCCTGCACACCGAGAGGCACTACAGATGTTAGTAGGCGTTGTATCTCTGTATCCTGCCAGTAGCCAAGCAACACTGCAAACCACAGCCTCACAATCTCAAGTGTTAGAGCGCTCACACCACATCCCCTTACACAATCTCGCCCTCGAAGATGTAAATAAAACAATCTTCTCCATGCTTTGACTGAATGTGATCTTACCAGAGGGTAATTAAACCGTTTCTGCCCCATTCAGCCTCTCAGATGTTCTGCTCTTATATTATCTGACATCAAAAACACTTTCAATAAACTGCTGTATAAAAATGCAATGTTCAGGCAGCCAATTAAGTTTGATTCTTGACGTGTTAGCCTCAGAGCGTGTGTAATGAAGCCCATAGCTTAACTGTGAAGTCTTCTTGCCGCTGTTTGACAAAGGAATTTCTTTTTTTCACTCCGATAGAGCCTAATGAGTGGTGAAGATGCTATCGTTAGCCGTCAACAAATCACATGACGGAGGAGAAATAGCTTGATGAATGATTAACGCGCCTTTACAAGGGTGCTGACCTTACCGTTTTCCCTGCAAAGACAATTAATTAAAAGTGATGACGGCGATTATTTATCCGCTGCAGTTGAGACGTCCATATTCCACGTCTCTTCAGGTAAACACATCTGGCAAAAACAGCTGGAAAATTACAAGTGAAGGCATTTACAGTGATGCAGTTTCTGACAAGTCATCTGTCCCTGCTCCATCTTTGAAACACTTTGGTCCAAATCCCATTCCAGCACCTTTCATTCGCTTGGCATTCAGATTCAAATTCAGCCTGATTATCATGTTTAATGTGCACGCCACCCTCAGCGATTTGAAAATCGTGTGATATAGGCCTCTAAAGGGCCTCCTTTTGCTGTTTGCAACGCTCTCTAAGGCTTTCTGTCGTTTTCTTTTTTCCGTGCACCAAGTGCCTGGTCTTGAGAAACACAAGGACAGCTAAGGATTATGGTTCTGTATGTGTCTTTCATTGCCTTTAAAATGCAAATAGGAGATTAGCTTTGGAAGGAAACTGTTTGGCATGGGAGTCATCTCTACTAGGAGGTGATGCCCGCCTTTTTTTTTTCTCTTCTCAGATTGAGATTTAACCATTTCAGACACAAACTCCATCCAAAATCTCAGCAGGATAGTCAGAAAATCTGCCATTTATCATTCATGCTTCCTTCTTGTTAATGCACAGTCATTCAGCCTGTAGCACAACAAGCTAATAAATCACATGCAGGCAAAATACACAGTTTCAGTGACATGAGTCAGGATTATTCATTCACGTCAACAGCATGTGTCACTACTCCATTTGAGCCGCATGACAAAACTTAAACGACTCTCTCCGCAAGGCAGCCTCACATCAAATAAAATAGGAAAACTACATCTCTCAATTCACAGCAAAAGCCAAATGACTTTGGTATTACACTGTCAGAAAACCGTCGAGAAATGCCGCAGGAAGCAATTCCAGCATTTCTTCTTGATCTGCAGCACCGACGGGAGGAGGAGGGATTAGGAAACATTTCACATCATGCAAGTGTGATCCCGGCGTTGGAGTTACACAATGCACATGCAATGTCAACATCTATAATTGACCTATTTATTCTACATGAGGGCTACCTCTGCAGCTCGAGCTACATCAGGATGTTTAACCCTTTAGAAGTGTGCTTCAGGGCTGGTTGTGATGGATCCGAGCGGCCATGTAGAACACCAGCGAGGTTCTCAACGTCCTCTGGGCGTGTTTGTTAAGTGACCCTAAACCATGCTCATGCATGAAAACCGCCACACAGACACTCACTAATACACAATCAACACCTTCTAACAACTTTAATCTAAAACAGATTCGATTGAATTTAAATGGAAAGCTCAAACTTATCAAATTAGCATTCAGGCTACAGACGCCGCTGTTGTTGGAGTATTGATTCTGGTGCACAAACACACACCGTCGCACACAAACATGTGAGACAGTGAGGCGCAGATTATCCAATCAAACATCCACGCTGACCGTGTACAATTGATCAGAGTCCATTTGCTGGGGGGGCTGACAACCCAGCGGGCATCCAGCCGCCTCAGAGGGGGGTTAGGGATTATTGACTGTGGGATAAAGGAAATAGAGAAATCTGCAGAATAGAGTCACCAAATAATCGGATTAAACAAACAAATTAGCATGCTGAATTCATAAAGGGAACAATAAAGACTTCCTTGGTGGACTGTGGAAGGCGGGCAGCTCCTGTCTCAGGGTTTAACATGGACTAAAAGGATGCAGGGGTGAGGATGCTGCTTGGATGTTTGGAAATCTCCTCTAGTGCCTTTCACATGCTGTTCCCTCTCCTAATTGGTCAGTGTACTAACATTTTTTCCCTTTCTGCTCTTAATGAACATAAAGGACATGCTTGCCTTTCAGACTGGCTGTTTTATGTTCTTGGCCTCTTTCAGGCCCTCAGAATGGAGTCAGTGTGTGTCCGAGCAGCCTAATTGGGCTGACAGCGCAGTGTCTTGCCTCTTGCTCACATGTATGACATCCAGCTCTTTGACAGAGCGTCCTGCCGCTGCAGTCCTTCGGCCGTCTGGGGCTCCACCACTCCAGCGTTTGTTCATACAAGCACTGTTGACTTCAACAAACACTTTCGAAGCATTCTGCATTTTTATTGTCGTGTTGTAAACCAACAGTGGATGGGCTGTAGCTCTGGGCTAATGAGGAGATTTAACGGACACTCCTTTGAATGTGTTTGTCCATGCGCTCCTGTGTGCTGAATGAGTCTTTGCTGGTGCGTGCAGAGTGATTATGTCGAATATGTTCGCTCGGTTGTGTGGTGCCAACAGTTTAAACAAGGCCGTGTATGCTGCTGGGAAAGGAGGAAGGGCAAGGGGAGACAAAGGCGAAGTGAAAAGTACGCACGGCCCAGGCTTCGTGAATTCATTTCCTCTCCCTCCTGTGTCAGGAGGACCTCGTCTGAACCCATTATGGTGGTAACAAGGTGACAGCAAGCGGTCTTGCTACGGGTTCTGGCCTCCAGAGCTGTCTGGCTGCCCGTCTATGTTAATTAAGGAAGAGAATAAAGGTGTGAGGTATGGGGACAGTGTTAGACAAAACAGTTTAACTAGATGGTCCAGATAAAGAGCAAGTCTTCCTCTATCTGTGAGACCAGTTTGCAGCTTAGTTAAAGAGGCAGCGATTCATGCCAAGGGCTTGATTCACATAGAAAGGAGCACAAAATTCATCATTGACTACAATAAGGTCCCGTTAAGCATTTATAACTCCACTTCCAAAAGAGATGGGGCATTGTGCATCCACTCTTCTTTTAACATCACTCTGGAAAGTGAGGAGGCCAGTTGCTGGAGCTTTTGGCAAGGTATTTTGTCACATTCTGGATTCTGGCTGCTTAACAATCCTGGGTCCTCTTTGCTGGATTTTGTTTCATGATGAGCTGAATGATCTCTGTCTGGACTGCAGGCAGACCAGTTCAGCACCTGGACTCTTCTCCGGTGGTGCTTATATGCAGTGACAGGACAATAAGACAATAAGGGGGGGCATTGAGGCTGTGTTAATTTTGGCAGCTATTTTAAATTTTAGTCTTAGTTTTAGTCTCATTTTAGTCATTTCTATTCTTTTTAGTTTTAGTCTAGTTTTAGTCAACAAAAACTCAAAACATTTTAGTCTAGTTTTGGTCCATAAAAAGTCCTCACATTTTAGTCTGAACTTTAAGTTCAAGCATTTATTTTCTTGCCTCAATCCGGTACCAAATCATGATAATGTGTTCTCTGCACTCTGCCACACCTGGGGTCCCTGCTTTCTACAGCTGAGAGGTAGAACAGATACAGATGCATTGTATTTAGACAGATTTACTAACAGTGGAGAAACAACATGGCGAAAACTGACAAAAACTACATTACATTTTAGTCTAGTTTTAGTCATCTTGATGAAAACTAAACTTACTTTTTGTCATTTTTAGTCATCACAGATCTATTTTTTTTAGTTTTAGTCTAGTTTTTGTCATGGAAAGAAATGCTGTTGACAAATAGTTTTAGTTATAGTTTGTCAACGAAATTAACACTGCATTAAAGCTGTGCTTTTTGACTTATTTACAAAGTTTTAGCGCATGCACTTTTTTGTGGAGCTTTAGCAAAGGCATCACACAGCCCACCTGCATGACTACAGCTGAGAAAACAGCAATTTAACTGTTAATTCTCATATGAGCTCTAATCCAAATACGTTTCCCTGTGGGCGTGTTTCAACAAAGGCTGATTGCTTTCCAGTGCCCCTACTATTTCTTCTGCTTGTCGAAAAATTGCTACCACAGCAGGAAACGATAGTAGTGTCTATCCCTCACCCTCACCCTCACCCTTTACCCAGTGCTCACAAAGTAGCATATCTCGATAGGTAGCACAAATTGACAAAACACCAGCTCTGTCACTGACTCCTACTAGGTTGTAGCAAATGGACCCCTTTCAACTCAGCAGAGGTCCCTGAGTGATGACTTGGTGCAACATTTTGAGATTTTATATAAAATCTGTATGTATTTAGGATTATGTCATGGTTCCAGTTTTGAACCAGTACACCCAGGTAGCCCTCTGTGACATATCAACGTCATTGAAGCAACGGTGTGGCGTGCAAATCAAGACAGACACAGAAACATGTCCCAAATTATAGTGATAGGATCATACAGTTATTACAGCCTCAGTTCCAACATCTGAAGATTTGAAAATCATTGCATCCTGTTTTTATTTACATATTACACAGTAACCCAACTTTTTTGGAGGTGGGCCTGCAATTTTTAATTCCTTCATGTTAGATTCTAATCAGCTTGGCTCCCTAAACCACTCTGATGGTCTCTTCTTTACCTTGTCAGTGCACAAACACTGTAAATGTTAGACTTGTTTATCAAACAGAAAAGCCTCCCCCATCCTCTCCATCTCCCCTCTTCACCGCGGCGAAAGTGGCGTCATCTTTCTGCGAGGGAAATGGCAGTGGCGAAGTTCACTGGGAGAGCGTTTTTAGTGCTAAAGTAAGTGGGCGATCAGGAGATGTCATCAATTCCAATGCATGCCAGTTGCCACGGAAACAGAAGTGGAGAGGCTTTTCTCAAGGATCCTGTTAAACATTTAGAGTGAGCAGGGGCTCAGAGAGAGAACGAGAGAGAGGAGGCAGTGTAAGAGATGGATTATGGTCAATTGTCCGGCTTTTTATCCTCTGCAATTATAAGTGTAAATGATTTGTGCATATGTGCTCCAGATGGCTTGAAGTTATATCCATTAAGTGAACAGCACATTTAGAAGTCATGAAATTATACAGCTCACAAACCTCTGATTCACCCAAAGGCATATTTTTTTACGGTACAGTTGAGTTTCAAAGTCTGCCAGTGCTTCCTTAATATTTAAAGTAGAAGTCAGGTGCATTTCAGACAGGAGAAAGAACAGTGCTGATGCCTTTATTTCAGCGTTTATAATAGGTATTAACGCTGATATAAGACAAAGCACTACAGGATGATCAGACTGATGATGTGCACTTTTATTTGAGTTTTTTAGACACAAGTTAAAGGAATTAACCCTTGTCTTTATCTGCACAGACGGCCAAGGCTGTGGCCAATCTCTGCACAAAACAGAACAACAGTCGTGCGGTGCACCCTCGATCGAGGAGCGCTGCAATCTCCCAGCAGACAGGCCCTAAACGGGGAAGGGCTCTTTGCGGTAACGAGGTGGGTTCAGCTGATAGCGGTTCTGTGTAATTCCTGTTAATTACTGTCCAAGAGGTGATAAGACCTGGTTGGAGAGGCTAAGAGGAGAGATAAGGAGGATCAGGGATTCACCTAAAGGATTTTCCTCCCCTTGGGCAAAAACAGTCCAGTTGTTCAGAAATAGTCTAAATTTTCAAGATGCCCTTAAAACAGGCTGTTTTCTCATTGGTTGCTAAACTGATGGTACGCTGACACGCTGACATCCACATGAGAGCAGTGATTGGATTATTTGTCCAAAAGGGTATCTGAAAATATTCAGTGGTCTGCAATGCTTTCCTGAAGGTTTCTAATTAGTGTTGAATCAGACTAAACTTTTCCTGTTTTAGGTCAGTTAGGATTACCAGAATTATTTCTCTTTGCTAAATGCCAGAATAATGAGAGAGAGAGATTTTATTACATACATTTCCTTCGTATTTGCTAGCATTGCATATTTCATTTAACCTCCTGAGACCTGAATTGTGTTTGGAATGCATTTTTAGTTTCTTCCACTTAGTTGATATAAAAAGGACCTGATAAGTTTGAAAATCTCAGCCTTGTCTTTCAACAGGAATTAATTTTGACAAAAATTGTTGTCCAATATCAACACAAATTCCTTAAAATTTCAAGGCTACTGGAAACCACTGAAATTCCTGTAAAAAAATTCTCAATCATCTTTTTAAAATTTCTGATAAGAAGTACCACAGATTTAGTATTCCTCAAATAGTTCCACTAAACTTTTTTATAAGCCTAAATTTTAATTAAAAACTCAATTTAAGTTCCTGAATATTTTCAAAAAAATCCCCCAAATCCCCCCCAAAATATGTACCCAATGTTCTGTGAAAAATCACTGAAAATACTGCCAAACATGCCAACAAATTATAGAAATATCTAAGGATACTCTGCCTTCCAATTCCCAGTCAAATTCCCAAAAATCTAAACTAAATTTCCCAAGTTTTTGTGAGCATACCTAGAAGCAAACTGTTAACCAAAAAATAAAATACAAAAATAAAAAACAAAAACGCCAATCCCCGAACATAAGATATCCCAAATTTTCATGCAAATACTCAAAAACTTCCCTGCAATAAAACTTACAATCACACTGTCAAAAAATATGCAAACAATACTCAAAATATTTAAAAAAAATCCTGAAATTTTTCAAAACAATTCCCCAAATCCCTCAAAAAATCTTTTCCCAAGGTTCTTTGAAAAATGATTGAAAATACCACCAAGCATGCAAACAAATTCTCCTGAAAATCCCATTACTTCCTAGAAATATCGAAGGATACCCCGCCTCCCAATTCCCAGTCAAATTCCCAAAATTCTAAAATAAATTTCCCAAGTTTTTGTAAGCATACATAGAAGCAAACTGTTCCCAAATAAATAAATAAATAAATAAATAAATAAAATTACAAAAATAAAAAAACAGAAATGCCAATCCCCAAATTTTCATGAAAATATTAAAAAAATCACTGCAATATGACTTATAATCACACTGTCAAAAATATGCAAAATAATACTCGAAATATAAAAAATAAATCCTGAAATTTCCAAGAAGTAATCCCCAAAATATCCATGGATAATCCCTGAAATTTACATTGCAAATTCTCCCAGTGTTTTCAGTGAATCACTTATCCTTCAATGGACAGTCAAGACAGTTTTCTCAGAACTTCCAATTGTAGAAAGTATGAGTATGGGATGTTGTGGGAAAGCTAGAATGTAATGTCCTCATATGTGCACACAGGGTCTGAGGAGGCTAAGTAAAACTACTTCTAACATTATAAGAAGTTAGGAAACTGATGAGAGTGTTAGATCTGTAAAAACTGCAAAAGAAGCCCTCGGGGTCTCAAGCCAGAGAGGAACTGTAAGGTCAGGGAATGGCTGTAAACCTCAAAAAAATACATTTTTTGCAACCAAAAGAAATAGATTGACATGTTTTTGAGATATAAAATCCCAACCTTTCTTCTCCTTTGCAAATTGAAGCCTCAGAAAAAAGCAGGCGTATGGAAAGCCACATTTAAAGAGCACTTGAGTAAGACCATTGATGCCACAGCAAATATTCACAGCGTGGCTTGAGGGATTTTCTTTTAAGAATAGTTCAAAGCAATTCAACAGGAAAGAAACATTATGCCTTTGAGACCCAATTCATTCCTTCTGCCCTATTCTGAGCCTCCATTAGCATGCGTCGGGGATGAATCTTACAAGTTGTCAGTCACCTTTGCTCTTCTGTGAAATCAGACCAAATCCCAGCTGCTGTTTGTCTGCTTTTCACCGCTGAGACGCCGTACCGTGACCTGATAACAAAAAGGCCGGGGTTGCTTGTGCATTTGAAGGACAGCTGATGGCTGATAGTGTAGACGGAGGACAGTGTTGGTTTTTTTGAAGGAGTTTAACCCTACATAATCAACAGGCACAGGGATATATGGGCTCAGATTGGAGGAACGAGGCGAGCTGTCTACACACATTACTGTAATAAGACCTGAGAGGGGAAGTGGTGCCATGTATCTGCGTGTTGACCTTGTTACTATAACGTTCTTGAATCACTCCCTGGGGTATGCACAAAGCAAAAGCACCGGTTGCCTCAGTGAAAACACCTTTTTTAACTTTTCTCTCCTTTATTCCTGCTTTTTAACATCTCAGCGAAGGAATGGCTTCTTCTTCTTCTCTCATCAGCTCGTCAAAGCCTCTTTGGCATCTAATACACAGAACGCCACGATACTAATTACCTTTCAGTCACCAGTAAGGCTTGGTTTTACCCCCTGCTTCTCTCTGAACAGCCGCTGCTGTAAAGAATCTGTTCAGTCAGGCGTTTGTGGAGCGCCTTTACAAATCACAGCCGATATGACAACCATTCATCAGTTTGATAAATGATAATCAAAGAGAGCGACTGAGAATATGCTAATTTGAGCACTTAGAGATCACAGCGTACCTCTCTTAGTGATTAGAGGACACACAAACAGTTCCAGAGATGTACAGTTCCTGATTACATTTATTTCAGTACCGAAGCAGCAGGTGAATGAAATCTTTTAAAGCTCAGAACTTTCATCTTCAGTTCCTGACTGTATCACGCAGCCATTAAGGCTCTGAGGCTGTGCATTGTGCCTAATGGACCTGCTGTTGTTTCAGATATTAGCCGAGACAGGAGATTAGGAATGACTCACTTGTCTTCTCAATCATTAAATGAGAAGAAAGAGGATTCACATAAATCTTAGATGATTGTATTGTGTTATTATTTCAGCTTTAACACAGAGAATACCCTGTCTAATGTGGTCTGATGGTGCAGGATGAAAACTCACTTTTATTTTTCTTCAACTGTTTTGAAACACAATCCTGAAGAACTGTCGGGTCAGTGTATTTTCTGGCAGTTTCTTTTCCTGGTTGAAACCAGACTCAAAAATCTGGGAAACTCTTGTTATTCGGGGGGTTTTTTCCCCCATTGTTTAAGGAAAATGGAAAAAAAGGAAAAATGACCCATTTTCAAATTTTTAATTATGGACAAAAACATTGGAGAAAATTTAAAAACGAGCTGCTTTTCTGTGTTTCACTTTTCACAAAAAAATGGAAAATCTTGGCATATGAGCCATTTTCTCATTTTTCATTTTTGACCAAAAAAAGGAAAAAGCGGAAAAACAAGCTGTTTTTACATTTTTTCATTTCTGCTCGAAAAAAAAAAACAAAATTTTTAAAAAGCGTTTCAATTTTTGTTCCTTTCATTTCCATTATTTTATGACATACTATAAATACCTATTATTTTGTAAAAGCCCACTGGAGAGTGCAGACCTCCGCCATTAGCTCTATCTCCTAATAGTGAAGAATCCTTTAAAAAAATTCCTGGATCCGTCCCCATGTGCCCCCCACCATGGCATTTGCCGACAACTTTCCCTTTCCCTGCTGGGGTGGAAACACGGTGAGGAAAAGCATTGGCTTCGCTACGTGTGGACTGTCATGGTTGAAGCAGTGCCTGCTGGTGCCAACAGATGCACTGACAGTCTCACCCATGGTCTCACCGGACGACTGGAAGTCATGGCAGAGGGTGAATATTCCTCTATTCCTCCCAGCATTGTGAGTATTCTCGCTACAATTCGCTGTCTTTCTCTCTGTTATGCTTTGACTCGTCTCCTCGACCGGGCGTGTGTCTTTCAAACTCTATAAACTCCAAAACTTTGAATAGAGAAACACCCCAAAATGCTGCTGGGATTGAAGTTACTCATGTCTGCCATCTCCTGGTGTAAAGTGGTACCAGCGCAGACCTCTGCCATTCGCCCTATCTCCCAATGGTACAGAATCCTTTAAAAAATTCCTGGATCCAGATGATGATCTGGATCACTCCCAAAATCTAATCAGTTTTTCCTTAAGACATTTTTGACATTTCCTGAAAATTTGATCAAAATCCTTCTACAACTTTTAGAGTTATGTTGCTAACAAACTAACAAACTACCTAACAAACCCTGCCAATCACATAACCTCCTTGGCTGAGGTAAAAATAACGTCAGTGGTTAAAGCACTGTGTTTCAATAGATTATATTAATTTTAGGAGGAAAATGAGATCGTATGAATAAATAAACTTGGACTGTTGGAGTCATTTATCCATGTACTCAACAGGAATCAGATTTTCAATTTATGATTGTGTTGTTTGGTCGAAAGGTTTATTTGTTATTTATATTATTATAATAAAAAATTAGTAAGTGAATAAATAAATTAAAAAAATAATCAGATCCAAAAAACAATCAGCCTTGACATCGGTACGTTGGTTTGGATGGCTTAGCATTTACCATGAGGGCTTTTATTTTGAAATATTCACCTTTCCCAGTGGGTCACATGATTTCCTTTTTTCTCAAGTATTTCCATTAAAAAAAAAAGCAAATAATGGAATTGACAAAAATTTGACAATTTTAAAAAAAAATTTTGTTTTTCTGTTTTTGTGACCAAAATGAAAAAAAAAAACAACTAAAAAACGGCTTGTTTTGTTTTGTTTTGTTTTTTCCATTTTCTGTCAAAAATGACAAAACTGAATAATGACATTTTCTGCTGATTTCTTGAGTCAACCAGGAAATTGATCTGACAGAAAATTTTAGCTTCCAGGATCAAGGACGCTGTCTCAGATCGTTGCGTCCTACATTGCCATGTTTCTCAGTCGCTTTGATTTGCAGCCTTGTGTTGATTGGGGTCGGATTTAGGAGTCACCCAAAAGGAAATACAGTCTCAGCTTCTCTTGAGGTAATTTCAGTCAGCGGTTTCTGTGTAGCTGTCTGCTTTTGCCATGTGGACTTTTGTGATTCTTCTAGTCCATAGTCACTCTGCTCTTAACCTCCTGAGACCCGAGCTTTTATCTGGTTGGCATTTTTCATTTCTTCTAGTTATTTGGGATCAGTAGGACCTGATTAGCATAAAAATAAAAACACATGTCCTCATATGAGGATAGTGGGTTTATTATACTGTGTAACAGAGTAAAAGCTCCATCATGTTTCACAATACGGGCCTATCAACCAATTAGGTGCAAAAACATATATTTGGTAGAACGGTTCAGAAGCATTTTTACTCACTTCTACTTGAAAATTGTTGGTTTCATTCCCAAATCTTCCCAAGCTTCATTGAAGATGATCCAGTCCTCATATGAGTACTATCATGTTACTGTTGATAAAATCTGTTAAATTGTCTTGTCAGAGTTTTTGCACCTTTACTAGTGCTGTGTCAAGACTGGCTAGAGAACATTTTAGTGGCAGTGGCGGCCATCTTTAATTTAAACTCATCATCTAAGGTGCTTTTTGACCCTAACGGCAGAAATTTCCCATAGTGAGGCGATAACATGCTGAGGAAAGCCTGAGCATATGAGTGGAAGTAAGAATTACATAAACAATCACATAGACGATAGTTGGAAGAATCAGACGTCCGCATACTTTTGACCTTTTAGTTCACATTAAATTAACCTGTATATATTGCATTTATTATCAGGCTGCTCCTTCTATAATTCATAATAAATCAGGTAGATAAAAGTGTACCATATGGTTGAGAAATCTCACACATACTGATAAGAGATCAAACTATTGAGAGAGTGAAGGAGACAGTACAGGGATGTTGTTAGGTGGTCATAGAGGACGAGAAACTGAGGTATGTTTGCAGATGCTGCTGAGATGAGAAAATGTAGGAAAAAGGACGGTGAGGAAGGACGGTTCAGTAACTTTCCCGTCTGATGAAGGCATTGTGGCTCCACTTGACCCAGTTTCTGCAGAGCAGATTGGTAAACGATAAAACGAGAAGTGGCATGTACTCACTGAAGTATTTATGTGTCTGGATGTACAGGTTGAAATGGAACAGTGTAGTGTTGTGAGTCTGAGCATGTTGATGCGTATTTGTTTATCTCTCATGGTGTGCGCGTCGATGCAAGAGACAGAACCTGGTAGATTGTGAGGAATAACATTGCATTACACTGAGGCTGATACTGTGATGCAGTGTAATCTAACACTAAAGTGTTTGTCAGTCGAACATGCACCATAGTTTATCTCAGATTCTTTTGTTTTCACTGAGTATGGTCTTTTATGAAAGCAGCTCTTCATATAAAGCTATGATGCATATGATGCATCTTTCAGAGTGCATGTTCGTCATTCCCCCTTAAGGGTCTCTAAATCATTAAAATTGAGTCTGAGATCTCTTTGCATGCATTCAGAGACAAATACTGTATGTATGTAGAAGCTTTGCAGAGAAACAGGCGGTTTCACTTTGTGCCAACTGTGTTAGAGAGCTGTTCGATCCGTCTATTCTCTGTGGATGTGAAGACGAGGAGATCTAACAAGCAAGAAAGCTAATTCTTCTTTGGCAGCGAGTCCTGGTTTGAACTGGGTTTATTGAGCGGTTCTGCAGGTGTTGTCAAAGATGTTCATCTTCTGCTCTACCATTTAGGTACTTTTAGCTCGTAAGTTGCAAAAATTATCCAGGAACTTTAAAAGGTTAGGAACTCGACCTAAATATCTACTCAAGGAGGACTTTTCTAACCAGTGACCTTTTGTTGTTTTCAGGCTGTTTATCGACGCAACAATGGTGTTTTTAGTGCCTTAAAAAGAATTCTGGTCATGCAGTTCCTTCACGCACATGCACATTAAGTTTCCAGTCAACTAAAACAGATAAGTGACTGCAGAAGTATTCACCCCCTTAAAGGGGCTGACCTAATTCCAGCCAGTTGGTGCTCCTCGTCTCACAATTAGTGAAATGGGGATCACCTGAGTGCAGTGAATGTGTCTCAGTAAATGTAATGTAAAGACATCAGTGTTCAGCCACTGGTTGATCAGTATTCATGGCTACCATGAATTCAAAAGAACAGTCCAAGCAACTGACTGAAAAGTATAAGTTAGCAGATGGATGCAAAACATTTCCAAGGCTCTGAACGTCCCCCAGAGTTCAGTTAAATCCATCATGAAAAATGGAAGGAGTATGTCACGTGTAAATCTGCCTAGATCAGGCCGTCCTCACAAACTGAGTGAGCGTGCAAGAAGGAGACTAGTGAGAGAGGACACCAAGACACCTATGACTACTCTGAAGGAGTTCCAAGCTTCAGCAGCTGAGATGGGAGAGTTCACCAAAAAGGATGTGGGAGACTCCATGGTCAAGTGGAAGATGGAGATTTTTGGCCATCAGACAGCGCACCAAACACCGGATCCCCACTGTGAAGCACAGTGGTGGCAGCATCATTCTGTAGGGATGCTTCTCAGCAGCTGGCCCTAGAAGGCTTGTAAAGGTAGAGGGTCAAATGAATGCAGTTTTTGGATGCTGAGTGCTGAAAATGCTGATTGACACTGGTCTTACATTGAAAATGAGTGCTGTCATTGGTTTAAAAACGTCCACATCATCTTTGCACAGTGAGCCTCCTTCATATCATGGACACCTCTGTGTGAGGCCAAGGAATAATAGCAGGAAATCCAGTTTTTTCCAGTCTGTATGTTGAGTCCAGACCACAGTATATACTGCAGTCACCTTATTTTGAATTGCAAGAGTCTGAGCGTCTAGAACAAGCTTCAATACGACAAAAAGATTGTGTTCACATGAAAGAAAGCTCTTGTACCTGTCACTCTCAGCCTTAGAGCCATGTTTAAATGTCTTTTTGTCTTGCTGGCACTTAAAAACCCATTATGTGGCTGTTTTTATGTCTCTTCTCAAAGATGTTAAGGATCATGAGATTGTGCACGAGACAGAAAACGAGAGCGAAAGGGCTAATTTGCAGAAGAATTGCCGCTCTCCACCTCTGCATGTCTGTGTTTTACCGCCCACTGAAGCATCGCAGATGCAAAACAATAAATTACAAAAAGCATCATGATGACTCTGTTGTCAGCCCGTCACATCACAGGATAACACTCTCTAATCTTTGTGATTCTGGAGATGCTTTGAAAACAAATGCACTGTGGCAATGTTTTTACTTCCTGAACATATTGTTTTCTGTCTCGTACCTCAGAATTTTGATCAATTTGTCATAATGTCACACCGAGCGAGAAAAACAAATGCATGTAGTAGTATACATTCAGATCTGACTGTTGTTATTATTCACAGCAGTGTGTGTGTCATTCAGCAAGAGCCCTTTTTAACACTCCTGTAGGCAGTGGAGTTTGTCGTTACTGCCTCAGTGTCACTTTAACAAGTGTCTGCTGCTGCTGTTAAGGGCTGATTATGTAGATAAGGGGGCGAGCAGGGACCTCTGTGCAACCGGTGAGGAAGTGTCAGAAATGGAGTTACGGATGAGAGCGTTTGCTTGTTTCCTTTAGCACAGTCTTATTGTTTATGCTGCTTTATTTTTATATCAGTTTCTTGCTGCCTTTACTGATCAGAGGTGCCACTCCTGTCAACCTCCTGTTTACACCAGTTGGGTCAGTGCCCTTATGCTTCAAGATAGATATTTACTTTCACCCGGTGTTGTTGATTTGCTGTGATAGATGTGCAAAAATACTTTTATTTTACATATCGACATGATGGGGAAATTGTGTTTTCTATGGTAAAAACTGGCTTGAGAGGTATTTTTGATTGCAGATCTGCTGCCATAACTGACAAACTAAAAGTTCCTCTCAGGAGTTGTAAATTAAAAATACTAGCTCGTAGCAAATGGGACACATTCAACTCAGGTGTGACGTCATTCCCAGCTTCACTGGTTTTATAGAAAATATTTACATTTTTAGGATTTTTTTCATGGCATCAGTTTCGTACCAGTATACCCAAGAAAACTTCTGAGATGTTTCAGGGACAGTTAGAGCAACAGTGTGCAGGCAAATCAACACAGACGGACAGGAACATTTGATTGAGAGAGTTTTTGGCATGCAAAACCAGGTTAATTTTGCAACTCTGCAACACAGCCTCAGTCAGGTGTTGCACTTGCTAGCTGGTGCGTCGTATGAGAGAAAGAAATGGTTTATAGTTTGAGTGTGATACCACTCAAAGCCACTATACAAATACAGATATTAGGGCTGCCAAAAAATTACAATTTTAAATTGAATTGATCTGAATTCTCTGGTTAATCATGATAAATCATCTCATTTACAAATGTCACCATATTTTAGTGTGTCTTAAACTGAAAGTTATGCAATCCTGTTTGGATATTGGCTGATGCTGAACGATTTGGTAAGGTGCAATTAACTGGATAATACCGCGATTTGCATTTTTTTTTTTTTTGTAAGATGTATTATTGGGCCTTTTCATTCCTTTATTAGATAGAGGAGGACAGTGGATAGACTCGATAACAGGGAAGAGAGTTGGGGGAGACATGCGGTTAAAGGGCCGCAGGCTGGACTTGAACCCGGGCCGCCTGCATACATGGGTAGCGCCTTGATTCTGCACGCCCGCGGTTTGCAATTTTGAATATGATATAACACAAAGATTAGTCTACCTGCTAGGTTATTAAGGAGAAAGTGGAGAAAATGATAGTTTTGAAGCATGTATTTACAAATATTAAGTAGCAAAAAATACAAAGTTTTTACAGTATTGCTTTTCAAAATAAAAGTTGGCCTTTTTTTAAAATTAAACATTGTTGAACATAGTGCAGTAGTGACACTATCGTAAACTTAAGAGCCTTTCTTTAAGCATTTTTAAACCTCTTTAGTAATAATTAATACAGAAGTATTGCAGCCTTTTATGACATTATAATTGCACAGCCTGACATTATGCTTGCAATTAGATTAATTGTGCATAATAATACAGACCTGCTTTTATTTCGAAAGGACAGAAGGACTTTGGTGCGGATTGAAGATTATGGAAAAAGAACTTGCCATGGATGGGCAAGTAAATATGGGAACAGTTAGAGGTGAAATGTTGATGACTTTAAGTACAAAGTGTGTTTTAAACTGAAATGAGACTTTAAGGTGCAGTGCTCGGCTTTTTTTTCATCACTGTGACTGCAGGGAGACAAGTGTCCTACGAGGGACAATAAAGCATGCTCTTCATCAGGGTTACAACATTTTAGTGCACTTGTCCTTAATGCATTAATGCTGACCGTCCTAACATAATAATGTCACTGCTGTGGTCTTAGGGCTGGGCGATGTGGACCAAAAATCATGTCTATTTTATAGCTAAACAGTGATATAGGATATTTAAATCAGTATTTCTTTTTAAATAAATTAAAACAACTTCACTTTTATGTACCATCCACATGAGCTAATGCCAAATGTCTCATAGACAATATAATCAACAGCCAACTGCACAATGTCAGCATGAAGTACCACAATGTAGAAAAAGAATAAATGTCAGAACGTATTATCTTGTTGTCAATAAGCATATTTCTGTTAGTCGTTTAATTTAAGCTTTTCTTTTAATCAGCATGAAGCCTGGCATCTGTTTGCTTCTAAAATCAACATGCTGTGTTTATTTACACCTCTAGTTCTCTACTTTTCTAGCATAAGGACCCTCTTTAACTTTTACTGACATATTGAGACTCAAATTCTGAAAGATTTCGACCAGTCCAGTTTTTTTAACCACAAATGTTGGGGCATGAGATGAGACAAGACATGATGCAACGATGCCCAGTAATCACAGTGCATTCTTTCACCACTCAACAGGCGTCCTGCTCAGTTGTTCCCAAACTTTTCAGCCCATGACCCCAAAACAACAGCACCAGAGACCGGGGAGTTCTAGTTCTAGTTTTTGAACAAATTACTTACAAGTAGGCACAGTATCACTTGATAGCCCTCAGTTTATTTTAAATTGAACTCATTTTGGGGATGTTTGTACAATAATAGATGAATTACACAACTCTAAATCATTTTAGGTTTCTCTTTGTATTTTTGTCAAGCACTTTGCAACCCCTCGTTAGTGTCTTGCAACCCCCCCAGGGGTCCCGACCCCACTTTGGGAACCACTGATCTAGCTGTTATGTAATGATTGCATCTCAGCTGTCAGTGTTGCATTAACTAAAAAGCTAACTTTTATAAAATGATGTGGATAGTGAAGCTTCTCATGGTTTAACAGATTGATGTGGGGACTTTTAGCATCGGAAGCAGGGATTAGAGGGTGGGGGATCACATGTGGCACAGCTGGACTTGAACCCAGGATAGAGGCCTAACTACTAGGCCACTAAGCTCTGTGAAGCTTGTTATAATTCATCACTTTCTGAACAATTGAAATGAATATTTCTCTCCTCTGAATCTGGCTAGCGTGACTCAGATTTCTCGGGGCTGATTGTTTCATGTGTCACTGTTGTGTGTTGATTCAGTTGGATGTTACTTAGAATGCAATCCTAAATGAACTCAACAGCAAAACCAGCTTATTTTTAAATCTATAGATTACTTTCATTCTCTCAATTTTGATATTTTGTTGCTGTATAAATGCTCTGTGAATTCATAGAGCATCTGAAAGTCTTATTGTATGGTTTGTTTGACTTTATGCCAGTGTCCTTCATATTATTTTGCCTAATTTCATGGCAAAAACAAAAAATCAGATGCAGTGCAGCAGCATCCCAAAAAAAAAGGGTGCTAGAGGTGTCATATGTGAAAGCCCTGGGAAGAGTTGACGAGCTGGGAGTGAGAACAGGCTGTACTAGATGTCTTTCCAGTTTATCTTTGCTTCACGGTAATAAACACACATGAAAACAAACTATGTCATCCACTTCCTGCAGCACATAGCCCAAATTTAAACAGTGTTGCTTGTGTTTAAAATCCATCTGAGTGGACAGTTCTGATGACCCGCACCCCGAGGTCTCCTCACTCTATGTAAATGAGTGCATCTTGTTTGTGCTGTGCAAATACGGGGCAATAAAATAATGCAGAGAAAGACGGGGGGGGGGGGGGGCTGTACACTCTATGGCTCTCCTGCCCCAGAGTGCTCGGTGAATTATTTATGAAAGTGCTGACAGAAGAGGAGCAGGTTCAACAAGGCGCGTTTCTCTGGGGGGCAACAACAGCCGACAGTCAGGTGGGGCTCGGTTTGTCTTGCGGCCTCTGGATTTTAATGATGGTCCAGTGGTCTCGTTATGCGAATCTACAGTGTAGCTTTTCTCCTGTGTCAGCTGAAAAGAGCGGTTGCGTGCGAATCTGTAATCTCTGCTGTGGCTCAGCTACCCCCTTCTTCTTTCTTTCTTACGTCCTCTCGCCCCATCGCTTCCACTCGTAGTTTGGGCCCTTTGAGTGTCCGTCTCCCTCTCTTACCTTCGACACTTTCTCCTCTTCTTTTTACACGCTCCCTCTTTCTGTGTGTCTATTTCTGATCTGTTCTAGTCCCTTCTGGACGCCCACTTCCATCTCGTACATCTCGGTCTCTCTCCTTCACGTTCTAACACTATCACTGATGATTGACAGGGCATTAAACATAATGTAAAGCGTTCCTCTTAACCTACATTAGCTAATTAGAAGCCTTTTTATTCTGCTCCTGCAGCAAGGCAGTGAAAAAGGAAGCTTAGACATGCAATCCTGTTTCAGTCTGTTTTATTCTTATGCTGTGTTTTTCTGGTTAAATCAGCTCAGTTTATATGTGAAAATGAATTCATATAAATATAGATTATCTAGGTCTGGCATGCAAAAAAAGCCTGTACAAAATTTCTGTACACAAGTCCTGAAATGAACCTTTTCTTTAATGGGGCCTTTAAAACGTTAGTGTCAAGCAGCCCGCCCCCAAAAAATACTGGGTAAGAGCTACATTCATCAAAATTGGTGCACATATGTGTCATGGTTAGACGAAAAAAAGTCTCTTGGGGCCATCCTCTAAAATATACAGGAAGCGCACTATAAACAGCTAAAGGTCAAATTTTGTCGTTTTAGGGCGATTCACAAGTTTCATAGTTCAATAAACTACTCAAAGGGATTTCATCCTGTTGACTCCAGAATTTTTATGCTAATACTAGACAACCTGGAGATCTAAAGTTGTGCAAACTTTGAATTGCCGTATAACTCTTTAATGCTTGTATCTACCATCACCAAACTTCACAGGGATGATCACACATTGATCCTGAACACGTTCACATCAATATCATGACTTTGTCACAGCGCCCCCATCTGGCAAATGAACATTGCCGCCTCTGATTTTTTAAATTTTCCCTTTAAATATTCAGCCCTTGCACACCATTCAGCCTTGGCTTACAAATTTTGGTCTGCATGTGTGTCATCATAAGACCTACAAAAAAGCCTCTTGGACCAGTGCCCAAATCCAAACAGGAAGTCCATCAGCTTCATCACAATTTCAAAATAAGGCAAAGCTCTGATTATGAAATAAAGGCCTCAATAATTGGCTACAACGCAGATATGTTTCATTGAAGGATGTCTAGAGCATTTTAATATCTCGCCAGTCTGACAGGAAGTATGTGCAACTCTCAAACCAGGCATCTCATTGCTTTCAAATTTCACATTTAGGATCAAGGGTTCTACGTATTCAAAGGTTAATTCCATTATCTTGATGTTGCACCTCTACTGGCAACAGGAAGTGGCACAATTTGGCCGTTTCTTTATTGGCGAGCAATTTGTTATCTCGCCATTTCACAGGAAGTCATTGAAACTCTTTAATAAAAATAATGATGTGCATCAAATCTCACATGTATGATTAGGATCTGCCCCTCTACTTAATAAAATATGTAAACTGCAAGCAAGCAGAAGCATTTCTAGCACATAGCGTCCTCTTTTTTCTCCTTTTACATGGTAAATAAGAATCCTAGGAGTATAAACATGTTTCCTGTGCTCTGCTGCGGCATACAGCGCTTGTTTCTTGCACACAGTTATTCCCACACTCCTGGGGTTGCGACACCCAAAAGATTTTTAGCAAATATCCTTTATTTATGAAAACTAAATGTTTCTGAATAAATAATGATTTGGCTCTAAAGTGTAAGATTGGAGAGCTGTTGGAGTGCTCAGTGCCAGGTTTGGCTTTGCAGAGGCACTTATAGGTAAGAGATTAGCCTGTGAACCTTGAGGAGCCGCCTACAGTTTGGTACCAGCAGGCAGTGTATGTGGCTGCAGCAGATAAGACATAAAAACACCTGAGCAAAACTTTCATCCCTTTAGAATAGATTTCTTTATTGTTACAAGCCTCAGCTGTCTAGAAAAGTTGAAAAGGTCAGCAGCAGGGGGGAAAAACTTTGAGGCTAAGCATGAGAATAAGTGATGCACTTCTGAAGATCTTTAAAATATTGATGGTTGAACTTTAAAAAATTTAGCCCGGCTTCTGCAAACCTCCATAATTTGTTAGTCTTTTTTATAGCCACTTTGTTTTTGTTTAGAAGTCAGCCAAGATTTCATGATGTCCAGTAAATTCTCCCATTATCAGAGGTAAATAAGTAGTTTTGCATTGAGGGGAATGAAAGACACAAGCTAAATCTAGAGAATCATGCCCCTTTTTGCTTCTTTCATTATCATTTTTATGAGTGTAATTTGCCTCTGCTCTTCAGACAATAACAATTACAATGTGGAGTCATGTACTGCTGCTAAAAGCCGATTTCTGAGTGCTTTCCTGCTCCCATCTTGAAGTAATGAAAACAAGCTTGTGTCCCTCTTGAGCTGTTGCTTCCTGTCTTCAAGTATCATCTTAATGTAAATCACTGCTATCAAGAAAGATTACGATTCACATTTCCCGGCCCTCTGACACCAAACGGAGTGGCGTTCTTCATAACCGCGATGCTCTTCTTAATTAAATTTTGTATCGACCTCACTAAACTGATGCCGCCGCGCTGACAGTCCTGTTAAAATTATGACTTGATGTGCTTACGGCACAGATTGAGCCATTGTAAAAATTTTAGTATGTGATGACTCATTCCCTCTGTCTTTTCTATCATTTATACATCTCTGACTCTGGCTTACATTTCTTTTTTCCTGGCCTTGGCTCCTCTTCTGCACAACACCAAATAAACACACTAGGTCAGGGGTGTCAAACTCAAGGCCCAGGGGCCAAATCCGGCCCATGGAACAGTTATTTCCGGCCCACAAGATCATATCATATTTTTATTAGAACTGGTCCAGCGGTATAAGGTCTGCAGAGTTCCTCCAGAATCAAACTGTGAACTTAAAAAATTTGATAAAAGTCAGGACTGAAGGAAAAGAAATTAATTTGTGTTTTCATTTCATATTTTCAATTTTTCATTTCATAATTATAGCTTAAACTTATGATTTTACTTTTTATTTCCTATTTTGGCTTTTTCAATTCATAATGTTGACATTTTATCTCATATTTTGTCCTTTTGAACTCCTTACTTTGACTTTTAATACCATATTTTTACCTTTTAGACTCATAGTTTCAAATTTTATCTCAAATTCTTACCTTTCCTATCTTTCTTGACTTTTAATCCCATATTTTGACCTGTAAGAATTATAATTTAAAATTTTAATTAATATTTTGACCTTTCAAACTCACAATTTTGAAATTTATTTCATATTTTTACCTTTAAAACTCAACATTTCAAACATTTGACCTTTCCAACTCATAACTTCGACTTTAAATCCAACATTTAAATTCAAATTTTGACCTTTCAAACTCACAATTTCTAATTTTATCTTAAATATTGATGTTTAAAACTCAATACTTTGACTGTTAATCCCATATTTTGACCTTTTAGAATCACAATTTAAAATTTGAATTTATATTTTGACCTTTCAAACTCACAATTCAAAATTTTTCTCAAATTTTGACCTTTAAAACTCCTTACTTTGACTTTCAATCCCATATTTTGACCTTCAAAACTCTCAATTTTAAATTTGATCTCAAATTTTGACCCTTAAAACTAAAATTTCCAAACATTTTGACCCTTGAAACTCCTTACTTTGACTTTTAATCCCATATTCTTACCTTTAAGAATCAGGGTTTAAAATTTGTATTCATATTTTGAACTTTAAAACTCACAATTTCTAGTTTCATCTCAATTTTTGACCTTTAAAATTCAGTACTTTAATAATAATAATAATATCTTGAATTTATATAGCGCCTTTCAAGAAACCCAAGGACGCTTTACAGGAACACATATACATGGACAAACTTTGACTTTTAATCCCATATTTTGACCTTTTAGAATAACAATTTACAATTTGAATTCATATTTTGACCTTTCAACCTCACAATTTCAAATTTTATCTCAAATTTTGATCTTTTAAACCCAAAATTGCAAACATTTTGACCTTTTAAACTCCTTATTTTGACTTTCAATCCCATATTTTGACCTTTAAGAATCACAATTTTAATTTAGAATTTATATTTTGATTTTTTAGAATCACAATTAAAAATTTGAATTTATATTTTGAACTTTCAGAATTGAAATTTGAAATTTGAATTTATATTCTATTAAACTTATGATTTTGACTTTCTATCTTATATATTTACCTTTTAAAAATATTTTGACCTCAGCCTTTGAGCCTTTAAATTTTCCATTTGTACTTTTTATTGAGCTCAAACTTATGTATCATCCCTTTTTTATTTTTTTCCCATAATTCTTCACTTGTGAAAATGAGGTGTTGATAGTTAAATGTTGACCCTGTCAGGCTCTCAGGTTAGACCTAAATCCAGAATCCGGCCCCTGCTGTGATTCAGTTTGACATCCAGGTGCACATGTTGATCTTCAAGGCGTCTTTGAATTTCTTCTTCTCTTTTACAAACCGTTCTTTCCCAATCCCAACAGCTCACATCTCTACACCAAGCACACTCCACATCTACCATGGAAGAATTTAAAGCAGTCCAGTGTAATTGACAGCTTTTCAACTATCGAACATGTACAACTGCACTCCTCTTACGACTCCCCCTAATGCATTGCGCCTCAGGGATGCTGCATAATCTGACAGCACCTCCGCTTATAGGTCTCCTCACTGTCAGACTCACCTCTCCAGAGGATGGACACATCACAGGCCTTTGCTACCACCAGCATCTCCCTAAGGGGCTCACTTGTCAACAAGAGCAGCACCTCCGATGTTTAACCCGGAAGGAGCCGAGACGGAGAGGGATCAGACAAAAATACATGTTTATCGAACAGGATTATGGATTCGCTTCATAGATTGACTCTTTTTGTTCATAGGAGATAACATGCTTTACATAAGCTACAGTATTTGTCTTCATGTGTGAAACGCTGCAGCATCATGCACCCCTGAAACAAGAGAGTAGGAGGAGGGACACCCCTGCTAGCTAGATCATCTCCATAATGAGACATTAACCTCATGCATCCCATGCTGACATGGTTAGAGTAATTACAAAGATTTGTGGCTTTGCTTTAGTTTAAGCTGCAGAAGACTGGCCGCTCTGAAAGGACATTGCAAAGGAAAAAAATAAGACCAGCACTTTGACGCCATCACTAGTATGTTGCAGTAATCACGCGTTATGGTGACTTACCCTCTGATTCCTCCACCTTCCAGCTGCCTGAACACAGCCGTGTTTGTCATGCTAGTGTGTTTTGTATCAGGCTTGCGAGGATTTATTGCAGGGTTTCTCAGCCTCTTTGGAGACCTAATGTGCCAGAGTATTTTCCTTGGTTGGAGCTTAATGGGCTGTTTGTGTTTTTCTGCACTGAGAACACGTTTTCCGAATCCAGCCTAAATTCTGCTTGCTGTGCTTTCTTATCTCTTGTGTTGGGCATAAATTCGTGTACAAGCCTGTTTACATGGAGGCAAAGTCCTGCCCTTCATATCCTCGCCATATTCCAGAGTAAAACCCGCCTCAAATTAAAGTCACGACTCGGATGTAAACGGCTTCATTCAGCATCACAGCCTGCATTTCCAGCTGATAACAAGGAATTGTTCTTCCTGCCCATTGTGGCTGAATTTGGCTCCCTGCAGTGCATTTCCACAGCATACATCTATTATTTCTGCACTATTCCACTGCGATCAGATATGGCACATCCTTCCCCAAAATCCCCAACTTTAACCTTGTGAAAAAGCTGCCAGATTGAACTATCTCAGCAGTTCCCAGCATCTCTAAGCTGACAGTATGTCTTCATAGCAGTTAAGGGCTCCTTGGCGCCCATGGATCTGTACGTCACCGGGGAGTTTGACAGGTGAGCGCATACGCACACATACACAAACCCAATCTCTGGTGGGAAACACAGAGCCAATTATGGGCTACAGTGACAGGGAACGGCTGTAGGGAAGTGAGCGTCCCCTCAGGCGGGCCGCAGTGCAGCCGACATACTGCCAGTATGCCCACTGCCACTGATAGGGCTCCTATGATACCACAGTACAGGAAACAAAGCCACAATGGAAACCTTAAAGCTGCTGTGGAGGAAATGTTGGTGTTTTCTCTGCAAACACCATAATCAGATTATATTGAACTGTGCCGCTCCATGCTCACTCACCCACTCGCCGTCTTTATTGAGATCAAAATTAGCCCGTGTTTTCTCCTGAGGATCCTCGCTCTCGGGCTAAAAAAAATGGGGCCAGTATGTATGAACCTTCTTTAGCTTATGAGCCGAATAGTTCCAGGGAAGAAAGTTTGACTAAGATAGACTCTTGAAGGTCAGATTCTCCAGTTTCTGACTGAAAAACATGATGCAAAATAAGACTTACAGCCAGGTTTGTCTTCAGTCCAGTGTGAGCCTCCAAGGTTTTGGCAACGTTCATACTGCAGGATGGAAATTTTTTTTTTTTTTTTTTTTGGATAAGCCTATCTTATGCAAGCTTTGAGCACCTGTGGGTGCAGGACCCTATTGAAATTGTAGCCGTTATTATTTTACACTTAAATCTATTGCGATTCAAAAATGGGCCCCTAGAACTGGAAATCAAGAGCCCCTCCCACAGGTTTGAGCGAATTGCATGAAAATCACAACACATATGTATCATGACATGATGAACAAAAAATCCTCTTGGACCATCCTCTAAAACACACAGGAAATGAGATCAGAGCACGTTTCTGTCAAAATGTGGTATTTTTTGGGTCAATTTTCAGATGTCGTATTTGAATCAAAGGCATCCAAACTACTAAACTTAATGACTCAAGAACAATTTTTCCTCAGACTAAACATGTTGGACTTCTTAGCTTGTGCTCTGCAGGAGTTTTCACCACAGGATGTAACAGTTATTAGCTACCAAACTTGGAAGACGATTCTTGGACCGTGCAAAAAACATTTTTCTTTATAACTCTGCAACACCCTTCAAACTTAACAGGCTTGTAGCACCACATTATGTAATAACGCCACATTATGTAATAACCCTAACCATAGGACTTAGTGTGGGCTCCAAGGTATGCCCTACCCAACTACCTTGCCCTAACTCTAACTGCATAGTGGCTTACAAAATGTGGCGTTATTACATAATGAATTGAAAATGTATTACATTATTACATAATCCGGCATTATTACATAATGTGGCGCTACAAGGTTTGTTGATACTTCCACCCTGAACATATTCATTTTCAAGATATCTAATTTTGTCACAGCGCCACCTGCTGGCAACAGAAAGTTACTTTTTTCCTTCTTTTCAGATATTTGGATCTCATTCCTACATGCTTGGTCAGATCTTCCTCAGAATGATAAACAATCAGTTGGGCATTGTGCCAATCCAGGCCTCAAACCCTGTCGCCATGGTGATGCCTCGAATATGAAAATACAGAAAGCTGTTTATCATGGGCTAAATGGTATCGTACATCACTAAATTTCGCAGGCATGACTTTTAATGCTCACTCGTACAAAATGAACGGTTCTTATTAGTGGGAATGGCTAAACAGCTCGTTGATGCCCCCTACAGTATTTTTGAAACATCAACCCCAAAAGCAGGTTTAAATGAGGAGTGTAAAAATTGGTGGGCAAGCAGAAAAGCCTCTCGGACCAGTGCCATAATCCAAACAGGATGTTCACCATTTTTATTTATATACTTCAAAAATATGAATTTTCACAAATGGTATATGTTGAATGCATGTGTCTTTGTTTACTTCCTGTAATACGCCTTTTTTCTTTTGAGGCTCAGACGATGATTTTATGTTTTTGTGTGGTCTGACAAAAAGCCAAGATTCTGACTTGGCTTCTTAGTGAAATTTTGGATTTTTGAAATGACCTTAGTGACATTATTCTGCATCTTTTCAGTCAGTATTTATCTGGTATCAAAGGTCTCTCTCAAAAACATTCACTGTGTTCAATAGCACTTCAAAAAGGAGATACAACAGGGCAAACTTCAGTTAAAATGCAAAATAGCAATTCATGCAAAGTGGTGATTGTCCTCGTTTTCTAACTGCATCACATTTTCACCCTTTCTTTGAAAAGACATCTTGGTTTGAAGGTCTGTGTTCATAATTTTGTTTGACCCCACACGTCAGTGCACGCCTGGCTGGCCTTAAATCACGCTGATCCCATTATGACAAACCTGTTGACTGCCCTGTTTTCACTCTGGCGCTTTCTAGGATGAGCTGGTTTTACTTTCTCCTCATCCTGTAAAAAGGACTCTCCACTCTGAATATAATTTGAAGGTTAGTTTAAGAAGCAGGAGTGGATTAAGTTAAGCTTAACATAGGCATACAGATGGATTTATATACTGTACAAACACAAAGGAAGCATTTCAAAGCCCTGAAACAGGAGGCAGTCCTCTTTGAGGCATGCATTTGGTTTCAAATGATGCCTCATACCTTGTTTGATACACTGTTATCCTTAACTGTGATGTTGCAAAATGCAGATTAGTCTTTCCCACAGTAACAGAAGGCGCTTTATCGGGTGAGTAACTCTATTTTGACATCAACTCAAAGTGTTGGGAATGATGCCAAGACATGTGAGGCAGCAACAAGTGAGCTCGCTTCGAATCCTGTCCGCCCCCCTGCTTAATTATCTTTACATGCCAGAGAAAACAAATTACCCTCCTCCTCAAGATTAATAATACAGCTTTGTGAGGATTTTTGGCCATAAATTGTGCTATAATGAATACTAAAAACACCCATGTTGGCGCTGGAATGACTGCAGAGAAGTTGCAGAGATATTTCAGGCTGTAAAGAAGTATATTTAACTCAGTGACAACTTAGAGGGACAAAATCCAGCTCATACTGTTACAAATAGCTGGTAGCGATGTGCACTGCATCTCTGATTTCATTCTGGCAGCTGTGTATTTTTCTTCTTCCTGTGGATAAGGGGCCAAACAGGCAACACAACATTATGTGGAGATATCTCCAGTGGGGCAACAATAACAATTGACAGCACAGACTCCAAAAGTGCACCGGTTTCTTTTTCTCCACCTTCCACAAACATTTTGCTCCGACATTCAGCCACCGTACACGGAGGAATCCAGGGGCTGTGAAGATAGCAATTTCTTTACCAACAGCGGACTCAAAAGCCCAGAATGCAGTGTACTAACCCTCACCTTTTCTTGAGCCGAGAAAACCTCTCCTCCTCCACTGCTGCTTTCACTGCTGTTCTGTCCGCCCACACGGTTAGTGTCACCCACAGCTAAACGAGGAATTCAAGCTATATCTTCACCTGATGTTAGCGATGAAGGTAGAGTTGATAAAAGTGGGACCACCTCTGGAGGGAATATACCAGACAGTCAAGGCCACTCATGAAGGGGTTGTAGAGTTAATCTTTGATAGCCATGTTTTATATTTGACCTGAATAATAAGCACTTTTATCAAAGAAACAAAACATGACCTTTATTTTTGCTGTAATACAGTATAGCCTAATTTAAAATGCAAAGCCCTTTTCTTCCTGAATTACCTTTTTTTTTGCTAATGTAAACAATATGAATAAGCAAATTGACTCAAGTATTCGTAAAGTAATGCCAGACTTCAAAGCTAGGCCATGATGTGCACAAACATCAGGATGCCAGAGGATAAAGTAGAGGGAACTGAAATAAATTTTAGGGAAAAATAAGGAAATGATTTATAAAACAAATGATAGGAGAAAAACTGTTCAAAAGGGGTAAAAAACAAATGGGTTCAAAGAAGAAAAAATAGGTGGAGAAATGGTGAAAAGTGGTTAAAACATTTGAAAAAAATGCTTACAATAGGAAAAATGGGCAGAAAAATGGTGAAAAGCTGGTAAAATGCAGCAAGAATGGGTTAAAAAGGAAAAAAAAGGCAGGAAAATGGTGAAAAGCTGGTAAAACGTGGCAAAAATGGGTTTAAAGAGGAAAACATGGGCAGGGAAATAGTGAAAAACTGTTAAAAAGTGGCAATAATGGGTTCAATTGGAAAAAAAGGTGCAGGAAAATTGTGAAAAGTGGATGTTAAGACAGGCAAGAATGGGAGGAAAGATGGTGAAAAGCAGTTTAAAAGAGGAAAAAAGGGTCAAGAAGGGCAAAAATGGGTGTAAAAATGGTGAAACGTGGTTTGAAGTAGTAAAAATGGGTTAAGAGGGGCAAAGATTGGTAGGAAAATGATAAAAAATGGGAATAAAAGTGAATATTTTTTGGAAAAATGGGCCAAAACAGAGATGAAAAGGGTGGGAGAGTGGTGCAAATGACTATTGTAACATCAGAACCCAGTAATAGCTTGACACACTTTTCAGCTCTAACATGAGGGAACTGTTAGCTTGGATGCTAGCACCAATGCTACTGATCCAACACACACGCATGGATATATCAGTAAATCAGATTTGCTATCAATTGATTTTTGTGAGTTTAGACTGGATATTGGTAACGACTTCATGACACCATAGATGGATTCAATACTTACTTGCAATATTTACTTAGAAAACAAAGAGTAAAAAAAGAGTCATAAAAGTTTATTTTATTTCATTTGACTTATTTTCTCAACAAAAGAAGGGGACGCCCAAAAAGCTTATCAGGATAGCCTCCTCCTGGTATTACAAGAGTTATTGTAGACAGTTGAACCAGATAAAGGAGCATCAGCGTAGAGGCGCTTATCTAGAATACAGTTTGATTATAGTCAAAACTATTGTATTCAAAATATCTGTTTCAATCTATGATCACAATTCAGTGATATGCTAAAAAATAAACATCAACATTTATTTATATACCATGGAAACAAAAAAAAGCCCCAGGCACCTGAAACTGTGAACTTTCTAGTTACCAGCCTACACAGTTATTGTACAGTCAGTGCACCTGTATGAGCTCATTTAAATAACTTTAAGAATGGGAATAATGAGGAGGAGTTTGATAGAAAGTCAGCTGTAGATCTATCTAACAATAATCTATTCTTTTATCAGTAAAAATCCAGTTAAGGTTTTTGGTAGGGTCTCCATCTGCAGACCCTGGCCTCTGGTTCCAGGCCACATGAGCACGTGGTGATGAGGTGAGATCGCTGTCTCTCCTGTGTGTTATGAGTGTAACTTGTGCATCAGAATTAGATGTCAGAATGACTCTACAAACATTGTTTGATCAGCCTGTCTGTGTAGCTGCAGAGACACGGTGTGCAGATGAAGATGAAGCATACAAGAGAGACTAATTCCTTCTGCATTTTTGTGCAAAATCATCAAATAACATCCCCTTGTTTTACCTCAGTATTTACACTCACCTCTTATTCTCCTTCTTTTGCTCTCAGCAGCTTTACGAGGAAGGAGCCAGGCTGCTCTCCTAAATCTACGGGCGGGAGGATCCTTTGTTTCTCAGGAGTTTTAGGGACTAAAAGGTCACCTTCATCCAAAGGGAAATTGATTAAACATTATTGCTGTATTGTTTAGCCCAGCTCGATTACAAATGCATTATTTCCATCCACCAGCTTTAAAACTTACCTAGACAAAGAGTATTAGAATAGGAAGAGATTTATGCTGGATTTGCTTGTGATGCATAAAAACTGATTTGCAAAAAGTGATGACATGCCTCAGTTTTTTTGCAAAAATCAGCACATCCCCGCTCATCAGTTTTTTGTCTTTTACAATTTGGATAAAACCTCATAAGGATTGTTTTAAAAGCAGGGCAAGTCCATAAACAGAATACTTGAGTCCCCTGAATTATGTAAGGATATCGGCTGTGCATGGACCTGACTCATCGCTGCACAACTCAAATAATCCCCACAGTGTGAGAGATAATATTTGACATTTTCCCATAACAGAAAGAGTCTGAAAACAAAGAGGGCAATATCTCCGGGTAAATTTGATGGCTGCCTGTAAAATAAACACGACATTGAAAGGGAAATAGCTTCTCCAAGGCCTTTGTCAAGGCTTGACATAGTGTGGTTATTTGTAAATTTGTACATTCAAACTCGAACCTTGTGCTCATCCTTGTGTCTTTGTGACAAAGAGCTGGATATACAGGCACAGGGATGTGTGATAATTCAACAACCCCCTTCTTCTTCTTCTTCATCTGCTGGAATGAAGCCTCCTGTCGCTAAAGCCACCCAGCTCCAGGGGAAAGGACATGTTTGTTCCTCTCTGACCAATCACAGCACGGATTCCCCCTGTGTTCATTCTCCATCCTGTGTATCATTGTCTGCTTGTTTCCTGTCCCCACATTGTGCATCCAGTCTAGTGTGAAGCATATGGCCTCCTCAGTGACCCCCGCCTTTACAAACTCTCCTGTCCATCTCCCGGTCCCCCTCATCCCTCCTGTGTTCCTGCAGGTTAAACATCACAGCCCGCTGTGGTTGTGAGCCTGCTGCTTGTCGCAGAGCCTGCAGAGCTCCACTGTATGTTTGTTCTTACTGCACTGTGCAGACCTCTATTGATTCAATATACATTCCTGCTCCACCAGTCTCCCCCACCGAGTGCCCCGCTGCTCCCTCTGGTAATGGAAATGTTTTGAAAGTGGTCTTCCAATGCTGCTGTGGATGGAGGTTTAGACTCTGAATGTGTGCTTAATGCATCAGAGGAGGAGTGGTATTGGCAGACGGGGCTGGCATTGCTTTTTTTGAGCCCCTTGTAGCTGTATGGCTACATATCCAGACATATAGATCTAGACCAGCGTTACTCAACCAAAGAGCCAAATTGTTGAAAAACGCCTCTGCAAGAGCCACAATCTAAGTGGTGAAAAGTGGCAAAAATGGGTTGAAGTGGCAGTGAAAATAAGAGAAAGGTGGCAAAAATGGTCATAAAGCTGCAAAAAGTGGCAAAAAATTGGGGAAAAGGGGCAAAATAGGCATGCAATGGAGAAAAGTGGGTGAAAAATGGCATAAACGGGTGCAGAGTCACAAAAAAATTGAGTTATAGGTGGTTAAAAATTTCAAGAAATGAGTGAAAAGTGACTAAAATTGGCACAAAGCTGTAACAAGTGGCAAAAGATTAGGAGAAAAGGGGCAAAATAGGCATACAATAGCGACAACTGGGTGAGAAATGGGTGCAAAGTCACAAAAAATTGAGTTATAGGTGGTTAAAAAGCTTCAAGAAATGAGGGAAAAGTGACTAAAATTGGCACAAAGCTATAAAAGTGGCAAAAATGAGGAGAAAAGGGGCAAAATAGGCATACAATAGCGCCAACTGGGTGAAAAATAGGTGCAAATTCAGAAAAAAATGGAGTTGCAGGTGGTTAAAAAGCTTCAAGAAATGAGTGAAAAGTGACTAAAATTGGCACAAAGCTATAAAGGGGTGGGGAAAAATGGTATTTAATGCCAAAAGGTAGCTTAAATGGGCAAAAAATTGCAAAGAAGCAGAATAAAAGTGGCTAAAACTAATGATAAATGGCAAAAAGTGGAAAAAAGTGGCAATAATGGTCAAAAAGTTGCTACAACAAGTGGTAAGAATGGGCTAAAAGCAGCAGAAATGGATTTAAAGTGGGAAAAAATGTTAAAAATGGACAAAAAAATTTGCAAATAATGGCAATGGAATTAGAGAAAAAATAACGGTTGACAATAAAGTTTGACCATTAAAACCTACTGCATAAGTGTGGGAAACAAACTGATTAATGTGGTGATCAATGGGTAATTTCTTAGGTAAAAGTTTCCTTTTTTAAGGTTTTCTGGGGAATAATATTTCAAGTGAAGGCATAAAAGAGCCACAAATCATCACAAAAGAGCCACGCGTTGAGTTTCACTGATCTAGACAGACAGCCAGACAGTCTTTTGTCCTTAAAGCTCAGATCCTTTACCAGAGGTACCAGAAGCCTGAGGGTTCTGCACAGTAGCTTAGCTGCTCCACCAGTTTGTCCACTTGGATCAGAAGTCCCACAGGATCTTAGTTCAGGTTTCCTTACCACCTTTGGGGGTATCTTGGTGCCCCTTGGTTGTGGTGGTCCATGTACGCAATCCCTACTTGCATCTCACCTGTGTGGTGTGTTGCAACGTCCCACAGTCGGGGGCATCTGTTGTGTTTTTTTTTCAAATTAAAGGATAAAATGCACAGTAAGGTTGTCTAAAAATGTGATATTCAACACTTTTTCTACACCATGTGTTTAAACAATAAAGTATGCATTATTTTAGATTTGATAGTAACCAAAGTACCAAAGTTTGTAGATGCAGATGAATTTTTTCTTTGAACCGTCTCTTGTCTTCAGGTTTTACAAATATATTTAGTGCCTTTTATAATGTGCTTAAAAAGTGAATAATTGGCATTTAAAACCACTACTCTAGGACGTTTTCTAGTGGCAACAACTCTAATCCACATCTGAATAACTAAGTCTTGACGTGTTGAGGATATTTCACTTAGGTATTCGGAGTAAAAATAAATCTTCCTGGGATATCCTGGTATTTTAGGGCTTGGAAGTGTTCCATTTTTAATGCATTAACCTCTTTTGGATTAAGCTAAAGGGGTCAGTGGTCCATTTATTCTGGCTGTGATTGCCTTCTAAATGGCCTGGAGTCAGAAATGTTCATTTTCCTGAACATCTCAGTTTCTCAGCTGCAGCTGCAGGTGTCAGATAATAAAGTATATAGATGTCAGATAACACTGGGAGAGTGAAAAACAGGACTTTCAGCTTGAAGCACACTGGAGGAAAATGATAACCTCTCCTTAACTGGCCTAAAGCATTTCAAAATAATAGCGTCGGTGAGTAAAGGCTCACTTGTTTTCAATTGTTGTTTTTGTGCGCTTTTATCTGTTTGTGCGTTTCTGTGTGTCCTCCTAAAACCATATACTTATGCGAGCGTGTCTGTCTGAGCTTTTGAGCTACTAAACAGGCAGGGATCATTGCCCGTGGAAAGCATTTGAATATTTTTTCTCTCTCTGCACTTTGAGAAGCTTTCGCACAGCTCTGCAGACATATTGGAGTGGGCGGCTGTGCAAACATCAGGACGCAGCGGGTCTCAGCTGTCCAAATGACAGTCACACATTTACTCTGCTGTGACAGTCACACACTTAACGCATTCCGAGTTGCACTGATGCATCCGTGGATACAGACGGGGCATGCGCAGTCACTCGGCTGACAGGCAGAGTTCACCATCTTGACCTAATACGTCTCTTCCTTCAGCACTTAGCTCTGCATAGACCACTTAACACTGTTACACTGTTATTTAACCCCAGCCAGCCCACAGCCTCAGCCAGAGGAACCCTTTTCACTCACACTTCACACATGGAATAAACCCTACTTGAACTTTTCAGCTGGCTGCCACCTTATAATTGCAAGCTAAAATCGGTTTAAGTTGGGTCACATGTTAGAGACAGACAGGAAATAGTGATATTTCACAGTGGAGAAGTCATCTGGCACTGTCTAGAATCGAATGAGAAGAATCACTCACCAAGGAAAATTAGACCTTTTAGCATTTGATTTTCTGCTTTTTTCACTTATGTCTCTTGATTAACAATGATAAAAAGAGTCTGTTTAAATAATTGTACTTAGATCAACACTCTCTTCACTCAGGAGGTAGCCCACCTTTCTTTTATCCCATATTATAGGGAAAAACTGGATTGCATCAGCTTTATCTCGAGATTAAAGGTCCAAAATCAAAGCTTAATGAAATATTTAATGTTTGATATTCACTGGTGTTAGTTGAAAATATCATTTAGACAATATCCTTTATTTTGTTCAGTCATTGTTTATAAGTAGAGCATTTAAAGAGTGAAATATGTAAAGGCAAAGGCTAAAATATCCAGATCAAGGGAAAATTGTTGGATTTTGATCATTTTAAACATGTTATAACAATTTCTTATCAAAACCTCAGCAGAAGCAGGATTTATTTAAGATCAAAGTTGTTTAAATGTGGTGGTAAAAAAAGGGTAAAAAAAGGAAAAAAAATTGGCAGGTATATGGTTAAAAGTGGTTAAGAATTGGCAAAATAAGTTAAAAGAGGCAAAGATTGGTCAAAAACAGCTCAAAAGAACCAGAAAATGGGCGGGAAAATGGTAAAAAGTAGTTGGAAAGTGGTAAAATTGAGATAAAGGTGCAAACAATGGGTCAAGAAAGGAAAAAAATGGCAGGAAAATTGTGAAAAGTGGTTAAAAAGTGGCAAAAATGGGATCAGTAAGGCAAAAATGGATTCAGTGAAAAGTAAATGGTTATGACAATGGTGAAAAGTGGTTATGAGGTGGCAAAAATCATTAAAGGGGCAAAAGTGAGTCAAGAAAAGCATGAATAGGGCAAGAAATCGGTGAGAAAATGGTGAAAAGTGGTTAAAAAGTGGCAAAATTGAGACAAAGGTAGAAAAATGTATGAAGAAATGAAAAAAATGGGTAGGGAAATGGTGAGAAGTGGTAAAGAGGTGGCAAAAGTTGGTTAAAAGGGACAAATTGGGTCATGAAAGGTACAGATGGGGCAAAAAATTGGCGGGAAGGTGGTGAAAAGTGGTTAAAAAGTGGCAAAATTGGGGTCAAATTGGTAAAAATCAATTAAGAAAAGAAAGGATGGGCAGGAAAATGGTAAAAGCGGTTATGAGGTGGCAAAAATGGGTTAAATCGGTATAAGGTGGGGCAAGAAATTGGCGGGAAAATGGTGAAAAGTGGCCAAAAAAAGTGGCAAAGTTTGGTTCAAATAGGTAAAAATTGATCAAGAAAAGGAAAACAGTGAAAAGTGGTTAAGAGGTGGCAAAAATGGGTTTAAAATGGGCAGAAAAGGGTCACGACAGGCCAAATGGATAATAGGTGGGGAAATCGTGACAAGCTGTTAAAATATGGCCAAAATGGAATAAAGGTGGAAAAAATGGGTCAAGAAATGGGTGGGAAAATGGTGAAAAATGTTTAAAAGTGGCTAAAATAGGAAAAAAAAGTGGAAAAACATAGAAAAAACTTGGAAAAATTGGGCAGAAACAGTGGTGAAAAGGGGTTAAAGAGTGGAGTGAATGAGTAATTAGAACATTAGAACCCAACAGAAGCTCGACACACTTTACAACTGAAGTAACTGTTAGCCAGGATGCTAGCGCAGCTGCTACTGATCTAACATGCATTAATATATAAATAAATCACATAGGGGCCCATTCACTGGGTTTTTAGGGGCCAGCTGGATCTGTGGGCCGGCCTGCTTGGGTTGCTGATCCCAACATTTCTGACATCGAGTAAAGATGGTTTACAGATAATTCAGTGATTTATAACTAGATATGTTGGGTATTACCTGTGCTAACAGTCATCTTATGGGCATTGATATGTAAATAAAGAGTTTTCTCCATGGGTTTGCCCTGCTGTTTTCCTGGAGTTCTTCTTTTTCACCATAGGAAGTGGACATGAATTTTCAGAGTTGAATACATCTTTATATTTAGCAGTATAGAGTCATTTGTTTCCATGGTGCTGCAGCTGCGATGCCCTCTGTGAGAGGAAGAAATGTGAGCCGACAGACGAAAAGTACACTCAGAAACATATCAGAGCTGACTGCTGTTTGACTTTATCGACTTGACATGTTGTCTCCGATGATAGATTTGATATTTCTGTGAATCTTTGCGTGTTGTTGTTGTTTTTTAGGGGTTTTACATTTCCACTCTGCTGCATGCATACTCGATGAGTCTCCATGGATACAGGTCCAGAACTTGGCATGTGCAGCACTTCAGACTGCACCACAGAGCATTTTCATCCTGTACATCTGCTGCAGCTATTTTCTACTTTTCATCCAGTGTGACTTGGAGACGTCCACTGCAGCTGGCTGCTGACAATCAAACCAGAGTCTTCCACTGCCCACATGAACCACATTAGAGGAATGATCTGTTTGAAAATGTCATGCACACGGTGATACTCTGCATCTGCAGGCTGAGCAGCCTTCGGAGAAGAGGCCATGACTTTTGGCCAATAATAATCCTTCTTGCATTAAATAGATGCAGCAACTATTCTGTGGTTTTTAGCGGTAAACCTCAATTGATCTGCAGCTTCTTTTCTCACCTTTGTCAGCCAGACTGATAACGATTTCAGCTGCAGAGGCCAAAATAAGCTTGTTTGCAAGAATTGCAACAAAGCCTGAGAAAAAGGCTGTTTTTCTCTTGTCTATTTACTCGTCTTTTTGGGCTGGCTTTCTGCTTTCTTCTCTCAGTAAGGTTTAACTAAAGCAGTTGGATCTTTTCATCCTCCAGGGCAGCCGGCGCTGCAGTATGAGCAATGTTTAAGTTACTCAGACTCCAATCTGTCCCAATGTTTATTTTGAAATACATCTATCAATGCAGGCTTTTCTGATGTTGCTTTAGTTTAGTTTCCTTCCATGTTCTTCCTGGAATCATCAGACACAATGACAATGAGCTCGGCTGATTTAAAGAAGCTCTGTAGGACAGAGCTGCTCCGTTTTTCAGCTGGAGGATTAATGAGGAAACCACAGATATGACATAAGCTTCGTTGTTCTCACTGTATGCACTCATACTACCTTCAGACTTAACCCTGACGCCCCCTTGGGACGTTATAGCGATCATTATTGCTGTTACAGCTTGTGGCATGAATTTTAGCAAGAACCATTCTTTTTAGTAAAAGTTTAAAATCCAATGCATTTCACTCCTACAAGTCATTTATACTCTAATGCATTTTTCACCCTCTGGATACCTTTGAGGCAAAAATGGGTTCAAAGCTGGAAGTTATTAATTGGACAGTAGGAAAAAATGGTTTAAAGGGGTGAAACTAGGGAAAAAAATGGCAGAAAATGTGGTGAGTTAGATATTAAAAGTGGAAAAAAATGGTTTTACGGTACAAAAATGTGCCAAAGCTGGTAAAAATGGGTTAAAAGTAGTATAAACAGGCAGAAAAGTAGTTAGGGGGTTTGTAAAAAGTGGCGACAGGACTAGAATGGTGCAAGAATGTGCAGAAAGGTGGTAAAATAGTATTAGAAGTGGTAAAAAATTGGTTAAGAGAAGCAAAAATGGGTTTCAATTGCAAAAATATTCAGAGAATGTGCTGAAATAGGATTTCAATATGTAAAAAAGTGTTTAAAGTGCTTAAACGTGTTTAAATTGGTAAAAAAAAAAAAAAGGTTTAATGTGGGGAAGCTTATTAATTGGACAGAAAGTGGTGAGAATGGAGCAGGAGTGCTGGTTAAAATTGGCGTTAAAAGGTGGAACAGGGTGGAAAGAGTGCAAAGGTGACAAAATTGCTTTAATGGTGCAGATAAGGTGTTAAAATTGGATTGAAACATGGCAAAAACTGGCTAAATTGGCAGAAAATTTGGTGAAATGGGAGTTCAAAGTGGCAAAATGGGTTAAAAGTGGTATAAACAGGCAGAAAAGTGGTGGGAAGAGTGTAAAAACATGACACACAGTCTTTATGGTGCAAAATTGGACAGAAGCAATGGTGAAATCAGAGTAAAACATGTCAAAAATTGGTTTATGGATGCAAAAATGGGCAGAAGATGTGAAATAGGAGTTTAAAGTGGCAGAAATGGGTTGAAAGTGGTAAAAATGGGTTATAAGTCAAACAACTGGCATTTAAAGGGTTAAAATCCTGAAATGATATGCAAGTTTTAAGTTTTTTAAGAGATTTATGAAAAAAATAGACCTAAATATAGATGTCTGATGATTTAACAGCAGTTTTTGTGTGTGTGCGTTTTTCTCTAAGGTGTCCAGAGGGAGGTAAGTTTAAGGAGGGCACATACGCGAGAACTGTTTTATAAGAGGCGATCCAAACTTCTTTAGCTGATTATTTACTGTGAAAACCCAGTTTATGAGACGCATTTTAGTGTCTAGATTTTCATCTTCAAAGATAGCTTTGGCCTTTGCACTAGTGTGACCGCTATACCAGTGTAAAGCTGTCTGTCATGACTGTGAGTGCCATCATCACACGTGACCTGACTCTGAGGAATTCACCCCCAGTCACTGTGTTAAAGCATCTGCTTCACAACATGCTGTGATACATCGCAACACAGACCAAACCGAGGGGGCCGGGGACACTTTTCCATCCTTCCCCCCTAATCAGGCCAAAACCCCTCACTCAGATATAACCCTAACTGAGAAATTCACCTCCACATAGAAACATCACACGCACGTCTGCTCTGCATAAGAAAACAAACAGCTTCATGTCAGGGAAATCTAGCATCTTATTTACCTTAATTTGTTGTCTCTCTTTTAAATGGACAAGATGGCTTTAGGTAGCCATGGCAACAGCATCTCAAGGACGGGATGAAAGCTTTTGATGCTTTTGGTTCAAACACAAAAACACACAAAAACATGGATTTCAAGGAAGTTTGACTGAATAATACAAGTGGCATTCACCTTTTACAGCAGCATTGGCAACGGTTAATCCTGAATGAGCCCCTCTTTTAGAGGATAAACTTTAAAAAATGGAGGCAGCATAAACAAAAGTTACATGGGTTTCAAGGAAAACTGATCTTCAGAAGTCTTATGTTAAGAGAATACTTGAATCCTTTGCCCTTTCTTCATTAAAGCATGCTTTTGTTGGTGATACTCTTGTAAGCTAGGTGAAAGCTGCCATCTTTTCTTGCATTGCAGTACAATTCTCAGCTCTTTTGTGCATGAGAAAGGCTTCATTATTGGTGTTACATTCACATAGACTGCCCTCAAATCTCTGAATGTGTGTATACAGTCTCATATGAGGCTCCAGAATGCTTCACCTGCTCAGTAAAACATGCAGAGTAAAAACGGAGGCAGAAATGGAGGTCTGTCGAGCCGTTTGTGAGACAGAGATAGACCGGGACTAGCTTCGGGGGAAGGCTTCCTGTCGTGCGGATTGGTTCCAGTCTGCTAGAGAACCAATATGAAGTTTTGGGGCAGCGATAGCCTAATGGAAAGGGAAGTGTGTTTGTGCTTTAAAGAGAAGCTTTTTCAAATCCCCAAAGCAGGAGGCAAATTCTGCAGGCAAGGAGTGATTGAAACGCACACTGCACATTCCTGCCTATTTTAAGAAATTATACCTCCAAACTGCTCTTAAGCAAGGCATTTAACCCCGGCGGCACAAGCAGCTCGTACTGAACGGCTTTAGCGGTCGTGCAAACCCTGCTCACCCTGCAGACTCTCTGCCAGGCTGTCAGTGTGAATAAAAGCGTGTTGTTAGTCAACCTGCCTGCTTAAATAAAGTTTAGACCTTGGCGGTGGAGTGTCACTCCAGGTTTTGTACAGGTGAGTAGTTTATTAGCTGTGCTAATGCATTTTCTTGCTGATGAGCTATTCTGTCCACCAGGGAAAAGGGCAGCTCTTGAGCAGCAATGATAATAGACTCTATGTAGTGAAGTGGGCTTAACAACAGCAGTTATGAATGTGTGCCTCTTCATCTTTTTCTCTTAATATTGTCTTTTTAACCTTTAAAACTAGCACACTGCAGACAGTTTAAAGCTTGTTTTATAAGCTGGAGCTTGGGCTTGAATCCAGTGGTTAAAATGACCTGTTATTACCATTCACTGGATCAATATCAGTTGGATCTGTCCTCTGCATCTGGCAACCACAGTGCTATTAAGCTTTACCAGAGCTGCAGGACGTCTGAGAGGAGACGAGGTCGGCGAGGTTGCTGATCCAAGCGAACCCTTGTCTGAGGAGTTCAAGTTACTCCAAGAGACCGATATGCTCATTTGACCTCGCTGCCGTTGGCCTCTGAGATGGCTTAATGTGATTGTTATAGATTATATTTAGAGTGCGTTTGCATTCATTGTTCATTATTTGTCTGTTGGTTATGTGGTTGCTTCTGGCTGCACCACAAATAGCCCTCAGGGGATAATAAACAAATCCTAGATCCTTGATCCTTCGCACTAAAGCATCGCTGGCTGTGTTTTCCCTTCTACCTTATACCAACAAGCATCTCTGCCCTCTTTTAACCATGACCACAACCTTTGCTGACCTCATTAGGAACTCCAAAGCTGCTCGTTTACGGAGCACACAGGTAAATAAATAAGCAGTATGTGCTTCACTAAGTATTTAAGGTAGAAACTTTGCTCTGTAGAGTCAACCGTTTGACCATTTCAGCTTCATTAAGATCATTTTTCTGCCTAAATCCTGATACACCCAGGAAAAATGCACTGCACAGATAAGAATGGAAAAAATACACAGGTGACAATTAGGGCTGGGCAATTAATCACAAATTAGATTAAATCTCAGAGTGGTCGCTGCAATTTTCAGACCGTCGAAGGTGCAATATTTCTTTAACCTGATATACCAGTTTAGAACTTTTTTACAGCAGAGATGTTATACATTACATATCATGCAATCATTCTAGTACCATATTTTTAGAATAGTCTACATTTTTGTGTGTTTTTCTCATAAATATGAAAATTATATAGACATTAACATTCTCTTTAATGCAACAGTTCATATTAAATTTGCAAGATGAGTAAAAAAATCATCACAGTTAGATGTTTTTCCAAAAAATGTTCTGACTAGTGTAATCAAATATTGTCTTGGTTATGGTAAAGAAGGAATTATTGCTTGTTTTTGCTGTAAAATGCATGACATGAGGAACTTAAAGACCCTGTAAAGTGAAAATAAATATGTATTTAGTTTTGTTGTGTGACAGGTCACTGTGGTATGAACCTCCAGGTCAAATTTCAACCAAACCAAACATCTCTAAGTTTGTAAAATTAAGCTTCAAAACCATGAAAAATGAGGGAGTAAAATCTACTCAAGGATGGTGTGGGTGTGTCTGTTGAATGAGCTGAAGCCCCGCCCACTGTACTGAGATGAACTGCTCTGTGATTTGATATTGTAGTGTTAGAGGGGCGGGGTCATTCCCACTGTGAGCCCACATATTGGCCCCGCCCACATGAAACCAAGCCAACAGTCTAAATCCAGAATTCAGTCACATGTAGATCTCAGAGTTTTCACATGTCTACAGCAACCAGTTTCCAAATGTCTAGAGTGTTAAGACCCAAATTATGGATTTCACTTTACAGGGTCTTTAAGAAATAATTGCATATTAAATCCAATATTGGGGAAAAAAAAAATTATTTCCCCAGATTGTTCAGCCCTAGTGTCAGTTTCCTATGGCTGGATCATGATCTCAATCTTAGTACAATCTTCATTCTGATTTTAAACACTAACTTTTTACATTTCTGATCAAAAAACAAACTTATTCCCCATGTAATTTTTTAAACTCACCAATACTGAATGTAAAAGTAACTTTATGTTTTTCTGCAACAGCCTGTTGGTGTGTTCATGACATATTTAGTGGGGATGCTGAGTCAGCATCTTCGCGGCGGCCATTTTTATTCTTCTGTCACTCTCTACGCTCAAGAATAGGCACGCTGGTGTGCCTTTAGGAAAGTGCACAGCCGTGTGAGATTTCTTTGACTGTACAACAACTTAAGACACTTTTACATGTGTTTGCACGGGTACTTTTGCATCCTATCGCTGATTAAGGCAATGGTTCTCAACTGGTCTAACCTCAGGACCCACCAGTTTCTTCATTGACAGATCGAGACCCAAAATTAATAAACGAACAAATAATGAATACTTTTACAGTTTGAATATTGAATAGAACAAAATATATGACTGCAAAAAAATGATATAAAACATGTTTTACACCCCATTTACCCATGAATTCATATATTTTCTAAATCTAAACAAAAAATTGAAAAATACCCCATTATCGTGGGAGAAGCAAAGTTGTTTTTGCAAGAAAAGGAGACAAATTCGATGAAATATTGAGAAAACATTTACATTTCCCCATTATTATGATGAAACACAGTAAAATAGTATGCACCGATGCATGTCCACTAAGGACTGCAGTACTTCTCAGACATTTTTTTTTCTCAGACGCTGGTCGCGACCCACTGGAAACAGCTTTGCGACCCACTTTTGGGTCCTAACCCACCAGCTAAGAACCACTGACTAAGGCAACCATTGTCACTATAATATCATTTTAAAACTTGAAACATCATAAAGTATCAAATAATTCTGCAACCTCTTGGAAAGCTGAAACTCTTCTGTGATATTTCTGGTGTTTTCTAGCTCTGCCTTTATTTCATACATTCATAATTTGGATAATTAGGTTTAAAAAAGTTAAATAACTGGTTCAAAAGTGTTGGATTTGTAACAGCAGATTGGTGTAATCAACAACTGTGAATAAGGCAGATATATCTGGAACACATGCTGCAAAAACAGACATTTTGAAGCGTGTTTGTGTGTGCTCTGGATTTGAACAACCATGCATTATTACTACAACTCTACATCAAGTAAAGACATGTTAAAGAGAAAACTGAGATGGTGTGCCTTGAGATTTTGCCCCTATCTCAGGTGTGCCTGGGCAAAAATGGTTTGAAAATTATTGCTCTATTGCATTGGTTCCCACACTGTCTGCTCTGATGTTGTTAAAATTATCTGTTTTGTTTAAAAGCAAGATTATATTGGCCATAATTAAATCAATGATAGGGCAAAACATCCAAGGGGACGAATGCTTTTTGTAGGCACTGTATCTGCGATACTGGTGTCTGAATAGGAACAACTCACCACAGATAAGTTCCCTAGGTTGTGAGGATTGGTTGGAATTTCAATGGCTGGTAGAGGTCATGCATGTGAGATTGTGTTGGTGTTTTTATAGTTTTAGGGCATGTGAGTCAGGAAATGTGACATTTTTGTGTGTCCTGGACTCTCGGGCGAAAAACTCGGGGCCAGTTGTGGCGATCCGGACTAATCAAAAACGTCAGCTAGCTCCATACGACCCACACCGCTGTGCCTTTGAGTATCCCCAACCTGAACCCATCACTGTCTGAGCCACTGCTACCATCCATCAGTCCAGAGAAGAGAATGATACAGGCTCTGACTCCAGCATATGCCCCCTGTTTCCATGTATCTCCACATAGCCCCGAGACTCTGCGGCTAACGCGCATTAGCCATGTTTATACCACGGGAAGGGCACGAGTCGCAGAAGGTCGAGACAGTAAGTGGCCTGATGAAAGTGTCACTCTGGGGAAATTTCCTCCTCGTGTCGGTGGAGGGTCAGAAATGTCGGCTGGCAAATTCATTCTGATCGTCCTAACTCTGGGAGATAATGCACGAAGATGGCAGGGAGATGGGATGGACTACAAATGAAGAGAATCATAAATCTTTACTTTGATCACAGATAAAGATGGGGGTGGATTTGTCGTCGCTGCCTTTGGAAGCTTGTCATGCCAGCCCCCTCCTTCTGACAGTCCCTTCTCTGGCGGTCTTGTCTTCCAGCATTGTTATCTCCTCCTCTATGAATAACATGGATGGAACCAGCTTAAAAAAGAGTGATGTCAAAACAAAATTCTTTCCATGTTACTTTTGTAGTGCCGACCTTTTGATGAGCTCCGGATCCTTTTGTTGAGATCCCGACAAGGCCTCCCGGATCCCGGCTGTGCTCGGCCTTTTATCCAAACTCTTTCTGCAGCAACAAAGAGCAAAGTCAAAGGCTACCCTTGTGATGAATTCTTCACAACTGTAGCTGAGAGTGAAGCAAGTGGACAGCAGCCCCCATGACAAATCCTGCTGTGAGTGAAACTTGAGGGCTTCACAGTCAGACATGCTATAATGAGCACAAAAGGCACATGGTTTTTCCTGGTGCTGCAGCAATTTCCACCATTTATTTGCGGCACAGACTTCACCGTAGGCTCATGATTCCAACAGCCAGTCAAGAGCAGCAGTAACAAAGGGATACAAAGCCAAGTAGAAATTGTCAAATGGTGCCTTGCTGTACTGGAAAAATATAATAAAATGGTGAGGGTTCAGAACCCAGCTAGAATTTCATATCTTCAAGTATCTTTTCACTGCACATAATGAAAATTTGAAAGATTAGAAGCACATAAATGCCTTTTCCTTTCCTCTAAAAATGAGCACGATATTAAACCCCAAGAAAATAGACTTCCTGTGATCATTATTTTCATTTTAATCCACCTTTAGTATCTCGATCTTTCTTTCCAGGCTGCTTTTGTCCCTGCCATGTTCATTTATGTTGTCATTACTTTCAGGCCTTCCCTCAGACTTGGCTGGGCCCCTGACAAACCCAGAGAATCAGCCCTTCTTAGTTGTGATTTCTTGATATCATTATGCGTTGGATCAGTAGCATTGGAGCTAGCTATCCTAATGGCATCAGTGAATGACGAAGCCAAGTCAGGAATTGTCATCTCAAAGATCACCAGAGCCCTGCACAGGAAAGGACTGAGAGGTTGCAGACAAAGAAGAACCCACTTTTGGAGAAGGGACACCTTCAAGCCAGACTGAAGTCTGCTAAGGACAACCTGGAGAAAGAATTTGATGCTGGAGGCATGACATTTGGTCAGGTGAGACCAAACTAGAGCTCTTTGGCCATAGAGACTTTGTTGATGTTTGGTGATGTTGGTCATGCACTCCCATGTTGCAGGATTTTAGAATGGCATGTTTCCAAAAGTAGCCAAGCAACAAAAGTGACGATCCGATACCGCTTGGTTTAACTTTATATTTAGCTTTGTTTAGTCACGCTAAATGTTAGCGCTATTAACTGGAATTCTATTCTTCTTCTGCATGTGTGAGTGACCGTATTTAGAGCAGCGAAGAAGAACTAAAGGACCCGCTGCAGCAGCAAAGAATACTGGCAGAATGTGATCGTTAAAGTGCCTTCCAGACCAGCGCTGTCGTACACAACAAGAAGTGACACAGGTTATCAAAAGTTAAATAACTTTTGAACCATAAATCGTTGCCTCTTACTTGTTTTTCCTCTTGAAGCTAGCTGTTGTGCCTTCCCTTGATGCTACTGACGCCTTTCAGTTCCTTGCAGCAGTATTTTCAGCAAGCCTGGAACTCATGTAACTTTTTAACCCAATTATGATCATTTGTTACAGCTAACTTCAATGCTAACATCACATTTTCACCCTATGTGAGGGTCTGTCAGCCAGCGGCAGACTATTCTGTAATCGTCACCCGACATGTTGAAATAAACATCTTATTTCAAGATATAACAAACCAAGCCTCAGGCAAGCTACAGAGTCGAGCACAGCCATAATTGAAATCAGCTGATCTCACACAAGCCCTCATCAGCTGACGGCCAGCTGATTCTCTCTACTGGCTTATCTTTGTCATGCTGCCTTAATTAAACTTCTTGCCATGCCTGGCAGCTTGCTCTACAACCCTCCTCCACCCCAGCTCCTCCTTCAATGAAACAAGCAAAACTTCACTTATTAACTCTCTACATTTTTGGCTCTAAGTTAGATCAGTCCACTCGCTAAGATTTGAGTTTTTGTGGTGCGTAGATACATAATCACACCAAGCTTGAATGATGTGTTTAATGCATTTCCAGGTTTTAGTTCCTGTCAGAGTAGGATAAAAGATACTAAAGACGCTGCAGAAATAGGCCTGAGCTAATCTAAAAGACTTATAAACAGTCGCTGCCATGCAAGCATCTCTTTTTTCTGTAAGAGAAAAGGACAAAGGCTTGGGGGGCCATATGCTCCAGGACCACGCAGAGAAGTGGAGTGAAGACAGTAACCATTACAATCATATTAGTTTCCATTATAGTTTGTCTGATGGGGCACTCAAGGCCACGAGCTGCAATTAAACTCTAAATAAAATATTATTTTCCATGCAGCCTCTGTGTGTGCAGTGGGAGCAATCCAAATTCTTTTAGTAATGCCTCATTTAGGAGTCACATTTTTCCCGTTTGGCTCTTGGACTCATTCAGGGCTGTGACACCCATTTGGAGCTGCAGTAAAGCCCCGAGTGTCGGCCACATTTAAGGCTGGACAAAGGCCTGCTCTGTGTTTGCATGCATACAGCATTGCAGAATTGCTTATTACTCCCTGCCTTTTATAGACATCAGCAATGTTGTGTAGACAAATTGGTGTATTAAGCAAAGACACCAGCTTGATTACACTGATCTATAGTGGAGAGTGATCGATGCTCAGTGTGATGCCTCCTGACCTGAAGAGTTCATCACTCCGGCTGACCTTTCCCTCTCTGCTCCAGTCACTTTCCTCCACTGTTCAGTCACATCAGGCTTTCGTTTTGTTACAGCTGTCCCCAGCAAAGGGCTCCATAGATTGGTGACACAGTGGAGGAAGTACACACCAGTGACAGAAAAGTTAATTTAATCAAATGTCTTTAATGATGAATGGCTTTGATTGCCTTGTCTGCCACTGACTTCCTAATCACATGAATCATTACGAATGTCATTTTTTGTGAATGTGGGGTAATTTGAATATTTCTCATTATCTTTTTGACTTTTATCTGATATTTATCAACCAGCGCCTTTCTTCTCTGATAACCTCGGCATTTTGAATTCCCAAATTTTTCACTAACAGACTATCCCGCGTTGCCATCATTAACTTTGTCCATCTTAAATCTGCATGTGGCTCCAATGTCATTATTTGCAATCAGTGTTCCAAGTGAATATAAATGTCAAGAGCACCCCTTAAAGCCTGACACAGTGGGTGTTAGAACAAAGCTGCCCCGCTGCACCAATCTTCAGATTTCTCAGCAGATTTCCCCGTTAATGAAGACAATCACAGTCAGAGGGTTTGATTTAAATGCGTGGTTCGTGAAGAGGTGCAAATTCACTCAGAGATGTTCTGCTGTCATGGCTTTTTCATCAGGAACTATTTTCCTTTTCTAAGAATGACTAGAGACCAGTGATGTGGTTTGAAGCTTTAAATGACATCTCTTTATCCTTTATGTAGACTCGTAATCAAAGCTTTCAATAGTCAAGCAATCTTGGTGTATTATAGACTAAGATTTCTTAGAAGCTAAAGAGAGGTTTTTATGTGAATATTGATTTAAAAGCACAGTATCTGAGCTCACTGCTATTAAAGCGAACCTTTAAGGTTCATGCAGCCTTGACTACTCGGTCATGCTGATTTACATCAGGAGAATCAGACCCTACCTGACAGAGCATCTACTAAAGCTCCTGGTCTAGGATCTTGTAATAGCTCACATTTACTTAGAGGCTGCAGACCTCTGTGGTGGGCCCCAATGTTGCAGACTTCTACAATGGGGCAACCTTGACCGTGGGGCAGGAAATGATGTAGTAACCCTTGTTGGGTTTTCTATAGTTTGTGGTGTGTTATTTTTATTTCTATCCCCCTTACCCTTATCCTGACCTTTAGGATTCGAGTGCCTAACCCTAACCCTCTTTGGGGTTTCCTTTGTTGTGAGGGTCCATGCGTTGAATGTGACGTCAAATATTAAGACATTTCCCTTTGCGGGGGTCCCGTGTGGCCAATTTTTGTCTGGCTGCGCACATCCCTGAAAGTTTTACAGACGCGGACGCAGCAGATGTCAAAATGGCATTAAACACGCTACAGACGTGATTCTTGAGACACTGCCCCCTAGCTTTTGGGAGAACATCAGATTGCGGTGTAGAGTAAGCCGCCGCTAGGTACAAATGCACCAGACGTTTACACATCATGGTTCCACATCAGTCTTTGTCCATGTAGAAAGCATAACCGAGCCTTAACACCCTTTGGGGATTACTTTGTTTTTGTGGTGTTCCTTTTAAATGTATCCCCCTCACCCTAACCTCAAGGGTTCGGGTGCTTAACCCTAAGCCTCTTTGGGGTTTTCTTTAATTTTTGGTGTGTTTTATTGAATTTTTCCCCCTTACCCTTACACCACCTCTTAGGGTTCAAGGGTCTAAGCCTAACGCTCTTTGTCATTTCATTTGTTTTTGGTGTGTTACACTTAAATTGATCCCCCTTACCATAAACCTATCCTGTAGGGTTTTGGGTGCCTAGCCCTCTTTGGGGCTTAGTTTGTGGTGCATTAAATCTAGATTTATCCCCTCCCCATTACCCTAAACTTGATCTTTAGGGTTCAGGTGCCTAACCTTAACCCCCTTTGGTTTCCTTTGTTTGTAGTGTGTTAAATTTGAATTTATCTGTCTCAGTAAATTTTCAATATTTATTCATGAAATTCCACTGTTGTGAATAATAGCCACTTACCATAACTTCTGACGGCACAAGGAAAATATACATCATTCAGTACGTCATTCTGGTTCCAAACACCCAACCATAGAAGTCTGCAGGCAGATCCTTTTCTATTTTTTGCTGCTACTCCTTGGCAGCAGATTTCTATTCATGCACATTTAAACCTCCATAGATGATCCAGAACACAGCAGCACATACATTTTTAACCAGCCAAAAACAAAAGGTATTACTCTGCTCTTCCATCTCCCCCCACTGACTTCCAGTTGCAACCACTTTTAACCGCTTTTCTCCCTTATTATGTGAAATGTATCCACAAAGCAAAAATGGTGGTTTATTGTGTTTTAAGTAGAACTCCTGGAGTTTATCAGAGGTCGTCATGGCTGAGCCGCATGTCTCTACACTGGAAAGATTTGGGGTTGATGACTCCATCCAGTTTTTTTCAGGAATGAGTTTTTTTGGCCAATATGCTATTCATCAGACTTTTAATCTAAGTCCTCAACTCAAAATAAATATCTTTAACATAGGAGGAGTAATTGTTTTATTAATGCAGGCTCATCAGTGCAAACAGATCTAGATATTTCATTTTTAATCACAGCGTTTGTTACATGCTACAGAATTACTTCTTAACATTAGGTTCATGAGTTTTGTTTTATTCTTAGGCGGCATTTAGACGAAATGTTATTTTCAATCTCATCTCATCAAATCATCCCTTTATGAAACAAATAAAGTGAAAATAGCTTTTTAAACTGAAAAGTTAGACTCCATTATGACTAATTTGCTCTAAAAGAATTACATTTAATCATGTACCTTAGTGCCATTCTCAGTGTTTCTATAGTAATATTTTACTTTCTAATCCTGTTGGAAAGATTTAGGAAATGCAGCTTTGGCTAAAATGTCAGGCATGGCAAATCATGGAACAAGAGCTTTGCAGAACTCAGTTAAGGACAAAAATGGGCACATATGGGACCCTATCCCTGCAGAAACAACACAGACGTCGAGAGTACCACTACTGTTTCATACTATGGTGGACACAAAGATCTTGCATTGTTACTCTACTCTGAAAACTCATTTAATGAGCATTTCTTTTCAGTCTCTAATCTCAGTGCTGTTAAATACTAGAGTGAGGCCACTTGAACTCTCATCAGATTCTGCATTGATGTACATGGTGGTCTGGGTTGTCAGCATGTGAAGTGTTCTGGTTTCTCTCTCTGTCCCAGAGGTGTTGAAAATCAGTCTCACTTTTGGCTGATAGCACTAAAGCAGGATGGAGTGAAGCAGCTGTATAACCTGCACTGTATTGTTGCACCCCTCCAGGCTATCATGGACCAAAAGCTGATGTTTGTTTTCTACGGCACTGGTTCCCAACTAGGGCTGAACAATTAGCAAAAATAATCTAATTGTGATTTTTTTCCCCAATATTGCAATTTAATATGTGCTTATGATGGTTCCTCATCTTATGTGTGTTTCAACAAATTTAAGCAATAAATCATTCTATATTATAACCTGCATTCGTTGAGGATCACTCTCAGCAAACATTTAATTTCACCATTTTATTGCAAGATATGCAGTTTAACTTGGCAGAGAAGGCTCTGCTCTAAAGATGCTCCCTGGGTTTGACATTCCAGGGATTGCATAGCAAGAAACCCCCACATGGATAGATACATTTATGACAATGCATGTTAAAAACAATGAAATCATTGAAGAAGCACTTAATCCATAGTAGCATGAATCTGAATGTGAGGGTGTAACAAGCTTTATTCTATAAAGGAGGCAGCTGGGGTGGAGGAGGTGAAGCTTTAATGGTGCATCAGCATTGATGCAAGCAGGGATTAGTGAGAAGTACGCCATATCTTTGTCAATATTAGATAAAATGAAGGGTAGAAAGATTTAAAAATAGATATATAATTGCAGTTATTTTTGCTCATACTGCAAATTTGATGTTGATTGCTTAATTGAAGGCTATTATCATTTTTATGTCACTCGTTTTGATGAAGAAAAACATGCATAAAACACGATAAGAGGAATTTTTGTAAACCTTTCAGAAAAAATGCCACTTAAATGTTTGCATAATGCATTTAAAATCTCTGCTGCTGCAAAAATGAATTTATAAAACTGCTATTTTGACACATTTCAAGTTAAAGCAATATTTCAACTTCTTCTATTTGTAAATTTCAAAATAAGACTGGCACATATAACAGAGGATATCAAAGCTGAGTGGAAAAGGAAAACAAGCATTTGGTTCCTAGAGGATAAATCAGTAGATAATGAATGCCAACGAGTTCCAGGATTGCTGAAACTCATAGCTAAGGTAAGGAGAAAAGGGTGTGATTTAGTGAGATAAAATCCAAAAATACCTTTTTAAACTGTGGTCAGTGGTCAGAATCTCTCTGTGCACATAAATTACAATGAATCCTCAGCATTTACACTGGAGTAGTTGTTATCCAGTATGAATGCAACTTCATTAATACTGAGCTGCACAATTTTTTTAATGAACATGTAACTCGCCCCAGTTCATCAGCTGCTTAAATAAGGTTGATTAAAACATGACCATGATCAACAGTAAACATCACTGATAAAGAAAGATCAAGAAAGGGTTAAAGTTTAAAGGCCAAGGTAAGAAAATAGTGGAACGTCCCTTTAATATGTGTTTGTTTCATATGTTTGAAAGGTGTCCAAACATACCACGGTCAATAGAGAGGTAAATTACAATACCCAGCACATACCATCTCCACACATATGCAAAGCCACCCACATATCCACCGCCAACTCTCATTTCCTCGCCGCGCCGCCTGCTCTCCCGTTTAGATCCGTGTGTGTGGCCCCGGCTCACGCTTCCCATCGCCTCCACTCTCCCGCATGCAGCGGCATCGTGGAGGTGAATCCTCCCACTGCCAGAAAACAGAATAAAACAATGGAGTCAGTGAGACATAGCAAGGCTAATGGATTCACCAACGCCTCTTCCCCACCTTCACTTTTCATGTGCAAAAGTATTCATCGAGTCTTGATGGCGCCAGCCATGCATGACACTGATTCATTTAAATGGCCCAGAAAAAAATGAGAATCTTTCGCACACCTGCAGAGTTGGCAGAAAACAATTCAGGAGGGTCGTATTGAATCAGCATTTTCATCTCAAGATGGTGCAAATGTTTGTTTATCGTTTTAATGCTCCGCTCTACGGCTGTGGTACAGTTTTGGTTGATTTTTCCAGTAAATGAATGCATTCAGCACTTCATCCTTTACAGTCAGACAAACTCCTCTTTGCAACAAACACTGCAGGCAACATCAGCCTGAGAGAACAATCTGAGCCAAGCCAAGCCATATTGTTGACTCCACAAAACTGAATTTTCACAACCAAGCAAAACTTTATTCAACATTTCTTTTAAATAAGGGGAAAAGTGAAGCTGTGCTTCGCATCGGCTCCTAATTAAATTATGGACCAGGGCCAAGAGAGTGTGCCTAAATCTTCCTCTGTATTCAGACTGTGTCTGGCTAGAATAACAGGCTGAGATTTAAAAACACAGCAACACTCTTTATTGCTCTTTTTGCATTTTAAGATGAGCAGGGTGCACGTTTGAGCCTGACCTTTTTGTCTCTTATAGCTTTCACCATTTGTGAAGACTTAAGCAGTGCTTTTTGTCTTACTTTAAATGTATTCGGGAACTTTTTTGATATATTTCCCCAGCCTGTTCAACCCCAGTGTGTGTTTTTTCAACATATTAAGTTTTTATTGAGTTTTCATAGCTTTATCTAGTGTCGAGCTCCTTTAACACAGAAATCTTTGCTGGTTACAGCATTCAAAGAGATTCCAAAGGATCCTTATCCATAGAAAACATCCACTGTATTCAAAGCGTTTGAATTGCTTTTATGCAGTGTGAATAAATTGCTTTTGCTTCCCTTGAGTTGAATATAAACGGACACATTATTCAATTTGCCTGCCTCTATAATACACAGTGACTTTAAATGCATTGAAGCTTGCAGGGGTAATTTGATAACTTGCCACCTTTATCAAAAAAAGTGATATGTTGAATATTCCATTTTGTGTAGTTAAGCAGCAAAAGATGCTGCACAGGGCTATTTTCAGCTCAGGAAGCATTGTGGGTAAATTGGTTGGATACAGACGCTGTGTGGCCTCAATGGTTCTTGCTTTGCTTTGATGACACCTATGATTAAATGGTTTCTGTTGGCTGAAATTCAAAGCTCTGCAGTTTGGGACTGTGCAGAGTGCATACCTGCTGTATGTGGCACACTTTACTACTTTTGGCTGAGGTTCTGTTTGTGTCTCTGCGGTTCGTAATGAGATAGAAACACTCTACTGTCTAAGCAGAAAAGTAGCAGGACAGTAACGTCTTTGTTTTGGCTGCGTGCCAAATTTTGTGGAGCATTTTGTGACTCTCAACATCAGAAGCAGAAACCGTGGATAATTTATCTGCCAGGGTCCTTGTGGAGCATGAGGTTACAGCCTCAAATATAACTCCGCATCAACACAGTGTCCCATGTTGGGATTTATTTGGCGCTCTAGTCGATGACCTCAGACTTTAGATGACTTGTTCCACTCCTGAGGATGAAAGTAGAAGTAAGAAATGAACTAGGACTGTTCTCTTTTACCACCCCTATGCAGAACCAGAAGCTCTACAGTGGATTGAATACATAACCAATGTAGTAGTAACAACAGATTTGCATTAAACAAATATCATCAGAAACCATGGAATAGAATACATTCTTAGATCAAGATGAGTAGCGACCACTGCCTTTTTAAAAAAAAAAAATGCATTCACTTCTTCTGTATTTGTGCTTAAGCATGGATATTATTGATCTATGCATGTTTGGCTACCTGTTTGGGCCATATCCCATGTCGTATTTGTGTCCCTGTGCCATGTGCATGAGTTTTAGGCATGTAGGCCGCTAAAGGATTCATCCTGGGCCCCTCTAGGGGGCAAGAGTCAGTGCTGACACATGTTGACATATGTGTTGCTCTGCAGCCAAGGTCAAGCGTAAACCACTTACATGTTTTTTTCCTCTAAAAGCCCTCCATTGTGCAGTTCTAATAACACTACCCACGCCTTTGTAGCTCTTATGGAATGTTTTATAGCTAGCCTTAATCTTAGCAAACTTTCCGGAGTCTTTGAAGATTAAATCTACCACAATAACTTCAACATTGAATGTATTTTCATCCATTTATAATCCATTTTTTTATCCTTCCTGCATTTGGCAGGCTAGTCCGCCACCAATGTCAACTTCGTCGACTAAAACTCTGACTAAAAATGTTCGTTGACAGCCTTTTTTTCCATGACAGAAACTAGACTAAGACTAACAAAAATAAATCTGTGATGACTAAAACTGACAAAAACTAAGTTTAGTTTTTGTCAAGATGACTAAAACTAGACTAAAATGTAATCTAGTTTTCGTCAGACAGTCAAAATCCGTGATATTTCTCCACTGTGGGTAAATCTGTCAAAAAAACAATGTATGTGTAGATATTCTGTCTCTCAGCTGTTGAAAGCAGGGACCCCAGATTTAACAGGGTGTGTAGAACACAGTACCATGATTTGGTACCAGATTTAGGCAAGAAAATGAATGCTTGGACTAAAAGTAAAGACTAAAATGTGAGGACTTTTTATGGACTAAAACGAGACTAAAATGTTTTGAGTTTTTGTCGACTAAAACTAAAAAGAATAGAAATGACTAAAATGTGACTAAAACTAAGACTAAAATTAAAAATAGCTGCCAAAATTAACACTGTCTGCCACCATATTGACTGTTTGTATCCCAGAGTGCATTGCAGCTGGGCTGTGACAACCAATGGCAGGCTGTTCCATCGTCACGTCATACTTTATCGTCTCCGTGTGCCCACAGTTAATCACAGCTCTTTCTCTCAACACAGCGGTGTATCTAAATCTGACTTACTAATCGTTGTTTGCATTGATGCTGATGCACCGCGCTTCTGCTACTCCTCCACCCCAGCCTCCTCCTTTATAGCATAAAGCTTGTTTCAGATTCATGCTGCTGTGGATTAATTGCTTTTGAATGCCATAAATGTATCTTTCCATATGGAGGTTTTTTAGCTATCCCTGCAAAGTCAAAACATGCTGCTTGACTAACCCAGGGAGCATCTTTAGATCAGAGTCACACCGTATGTCCATTTTGCAATTAAAGCTCAGCACCTGCCCACCTTGGATTGAACGTGCATGTTCAGACCTTCCTAAAAACAATATTTGGATGTAGAGAATCAAGATAGTGGCGACTGTGAAACTCAAGTGTAATCACTTGACTGAAGCAATGAGGAACAAATTCAGCAAAGACATGTAAACTAGGAGCATTGAAAGGCTGGCGGTGCTTTCGCTTACCCTTCTAAGGCTAGCCACACTCTGCAAACCAAGTTCTTATTATCTCATTGATGCTGTGTTCCTGTGTTGAATGAATAGTGTTCAATTGTGGCTGTTTTCGTTACTTCAGACTCCCCAACTTCATGCAATTCCAGTTTGCATTCAACTGGGTTTGAAAGTCATCACCCTTAGCAATTATGTGGTGTCAAAACCCAACAACATAGTTTTATTTATGTACTTGTAAAGCAGGAAAACTGACCTTTAAGTTGTGACTAAATATTGTCTACTTGGTGCATATATATAGGAAGCCCGGTGAAGCGACAGAAAAGGGTTTTCTTTCTCTGGGACTATTTTGAAACACGAGTAAAACCCCAGCCAAATTTCCACAGGTGCTTTCCCTCAAAAGAGGAAGGTTCTGCTCCCCTACAGCTATTATTTTTGATTTTAGGACATGAAATATCTATACAGTCTCTCTCAATGCAGCTCAATACATTCCTAGAACCAGGCCTGTTCTGCATAGATTTCCTTTCAGCCACCTCGACCAGCAGCCTGCTGCAAATTGGAGCACAGTTAACATCATTAAAACTCAAATCACACACTAGTCCTCATTAGAAATTAATAATTAGGTTTAATTTGATGATTTCTTGCCTATTAAAAGATCAATTCCTTGACACGGTGATCAGTAAAGACAAGGTAAACATATCAATTATTTCCATAAGTCATCAAACCTAATGCCAGATAAGAAGCTGTAAAAGCAATCAGGGGAAAGTGTGATATGATTAACTAATGGGCAGTCAATGATAAGGTATGCACACTTTCACATCTGCCTGCTTACAGGAGCTGAAATTTGTTGTCAGAACCAGAGAATTACAATGTGGTTTGAGATTATCATTCCCCTGTGCAACAGCCCTGTTTCTCTGGTGCATTAAAAGTCACAAGAGTGGAACAAATGGCACAGTTTCCACAATCATTCCGAATTAATGAGTCTCTCCTGCAAAGAAATGCAAATTTCCAAACGCTAGATTGCTTCCTAAAACAGGACTGAGAGACGAGGGGAAAAAAATACATTTCTTTCAGCCATTTTAGAAACAGGCTTAACATACTTTCACTCTGGTATTACCCAGCTCCACAGAATGCTTCCCCTTCATAATAGAAGCCCTTATTGGCTGCGGGGTGTCAGAGCGATGGGTTAGTATGTGGAAAATCTTAACAATTTGGCATCCTTGTTATGCTGCAGTGCAATGAAGTTACGCAACGTCCTGTTTGTTACACTTTGATATCATAGCGTTGTTATGTGGGACGTTCAGTCACATAAAAACGAGCCCTAGAAGGTCAAACATTTGTAGACAAAAGCAAAAACCCTGTGACGTGGAAAAATGTTGGTTTACTACCAGTTATGTACTGACAAATTAAAAAAAAGACACTGAAATAGGTACTTAGGGATGTGCAAATGCAAACTTTACAGGAAATTACCCCCAAGTGGAAATGTTCATATTTTGGTGGAATCATGCAAGTCCATGAAGCAGGAACCCCAAAAATGAGACAGGTGAAAAATATTTTCCCCCAGAAAACCTGAAAAAAGGTCAACTTTGACCTCAGACCTCAGCGAGCTACACTCTGGTGCTGCTATAGCTTTAATTGTCAACATGTATTTTTTGTTTGTATATTTCTATTGCCCTTATTTGCAATGTCCCCCCATATTTTTACCTTTTTTTTTTTGCCACGATTGTCCCATGTTGGCCCTTTTGCCTCTTTTATCCTGCTTTATGCTATTTGCAGTTTTTTGCCATTTTTTGCCACTTCTTGCCAATATAAGCAGCCTTTTGCCATTGAATGCCACTCCTTTTCCCCATTTTTGCCACTCTTGCTGCTTTTTGCCCATTTTAGTCACTTTTTTACTCCTTATTTGGAACTTTTTTTCCCATTTCATACAATTTTTTCCAGCTGTGACTCATTTTTCTATTCATGTTGCCCTTTTTCACCCCATTCTTGCAATTTTCACCTGGTTTTTGCAATTTTATGCCTATTTGCCCCTTTTCACCCATGTTTTGCCACTTCTTTGACACTTTTTGAGCATTTATTCCACTTTAACTTAGTTTTATTGCCACTTTATCTAGGGCTGGACAATTAATCGCAAATTAGATTAAATCGCAATATAGCCTGTTTCAATTTTCAAATCGCAGAAGGTGCAATATTTCTTTAACTTGAAATTTGTGTCAAAATGCCAGTTTATTTATTTATTTATTTATATTTTGCAACAGAGATGTTATGCATTATATATAGGGATGCACAATATTAGATTTTTGCCGATATCCGATATTTACAGATTCATTGTAGTCGATACCGATATCGATACCAACATTTAAATATGCTCTTCAGACAAGAAAATTTCAGTCTTTGGGACACAGTTTAAGGTTTGAGGATGACCAAGAAAACAAACTTTAGCCCTTAAAAACACTTGAAGGTTTGAAGAATGAGGATAAATAAAGAAATAGACCTATACTGACATGGGTCTGTTAGTTCAGCCTACAATTCCACTAATTTATTAGTATATACGGACCAAATTTACAGTCGATATATGCTGAAATACACGGACAAAATATCGGATGATCGGCAGAAATTTTGATATCTGCCGATACCGATACCAGACCGATAATATCATGCATCCCTAATTATATATCATGCAATTACTCTGGTTGCATGTGTTTAGAATAGTGTACAAAAAATCAAATTTTCTTCATTTTTGTATGTTTTTCTTGTTAAATATGAGAATTCTATTGAAAAAAATCAGTCCCTTTGATACAACAGTGCATATTCAATTTGCAAAATGAGTCAGAATCATCACAATTAGATATTTTTCACAGTTTTTACAGCCCAAGTTTAATTTAATATTGTGTTTGTTATAGTTTATAATGAATTATTGCTTGTTTTTGTTGGAAAATACATGAGATGAGGAACTTAAGAAATAATCGCATATTGTATCTCAATTTGCAATATTGGGTAAAAAAATCGCAATTAGATTATTTTCTCAAATCGTTCAGCCCTAACTTTAACCCACTTTTGCTACTTTTCACCACTTAGATTGTGGCTCTTGCAAAGGTTTTTTCAATAATCTGGCTTTTGGTTGACCAGGGTTGCGTAGCACTGCTCTAAAGTGCAAAGAAATGCACTAGAAACAGCTAAAGGTTGTATTTTGACGTTTTTTGGCGATGTGCAAGTTTCATATTTTAACAAACCAGTCCAAGGGATTTCATCCAGCTGACTCCAGATTTTTTTTTTTGGTCATTCCAGACAACCTGGAGGTCTGAAGTGGTACAAACTGTGAGTTTTCACCACAGGGCGGGGCCGTGACTGGAGCCCAAACTTAAACAACTTTTTTGTACATTATTTTCAGTGTTAACACACTAGTAATGCCTTGTAACTTTTTAGTGCTGATGTCAGTCATCACCAAACTTCACAGGGATGATCACACATCCCTCATCATCTTAAGAGCTACAAAAAAACCTTTTGGACCTTTGCCCAAAGTCCATAAGCGCTATCTCAATTTCAAAATAAGACATTTTTGATGGCGCCATCCCTATCAAAAATGTGCACTGTGTTGCGAGGGCCCTGCAGTGCTGCTTGCAGCCCTAGTTTGCCATTGTTGCAACTCGGTGAAATTAAAGTTTTTGCAGGAATTTCTGCTGTTTATGAGTGAGATTTCAAAGAGGATTTCTATGTGGCTTTAAGATTGCTCTGCAATCCAGGTCAGGTACACAGCTCTTTGTTCCCCCTTTCATTAGATACCAACTGCTCATGAACTGCTTTTGGGACGGTGTCAGAAAATTTGACACATTGGTGCTCTCGTGTTATTGGACTTTCCTTCTGGGACACTTCTACAGTGCAGCACGGTGTCAGCATCAATAAAACGTCTTCATCCCAAGAAACAAAACCCAAACTCAAGAAGAGAATGTGTAAAGAAAGCCTGCTGCAGATGACTTTGATGGTAAACTTTTTAGAGGCCAGCCAGCCAGCACTTCATGCTTTCATTTCTTATTTATTAGGGAGAATACTGCTGTGTCAGTGCGTGCATGTGTCTGCGAGAGACGAGTCTGTTGTGCAATTGGAGCCCAAGCTGCTGTCGGCTCCATGTCGGGCATCCAGATCTCAACAAGGACTTGGCCCTCACCCCAGAGATGCATGATGGGTGAGACAGAGATGTTTGATGTAAACTGTCACATAACTCAGCTGGTGTTCACCACATAATGTGCCACCAGTAGGCCAGAAACAAAGGCTTTGTTAAATTTCCTTCATGCACTGATTGACCTTGAGCTGCCGTCCGTTGTGACCACACAGCAGGTTTCTCCACATTTGAATGATGATAAACCTACCTCACACAGAAAGCCCCTGACACCAATCCCAGCATGCATTTGTGTAGTTAAAAAGCACTGCACGAGGAGGGCGTTAGTCTAACTGTTATGCCACGACCTTCTCGTGGCTTGGCGAAATTAGCAAACGCCGGAAGCGGCAAATGGTGCAAGCAGGAAAGCAGGAGGAAAATGTGTCACTGGCATTTGTCCATTAGTCAACAAATCAGCACACCGCACAGGATGGATCGCTAATGCGGGATTTGTGGCCCGGCATGACACAGTGTAATCCACCGCCGCTGCTGTTTTCCTCACCTGTTCATTAGCAGAAGGCAGAGACTCGTCCCATCGCCCCAGAGCTGCTTCTCCACGTTCTCCGTGAGCCTGTTTGATGAGTGTGGGGAACAAGAGCAGGGCTTATTTGTTCAGGGTGTACAACCCATTGTCCACACATCTACTCTCTATGCAGGCTGCATGGAAGTGCAAGGAGAAATAACAGTATAGGTAGGGACAAAACAAATATTAAAGGGATACTTCAACATTCTGGCAAATTCGTCCATTGCCATAATCCCTATAGTCTTAGTTATAGGTTCGTTACCTTCAGTTGTTGGTGCAAGCTATTTTTAGATCGCTGCTGCTGAAATCGGACCTGCTGTGCCAACTCAATGTAAGCAGACGGTATTCTGGCTTTCCCTCATCAAACTCATCAAATACACAATCCAACAACTCCAAAACGCTCTCGTGGACAAGTTGTGACCTGCACATTCACCACGCTATGAAATAATAACGTATAATTATGTAACTTTACGACACATGAAGCAAATACTCTGAACCATTTCTTGAGTAAACCACTGGGCGGAGTGACACAGTGCGGCAGCCATGTCTGGAGTGTAGTTCCGGCTTTGCATTTAGCTTTAAAACATCTCCGTCTCGTAATGTTCCATCATTATTTCATGGCGTGGTGAATGTGCAGGTCACAACTTGTCTACGAAAGCGTTTTGGAGTTGTTGGATTGTGTATTTGATGAGTTTGATGAGGGAAAGCCGGAATACCGTCTGCTTACATTGAGTTGGCACAGCAGGTCCAAACTCGGCAGCAGCGATCTAAAAATAGCTTGCACCGACAACTAAAGGTAACAAACCTATTACTAAGACTATAGGAATTATGGCAATGGGTGAATTTGCCAAAATGTTGAAGTATCCCTTTAAGCCTAAGGGTGCTTTCACATTAGGCCTAGTTGTTTCGAACCGCACCGTGGCACTCAAAAACTACACATGAAGTATGTTATTAACACGCTGAACCCAACGGGATCGCTGGCCGTCCCAGGCGACAGCACGTGTTGTTTATGATATCTCACAAACCAGATAAAATACAAGTTAGTTCTGATTGATCGTATCCTTGATTTGAAATGAAACAGCAGTGGTATCTCACAGTACACTGGCGTGTTTTATGGGAGTGAGCAGCACAGAGCTCTGCTGTGCATTTTCCCGGTTTCCACAGTGTTTGGCTTCCTCTCGTTCTGGCGGATTATAGAAGATTTACATGGCACTGTAATAAGCAAGTCCTTCACCTTGGGACCTTTTTTAATCTTAATTAATTTCTGATAATTCCTCATTAACATTGCAGACATAAGGGCTCCATTGCTAAGAAACAACTCATGCTAGGCCACATTCAGAGCCTTTACTCACCCAGGAGACGGAAATAACAAGGATTGAGGAAAGCAGAGACATGAGAAAGAGAAGCGGAGACCAAAATAATGTCTTTCTTTCTTGACCTTGAGGATGTTCTTCTGAGTCAAAGAGTTTCAAAACGTCGGCTCACTGCGTGCTCTCCTTACCCAGACTCCTCCACTCCAAAGCAGGTAGCTGAGTAATGACTAATGCCTCTGCGTGACATTTTGGGACGCTGTTTTAAACAGCGAGCAAGGAAGAGGGAGACGGAAGAAAGAGACACTCTGGTCGATTAATAATTCATGCTCTGCAGATGATGATCTGTGAATAGCAGTGGTAAACAGGCTTTTATGGCTTTTAAATCAGCTATATTACATGCCTGCACCGGAGAGAAAATGACCAATGACTCTATTGTTGGTGCAATTTCCATTCAACTTGTTCCAGCAGGCAGAAAAAAATGAGTCGCTTCATGAATGGGGAGCTCGATTTTGTTATGATATTTGCTTGGAATGCCTTTCATATATGTTGACGAGGGGAATATTGTAAGCGGCGCACCATTAGGTACCAGAATCCTTTGCTGCTGCTTCCACAATAACTCTGCCTCAAAGACTGATCATGTGGGAATAAGGCTGTGGCATGACAGGCATCAATTTAATGGTAATTGTATTGTTTTTTTCCTGAGGAAACCTCCATCGAAGAAGTAATATCGGGAAGAAATGAGTTTGTGCGATGCATTATGTAGATGCGGTGGTGGATATGAAAAGGATGTGTGCTGCTGTATTTCAGGGGCGGTTCACGAGTCGGCCACCTTTTTTTTTTTATGTGCACGATGGATGGCAGGATTCAACATCCTGGCTACAAAAATGGCACTGAAGGCTGTTTTTTACTTGTATTTTTTCACCCCCTTCGTACTCTAAGTTATTTTTAATTTGTGGTTTTAGTCCCCAACCCCCTCACCATGCACATTTCTCTCCCCCCCCCCCCCTCTTTTTTTTCGCCTTCATCTCCCCGTTATAAGAACATGCAATGTGTGAATTTTTTATAATGTTATATAAGAAGCCCCGGCACCCCCAGAGACCCATGTCCTGGTTCTGGTTTGTTCAAAACAAGCACACGAGAGGAAGAGAGCAGAGAAGAGATAGAAGGGGGGAGGATAAAAGTTAAGAGAGGTTTCAGAGAGATGGAAAGGAGGAGGGAAGAGTGCAGAAGGGGAGAACGGAAGGAAGACGGGGAAAAATAAGAGGAGCAGGCGAGGAGAGAGGATTAAATGAAAGCAGGAGAGAATGCATGCGGTAGAGGAGCCTGTGGGGGGAGATCTTCCCATTAAGAGGCACAGTGCTCGGCTCTCTGATCTCTGAGTTGTGTTGTGATGCCAGACAAGAATACTCCAGGGCGACAACCGCTGCCACCAGAGAAACAGCTCCTCAGCGACTGATATACAAATACTGTGTCAGAGCTTTAGCGAGCAGAAGAGGGAGGGACGCAGGAGTCAAAAGAGAAGGGTTTAAGGAGAGGGAGAGACGGTGAAGAGACAGGAGGAGATAAGTCAGTGGAGTGCCATTGTGGTGAAAGCTATCTCAAAGAGCGACAGGGATCCGGCCGAGCAAGTTTTCAGGTGGAACGTAGAGATATTTTGTAGGTTAGACAAGGTAATATGCAAATGTTGGTTTTAATGTAATGCTGATTGTATACAAAGCAAGACTGGTGAGATACTTTATGCTTCTGCTGAGGGTGCATTAGCTAGAGTAAGACCTACATTTGCAGCTCTTTTAGGTCAAAGCTTTTTGCATTTACAAGAGGCTGCAGTGCCTATATGAGGGCTTCTCTCCTGCATATAAACCCCATTCAAAAGTCCACAATAATCAAGTACGTCAACTTGAAAAGTTTGATTCTTCTTTGGATTTAATTGGGATTTCTAATTTTGGAAGGTTAAACATGTTCAAAACATCATACATAAGTTAGTACTCAAGGCCCACATAATGGAGGATAAAGGGGGGAGCTTTCTAGGACCAGCTAAATGGGGGGCCATGGAGGTCAGGGAAATCATGGTCCATTATGAAGTTAATCCGTGGTAGCCATATTTGATATTTAACCTGAATAATAACCAATAAAAGCAATAAAAATTAATTTGATTTTTATTTATTTATTTTTTGCCATTGTAAAATGTTGTCTTTTTTTATGTTAACAGTATGGATGGGCATTCTGAACTAAAGCAGTTTGAAAGTTAAGCATTTTCAGTTTTAGGTTGCAAATGGGATAACAGCAGCTAAAAATGATTAGAAAAAAGGTGAAAAGCAGTTAAAAAGTGGCAGAAAATGGGTCAAAATAGATAAAAAATGGGATAATAGCAATGCAGATGGGCTAAGGGGTCTAAAGAGGCATCAATCAGTTGGTTGAATATCAGAACCCAGTTATAACTTGACACACTTTTTTAGTGTGTTAGCCAAAATGCTACTGAATTGATATCATCAATAAACCAAAACTGGGGAGGGCCCATTTACAGTCAACTCTGTGGGCAGGCCTGTGTGTCACTGAATACATTAGAAGAGATTTTTACCCAGGATGGTACATCTACAGTGTGCAGATTTAAGCCAGCAATCAAAATTGATGTCTTTTATAATGGTTAGAACCAACTTTGAGTCCTTAATTCTGAGAAACCAAGTGTTGCCTCTGTATTTACTATCTAACAAATGAGGATTAATCCAAGGCTGACAACAGTCCCACAGAAATGCACTTACTTGAGTAATGTTTGTTAGTAAACCATCACGTCTAGCTGTGTAAGAGAGGCACTCTCTCTTTTTAACTCTTATTACTTAGCCATTTTTAAAGATTTACGTCTTCAGTAGGAACAAACGGCAGTGTGGCTCAGCTCCAGGGACAGTTTAGGGAAGTGAGAAAGGCGCATTGCTGTTTGCCATTTCACAAAAAAACATTTCTGGCAGTGAGAAAAGTCTGAAATAAAATCAGCCTTATTTAGATTTGTAAAATGACAAACATTAAAGTTCATCTGCAGGGCTTTTTCTCAGCAAAATAGTTTTCTTAATTGTAATAAAACTTTGAAAATCTAATATGCTCTGAGTGAAAATGTTTACAGCGTATAAACAAATCTGCATTGAAGCTGCTTGATGACCAGCGTTGCATCCATTAAAACGTGTTCTGAGCACATTTTAAAATGCTCATAAAGGCAACTCTCTCATCAGCCAATGGGATGACTGCAACCACAGCATGATCCATCTAGCCTTATTATTTTAATCCGATATTTCAGATACCACTCTGGCTGCCTGAGCAGTGATATAGAAGCTACTTAGGGAATAGATGGGGGAAGTATGCCCCCTTCTCCCTTAGAATATATCCGCCTTCTAGACAGAAAGATTGAGCATCTTTGACAGCTGGGCTCCATTACCCAATATTGGGTTTTAGGCGAGCACGGGGGGAGATAAGTCATCTGACGAGCTCTGACACAGAGCCTGTTTGACTTTTTCCAGGTGTATTCCAGTGCCCATGAGTCCTGTCTTTTCCTCGCGGGTTGTAAATCTTCCCTCAGGAATATTTAACATTGAAATGCATTTCGCTGGTTTTCCTGGGATGACGTTGAGGAATTTTTACTCTCAAAGACAGCCGGAACTGTGCAGTGGTAGTGCAGGATTCACAGGAAATGCTGCTTTGAAAAGGAATAATTTTCTGATTATTATTCCACGTCAAAATGTGCAGAAAGTAATGAGGACAGAGCTGATACAGTGCTGATATCCTCGCCTAAGGGACCTGTTTATTTTATTATTCGCTGCCTGACATTATCATGATCATTACGTCCGTGCCGCCTGCATGATCCTTACATGATTGCCCTATTCCAGCTAATGAAGCCGACTCCGCACGCCTTGATACCTGTCACCCTGCCAAAACCTCGCCTCAACTTGATTGCCTCTGGACCAAGTAATTTATTTGTTTATTTTCATTAACAGAAACATTAGGTCTCTTTTCTTACCGGATACGGGAAATTCGTTAATGAACATGCCAGTTAAAATGAAGATGAAAGCACCAGTTAATTATCTCCTCCAACATTCTGCAAGACAGATTAAATCCAATAAAAAGGAGAAGTCATTACTGCCGGCTCAACTTGTCAATGTGTTGATCTGAGGAGCTGTTTACAAGGTTCATAGGATAAGAAATGAAAATGAAATGCAGTACAGGACCTCATTACACTTCTTAAACTTATTCTGACTAAAATGCTACTTCCTGCATTTAAATTCAATTATTACGAAACGCCATCACAGCAGCACAAATATCCTGACTTGAAATGGTGACCTAAGATTGCAGGGTTACACATTTTAATAGAGGAGGTACTATACCTACATTTTTAATGGAAGCCCCTATTTTTACCGAGTAGAGAACTAACAGATAAATCCGCTAAAAACAAAACTTTGAATGGGAATTGATTCTAGGTAAGATTTATTTGTTTTTTTGGCCGTGCATCCAAGTCATTCAGATGTTCAGAGCAGCGGCTGCAGCTCCTTTTTCTCTCTCACTCCCTTACATTGAAGCTTCACTTCAAACACCATGCTTTGCATATTTATTATGTGGATATCAACCATGGAACATCATAGATATACTGTAGGTCATAGTTTGTTCTCACAGAGGCTGAATTAAAAAGTTTTGCTCTCTCTCCAACTTGGCACAGCACCATAACACACGAGCTTGTGCAAATAACAAAAGGCTGTAAATGAAGGGCTCTGTCAGGGATGGATGGACCCTTTGTTTCTGTTTTTGAGAAGTACAGGAGCATCAAAATCATCCTCAACACTTTGATTTGTTTGCAGTCCAAGAACATTATTGCCTCAGCAAAAAAATACATTTGCATACTGTCAGGCCTGCCCAGAGGATTGACTGGGCCATGGAAAAACCCAAAGAAGGGCCCTCCCCAGGTGTGATTAGTTAATGATATCAGTAGAAGTATGTTGGATCAGTAGCATTGGTGCTAGCATCCTGGCTAACTGTTACTTCAATTTGGAGCTGAAAAGTGTGTCAAGCTATTATTGGGTTCTGATGTTGGAATGATAATTTATTTGTGCCACTTTTTAACCCCTAACCCTATCGCTGATTTTGCCATTTTTGCCATATTTGTTTCCCCATCAAACCAACTTTTACTTCGGATACTTTTTAACCCTTTTCAGTACTTAAGCCACCCATTTTTGCCACCTTTACCCCTTTTTTTTACTACTTTTTAACCACTTTTCATCATTTTCTGCCACTTTTTGCCTTTAAGGACCCATTTTCCATGCTTTTTACCTCCGCCAAGGAGGTTATGTGATCGGTTTGGTTTGTTCGTTTGTTTGTTAGCAACATAACTCAAAAAGTTATGGACGGATTTTGATAAAAATTTTCAGGAAATGTCAGAAGTGGCATAAGGAAGAACTGATTAGATTTTGGGACTGATCCAGATCAGGATTTTTCACTATTGGGAGATAGGGCTAATGGCGGAGGTCTGCGCTGTTACCACTTTACACCAGGAGATAGCGGACATGAGTAACTTCAATCCCAGCAGCATGTTTTTGGTGTGTTTCTATTCAAAGTTTTGGAGTTTATAGAGTTTGAAAGATGCATGCCTGGTCGAGGAGACGAGTTGGAGCATAACAGAGAGAAAGACAGCGAATTGTAGCGAGAATACTCACAATGCTGGGAGGAATAGAGGAATATTTACCATCTGCCATGACTTTCAGTCATCCGGTGAGACCATGGGTGCTTCCGCCATGACAGTCCACACATAGCCAAGTCAATGCTTTGCCTCACTGTGTCTCCACCCCACCGAGTCGGGAGTAATCAGATAAGATTTTGGGAGTGATCTGGATCACTGTCTGGATCCAGGAATGTTTTTTAAGAATTCTTCACTATTGTGCTCTCTGAGTGCTTCTCTAGTTTCAGAACTTCACAGGGATGATCACACATCACATCTGAAGACATTCCTCCATCAGTATTAGTCTCAGCCCCCCCAGCCAGTTGGAACTGCCTCTGGTTTTCCCTTTGAATATTTAGCCCCAGAACACCCTTAAGCCTAGACTAATGATTTTTTGTTCTTCAAATGGGTCATTATAAGACCTACAAAAAAGCTCCTTGGACCCAAATCCCAACAGGGAGTCCACAAGCTCATCTCAATTCCAGAATAAGGCATTTTTGATGATGCCAAATCACTGCAACCATAGCCGTTTCACAATTAGTCGCTGTACGTCTTATATGAATCTTCTGATTTTCATGATGAGGGTCTGCCACTCTGCATATCTAAATGTGTATTAAAACGTGTATTACATGTTTGTGCTAATCTGCCACCTACTGCGGAGAAGCAGCAGTATCTCTAACATATGTTGTCCTGTTTTTTTCTCATTTTACATGATAGATAACACTCCTAGGAGGATCGACATGCTTTCTGTGCTCGGCATGGGTACAGGGAACATTTCAGCAAGCCCTGTATTTGGTGGCAAAAATTACACATTTCTTCCAACATGCTATTAAGAAGATAAATCTGCCAAAAATGATTTTCATCCGCTTTGACTAATGGTATTATTTATCCTGAGATCTATTTTCCTTCATGGCTTCCTGAACAGTGCGTAGCAGATAAAGCGGGAGGGGGAAAGTCATTTAGAAAGGCTACCGACAGTCTCTAATCTGCATGTTTACTGCTTTCATTAGAAGATCATCAAAGTGTAGAATCGATTGTGTAGTAGTGGCGCAGCGAGGAGCCGTATATTCCGACTCTGCTGGAAACTTTGGTTGTTAATCGAAAGGGAGTCGTGCGCTGAGGGTGTCTGGAGAAGCTCAGTATGAGGGCGTGTGTGCTACTGTGCATGTGTGCATATTAAGCTCTTTTATAGCAGCACTTCAATCTGCATGAGTAGATCAGGTGTTAAGGAAATTAAGGTGCTTCCAAGTACATCTGTAACTGTGATGGAGCCTCCCTGAGGTGCACATATGCTGTGTGACTTCCCACAATGCTCCAAGACATATTAAAGCAGCCATTGCTAATGTAACACTCCAAAAATAGCACATTAATGCCACATGCTTTTTGATAATAGGGGACGGGCCATTGCTTGAGTGTGATTGGTTGCTAAATTTAAAAAATGAACACCCCTCTCAGCTCTCTGTCATCCTCACCCACTACGCCTGAGGATGGAGGGAGGGAAGGAGAGGCAAGAAACTCTGTCTTGTTACATCATCACAACCTCCGGTGTAATGTGCTGATCAGAATTCATGTATTCAGCCCGCCTTCCACTCACATGGATCCCTGGGAAAAAAAGGCGACTTGTTGGTTTATTAGGGATCACCCGTCAGGTTGAGCTCGGACTGGGATGGGGCTAGGGATGAAGGGCTGGATTGATAAGCTGATAGGCTGATGGGAAGAGAAGAGGAGGGCGCCCTTGGTAATCGTTGGCCGGCCTGTTTAGTCATGGTCCTGGTAATCTGTGGTGACCTTGGCTGCTGCCTGCCTGGCTGGATTTCCGCAGTGCTGCATTAATATGCACGCGGTTTGAAGATAGGCTCTCAGCCTGTCTTCGACTCCTCTCTGTCTTTCCCACATGCTCGCTGTCATCCGTTGCTTCCCTCCCCCTTTCATATATTACTGGCAGTCTCCTCCCTCATCCATTTAACTCACCTCTTCCCATACTGTCTATAAAAGAATCACAGACCTCAGAATTTACGACGGCATCTCAATCGGGGCCCGTGTCAGAATTTGGCAGGCTGAAGGCTTTTTAAGGTTATTTTTATGGCATTTCTGCTTTATTAGATAACGTGCAACCAGGCAAGATGGCAGAGACAGAGAGATAGAAACAGAAGACGAATGGCAGAGGTCTTCTGTCAGACTTTGGTATTTATTTTACGCCCTGTCTCATTCATCAGGACTTGTGTTTTCATCCATCATTTCAGTGGGGAAATCCTTGATTTGCTTCAAAGCTAGTTCAGAGGTCAGGGTTCACCGTAAACATCAGCACAGCTTGTTTCTAAAGGAGGAAATAATCGTCTTCTACTTGTTATTCCACAATACGAGTTGCTGTCCTATTTGGAAAACCAGAGGCAGGCTTTCAGACAAGTGTGACAGTGGTTTGAAACTGCAAACTTTCAGGCACAGTGTGAAAAGAAAGGAAGACAGTGTCCCCCTTAAAATACTGACGCTGCATTTCATATTATAATTTTCTCTGCAGAGGGAAAGGGAGATGACAACTCAGCTACCACTTTTCATTTTCACTCACTTCAGACTCAAACAGACCGACAGAAAAAGAACAATGACACTATGACTGGCATCTAAGGTGATCCTTAAATGATAAAGGCTTAAAGGGCTAGTTCGGTTTTTCTCAAGTGGGGTTGTATGAGGTAAATGTCAATACTAAGTGCATTATCCACCAGAGATGAACCAGTGAGAGTGCAGGCACACAAGCTCAGCTATACACTGTTGCAGACAGAAATGTTTTCTCCACATAATTTTGAAAAACAAGCTGAAAAAAACAATGTGGGTTAAAGGTACACTATACTTAAAAAAAATCACAGCACTTTACTTCTCTGATAGAAAACCCCTTTGATGTAGCACACCACGTAGGCGTTCTTTACCTGCAGTGCACTGATCAGCTGTTTGGGTCTTCATGCTTTGAAAGAGACAAAAGAAACACTCAGATTTATCAACGCTTTCAACAGGGTCTGGCTACAGACCTCTATGGTGAGGGGTTTGGCTTGGTCTGCAGTATTCCTCTACAATGGGGCAACCTCGATTGTGGGGCAGGAAGTGACTTACATGACCCAAGATGAAACTAGAATGATGTACTGAATTTTCCAATCTCTGAGGGGGAAACCCCAAAGTGGGTCACGGTAAGGCACCCGAACCCTAAAGGTTAGGGTTAGGCACTCACACCCTAGAGGTTAAAGTTAGGGTTAAGCACCCGAACCCTAAAGGTTAGGGTTAGGCACTCACACCCTAGAGGTTAAAGTTAGGGTTAAGCACCCGAACCCTAAAGGTTAGGGTTAGGCACTCACACCCTAGAGGTTAAAGTTAGGGTTAAGCACCTGAACCCAAAAGGTTAGGGATAAGCACCCGGACCCTAAAGGTTAAGGTTAGGGTTAAGCACATGCACCCAAAAGGTTAGGGTTTGTCACCCGAAACCCTAGAGGTTAAGGTTAGGGATGCATCCATCCATCCATTTTCGTTGCCACCTATCCCACCTATCCCACCTATCCCAGCTGCGATTGGGCAAGAGGAAGGGTACACCCTGGACTGGTTGCTAGTCAGTCGCCAGGTACACTCACACTCACGGCAAATTTAGAGTCACCATTTAACTGAATGAGCATGTTTTTGGTCCATGCGAGGAATCTGGAATACCCAGAGAGAACCCATGCATGCATGAACATACAAACTCCTCACAGATAAGAACCAGGAGCTTTCTCGCTGTAAGACAACATTGACTGATGGACTGCCGCTGTGCAGCCCCAAACTGGGTTGTAGTGTTGTCAAAATGCACATTATAATGCTCACTTGTTTTTTGCTCTACTTTTATTTTAAATTTGTGAAAGTGTTTGAGCAGTCGTACCCTACTATATATAGTCTTTGGTTAGTTTTTCATTATGGTGGCCATTCCCACTGACATCTCCTTTGGCTTTTATTCTTTTAAATGTCTATCAACAAGTGCCTCATACAACCCCAACTCCAAAATACTGAACAGTCTTTAATTATTTACAGATCCTACATTTTTGGTGGATGTCTCTCAACAATTTGTTTCTTTGTTAAGCCTCTGTGCAAGTACCAGCCAGATGCTTTGTCGAACTCTAATAATGGATTTTATTCATCTCATCAGACCTCTTTTGACTTTTTAATGGCAAAAAAATCTAATTCAATTTCTAAATGACATCCTCTTCATCTCAGCAGGGAAATTAGACTTTTTCCACTTCTCTTTTACAGCCCAAAGGCGTTATCTTTTTTTGTCTAAAGTCCGACCAAGGGCACTGCCTCCTTGATTTTCCTTGATTACCAGAGGAGGAGCAGCAGAGGGAGGGTGAATGAGATAGAATCCCATTTAAAAAAAGAGAAATAAGAATAAGCTGACCCTTAATATCAGAAAGGATGAAAGCATGTCAGACTTGCAGTCCTGGTTGGCTTACTTTACTGCTGATGGCTTTAAGCAGGGCTGGTTTGGTTTGATTGATATACTGGAGCACCGGTGTAAGCATTTGATCAATATCAGAGTCACTGTGTTTTATCCAGTGCAGCTCCTCAACAGATATGCAGCAGTTAGAGTTGTTTTACCCTGACCTTAAGCCCCCATGAGCATTATCTGATCAAGTAGCCTGGGAGGGACGGATAGAAGTTTTTCTGGTTTAAGAGGTTCGACTTGAATATTCTCTCTTTACAAACATAGCTTTATCATCATCAGGAGGAGGAAAGGAACTCTTACCTCCCACATTTCTTTTGTTAATGTTCATGCAGCTTCAATCTTCATTCAAGGTCAGAGGATATTGACGGAGCCATCTTGTGTTCACTTTTCAGTGATAAAATAGACATAGAACTAACAGTCCGCCTGGCTGTTGGATGGCCTTTAGCTTCCTCTAACAACTTAGCAGCAGCCTCTTCTGGTGGAAAAAGCAGCATTTTCCACAAATAATCATGGCCTTCAATGACCTAAACTTTCTACAAAGTGATTACTGTGTAGCCTGTAGTTTAGTATAAATGTATGTCTGTTTTGAAATTGGAAAGCAGCTACCATTTGCTAACTTCTGGGGTTATTCCCACAAGGAATGCTAACCATTTAGAGAGCACTTTCCACTTGCATCACACGTTATTCAGCTGATAAATGTCCCTTACTCAATATTCCTTTGCCCTGAAATGTGTGGCAAAACACCAGTTTAATGCATTTTTTAAAAAGTTGCATCAGAAATGTCATTATTCCAGAATAGTCCACAGAAATTCTGCTTTTCTTGTTTTTGTAAGGGTCCTGTTATTGTAAAAGTTTGCAGCATGAGAGTTGCACATACTTCCTGTCAAATTGGCAAAATATTGAAACGCTACCACCACCAGTGAGACGTTCTTGAATGAAATGTATCTGTGTTGCTGCCACTCACTGAGGCCTTTCTTTCAAAATTGGAGTTCAGTAGGTTTAGCGCAATAAGAGGAATGAAGATATGACCCATTTGTGTCACTTCCTGCCTGTAGGGGGGTCCTATGTGATGTTTGCATGTGAGCGTGTTAAGTGGGATACTGTTGTGCTACAAGAAAAAGTAGATCACAGAATATTTACACTGAAGTTAAGATAGGTTCAAGTCATTTGGCAGCATCAAAAATGCCTTATTTTGAAATTGAGATGAAGCTCATGGACTTCCTGTTGGGATTTGGACATTGGCCACAGAGGCTTTTACTTACTTACTTACTTACTTACTTTTTTGTAGGTCCTATGATGACCCATATGCAGAAGAAAAATATAAGCCTAGGCTGAATTGTGTGCCAGGTTTGAATATTTAAAAGGAAAATTAAAAAAACTCAGAAATGCTCAATGTGACAAAATAATGATATTGATGTATGAATGCATTCAAGATTAGTGTGTGATCATCCCTGTGAATTTTGTTGATGATTGGCAAAAGTATTAAGAAGTTATAAGGCATTATTGGTGTATTTTAGCTGCAAAGAATCTACAAAAAAGTAGTTTAAGTTTGGGCTCCAGTCACGGCCCCATCCTGCAATGAAAATTCACAGTTTGCACCACTTTAGATCTCCAGGTTGTCGAGCATGAGCACAAAAATTCTGGGTTGTATCAGGTGTAATCCCTCCGACTAGTTCGTTAAAAAACATAGCTTGTGAATTGCAAAAAAATTGCAAAATTTGACCCATTGCAGTTTGTGGTGTGCTTCCTGCACATTTTAGAGGACGGCACCAAGAAACTTGTTTTTTAATCTAACCATAATACATGTACCAATTTTTTAGCTTGTAGCTTTTACCTAGTTCCCGGACTTGTGAGATGGCCTTGCATGTCCAACAAAATATGAAATCCTCTTGGGGACATTTTTTAAAGTTTAGTGATTTTTCCACTACGTTAAAGCCTTCAAATTAGTGATATCTTCTACCAGAAAAATGGCACATGTAGATACGATGGAGGCCTTTCCAAGGTTATACAGGTGCATCTCAAAAAAATTAGATTATCATGAAAAAGTTCAATATTTTTTGTCACTCTTTTCTAAAAGTAAAACCCATATATTATATAGACTTGTTACACATAGAGTGAAATATTTCAAGCCTTTATTTCTTGATTTTTGATGATTATGGCTTACAGATAAGAAAACCCAAAATTCAGTGTCTCAAAAAATTAGAATATTACATAGGATCAATGATAAAAAAGGATGTTTTAAACAGAAATGTCAGGCTTCTGAAAAGGATGTTGATTTTTCTGCCTTCAGTACTTGGTTGGGCCTCCTTTGCATGAATTATTGCATCACTGTGGCGTGGCATGAAGGCGATCAGCCTGTGGCACTGCTCAGGTGTAATGGAAGGCCAGGTTGCTTTGATAGCGGCCTTCAGGTCATCTGCATTGCTGGGTCTGGTGTCTCTCATCTTCCTCTTGACAGTCCCCCATAGATTCTCTATGGGGTTCAGGTCAGGCCAGTTTGCTGGCACAGTAACACCATGGTCATTGAACCAGCTTTTGGTACCTTTGGCAGTGTGGGCAGGTGTCAAGTCCTGCCTGAAAATGAAATCAGCATCTCCATAAAGCTTGTCAGCAGAAGGAAGCATGAAGGTCTCTACAATGTCCTGGTAGATGGCTGCGTTGACTGTGGACTTGAGAAAACACAGTGGACCAACACCAGCAGATGCCATGGCAGCCCAAATCAAGAGTGGAGAGGCACAGAATCCACGTTGCTCAGTGATGATTGTGATGATACTTTAGAATGGTTTTATTGTTTATACATACAGAATATGAGATGAGAAACTTTAAAGGTAATCACACATTAATCACAGTTGCAATATTAGGAAAATTAGCTTCGATCGGGTCTGATCAGCAGTTCAATTATCAGCCCTTATGTTGGCTATGTCTCCTTCACTTCGTCGGTTTTTGAATGAAACGCATGACAAGAAATGTGAAATCTTTTTTCAGTACCTAAACCCAGACTTTGGTCTTCATATTTCTCATTTCGATATCTCGTGGCATTTACCACACTTTCAGCGCTTTTTCTGACTTTGATGTCATGTTTGAATCTTGACTTTTTGTCAGGCTGTAAGCAGCTCTGAAGGTGTTTCAACAGTAAAAGTCACTTTCAGAAAAACTCATCATCACATTCATATAAGCTGCTGCGTCTCCTCACTTGACGTTTACTTCTAAAGCGAACCGCATTCATGAATTTTAGATGCGTCTTGTTGGGAGGAGTTACACACTCATCGTCCTCTGCAGCTCCCAAACACCACAACCTTCCCTTTTTTTTTTTTTTCTCCTGCAGCTATAAACAAATCGTAAGCCAGCATAGTTGGAGGAAAATATGAGGGAAATATAATCCTTTTTACCCTTCTGCTGTTTTTTTTTTTTTTTTTTTCTGAGCTGGTGACACCTTCAAAGGCCTCACTTCCCTGCATGCCCACACTGAGCTGGTTGCAGAGGGAGCACTTACCAAATGAGAGAGCCTGTCTAAACAGCTGAGGAACAATTGCATTAATTCAGCGTACTCCGCCACCTCTGCGGATAGTTTGTTTGTATTGGATTACCCCATTGTTGCCTGCAATTCTCACTAACAAGCCTGCGGAGTCTTTCACCACAGTGCTTCAGATTATTTTTGTTTTGCTGTTGTCAAAGTGAGTGAGTGACTCTCTCTGATGGCATTTATCCCTTTCTTTGTCCTACATATGATCTGCATAAACAGCCACATGGATGAGTCAGGGAGTTGAAATACAAATCACCTTTTCTTTAACCTTTTTATTACTGCTCTACTTTCAGAAGCTCCCCGGTTCCCCCTCAGACGGTCATCCATCTAAAGCGGTGAACCCCGGTTTAATTAATTATGAATATGCAAATGTATGCTCACAGTGCCAGGATCTCCATTTTCATTTTCCTGGCTTTTTCCCTTCTCTGCCTCTTCTTTTCCCCTTTTCTCCCTTCATTTGCGGCCGCTCCAGGTGGATTTATTGTAAATTCAATTTGCATTAAGGTTCTAATTTGCTGACACCGTGCTTGAGTTCATTTTTTAAACCGTTATGCACCTGAGCACCCGGACCCCCCTCACCTTGTGCGCCCCCTCCCTGAACTCTGGGTGCATTTTGAGGGAGAAGATGGGGTGCTGCACATAGTAATGAAATTCTTACTAAGCTTCTAATTGGAGCAGAATAGGATGGCTTATTTGGAATCAGGAAAATGAACTGCTTGTTATCAGGCGGTTGGCTGTGGGATAAGGGAATTGCAGCTTGCGTGTTGAGGGAGTTGTTTTTTTATGTGTGCATTGAGTGGATCATAAAGCTGTGTTTGTGTGTATGCAGCTTAAGTTTGCCTGCATCGTTATATAACCAAAAAGAAGCTCAAATTGACCATCATCTCTTATTTAATTAGTTTCAAAGTTGAAAGTGTTGCTGACCTAAATACAGCTACTCTCTTTTTGCAGTGTTTCAATATGATTTATTTGGAGTTTTCATTATTTTTATTTATTTTTAAAGAAAGGGACACAGCTCTTAAATAAGGCAGTATTATATTTTTTAATCTTGTCTATTGTTTTTGCTTTATTGCTTCCTCTTTGACTGTTTTGGAGAGATGTCGGAGCAGTTTACATTTAGAGCAACTTAATAATTCATTATCTTTAGGCAGGCAGCTTGACTGCTGCAATAAATGACTCACTTGCCGTTGTAGATTTACAGTTTGAATAAGTTAATATGTGATTTGCAGTGCTGCTTTATTCCACAGTCTGCATTATAATTGGAGTTTTAATGTCAGGAGAATCTCCTCCCAGAGGTAAAATTGTTTTAAAATGGCTCATTTGAGACTGTTAGTCATCTTTCGTCTGGAGAGGAAGTAGAAATGATTGACTTGTGGGAGAGTCTGTGCTAATGGCTGGCATTCTCGATCAGTTAGTGTCATGAGTTTTTCCTTAGCGCTCCGGTTTAAAAAGACCCTTCACCACCACTGGCCATGCCGTCGTTAACATCACGTCTCAGCTTTGATGAGGCAGTGGGCAGTTTTAACAAACGCAAGTCATGCCAACACCTTTTTGTCTGTTTTAAATGTTAAAAATCAACACTTTTGTCCAGATTTCACCCACTTCCATATCGGCACAGTGACCATTCAACTTTCATCGGTCAGTGGTTTAATTGGCAGGACACTTTGGTAACACAGTTTTGCCAAGATTTCAAAGTGCAACAAAATTAGGCTGGAAAAATGCAGCATACTTTTGCCTTTGTAGTGCAGAGGCTGTGGACTGTACACCGTAGTTTTAGGCCGGCCACACACTAGACGCTTTTTTAATCTGAAATGATTTTAAAACTGTGAGAGACCACAGACTTAGGGACAATTTCCAAAGATTTTTCATCTTTAATCCTCTGAACGCACACACTAGAAAACTCAGCCAGACTGTCAGATCACTGGAGACCACACACCTGCCGACCTGCCTACGACCTCGCACGATCACGTGACTTCAGAAAAAAATACACGGATGTCTGTCGATACCGTCTTGCTGTCTCTCCACAACAGGCTGTCCTGACATGTGTTACAGGTGCAGCAAAAATCATAGCACAAGTGAAAGACTCGGGATGAAATCATGGCTGAAATTAAGTTAAAGTTGTGTTTATGGTTGTGAGTGGTGAAAGTACTATGATCTGGCTGTGACGCTACCTAGTGTGCTCACTCTCATTGGCTGTTGGGTGGGTGGGTACTCCGTCAGCGGCACTACGACACAATTTGGAGCAGTAAAACAATCGTGTTGACACCACACATGAGGATTATTCAGACAAATAGTCGTTTGCTACGAGGCTCCTCTCAGGATACGCCCCCCCTCGTTGGGGGAGGCAAATCTTGCCCCAAATCAGGCTTAAAATCCTGTAGTGGTGGCCGGCCTTAGAGACATCACTCATGGTTTTGAGAAGATATTTTGAAGCCAAAAGATGGTGGTCCAAATACTAGAACTATTCGGGTTTAAAGCATTTTGTAGTTGAACTCGTGTTACTTGGCAGCTTGGTGGAGGGGGGGGTTGTAACACCTGAATATGCATTTAAATGTGTTTTCTCTTTCATTTTGTAGTACTGTAACATCTAAACTGAACCTTCGACGTATGGACAGCGGGCTTCAAGCCTGTACCTAACCCTTGGCCTATGATCCTCTCAGATATATCTCCTACCCCAGTGCCTTAGCTTAAACCCTAACTTTTGGAATTTCACGCCTAAACCTAACCCTTTTGTTACGATCCTCTTAAATACATCCCTTACCTGTGTGCCTTACCCTGAACCAAACCATTTGGGAGATCATGACTAAACCTAACCACAGAGGTAAAGGCAAAGGCCAGAAAAACTTTGATAGAAATTTTAAGCCATATCACCCAGCCCCACCACAGACGATATCTTCAAAACGTATTGGTGCTGGCAGATATAAAAATTGCTGATGACATTTACAGCAGATATATCAGCAGAATGTTAGAATAAATTTGTGGCGTTTGAAGTAGAATCAGCAGACATACCTGAACTGAAGTTGTGTCATTATTATGCCCATTTCTTACTTTTTAAAATCATTTTTTATCACTTATTAACTCTTTGAAAAGGTTGACCAGTTTTATTTGATGCTTGTAAGAGCTCACTGTGTATTTGGTGCTGTTTGTAGCTCTCAGAAAGTTGTTTGAAGCTTAGCTTTGCTCTGTGTCTAAAACAAACAGCCGTGATGTTCTTTAATATAACAGAGATGTGCACATATTTGTATCACTACGGCTAAAATGAGTTTCTGATGGACGATATATGCCTCTGGTAAAGGATGTTGATTTCCCTTTACTTTACGTGAAACCAGCAGTGAGCGTTGAACATCTATTTTCGTGCAACATCATCTGCAACAGAAACGCCTTCATTTCCTGGTCCATAACATTCCTGATTGGCTCCATTCATCCGTTGAATCTCAGCTTTAGAACATAAGTTACACGGCAGCATTACTTCAACATGCATCAACAGTCTGAGCCCTGCAAATAAACCAATTATGTGCAGTGAACGGGGATTAAAATTTCTAAGGGAACATCCTGTTGCTAATTTTTTAACAAGTAAACATGCAAGCTTCGTCATGTCTGTCCTTAAGAAGAGGATAGAGCACATTTTAAATGTTGAATGGAGGCCGGAATGATGAGTTCTGATGCATTTCAGGTAGCAGGGAAATCTTAATGCTGATCAGCTTTAACAAGCCAGCATCAAGCAGATTTGTGACTCAAATCGAAACGTTTGATCTGCAATGGATTTATAGCTTCACTTTAATGCCGATATCTATTAAAAAGAGATTAGTAAATTATCGTTAGATTACTGCTCACAGAAGTTGGTGTGTCATTAGTACAGATGACATCCTGCCTTTTTTTTTCTCTCCTCATGGACTGATTGTCCTGAACAAATCAAAGCCTGCTGAAACGTAATTGGTCAGTACAGGTTGGACTATCTTGGGGGCTCGTCCGGGAGAAAGTTATACTAAACTAAACCTGTCTGTCAGTGAGAACAACAATAGTTTGTAAGACGTAGGGATTTATTTGGGTTAGTGTATATTCTAGTTTCAGCACCAGGCAGTGCTTCTGTGCTAATACTGTAAACAAACATTTTGACGAGATGTGCTTTTTCCGCGACCTAAACAGAGACAACACTGTAAAATCTCTGATACATGGAGCGCCATTCTCATTCTAATGGAGCTTATGATAGCCAGTGCTACCCTGAAATCTAATTGGTAGTTTGCCCTGTCATCTATTGACTAGCCATTTAAGTGAATCCAATCACTAAGCACATCTTTACCTACCAAATAATAGCAGGGGCGTTTATTTGTCTCAATCACTGAGCAGACCAGGCGTTTGTGTGGGACTAGGCAGCTATTTGGAACAGGCGTTTAATTCCTTTCTCACAAAAACCTTGCTTAAGAAAAAAAGGAAAAATATGGTAAATTTAATCAAACTATTTATTTACACCAGTATGAATATCACCTTTACATTTTTAAGAAAAGATTACAGTACCGTAGTACTTCTTCTGTCAACTCAACACTCTCTAAACACTTTAAATACTGGTAAGGAACTAAACAAACACAAAGCTTATACTGGTGAGCAAGGTAAAAGGTAAATAATATGGGGCGCCGGTAGTTGAGTGGTTAAGGCGCTATTTACGCAGGCGACCCGGGTTCGAATCCGGCCCGTGGCACTATTTCCTGCATGTCTCTCCCCGCTCTCTTCCCTGTTTCCGACTCTATCCACTGTCCTATCCAGTAAAGGCAAAAAGGCCAAAAATAAATCTTAAAAAAAAAAATTTTAAAAAAAGCCAAAGGCTGAACAATAACAGCCAAATCCTGGATGTACATAAGCAACTTGTTTCCTGAATTCCCAGTAAGCATGGGTCATAAGCTCCCGTTAAGTCCCTGCCCTTTGTACACAACGCCTGTCGCTACTACCAATTGGTTGTTTTAGGTAGGTCCTCGGATCGGACCCGCCGGGGTTGGTCACGGCCCTGGCGGAGCGCCAAGAAGACAATCAAACTCGACTATCTAGAGGAAGTAAAAGTCATAACAAGGTTTCTGTAAGTGAACCTGCGGAAGGATTATTACCAAACGCCACGCGGGGCCCGGGGGAAACCCCAACCCCCGACGGTACGCTGTTGTCTCTCGAGGCTGTGGCCGTGGGGTCTCCTCCACTGCTGCAGGCACAGTGGGCCGGTGCGCGCTTGTGCGGCGCTGATGGTTGTGGGCGGCCGTGGCGGGTAAATTACACCCGGCATTTATTTGGAATGGGCAGTTATTTATCAAAATGTACTGCTACACCCGGCGGTTAATTGGGACCCGGTGATTAAAGGGAACCTGGCTATTATTTGGTATTTCACGGTTAATTCGACTGGATTTACTTACTTCGTTATCATCAGAGTGAGGGATCTGAAAGTGGCTCCATCATCTGTGTCATTTTCCTGAACCAGGCAGTAAAAGAAACACCATCCCTCACTGGCTTTCTAACTGAAATCTTTGAAAAGTGTTGAATATACTCTATGAAAACTGCTCTAATAAAATACTGCACCACAGAGAGTTAATATCAAGGACACAGCAAACAATATCTGCCTCACTTAGTCATTCAAAGTTAGAGTTTTGCTAAATCACCCTTTTGGAAGTGTTACAGCCTCTTAATATGTCTTATTCTGACTTTCAGTTTGGCTATTAATGAAAACTGTGTCCAAGTGTCAGCTTAAATTATGTGTTTGGTGCTCTTTTGATGTTCAACTACTATTTTATCCTTGAATTATTCATCAAATGACTTTTATTTGGTGGATCATTTTGGCAAGATGGAAACTTTTTATCACATTCTGCCAATAAAGACTGGATTCGAGCATGGCTGTTTATTTTTAATTGGAGTTTGGCTCTGATTTTAGACGGTTCTATCTGAAAAGTCAGATTTCACACTTTTAATGTGAGTTAAGAGCATTCGCTCTACCTGTGACACTCTCTCGCGTTGTGCTATCACGTCTTCAAATCAAAGCCGGCAACACGAACAGGCAGCGGCGTTTTCAGGAAGCTGTCGTCACCCTCCCCCATGTCAGCGTCTGAACGCTGTCACAGAGAATGAGTGCAGTGCATCATATTATCCCCTTTGTAATTGAATTGTAGCTGGAGGTAGGTTGGTAATCAGTGTACAGCAGGTAGTTTTCGTTCCAGTGTTTGACAGTAATGTCCTCTAATGGGAAGCTCTGGCTCCTCTCCTGTTCCAGGCCACTAGGTTTCCCAGGATCCCTGGCTGCCTGCTCTTGTGTGACTGCAGTGTCTGTTTGTGTGCATACTGAATATCCTTCAAGGTTTCAGGATCTTATTTTTTAATGTCGACCTTGAAGACACTGCCTCACTGTGCACCCTTGTTGAAATATTGGTGATTGCCAATGGTAAAGTGATTAAGAGCGCTGGCATCTTTTTGGGACCTTCCTGTCCTTGTAATCTGCAGCTCGAATCATTCCTCCATCATAATTTTCTTCCTCTCTCTTTGAACTGCCGGCACAGCCTCCTCTCACCCTCCCACTCTTCTGCTCGAGGACTGAATAGCTCAGAGATAGAGGACGAGCGAGAAAGAGAAGGAGATGACGCTCTGATTATCCCGGTAGTTAACAGTGTGGGAAAAAATGAGAGACAAAAAATAAGGTCAGAGTTGACGTATGAGAGCTGACACCAGTGCCCATCAGGACGGCGCCCGCTGCTTGCTTTGTTACATATTCTCGCCATCTTATCATTTCACAGACGGCTGGCGCACAGCCTGATGTGACAAGGCTTCTCTATCCATCTGGGCACGCTCTATTTTCACCAACGCTCATTTCGCCGGGGCACCGGAGCACAACGCCCAAATGGTGTGTCGGTGTCTGTAGTGGACCGGCGAGGGTCTGAGTCACCGGCTTAGCGCACCCACACCGCCATGATACAGCACAGAATAACAGGCTGACAGGGCTGCCAGCGGAGGCAGCGAGGATTGTGTGTGGCCTGTTTTTTTGTGTGTTCACTGTGTGTATTTTGTACCTGTGTGGGTGGGTGAGAGCGTGTGGAAAAATGTCTTCTCCACACTCTGGTCCTATGTGCGCAGTCATGTCTGCAATGCAGCACTCGGCCGTGTTTTTCAGAAGTCAGTATTGTTTATGTTGTGTGTCTTGACGCCTCCCAAGGCTGTTTGTTAGATGAGAGGATTAGTGGAGCCTCTGGGAACAGAAGGATGATTTTCTGATTATATAGTGCTCTCTCTGGAGGAGACACCCCTGCCATAACAGGATCGCTTTTACATCTGTTCCTTGTCAAACGGTCCCCTGGAACAGGCACGGATCAGGAGTAAACATATGGATACAAGTCAATTTTCATAGTCTGATCGCCCAGGAGAATCAAAATGCCGCTCAGGAGACATAATCACCTCTTTTTAAGTCAGAGGAGTCATCACAGGCTCGCACACTGAGCTGATCCAATGGGATGATCAGACACTTTGTCTGATGTGGTTGTAGATGAGTGTTGGCTGGCAGATATAATATGAGTGCTATTGAGCATGAAAGGGAAAACAAGGCTAATCACTTATATAAAGACAAACAGGCTGATTTGCATTCTGCTTTGAAGAGTTATGTTTTAATGCAGTCGAATATTCCCGTAAAAAACAGCAGCATGTGAAGGCCACTATAATTTCCATTAAAAGGAATATGAGAATGTACATCCACCATTTCTGTTCTTTAGAGCAGTGGTACTCAACCCAAACTAAAGGTGCCACTGTAACTGAAGATGGTTGAACACAGCCATGCACATTCAAGAACAGTCATGTGCAGACAAGGCTGCCCATAAGGGCGAATAAATGGGTGAGCTTTCTGGGACCCAGCCAAACTGGGGGCCACTCTTATCAAAGAAAAAATATCTTTTTTAATCATTTGTGTAGTGAATAGCATTCCTTTTGTTAAAAAAAATAATTAAAATGGGTTAAAAATTGCAAAAATGGGTTATTAATGGCAAAAAATAGAGGAAAAGGGGGTGAAATTGGAACTTAAAAGTAGATGAAATGGGTTAGAAGTGGCAAAAATGTGATTAAAATGGCAGAAAAAGGCAAAAATGGGCATATATAGCAGCAAAAATGAGTTAAAAAGTGGCTGAAAATGCTTCAAATGGGCAAAAAATGGTGGAAATGTGTTGAAGTGGGATGAAAAATTGATTAAAAACTTGCAAGAAGTACTAACTGAGAAAGAAAATAGAAGCAGATATTGGGAGAAATTGGTTAAACTGGCAGAATTGGGCATATTAGATAGTGAAATGTGGTTAAAACTAGAAAAATTGGGCGTAAAAAAGTGGTAAAATTGGGTTTAAAGCGCCAGTAATGGGAAACGTTAAGCCTAAGTGGCAAGAATTGGTTTAGAAGTGGATAAAACAGGAAGAAAAATGGGCTGGAAAGGGTAAAAAAATGGGCAAAAACAGGTGTTAACTGGCAAAAATGTGTTAGAAGTGGTGGGAAAAAATGATGAAAATGTGTTTATATTTGGCAAAATATGTGGCATAAGTGGCAACAGTGTAATTTAAAAAATATTCTTCTTTTTTTTTTTAGGGAATCTGGAGAGCCCCTTTCAGTGTCTCACGACCCCAAAGAGGGTCCCAACCCCAAGGTTGAGAACCACTGCTTTAGAGTTCCTCCATTTTGCACCGTGCATTCCTCAATGCTGACAATATCAGCATAAGAAATGCTACCATAGAAAAGCAAATCAGGCTTGACTGACAGTAGAGTGTTGTGCATAAACAGCACCAAAGTGGCCACTTTGCACCTTATTTGCACAAATCTGCATTTGAATTATGATGCCAACCTTATGAAAGAGTCTTTAACCATCACAAGAATAAGCACAATCAGGAGATTAGACTTGTGTTGTGTTTGTGTAGAATGTTTTGCAACTAGAAAGTGAATAAAGAGACATACATTTTTTTTATTGTCAAATCCTGTAAATATGATGGATTTATGAACAGAAGAGCATAACAGGAAGATGATGGGACTCATTTTTTCTTGATTGCACTCACTGTGTGATGAAAATGCAAGTGTGATAAATGCCACACCTGGATGCAGGCTGATGGTCTGCATAAGTGATTCTCAAATGGTGGTGTGCCTGAGGGAGTTATACAACCATGCGTCATTGCATCTATACAACTAAGATACGATAACAAGTGTTAGAGGCTATTCATGTTGCTGTGTTGGAAAATGGGGGGTGTAAGGGCCTTGTATTAATGACAGCCAAGATGATGTGCAGGAAAAACTGCTGTAAGATTAGCCTCAAGTTGCCTGGAGCATCATAGTGGTGTATCTGTGACTTCAGCAGCGTCACTTGTCGCCTGAATGCTTTTACATGCATGAGACACACTGACTCTGCATGCACAGTGCTCAGCTCTTTGACTGCTGATGGTGATTTCAGACTTGAAATGTAGATCAGTGGTTTTTGGATTGCACTCAGCAATGTAGAGGTGGCCAAAAGAGAGGGTTCTAATGTTGATTATTGAGCATTGTGCACATCACCTAACCTTAACCCTGAAGCTCAACATTATAAATACAAAGCAGGTTTCCACATTTCGCCCTCTTAAAGCATGAAAAATCACAGACTCTGAAGGTTTGTCAAAATGAAACAATGGAATTTGCTGCATCATATCATCTGTGCACTTTCACTTCAGCTGCACAAACTGCCATCTCTCTCTGCACCAGCTGGTATTTCTTATCCCTGTTTCTTATTTGCATGCCATATTTCCTTTGCACTGCACCCTGACTCGTGCAATCTGGCTCAAATGTCTGCCAACTTTAGAGTGAAAGGTTTTCCTCTCTATCCAGGAGCTTCTGCTGTACCCTCTGGCTCATTGTCTTGCTGAAAAATAAATCTTCTCCGAAGCACTGAGTAAGATTGTCCTCCAGGATTTTGCTGCATTAATTTACCCCTCTACATTTACAAGCCTTACAGGGTCCAGCTGCTGAGAAGCATCCCCACAGCATGAGGCTGCCACAACTGTGATTCACAGGAGAGGTAGAAGTGTAATTCAAGCTTGGCTTTTTCCTTAGTGTTAACCTTAAGGAAAGAGAACCTTACTCATTTCCATGTATCATTAATATTTTAGTGGCACACAAGTGATAGAAAGTTGGAAAGATTCCGGTTTACTTAAATTTAAGATTTACTTTTATCCGGTGCATTTAGCAACAAATGCTGAATGGAACTTCTGTTAAGTGAGTGTGCTGACATTTTAAGACAAGATCGGACAATCTTCAAAGTCTGCTTAAACTGACTGGTAGTCAAACTGGTTTGAAAAGTTGCAGAATGACGCATATCTGTTGTCGGTGCAGACATCTGCTGCCTTCATCAGCTGTGACAGTGAGAAACAGCTTGTACCTGAGCAATCTCTGCCAACTCCTTCTCGTGCATGTGTTTATTTTTCTTTCCTTATTCTCTCCCCTGCGAGAGTTCACCTCGGTGAAGTCAGCCTCGTCCCATCAGCTCCCTCTCCGTGCTCCCTGTCCCCGTCAGCTTTTAACCCGTGATTGGTGACAGCAGGCGCAGCTCTCTCTGGAGCCCTGTGTCCAATCAGGAGGGCCGAATCTCATCCAGATGGGGGATGCCGGTAAAGATTGCGGGGCCGTGTTTATTTTGCGATAGGAGGAAAAAGTGTTTCTTTTCCTCCACAACCACATATGAGTATTTGCATATAAATGACAGCCCGGTGGCTGTCAAAGAAGAGACGGAGTTAGGGGGAGACAGGGAGGGAGAGAGATGGCGACAAATGAAGATGAAGTGTCATGACAGTAAAGTGCAGGCGAGACAGGCAGAGATAGAGCTGTTTTATCTGCTTGTGAGGGACGGAGGAGGGTAAATGTCATTGTAATCATGAAATAAGCTGGGCAGCTGCAAAAATACCAATCTACTAATCTATGTTTAATCAAGAATTTCAACTTTAACCAAAGAAATCACGCTAAAGTAGACTTTCTTTTCTTTTAATATTGAAAAACATTCATAATATGTGAAATAATGAGTTCTTTGTGTTCCTAAAAGAGGCAGCATCACCAAAAATTAGTCAGAGCCAGAAAGACCGCAGTTTGTAAGATTTAATTCAAGATTAAGTCAAATTTGGATGTCTGTAGTCATTTAAGATCCTGAGAGGAAATTCAGCTTGTTTTTTTTTTTTTTGGAATAAATTTTAAGTCATTGCATATTTATGACCTCTAAAGCAAAACACACAATTATTCGTTGTCATTAATACTGATTATTTCTTTATTATTTTAAAAACTACCATTAAAAATAGCTATTTTTTTCTTTTTTTTAAACATTTTTTACTGCAACGATTCATGTTGACTGTTAGAAGGAGGCAGGATGTAGTTTTTTTAATCAGAAAACTATATTTTTAATAATTACTGCTGTCAAGGACTGAGGAACCTCATGTGGTAGGATAGGTAGTTTCCAGCTACCTGGCTAACTCGCATGAACAGAGGCCGTTTTGGCATGTGATAGATCATGTAACTAATCAATAGGGCACAGGGGACATAAATGTGATTAGGGGTATCTTCAACGAGTGGTTATCCTTTCATTAGGGCCCATTGTGTTGAATGCAAAGTTTACCTTTCTTAAAGGGATTTCAGTTTTAGACAGGTTGCTTGTAAGTCAGAGAGCTAAGATTTAAGGTTAACATTCATGGCAAAATACAGAGGCTGTAAAAGTATTAACCTCTTTAGATGTTTTACCCTTTTATTGAGTTAATAAATCAACTGGGATCATTTTAATTTGGCTTTTTTGACCAAAAAAACCCTCTGCTATCACAGTTTTTCTTGCCCTTTTCATATGTCTAAGGTTAGGTTTGGGCGCGAAATCCCAAATGGTTAGGTTTAGGGTAAGGCAGTCCGGTAGGGGACGTATTTGAGAGGATCCAAGGGTTAGGTATAGGCATAAAGCCCGATATCAATAAATCGAAGGTTAGGTTTAGGCATGAAGCCCACTCCAGTAGGGGACATATTTGAGAGGATCCAAGGGTTAGGTAGAGGTGTGAAGCCAAATGTTCATACATTAAAGATTAGGTTTAGGCATGAAGTCCACTATCAGTAAATCTAAGGTTAGGTTTAGGCATGAAGCCCACTGTCCATACGTCAAAGGTTATGTTGTGATATTACAGTATTACAAAATGAAAAGAGAAAACACATTTTAATACTTATTCAGAAGTTACAACTCCCTTTTCCCCTTAAAACAAGCCTGCAAGGGGGACAGGTGGCCTAATGGTTTAAGGCGTGCCCCATGTACGCAGACAGCCCGGGTTCAAATCCGGCCTGAGGCCCTTTACCGCATGTCTCTCCCCCACTCTCATCCCTGTTTACAACTCCATCCGCAATCCTCCTCTATCAAATAAAGGCACAAAAATGCCCAAAATAAACCTTAAAATAAATAAATAAGCCTGTGATTCTATACTGAACTCATGTCTGAGCACTAGGTTACAGAAAAGTGATTATATGAATCTCGTAGTGTTCAGTTCCTTATAGCTGCAAATGTGGTAGTAAGTTTCATTTCTCTCCTGCTGATGTACAGAGGCCATCAAAAGTATTCAACCTGGGGATGTTTACACTTTTATTGATTTTATAGACCAATCATGGTCAATGTAATTTGGCTTTTTGGAAAAGAAAACACTCTTTAATGTTAAGGTGAAAACAGATTTCTACAAAGCAATGGCATTTAGATAAAATATGAAATGTAAAATAGCTGACTACATAAGTATTCACCCCTTTCAAGTCAGAATTTGGTACATGTCTGTGTGGATATGTCTCAATCAGGCTTGCATTCTTCTTTGCTAAACTGCTCAAGCTCTGTCAGGTTGCACAGGGATCAGGTGTGATCAGCCCTTTCCAAGTCCAGCCACTAATTCTCTATTGGATTGAGATCTTGGCTTTGACTCGGCCTCTCCAGAACATTCCCCTTGTTCTCTTTAAACCATTTCTGTGTATGTATCGGCTCATTGTCTTGCCAGAAAATAAATCTTCTCCTGCAGATTGAACAAGATTGGCTGAATCTCAAACTCCTCCCTAAAACCTGAGCCCTCATTCACTTAACTGACTGCACCTGGAAAGTGGTTGAGTGAGTGAGGCTGCAAGGGCTCGAAGTGGTAGAAACAGGAATGGGGCAGCCCTTTGTTTTTTTGTTGACAGTCAGCATCCTGCAGAGCTTAAAACAAAGATAAAAACAAGCTTGCCTCACCTACAGACCTGTTTCCTCAGTGGATGAAGGCTGTTTTATATAATATACTTACAGGGAAAATACGTATTATTTTTGCAACGTCCACCCCTTTTTGCACCTTCCATGTTAATTGTTTACAGTTTTGCTCTTTTCACTTCACTTTTATAGGGTTTACCGGCAGGCATCCCACGTTAATCCCTGTCATATGTCACAATGCAATGAACTATGGGTAATTCCCTCACGCTAAGTCTGCAGAGATGCCCACTCACGGAAAGGGTGCTTGAAAGGCTCAAAAAGTCAGCGAGAGATCCCTCACGCACTTTATGATTTGACAGTAGGACAGCCCTAAACCCTCACAGATTTTGGAGGAGCGCACCTCAAAGTCAGTGAGTGTGTGAGTGTGGACATTGGGATCGGGCCAAAGTCAATCGAGCCTTCCAGGGCTGACTGTCAAGAGGCATCTCCACAGCATGATGCTGCCACCAACATGCGGTAACTGGCTGGACCTTATGTATTTGACTTCATAGAGATCTGTTTTCACTATGACATTGAGAGATTTTTGTCAATAAAGGCAAATTATTTTGACCATAAGTGATTTATAAAATCAATGAAAGGGCAGCTTTTCATAGGCACTGTATAATCAGAATGCACACTATAACCCTAGATTATGGGGACATCTAATGTCAGATAACAGCATGGTTTCTTTTGTTAACTTCTGGATCAAAGTGAATGCATGGAAACTGTGGAGCACGCATAGAAAGGTGCAGAGATGCAAGAATAATCATATCTCCAATCTTATTATCTCGCTTCAAAAGTCCATCTTTGAGAAATTCAGCTTAGTACTATTTCTGTTGGACTTACATGGGTTTCTTTCCTTTTAAAGTCCAGTTTCTAGTGAACAAACACAACAGATCAAGCCTGCTAACTGCATGGTAACGTTCTGACTCTTACAAAAACAAGCTCCTAAATGTTGGATTACTCTCTGAGCAGTCATTCTGCTCTGCAGTTTCTGTCTGATTATTTATGGATGCATGTTCACACCTAGGTGCTTAGACACATTTATGTCCCCATATGGCCATTAACTTTGGTCATTTTAGCATTTGCACAGTTCGTATTGTTGCAGTTCCTTTACACCAAGCTCCTTAATTTCCTCCTACATTTTTGTAAATGGATAACTCCTGTCAGCACAAGAGCAAGGTCCAAGTCTTCCAGCTCCAGAGGTCCTAGGATGTGTGTGGGACGATCCTCTCACATGCAGAGGGCCGTGGCTGATTGCTTTATTGCCTGATGACTCATTCTCTTTTTCAACCTGCTGGAGGTCCTTCAATCATGCAGGTAATCTCCTCCTGCATGCAGGCAGCCCAGAGGTTACCTTTCCCACACACCAGAGCCTTATTCCTCTTAATTGAGACCCGCTCTGCTGCGACAGCGTTTTCACAAGGTGGAAAATGGCAGGTCAAGAATCCGAGACATCTTTTTTCCCTCTCGTGCCTCCCTGTAGCTGTGAAGTTGATAAGTTCCTCCAGGGACTCTGGAGCCAGGCCAGCTAAGACACTAGACTTCATGAGGGCAAGTAAAGGTTGATGTTGCGTCACCTCATAGATTGTGTGTGTTTGGACGCGCGTTCCAGTGATTGTGTGTTTATCCAATCAGGCTGGGTCTAATGTATGCACGCCTTTCTGATTGAATTACGCTGGAGCTTTTATGGAGAAAAATGGTAGCAAACCATCTCCTTGAGTGCTTATGAGAGAACACACACTTTGCAAGAGTCTCTGTGGTGACCTGACTCAATCTGCATACGATTACCCCTCAGCAGACCTGTAACCCGATTTATGAGCCGATCACCTCCTCTCAGAGAGGGACACGCTCTCGTTCTCATGTGACAGTAAAAATGTAACATGGGCACGATGACATAACATTTGTTTAGCTTTATTGAGGTGGCCTTTAAACCTGAAATGCATTACAGTTTCTTTTTATGCATCTGTTATACACTGTTTCAGCTCTCGGCTGCACACAAGATCGACCTTTTTCATTACATTTTAGACTACTCTGCCCAATATAAGGCAGCTACGGTAGCGTCTATATGCAGTCTAAAAGCATCCACATGTTTATCAATTCAGATCAAACTCCATTGGATATGTGGGAAATGCCTTGAAGCTGATTTCCAGGGGGATCCATTTAAGACTGAGGGTCAAATTAAAACAAGAAATAGTGTTTCCCTGCAAGGAAAGGCTTTGAATTAGTGAACATGTTTATATTTACACAGTACAATTAGCTTTAAGGCTCCAAAGACCTTCTCTGTGTGAGTCCTGCTTGTCTTGACCTTGGTTTTAATGCACACAGTTGTCTTTGTTTTCATTGAGAAACCTTGGACTGTACTTTTTACAGCTACTTTTTGATACAGCATACATCCCCATAGTAAGATCGTTTCAGCTAAATTTCCCTGTATGTTTCTCTCTCTGGTTAATGAATGTCCTTGGTTGCTTACATGCAAACAAATGTTCTAAATATGGAGCTATTGTTGTTCGGATTACTTGCAAATGCATGAATAGACCTCCAAATGCATACATAGCTCAACTAATCCATGCATATATCCATAAATGTGTACACAGTTCCACAGATTCTGAAATGGGTAAATTGATCTGTAAGTATGTGGAGCAATCTCTAAATGTATAAAAGGCTGTAAAAATCTTTGTGTTTGTGCTCTAAAAACTAAGACTAGAGATTTACATCCTTTTCTGTTAAGACCCAGTTAATAAATACAGAAACAAGATAATGTGAAATGTATAGAAGCCCATTTACGCCAGATAAAAAAGAAAAAATGGGAAAGTAAGGCAATTCTTGAGAAAAAAAAATTCTAAGTCGTAATTATGAGATACAAATTATGACTTTTTTTTCTATAATTATGACTTTTTTCCTCAGAGTTATGACTTTTTATCTGATAGTTATGACTGGGGCTTAATAATTTTGGAAAATAATCTAATTACGATTCTTTTCCCCCAATATTGCAATTGCGATTTGACATGCGATTATTCCTTAAATCTCTTTATTCCTGAACAAGGGTTGAACAGTTCTTTAAAAGTGTCTAATTCTGATGATTCTCACTTGTATTGCAAATAGGATAGGAATTATTGCATTGAAGGGTTTCTGTCATTCTTATTTTTAATGAGAAAAAAGTACAAAAATGAAGAGGGTAGGATTTTTTGTAGACTTTTCTAAGAAAATGGCACCTGAATGGTTGCATGATATTTCATGCATAACATCTCTGCTGCAAAAAAAAGGTTTGAAACTGGTATTCTGACACAAAATACAGGTCAAAGAAATATTGCACCTTTTGCGATTTTAAAATTGTAATTGCGATTTCATCTAGATTTTTGATTAATTGCCCAGCACTAGTTATGACTTTGGATTCCTTCTTTTTTTTAAATTGCCTAACTGCCACATTTTTCTTTTTTAAATGGTAGAAATGGGCTTCCATAGAAATGGACCAATGCTATGTAAATGAAGTGGTTGAATGCAATTAAAAGAATACAAATAAAAATGTATATCAGCAAAATATAAACAGATGTATATGAAACAGACTGGGTGAAAAAGCAGTGTCAAACTAGGGATGCACGATATTATCAACCAGATATCAGTATCCGCAGATATCAGAATTTTTGCTGATATTTACATCCGATATTTTATGCATGCATATCAGCATATATCAACTGTAACTGTCATGTATACTAATAAATCAGTGGAGTTTTAGCTGGACCAACAGACCTATGTAGGTTCAGGTCTTTTACTTTATTAGTGGGATGCTGAGCATCCACACTATTTATAATCGTATCAGCCATTTTGTTTATTATTATTCTTCCACGCTGGCTATCTCCTCCTTCATACTTTGTTGTATCAACACCATTTAAACTTTAAAAAATTCAGTTTCTTCGTCATTCAACTGCTATGACTTTTCTCATTTCTAACTTTTACAATTTTAAAAATAAAATCATTGTTATGCTATTTTAAGCTATTTCTATGCTTTTTCAGCCATTAAATTCATTTTTTAGCTACTTTTAGGCCAAAATCAGCTATTTTTATGCTATTTTCAGCTATTTTAAGGCTACTCTCAGCTATTTTAAGGCTATTTTCAGCTTTTTTAGGCTACTTTCAGCTATTTATATCCTTTTTTGGGCTATTGAATGCCATTGTTAGTTACTTTTATGCTATTTTAAGCTATTTTATGCTATTTTCAGCTATTTTTGTGCTTTTGGCTATTTTCATCAGTTCTTCCACAATTTAGCTCTCAGCATCCCCATGCAATTTCAGCTGAAATTGCAGTTTTGATCTAGTTCATTCTCATTCTTTAAATTTTAAGTATGTTTTTTAAAAAGTTGTTTTTAATCCTCAAACCTACAATTCTTTCCAAAGGACTGAATTTTTAGTTATGTAAAGCAAACTTAAATATATGTATCTATATCAGTATTGACTAAAATGAATCTGTAAATATCAGCATATTGGATATCACCATAATCCAATATCATGCATCCCTAACTCATAGGTCAGGATTTCAATATCAGTTAAAAATAATAACCTGCATCTCTAAAAAGAGTTGAAAAACACACAAGTCATCAGCTACAACAAAGGTGAGCCTCTCAGTGAGCTCTCTGATTATACATGACTTCTGCAACATTTGTAAAACTATTTACTAAGATCTGTTTGGGTTTTATCTCCCTGAGCTCAGGCTTTCAGGCTGGCCTTGGCTGTCTGAAGTCCGTCCAGTCTTACAGGTGTTATGTTGTCTTGAATTGAGGAGTTATTTCCATCTTACCGATTGCACGTATTATTATAATAATGTCTCCATAGACAAAGGCTGTTATCACACACGGTCTCCTGTGTTTTACACAGCTGTACTGTTGAGACAAACATGACAAACATAAAAGCAAGGCAGGCCTGACAAATAGCCCTGTCTTTGTTTAATGGCCTGGTTAAACCGGGATATGGAGGACCCCATTTTGATATGGTGTCAGTGAATGTTTCTCTATTAAACCCTGATTTCCATACAGAGTGACGCACAAACATCCATTCTGTGATCATGTGCCAAAACATGACGACTGACAGATAACACTCCACATTTTTTTCCCACTGACAAACAGATTGTCGGACACATTCAGGGGCCGTGACTGAGGAATTACCCCTCTTCACTGGCCGGTCGTGTGCATCACAGCCGCGAACGTTGCGTCTGTTGATGTCCCTCTAGCTGAAGAGCTGCTGGAGTCTTCGTTATCACTCAGCAGATTGGCCAATTCCCTCACCAATTGTGATGCAGCAGAATGGAAATCTGGTGAGCAGGGAAATGTTAATCGAGTTCAATTAGGCTTTGTAGCATGTTTGTTTCCTGCCAACAGATTATGCAGAATCCCCACCCCCACTTACTGAAGTGAACGATAACCCTCCTTCAGCGGGCAATCAGAGGATAGGTGGAAGATAACAGATACTGGCGTTGGAAGGCTGCTTGTGGCGCTTTGAGAGATAAATTCAGAAACCCTTTGAAACTGTTGGGAGAAGTTTGGCCTTTAAAGGGAAATTAATTTTAGATATTCTATGCTTGTGTTTTTTGTTTAACTTCTTAGTGAAAGTGGGAATATTTTCAAAACTAAAAAGCCTCAGGGTTTCTACCAGCATCTTTTATCTGTTCAAAGAGTCACTATTTCACTTTTTTATCACTTTTTCATCACTTTTTGTCAGTTTCAATTGTCATGTTATCAGATGTATGCTAATATGTATGTAATTCAATTATTTAGTTCAAAGATTTGAACTCCACATGAGTTATTTCATGTTTTACCAAACCAGAAAATATGTCATTCATGGGATGATAACGAGCACGACTGTGGCAGCAAATCTGCAGCAGTCGGACATCAAAATCCACTTTCTGTTCGGCTGTGCAAATACAGAAAAAAATCAGAGAAATAAGTGAATGAGTTTTTTCTAGTGTTGATGGGAAAGGAAATGACAGAGCCAGGCTGTGTGATGTTTGGCAGCGATGCACTGACGGTGTTTTTTCTGGTCTCAAATCCAGTCTGGGTCGCCAAACTGAAAGCACTTGTGAGTAAATTTGTCCGTTTCTTTTCTGTCTGGGCTGGCAGAATATGTTAAGGTTGCAGAAAAATGATTTATTGGTCGACTGGTAGGGGGGTTTGGAACTTTAAATGCTTTTTGAATTTATCCAGTCAAGTATTCAGATCATTTATAAAACCTGGATATTCTTACTGATACATGGAATTAATAAAAACACAAGCCTTAAGTCTGTCCAATCTTTAATCTGGATATAAACTCCAACTGTGTGCTTTGTATTAAAGATGAGTGTATGACAATGCAGAACTCCCTGTGCTAATGTTTGAATCAGAGTGACTCTGTGACTGTTGAGTCATCATTAGAGTGACTCTGTGACTGTTGAATGGTCATTAGAGTGACTCTGTGACTGTTGAGTCGTTATCAGAGGGACTCTGTGTCTGTTGAGTGGTCATCACAGTGACTCTGTGACTGTTGAGTGGTCATCAGAGTGACACTGTGACTGTTGAATGGTCATTAGAGTACCTCTGTGACTGTTGAGTCGTTATCAGAGGGACTCTGTGTCTGTTGAGTCATCATCAGAGTGACTCTGTGACTGTTGAGTGGTCATCAGAGTGACTCTGTGACTGTTGAGTGGTCATCAACATTACTCTGTGACTGTTAAGTGGTCATCAGAGTGACTCTGTGACTGTCGAGTCATCATCAGAGGGACTCTGTGACTGTTGAGTGATCAGCTTTGATATCAATTTGCACTTGAACTTGAACTGACAATCCTCTGGTTCCCAAGAGAATGTGCCATACCCAGAATTAAAAGAATATCTGGATTCTTAATACCACTGAAGAAATAAATTAGTAGAAAAGTTAAAATAACCTAAAGGGGATTTTAAATTGAAACATATACTTTTAAATTTGAAAAAGTTGTTTTTATATAGCCAAACCTAAAAACCGCTGTGGGACCAGTTTAACAAGAACGTGACATATGAGGGGCAAAAAGACCTCCGAAATGTTTGTTAAGAGGAAGTGAGCTTTATTATGAAAATAAATCACATTCAAGGCAAGAAAACAACACTCCTCTCAGACAACGGGGGCCCTAAAACCTCTTTTTTCTTTCTGTGTCATTTAATTAGTGATCAGGATGCATCAATACATCTGTTAACATCAGCATCAGCCACGCTGGCTGTGATGTTGACAAGTTTTCCATGTGGTGAGTCCCCAGAACCCACAGGTGGTGATCTCATGGACATCAAGCAGGTACCCAATACAGTTTTTGTCCCTTGAGACATTATTTTTCCCAAGATTCATATAAATGAAATCGCTCCCAATTCACGATAAAGTGCACTACAGTGAATACGCCATTTTGTAGTGGTGGCTGGATTGTACAGCTCTGTGACTTGGAAGTCTCAAAGACTGAACTGCATCTGTTTAGATTTAACTGCTCTCTAGTTTGGGGAATCAGCACCAATAAAATCCACTTCAGTCATGAGCTGAATCCTGCATGCTTTGGCTATGCTGTCCATGACTTCTGTATCCAAATATCTGTCTGATAAAACTGTATAATAAGGCCTAATTTTATTTTCATGTGCTTTGGTGTTCATCCATTATTCATAGAGTTATAGTTACGTAATAGAATTTTGGAGTTGGGGTATTTACAGAGGTTAAGAGTGTTGGTCTAACGTAATTTGGGTCAGGTGGGGAACTGGGGCCGGCTAAGTAAATTTGCTGTCCATCACTCTGAGCTGTGTTGATCTTTAGTCTGGATGTGAACTGCAAATTAACACTAGGCAATCACTGTAGCATTAGCTATCTGTATAACAAAGCTCACTCTCCATTTTCAGTTGTATTGCTGCTTTGTTGCAGTAAAGTTTGTTGTTATTTTGCTATTTCACACACAACCAGCTAGATGTACGCCTTCTTTAGTGACTGGGACTGGAATGGAGTTTCCACCAGTACAGTATTGGCACCATATCCCGGTGCACATCCCTAGTTATATCATTCATCTGCATTGGAACTATCTCATCTGGTGCAGTGTGAAAATTCAGTCTTGCATTAGACATGCTCACTCTAGGCTGTATTTGAGCTTGCGCATAGCTGGTCCATCTCAAGTCTTTTACATTTCTGCATATATAAGAGCCTCAGAGATTTTCAGGAACAGCCGAGCTGAGCCGATACTCCATGCACATTTTTTCCAAAGTAATCTTGTTCTCTGTTTGATCATCTGCCTGCTTCCCTGACCTTTCGCTCGCGCACCCCTGCTGTTTTCATTCGTTGTGAGAGTAAAAACACTTGAGAGTCTCAATTAGGACACATGATTAGAAGTGAAACCGTCTTGGCTCCGGTTGTCTTACCTTAAGCCTTCAAGTTATTACCGTCCACAAACTAATTAGCAAGTTCTAGATAAGCGAGGGTAGACCCCGTGGTTGCCATCGCAACAGCGAGACATAATCACAATGAAAGGATTGCTGCGGTGAGTAGCTCTCCAAGCATACACAGCCCACTCCAGCATTTGTATTTGTTTAATTTGGCTTGGGGTGAATCACTCTTTGTATCTGAGTTGCTTTTCATTGTGCTGCTCCTGTTCTGTCCCTCTTAATTTAGGGAATCAAAGAGCGATGTGGAGGGTGACGTCAAAAGTGTTGCATCAGAAAGCAATTTTCCCAGTCTTATGCAAAGAAAACCATACCTTATTGTTGTTCATCTAGAGGAAAGAAGGGCTGCATCTTTGCTTTGGTTCGTTTCTGGTAAAATGAGCTGTCTTATCTGCTGGTGGCTAGATTACAGGGCTACTGCATGGAGAGGAAACCTCAAGCTGTTGTCTATGTTAAATCCATATAATACAAGGATGGGGAGGCTTTATCTAAATATACCTTAGCTTGTGCTAGTCATAAATGTGTATCCTCAATTCCCCAGGAAGCATCTTAACAAACCCCAAAGTGAACAAAAATTCAATGAGATTTGTCTAGACTTGGGTTTTTCTGTTTTCTATCATAGTAAATGAAATATCATGAAGATTGGAACTTATGTACCAACAAATAAAATACATTTCCACAGCGTAAATAAACCTTGGGCCTTGCATCCCACCTTTAAGTATGTACTGCCTGAGATGCCTTTTATTTCTTTATTATCATAGGATGCACTTCCGTTTGATTTTTGGCCATTAATCTGGAATGCCAGTATTTTTTAGCTATATATTTAATTTCACTCAGAAGCACTCTTGTCATTCATTCAACTGTTCTATTGGTTAAAATTTAGTCATGCAATAAGTTTTAACACATTAAATCCATATTAGCATGCATTTCAATGAGGGTGCAACAAGCTTTATGCTATGAAGGAGGTAGCTGGGGTGGAGGAGGTTAAGTTTTATGCTATAAAGGAGGTAGCTGGGGTGGAGGAGGTGAAGCTTTATGCTATAAAGGAGGTAGCTGGGGTGGAGGAGGTTAAACTATATGCTATAAAGGAGGTTAAGCTTTGCCAGCAGCAGCAGCGTTGTGCATCAGCATAAATGCACATAGGGATTAATGAGTAGTACTTAAATACACCACTGTGTTGAGAGAAAGAACTGTGATTGGCTGTGGGAGCTGGGAGGTGAAAATTGGGATCAGCTCCCACAGCCAATCACAGTTCTTGTTGTATGACTGCTTTGTCAATGGACTAATGGTTTACCAAAATACTTGCCAACATTTAAAGCTGTATTAGAGATCAGAACAGACGCTTGTTTTGAGACGCTCTTACTCCAGCTGCCCCTGTTCTGGCACATGCCTGTTAACATGCATCCACGCCTACATCAGACAAACTACATGCATAATTTCATGGTGATGTAAATGCCACTATCAACACTGATGCTGCACTGCATGCTGGTTTATTGAAGTTTCTCAAAGTGTAGAAATTGCTCTTTCAGCCTCAGTGATGGATTCTCCCCCACAATATTTGAATATTGAACTTTGCTCTTTGATTCTGATGGATTGTCTCCAAATCTGTCACTGCTGGTGTTTGGTAACTGATGGATCTCTAGCTATTAAACTCCACTGCAGCTGCCCTGGAAGTTTCTCAATGTGACATGATGTCGTCCTCATTTTTCACCGTTCGAGTGATTTAGCGATGGCTTTTCCCCTTTTCTCCTCATCTTTTCCCCAGCTTAAGCACCCAACGGTGCTGCTGCCGCTGTGCACAGCGTGACCCTCACTGTGCCACATAATACAATACAATAATGTGATTCAGCACAGTTAAATCAATTCCCAACCAACACCCCTCCCCCCGGTAACCCCTGACAACTGCGGCACACTCTGCAACTCGCTGATTGGCGGCCGACTCGCTTCTTTGGTAAATAAAACATTTATAGAGGCTCAATTAGCAAAGCCTGTTGAGTCTGAGGCAGCTGTGCTCGCCAGCTGTTTTAAAGGAAGAGTGATGCAGCGAGGTGAAGCGGGGGGAAAGAAGGTGTCAGGAACAGGAAGGGAGAAACGGATAAGAGAAAGCTCACTTGATCTAGTTTTCAAATGCAAGGCGAGATTCATTTCTTAAAAAGCTGGAGAAAAAACATTTTTGATGAAAGATTATCTGCATCAAAAGTGGTGATGAAGGAGAAGGCTGTAAAAGATATCAGCTGTCAAGAATCCATTTGGGAATTAAATGAAGCACACTGAGCAGATAAAATCAACCCTCACTAGATGTTGTCATCTATAAAGTCATTTGTCCTCCCCATATGTGGAACAAAGATGAGCTATTGATTGCATGCCCTGAATTAAAACTGATCTGTTGTTGGTTCTCTCTGCAACGTAGCTTAAAATAGTGATTTACCCTCGATCGATGGTGCCAGGCTAGAGAACTTTAAATAAGCATACATGTTGACATAGACACTCTGATAGGTCAGTGATATCCAGAGATGATAAATCCTAAAGTTTGGCTCTTTTTGTGCAGTTAGCACATGTTTTTCAGTGTCACAAGTTTGAATGTAATAGAGAGGCTTTAGAGGAGCAATGTGTCAGCAGCTACTCTATCAGCTAACATTATCACTCTCATTCCTGATCAATTAGCTCTCTGATAGTAATCAGGATGCTAATTTGGCCAGTTTAAGGCCAGGTTTAAAGGGAACGCACCCAGCAAAAATGAAAGCATGACTCCTCAGAGTGATGCAGAAAAGCAAAACACAGCAGTTTCCGTTTAACTTTAAAAGTCCCTCAAGTCTCATCCATCCATCTGTTATCTACATGGTTTATCTGCTTGTGGGTCACGAGGGTCTGGAGTCAATCCTGGGTGGAAGGTGGGGTGTACGTCTTTGCTCTGTGGGAGGAGACTGGTGTGCCCACACAGGGGGAAAATGCAGTTTCTACACAGAAAAACCCCCGCTGTCTCCAACAGAATGACTCCAGATTTTAGTGGCAGGCATGTCCGACCCACCCTGCCTCATTCTCCATGCTTTTTTTCTCCTGCTCTTTGTTTAAATCAAAGTCTCTTTATTGTTGCTTTGTTTGCAGTGTGCAAAAATGTATAGAAACACAGTCATACAGTCAGACCCCTAAAAACCCAGAGAGTGGGCCCTGTTGATGATGTTAATGCATGTGTGTTGGATCAGTAGCATTGGTGCTAGCATCCTGGCTAACAGTTCCCTCATTTTGGATTTGAAAGGTGTGTCAAGCTGTTACTGGGTTCTGAAGCTGGACTTCTTTTTGCCACTTTTGACCAGTTTTATCTGCTCTTTGCCCAATTTTGCCACTTCGTTTTGCAGCATTTTGCACATTTTTTGTCACTTTTATCTTGCTTGTGCCTCCTTGTTTTGCCCATTTTTTAAACATGTTGAAACATTTTTTCTGCTTTTTGCTACTTTGTTGCCATTTTGCCCATTTCTGCAACATGTTTTTGCAACTTTTTACTCCTGTAAGCCACCTTTTGCAACTTTTTGCTGACATTTGCCCTTTTTGCCTGTTTTTGGCACTTTTAACCTTTTTTTAACCACTTTATCCTTCTTTCTGTCTGTTATTACCACCATTTGCCACTTTTTTGCCAGTTTTACCCATTTTTGCAACCCCCATCCCATATTTTCCCAGTTCTGCAATACCCTTTTGCAAGTTTTTCCCATGTTAGCTTCTTTTTATGCCAATGTTTGCCCTTTTTTGCCCATTTTTCCCATATCTTCTTGCAATGTTTTACCCATTAGTTGCCTGTTGCCATTTTCCTGACACTTTTTAACACATTTTTTATGGTTTTTATGGCAGTTGATAAGTAAATAGTACACAGTAAATATACCTGGGTGGCCTGTCCAAGTTTAGTCCACGAGTGGGAAACACTGTCCAGGTTTGACAGAGATTAAAACCAGGAACGATTTACAATATCTTCTTTAAATATTCATTTTTACAGTCTGGTCATCTGATCATCTCTGTCTTTTTTGGTTTTAAGTATAATAAGAGAGCTAACCGTTGGGAGCTAGCTGAATTGACTGACTAGTGCGTGACTTTTGCAGGCATTTGCATTTAATTTTTAACCTGCAAATCTGTCGTGTTTCTTCAGAGTTCAATCATCCAATCCACCAAACACAAGTCAATGGCAGAATCAGCTGTTTGGCATTGGCAGAGAAGGTTTTGCATATTTCTCATGGACCAACCCACATACTCAGCTCTGCTGCTCATCCCACAAAAGCATGATCCTTACAAATGTGGCTCCATTTAAAAGGAATAAACAGGCTTTCCAATAGAATAAGATTCATTGACAAGAAGCGTTGTTACAACAAATAAATAATCAAACACTGATTTCCTTACTTTTGGTGCTACGTTTAGACGTGCTTCTTGGTTGCATGGACTATTGCTTGCCATGCCTTTCTTTCTGTGCACTCACTATGTGTGAAAATCTCCATCAGTGCCTCAGCAGTCGGTATACTTCCTGTGTGACTGGTGTACCAGCACATTGTTAGATTCAGTGTTGATTTAAATTTTAGTGTGTTATGAATGCTGCATGCACCAAAAGGTGAGGAGTCAGTCGTAGAATCCAAACCCTATCTTTGCCTGTACTGCCTGGATATAAACTTATTATTATTATTATTATAATCCAGTATTTGTTACCTTTTCATTGACAAGGAGGGATCTGTATTTGCAAATGTAAGGGCACAGCATGTTAGGTCCCTTTTTTCTGATTTATTAAAATTAATAACTTAAAAATCGCCTCACAACTTTGGAAAACAAAAGCAGAGTAATAGCAGCGTCTTATTTTTCTTGGTTAAAATGTAAATGAGGGTTGTCAGTGCCATAAAAATTACTTAAGCACATTTGGTTGCCAGTAGACTCAGTTTATATATGAAATTGAGTCTGCAGAGTGAATAAAAACAGGGTGATGTTTGCTGAAAAGGGGCAACTATGATTAAATGCATTGCCAGATATGCTGGGAGTTAAAAGATAATGTGCAATAGAAGGCATCAAAATAGCAAGACACTCTAAGGATGCAGATCTTGTTCTCTGTGGTTTGTTTTTCTTTGAATCAGCTGACACACGCAAACATGAGAAGGAGATGTGTACCAATGGCTTCATTTAGTTTGTGGGTTATTGAAGAGAAAAAGGAAACTTAGAGCTCAGCGCTGCATGAAGGAAAAGAGCTACTTGATTGATCGTGATACAAGCATCGCTGGCAAAGCACACAAACCGACAGCCTGATGCCAGCGCTGAAAGTGGTCTTGTCCTGGTTTGCCACAAACCCTTTTCATCATTACAGATCTACTTTGAGTCACTCCAGGCCTAATTCTACTTTTTCTTTCTCTTCCAGTGGAAGGCTGCACGGATTGGTCGGTGGACTACCTGAAATACAAGGTGCTTCTTGGGGAACCTGTACGGATTAAGTGCGCTTTATTCTATGGATATATCCGGGCCAACTACACTCATGCGCAGGCTGCAGGACTTAGCCTTATGTGGTACAAAAGTGCGGGACACGGGGACTTTGAGGAACCCATCAGTTTTGACGGCACACGCATGAGCAAGGAGGAGGACGCCATCTGGTTTCGACCGGCAGAGCTGGACGATGTGGGGTACTATTCCTGCGTATTACGGTATGCTTCCTTTCTAAACTGCTCTCTCTTTTCGCTATCAAATGCAAATTGTTGTTTTTATTGTTTCTGGCTTCCAAACACTTCGCCCATTTTGAATTTGTTTTCCCAGCAGTGAGTCGATAAAATAGCAGGGGTAAATAACATTTCTTGAGCCCTTTAGGCACCGGCAAAGCTATGTTAAAGTCATCCCCTGTAGATTCCTAATGGAGTCTCTCATCTCTAGCCAAAAGGGCACTGGTCCTCGGTCCACAGAGCATCATCTAACAGTATGAGGCCCCTTTCACTTCGCTTGATATGCTAAATTATTTCTTTATTCTCCTCTGGGGGACAGTAAGCCATTAGGTGCAATTGGTAAATCCATAAGTCTCTGGCCCTCACAAGTCCTTCTTCCAAGAGATGAAAGAGAACGGACAGCGATTCAGCACAGGAAGATTGAGGAAAGGTAAAAGGCAGCTGAGATAAAAAGAACAGAGTTGTTCTATCTTCCTTTTCCACTTGCCTGATGCTGGAGGTAGATGATTGTTTGATTTATGACTTCTATAATGTGGTGAAATTTCTGGCTCCTGAGCTCATATGGGCAGAAGTTTTCATTAACGTGGAGGATGTCTGTGGCCAGTCAGAAAGAAAAGGCAAAGGCACTGAATTGAGTCTGTAAAATTTCCTTTTTTTGAGGACAAGGGAAACTTTGAAGCACACCTTCCTGGGAGATATGAGTGTAATCTTTTTTCTGAAATATCCACAGAGCCATTCCTATTTCAGCCTAAACATAACCCAATTTAGAGCATTTGTTACACTGACAAAACCAGTGAATAATGTACTCTTGAGTAGTAGCATTGAGCATGGGTTTCCCCTTGTTCCACAAGCTATATTATACTCTTTTTTTAGCCATTACTATTCATCACCATTAGCATACCCCCTTTGCAATGGCGGCTGCCATGAATAGGAATGGGCAGCACCAGTCCAACAATTCTCATGGCTTCATTCAGCTACGTTGGCAGCATTTTCTGGAGGTAGACAATCAGTCAGCTCGGAGTTATTGTGTAATCACGCAGAAAGTAGAGCCATGAGATTTGATTTGGATGAGTTGTGTTGCTTTGTAGCCAGTCTCAGTCATTCAGAACCAAATTAAGGGGCAACACTTATTTACCCATCACGGGAAGACATGACAATAGTCTTGAATGCAGAGCACTTTTCCACCGCTTACAATTTCTCTCCGCAGGCATTTCTTCAGACTATTGTTGCCCATAAATGCCTTTTACAGGTCTTAACTGTGTCTTCTTAATACAAGCCAGCACAATACTGTTCACTTAAAGCTGAATGTCTTTACCACTATATTGCTTATCTACAACACTGCCTTAGTGACAGGGCCAGCATTAATGCTACCACCAGTTCTGACGGTCTTTATTGTTAAATATAACAATCTTGGCCGATATTGGCTTTAATTGTTTAATAATTGGTATATATTTGCCAATATTGCGTTCTATATTGGATGTAAATATTGGCTTTAAATGTTGACCTAGTTGCTTAAAATATTAGCGTATATGTGCTGTAGATATTGCCCTTTATGTGCTGTAAATATTGGCCTAGATTGGCTGTAAACATTGGCCAATATTTGTTTTCAAATATTAGCCTATGTTGGCTGTAAATATTGGCCTAGATTGGCTGTAAACATTGGCCAATATTTGTTTTCAAATATTAGCCTATGTTGGCTGTAAATATTGGCCTATATTGGCTGTAAATGTTGGCCTTTATTGGTTTTAAATATAAGCCTATGTTGGCTTTAAATATAGGCTTGTATCGGCCTTAAATATTGGCCTATATTGATGCTAGATATTGGCCTACTTTTGCAGTTAATATAGGCCTATACTGGCTTTAAATATTGGCCTATTTTGAAGCCAAATATTGGCCTATATTGGTTTTAAATATTGGCCTATATTAGCCATAAATATTGGCCCATATTGAAAACTAACTTTGGCCTACTTTGGCAGTAAATAAAGGCCTATATTGGCCTCAAATATTGGCCTATGTTAATGCTAAATATTGGCTTATTTTGGCTTTAAATATTTGCCTGTATTGGCATTAAAATAGGCCTATATTCGTTTCAAATATTTGCATATTTTGGCCTTAAATGTCAGCCTATGTTGGACTTAAATACTGGCCTATATTCTTGCCTATAGTTCTCCATGAATGCCTTTTACAGGTCTTAACTGTCTTCTTAATACGAGTCAGCACAATACTGTTAACTTAAGGCTGAATGTATTTGCCACTATATCACTTATCTACTACTCTGCCTTTAATAAAGTGCCAGCATTGATGCTACCACCAGCTCTGATGGTCTTAATTGCTAATCAAAGCATGATTCAGAGCTGGGAGTGTGTTGACCTACAGATACATGATACACTGATTAGCTCAGGCACAGTGATTCTATATTCCCCCAAGGCAGTGATGAGATTGAAGAGAAAGCAGTGATGAAAATATCAAAACACACCATGTAAGCTGTCACTGATTATCAGTTTATTTAAAAATAGATACGCTCCCAAGATAACATCAAACATATTGTTTTGTCCAAAAGTCTGTCAAGAAACTTCAATCATAAAACAGAGAGAGGCAGTGAAAGCAGAGGGTTGAGGCACATTTGTTATGCTTGAGGAACAGAATTTTTCATCAAAATTGTCATTTCAGGGTCTCAAATTTTTTTTGTGGAGCCGTATTTTTCATTTTTTTTCTCATTTTTGGAAAACTGCAAGTAGCAAGAGCTCCACAACACAATAAATATTGGACTTTCAACATGATTCGACAGTTGATCAGCTTGATTTAATCGAGCATCTGTGGCTTAGTAGTTCAACGGGTCAGTTCCTATTCATAAAATTGTTATAAATACCTTTCCCTGGTAGCACACACACACACACCCCAATTGATCCCAGTGGCTTGGCATGGTGTATGATGGTGTGGAAATGTTAAACTGGTGGGCAGCTTGGCACCTAGCATAGCCTCTACCATCTGTTTATAAACTATGTGTGAACTGGTGATTGGGACATGTGCTTTGAGAGGTCAGACGACTAGAACTGCTGCAAGTACAGTCCATCTACCATTAACCTTATGACTAAGATGATGTCTGTTCACTGTTCAGCAGAAATGGTGCAGCTACAGCACCCTCAGTCTTGTTTTCTACATTTAACACATTCTTTGTCATTATTATCTTTTTTGGGGGGCACAGTTTTAGTGTTCACCCTGACTTAACTCTTCTATCAAAGACTCTAGATGCTTCACTTAGTTCACTAGTGTTTGCCAACTTCATTAGTCCAACTTGTGTTAGTGATTTCCACATCTGCAAGCTGTATTTGGTTGCTAAAATGTGTATTAATTTGCATTTAGAGACCACTATGATCCCATGCAAAGTGAAATGCCATAACTAGCTTTGACTTCATATTTAAACCAAAATCCTGACCTTTCCCAAACCTCACCAGGTACATGGTGAGCAAGTATTTGCAAGAATGAAGTGATTGAGTTGGAATTTTGTCTGTACTTTTACCTAAGATTGTCAGATTTTTATGAATGCATGATTTTATCAGCATGAAACTCTGCCAATATTTACTAAGATATGTCCGGTGTAAAGATTGACCTATAGTGGTTTTAATTATTGGCTTTTATTGGCATAAGATTAAGGCCTATATCTGCTTTAAATATTGGTATATATGGGCTTTAAATTTCGGCCAAGATTCACTGTAAATAAAGGCCTATATGGGCCTTAAACATTGGCCTACCAGTATATTGGCTGAAAAGACTGGCCTAAATTGGCTGTAAATATTGACCTATATTGGCCTATATCTGCTTTAAAATTGTCCTATAGAGGGTGTAAATATTGGCATATATATTGGCTGTAAGCATTGTCCTATATTGGCTTTAAATAAAGGCCTATATTGGCTTTAAATATTGGCCTTTATTGGCTTTAAATATTTTCCAACCAGTATATTGGCTTTAAATATTGGCCTATATTGGCTTTAAATGTAGGCCTATATTGGCTCCAAATACTGGCCTACACTGGCTCTAAATATTAGCCTATATTGGCCATAAATATTGGTCTATATTGGCTGAACATATTGTCCTATATTGGCTTTAAATATTGTCCTAGATTGGCTTTGAATGTAGGCTTATATTGGCTTAAAATATTTGCCTATATTGGCTTTAAATATTGGCCTGTATTGGTTTAAATACTGGCCAATTTTGGCTGTAAATTTTGACCTATTGATAAGAGCAAACCATCTGGGTACTGTTCCAAAACAATGTCAGGGGAGGCCATCTCTGTACATGAAAACTAATGGGAAAGACTGGGCCATTAGGATTTGGAAAAACTTGAAATATGAAATCCATACCATTAAATGGTCATTAAGAGCAAAAATCCAGTGAACTAAACATTAGGGAAGGCAATTTATATTGGCTTTAAATATTGGCCTACCAGTGTATTGTCTGTAAACACTGGCCTATATTGGCTGTAAATATTGGTGTATATTGACAGTAAATGTTACCGTTAATCCACTGTAAACATTGGCCTTTTTTGGCTGTAAACATTGGTGTATATTGACAGTAAATATTGATGTAAATCCACTGTAAACATTGGCCTATATTGGCTGTAAACATTGGTGTATATTGACAGTAAATGTTGGCCTATATCCACTGTAAACATTGGCCTATATTCGCTGCGAACATTGGTTTATATTGACAGTAAATATCAACCTATATCCACTGTAAACATTGGCCTATATTGGCTGTAAATATTGGTGTACATTGACAGTAAATATTGACGTGTATCCACTGTAGGCATTGGCCTATTTTGGCTGCAAACAATGATTTGTATTGACAGTAAATATTGACGTATATCCACTGTAAACATTGGCCTATATTGGCTGTAAATATTGGTGTATATTTACATTAAATATTGACCTATATACACTGTAAACATTGGATGTGGAGAAACTTAAGTACAGTGGTTTTTACTGACAAGCCTTTGGTGATTGTGAGCCTTATTCTTTTGCTTCCATGATGATGAGTCAGACCATAGCATTTCAAACACTGGTATTGATACTCTTAATGCACAACTATCTCCACTTAATGAAACAAGAATCAGTGAATTTTTTCCTGATACTTTGTCATCTCCCTCTTTCCTTGTTCCATGCCTATCCCAACCCAAACGACAGAGTACCATGTTGCCCCTGGACTGACAGGAAACTAACACAGAAATCAGTGTTATTAAGCTGATTTTGGCTCTTAAGTTTGCTCTTGTAGCACACTGTTTTTGTCTTTCATGGAGGACAAGGCATGTCATATCACTGTCAGAGTTCAGGATATATTTGAGGTAAACATCTTAATATTGTACCTTTAAGGTCTTAGTGAGTGGAGCCAGATATTTAGAAGCATTGCTGAAAAAGCTGCATGCTGTGGTGGGATAGGAGCTTTGTAAAAGCAGGATCAGGGGGTAGATTACTGTGTCTTTATCAGATAATTTACAGTTGCATCTTCGAGCTTTCAGGCAGACAAGTTTCCCTAAAAACAACCCCAAACTGTGAGCATGATACAGTCGAAGATAAATTCACCAGATGCATTAATTTAACACCCAGAAGAACAAATAATAAAAGGGGAAAACATTCATTTGTCACAAGGTGTTTACTGTCAACTTTTGCAACAGTTGAGTTGAAGGAAAAAGCTGAATAAAGTGCCCAGTTGCACATGGTTTATTATATAGTAATAACTTATTAACCTTGGAGGTAAAGGGCGTTTTCTCTTGGCTGGCTCATTAGTCAGCTCTATACAGCGGCATAAGGTGGCTTTTTAGAGGGGGAAGGGCCTGCTTTAAAGTCTTGGGAGGGTTAGGTTATTGGATACTCTGAGTGTGTATGTGTGGGTCACATGTGTAGTTTAATGCAGCATTTTGAAGTGAATAGCAATGCATCAGAACTGACCACAAGGGACCATCAAATTAGAATGATTTATGGTCCTGTATTAGCATATACTCTGTTGAATGGAGCCAGAATAATAAAACCACGGCTCAGTCCAGATGAGTGACAGAACAGCGCTTTAAAGCAGACAGCATTTGGATTGCTCTCTCTTTCCACGTTTAAAACTGAATCCATAAATGGTAGAAAATGTCCTCAAATTAAATATATGTCAGATAATATAATCCAAAGGCAGAGGTTAAATGGAGCCACTTCAAAGTACGTGTGAGTAATAACACTTGAACCCTTGCTTTAAAAGACTAAGCTATTAACCATAAAATGGCAACCTTTCTTTCTGCTTTTGTCACATTCTCCTCATTTTTTCGCCCGAGCGTTGACGATGTGTTAAAAATTGCAGCGATGGATTCATCCAATTTGAAAAAACACATCGCAGCGCGTCGACCTGTTATGCCAGCATGACTCATTTCAATTCCCAGCCGCTGCAGCCAAATCAGAGGATTGCTCTCCTCTTTTGTCTCTGCAGCGCGGGTCCTATAGATGATCAGCGCTTGCATATGTAAACATAGCACATTTGGATAAGGCTGCTGGCAGTGTATTCTTTTAACTCGAGTATCGTCACCCTTTGATACATGAAGGGACCCAGGGAATTAGAGCTCTCAGCGGTGGAGCGAATGAATCACTGCACAACAATAAATCATCTCTCACTGGATGCATTTCATACTTGAGCATGTTAGAACAATTCAATCTCACTTACAATGGGCTGCCATGATGTTATTGTCTCCAAACAAGTATGGATAGAGAGACGTGGATCCAAGGATGTTACGCTTGAACCTAGAAATACTCATCCTCTTTCACCTGTGCAAGAATCAGCGTAAAATAGCGGGGATCTACACAACAGTTTTAATGGAGATTTTTTCCACCCTTGATGGTAAATGATGCACTAAGCTCCTTAATTTTCGCTTGGTGAAAGCTGTGTTTTCCTATTTGAAGAACCAGGATGCACAGCAGCAGCCTCAGCCTTGCTCTGCTGCTCTCCTCCAGCCGTATGTAACAATTAGACTGAAACTCTGACTCAGCCAAAACAGCATCAGTTCTTTCCACAGCCATAAAAACCTCTGCACAGTTACTTTGGGATGCAAATTTTTGCTGTTTGTTGTCTAGTTTAGCTCCTAGTTTGCAAATCAAGCACTGAAGGAGTGTAGAAATCTCTGCTAAGATTGCTTGTAGTTCCTCCAGGCTAACAACCTCATGATGGAACCAGCGGCTGTTAGAAGAACAGATTTTGCTGTTGCACCAACCTGTACCCTGCAGACATGGAGAACATCTGCAGCAACTGCATGGGCTTCTTTCATCCCTAACTGGCTTTCAGTGCAGAAATATAATGGGGCACAGTTTTAGTGTTCACCCTGATTAAACTCTTATATCAAAGACTCTAGATGCTTCACTTATTTCACTAGTGTTTGCCAGCTTCACTTGTCTGACTTGATCCCATGCAAAGTGAAATGCTAAACCAGCCTGGACTACGTATTTAAACCAAAATCCTGACCTTTCCCAAACCTCACCAGGTATTTTGTGAGCGGGTATTTGTAAGGTTGGCTCACCTGCCACTAGCTGGTCAGCTGAACAAGAAAGTGATGGAGTTGGATTTTTGTTCAAACTTATACCTTAAGACTGTCAGACTATTAAGGTATGCATGTAAGTGTCAGCATGAAACTGCCAATATTTACAGTTGATATGTTGGCTGTAAATATTTGCCTATATTGGCTGTAAATATTGGCCTATTTTGGATTTAAATAAAGGCCTTTATCAGCCTTAAATACTGACTTTAAATATTGGTCTATATTGGCTGTAAATATTGGTCTATATTGGCTGTAAATATTGGTCTATATTGGCTGTAAATATTGGTCTATATTAGCTGTATATATTGGTCTATATTGGCTGTAAATATTGGTTTATATTGGCTGTAAATATTGGTCTCTATTAGCTGTATATATTGGTATATATTGGCTGTAAATATTGGTCTATATTGGCTGTAAATATTGGTCTATATTGGCTGTAAATATTGGTCTATATTGGCTGTTAATATTGGTCTATATTAGCTGTATATATTGGTCTATATTGGCTGTAAATATTGGTTTATATTGGCTGTAAATATTGGTCTCTATTAGCTGTATATATTGGTCTAGTTTGGCTGTAAATATTGGTCTATATTGGCTGTAAATATTAGTTTATATTGGCTGTAAATATTGGTCTATATTGGCTGTTTATATTAGTCTATATTGGCTGTAAATATTGGTCTATATTAGCTGTATATATTGGTCTATATTGGCTGTATATCTTAGTCTATATTTGCTGTAAATATTGGTCTATATTGGCTGTAAGTATTGGTCTATATTTGCTGTAAATATTGGTCTATATTGGCTGTAAATATTGGTCTGTATTGGCTGTAACTATTGGTCTGTATTGGCTGTAAATATTTGTCTATAGTGGCTGTAAATAATGGTCTATATTGGCTGTAAATATTGGTCTATATTAGCTTTATATATTGTTCTATATTGGCTGTATATTAGTCTATATTGGCTGTAAATATTGGTCTATATTGGTTGTAAATATTGGTCTATATTGGCTGTAAATATTGGTCTATATTGGCTGTAAATATTGATTTATATTGGCTGTAAATATTGGTCTATATTAGCTGTAAATATTGGTCTATATTGGCTGTAAATATTGGTAATAGCTGTAAATATTGCTCTGTATTGGCTGTAAATATTGGTCTATATTGGCTGTAGATATTAGTTTATATTGGCTGTAAATATTGGTCTATATTGGCTGTATATATTGGTCTATATTGGCTGTAGATATTGGTCTGTATTGGCTGTAAGTATTGGTTTATATTGGCTGTAAATATTGGTCTATATTGGCTGTAAATATTGGTCTATATTGGCTGTAAATATTGGTCTATATTGGCTGTAGATATTGGTCTGTATTGGCTGTAAGTATTGGTTTATATTGGCTGTAAATATTGGTCTATATTGGCTGTAAATATTGGTCTATATTGGCTGTAAATATTGGTCTATATTGGCTGTAAATATTAGTATCTATTAGCTGTAAATATTGGTCTATATTGGCTGTATATATTGGTTTATATTGGCTGCAAATGTTGGTATATTATAGCTGTAAATATTGGTCTATATTGGCTGTAAATATTGGTCTATATTGGCTGTAAATATTGCTCTGTATTGGCTGTAAATATTGCTCTCTATTGGATGTAAATATTGGTCTATATTAGCTGTTAATATTGGTCTATATTGGCTGTAAATATTGGTCTATATTGGCTGTAAATATTGGTCTATATTAGCTGTTAATATTGGTCTATATTGGCTGTAAATATTGGTCTATATTGGCTGTAAATATTGGTTTATATTCACTGTAAATATTGGTCTTTATTGGCTGTAAATAATGGTCTATATTGGCTGTAAATATTGGTTTATATTAACTGTAAATATTGGTCTATATTGGCTGTAAATAATGGTCTATTTTGGCTGTAAATATTGGTCTATATTGGCTGTAAATATTGGTCTATATTGGCTGTAAATATTGCTCTGTATTGGCTGTAAATATTGCTCTCTATTGGATGTAAATATTGGTTTATATTGGCTGTATCTATTGTTCTATGTTGGCTGTAAATATTGGTTTATATTGGCTGTAAATATTGGTCTATATTGGCTGTAAATATTGGTCTATATTGGCTGTCAATATTGGTCTATATTGGCTGTAAATGTTGGTCTATATGGGCTGTAAATATTGGTCTATATTAGCTGTATATATTGGTCTATATTGGCTGTAAATATTGGTCTATATTGGCTGTTAATAATGGTCTATATTGGCTGTAAATATTGATGTATATTGGCTGTAAATATTGGTTTATATTCACTGTTAATATTGGTCTATATTGGCTGTAAATATTGGTCTATATTGGCTGTAAATATTGGTTTATATTCACTGTAAATATTGGTCTATATTGGCTGTAAATAATGGTCTATATTGGCTGTAAATAATGGTCTATATTGGCTGTAAATATTGATCTATATTGGCTGTAAATATTGGTTTATATTGGCTGTAAATAATGGTCTATATTGGCTGTAAATAATGGTCTATATTGGCTGTAAATATTGATCTATATTGGCTGTAAATATTGGTTTATATTCACTGTAAATATTGGTCTATATTGGCTGTAAATAATGGTCTATATTGGCTGTAAATATTGATCTATATTGGCTGTAAATATTGATGTATATTGGCTGTAAATATTGGTTTATATTCACTGTAAATATTGGTCTATATTGGCTGTAAATAATGGTCTATATTGGCTGTAAATAATGGTCTATATTGGCTGTAAATATTGATCTATATTGGCTGTAAATATTGATCTATATTGGCTGTAAATAATGGTCTATATTGGCTGTAAATAATGGTCTATATTGGCTGTAAATATTGATCTATATTGGCTGTAAATATTGGTTTATATTCACTGTAAATATTGGTCTATATTGGCTGTAAATAATGGTCTATATTGGCTGTAAATATTGGTATATTATAGGTGTAAATATTGGTTTATATTGGCTGTAAATGTTGGTCTATATGGGCTGTAAATGTTGGTCTATATGGGCTGTAAATATTGATCTATATTGGCTGTAAATAATGGTCTATATTGGCTGTAAATATTGATCTATATTGGCTGTAAATATTGGTTTATATTCACTGTAAATATTGGTCTATATTGGCTGTAAATAATGGTCTATATTGGCTGTAAATATTGGTATATTATAGGTGTAAATATTGGTTTATATTGGCTGTAAATGTTGGTCTATATGGGCTGTAAATGTTGGTCTATATGGGCTGTAAATATTGGTCTATATTGGCTGCAAATATTGGTCTATATTGGCTGTAAATATTAGTATCTATTAGCTGTAGATATTGGTTTATATTGGCTGTAAATTGAGTGCATAAATGGAGTTTGAAGAATTTCATTTGTTGTCAAGTGTGCTGATAGATAAAATTACACAGTCTTTTTTTCTATAATGAAAAATTAGCAGGAATAATGAGCAGGATACTAGATTACTGTTGGGTCCAAATAACCCTAATATAAGCAGCTGCAAGTCTGTTTTCATCCTGTTTTTACCATTCCCCACTGACCAGAAAGATGAGATGTTTTACCACTCCGCCTGGCTGAGCAGTCTTGCCACGTGCTGAAAGTGCCATTAGTGCATGTCCTCTCCAGCATTGTTCCCAAACTTAAATTCTGGTGACTCACTTTGTACAAGGTATAAGCCTCCACCCAGTAACTTAATTTTCCATACGTTACTGCTTATTAGTTCTGCCTTCTGCGCCGTCTTCGACTGGCTGGTCAGACTGATGGCTGTTCTAGCTTGGATAATGTTGACTCTGGACTCAATCTGGTCCTGAGCTGGCCCCACTGAAGAGGAAGCCTTGGGCCAAAAGTGTCAAAATGGAATAAAAGTGGCAAAAATAGGTCAAGTAAGGCAAAAAGGGGCAAAATGTTTGGGGAAATGATGAAAAGCAGTTAAAAAGTGGCAAAACAGGATCAAGAGAGGCAATAATGGGCCAAGGAAGGCAACAGGGAGGCAAATTATGTTTGGGGAAATGGTGAAAAGCAGTTAAAAAGTAGCAACAATTATATAAAAATGGAAAAAACTGTTAGCCAGGATGCTAGCACCAATGCTACTGATCCCAGACACATGCATTGATGTATGAACAATTGAGGATGCAGCCCACTGTAAAAAGTTATTTGGCGGGATGATTGAGATTGAACCACACTGTGAGAGCTGTAAAGATGCACAGCTTGAACTGGTTATGCCCTTCAGTCATGACTGTGGCAGTGAATGTGTTCAACAAGAACGTTACTGAACCAGGAAGCATTTGATATTTACACCTCTGAAAATCACCCAATATTCACCTGTAAAACTACAAATTCAGACTTTTTTAATATTTCCAGCCTTGAATAATAATGGGTGGCTTGTGTTTTTTAGTGATGTTATCCTGGCTTTAATGCCCACTGCTATTTTCTAAATTTCACAGTTAGATAGACACTAGATAGTAAAGTTAGAATGGGCTCTAGGGGTGTAGACGACTAAAGCTCCTGTCACCTTGTCTGAACTGACTGAGGCGTTACAGCTGGATGCCTGATGGATATGGCCACGTCACTAGCATAGAGAACTAGCTCTGGTGAACCAGTGAAAGTTTAAATAGAGAAAAGTAAACACCGACATGCAGACTTCGATCTCATTATGCTAACCAAGCTAATGTATGCCCCTAATCGCTGCAAATAATACAAACCACTGCACACACAAGGGCATCTGCAGCCAAAAGCTGCCTTTGTTTCTGCTTCATTGTTCATTTTTCTTCGTGCTAATTTCCACCAGGAGCAGGATGTGAAACAACAGAGGAAGAGATTTCGTCTGCCAGTTGTCTGTCACAGGTGTTACCGCCCCGGGCAGAGCTTAACAGTGGAGGCAGAATATTCATAAGACACCCACATCAGAATGGCCCCAGCCAGTAAACACACACTGCTGCAGGATTATTGGACATTTCCTTCAGGTTTGCTGCTGGAAAACTTGGAGGCCAATGGCTTATTGTTTAGCATTATTTTCTCTTTCCAAGTTTGTATTACCAGGGGAACTTGGATCTAGTGAATGAGCAAGGGAACTGTCTTTGTTATTCATTTAAAGTTTGGTACAGAATAATGTAAGAATAGCACTGAAACAACAGTTAAATCTAGTTCTTTATCTGTGCTTGATGATTACTTTCTGTGGATTAACAGACGACATAGTTAGCTAGCAGTTCAGTTAGCAGTTATGAACCCTCATTCATAGACAGGGGTGAAGACATTTTTGGGATTTCTTTGGTTATTTTTTTAATATTTGTTGGTTTATTTTTAATACCAACCACATAAACTTCAGATGTTACATTTTTTCAAAATAATTTTGAAAAGTCACCAAATGTCAGACATTTCCCATGTTTGACCATGCAGGACAATGGAATGTTTTTTTCCTGTATTCCCTATGGTTTCCTATAGGGGCGCTATTGTAACAATTTATTAAAATCTTGAAATGTAGAAGAATAATAATGCTTAAAAATCAAAGTTGATGCCCATTATTGACATATTTAGGGATGTGGTTATGCCCTTCAAGAAAATACAGTTTGTAGGTAGTCAAGAAAAAAATCATGTTTGTGCATTTTTTATCATAAAAATCTGATTTTTTGCACTTAAGGTGGCAGTTAAAGTGTTGACCCCCCCACCCCCCACCCCCCCAAAAATAATATTTGATATCCATGATCAGGTCTGATTGTGATTTTTTCTTTTTAAATGATGCAAAAAAAAGGTCATTTTTGGCCACTTACACCCTGAGTGTAAACATTTAATAAAATAAATAATAAAATTGTTTAACTTAAAAAAAAAAGAAAAAAGATGCATTATTAATATATTTAAGACTGTGATAATCCGCTTAAAGAAAATTCCAATTTGCTTGTAGTTTTTGAAAAAAGTGATTTTTGTGTGGGGTTTTTTTTGCATTACAAAAATCAGGATTTTTTTATGCTTGAACTTGCATTTAAAGGGTTGAATTCTCCAAGATTAATCATTATGTGATAGTTATGATCAAGTGTGATCTTGATTTAAAAAATTCATGCAAAAATTTGATGTTTTAAAAAGACAGTATAGTGTTTTAATCACTGTTTATGAATGGTGTCTATTTTTGGTCACAAACAGCCTGAATATAACAATCTATTAAAATCTTAGAATTTAAAAAATAATTATAAAGCCTAAAAATCAAAGTTGTTACTCATTAATGACATACCTAACCCCCTTTAAGGGAATTTTAGTGTTTTATTTGCATGCTTAAAATACCACACACACACACACACACACTTTTTTTAACATTACAAAAATCAGGATTTATTCAACAGTTAAATTCCCTAAAATTAATCAATATTTGATAGTGATCATCAGATCTAATTTCATTTGAAAAATCACTAAGAAAAGAAAGTATTCTTTTAAAAGGAATTATAGTATTTTTTATTGTTGTTTATATATAAAGGCCATTTTTGGTCATAAACAGCCTGAATGTAACAATTTATTAAAATCTTAAATTAAAACAGTAGATATAAAGCATAGAAATAAAATCAAAGTTGTTGCTTATTACTAACATGGTCAAGGAAATCTAATTAGCCTGTACTGTCAGGAAAATAATTCTTTTTTTTTTTTATATGACAGAAATCTTTTTTTTTCTTGCACTTAAACTTGCATTTAAAGGGTTAAATTCCCCCTGATTAACTAGTATTTTATGTTCCTAATCAGATCTGATCTTGATTGAAAAATTATAAATGGAAAAGAAGTTTCTATATTATTTTTTATTGCTTTTTAATGTATGTATGCTGCCATTTTTGGTCACAAACATCCTGAGTGTAACAATTTTACACCAGCTGAGGATTAATTTCGATATTTGTAAAATATCATCCAGGCTTTGTGAGGATTAATGCTAAAGGAGCTGTGTTCTTCTGCCAGCCTGAGCTTCAGTGTGTTTTTAATGTGTGCGTTTGTGTTTCCACTGTGAGAAAAAGCTTTGTGAAGTATAATTGAAGAACATTTTGTGAGCAGCTTGGACACCATGTGGGAAAATCCAGATGATGACAGACACATCTGTGCTGTGAAAAAAACAAACATCTTAATAGGTTTCCAGCATTTAGCAAAGTATGGAGACGGAACAGAAGCTGCAGAACGGCGCCAGATAAACACAATTATTTCCAATTCTAATCAGGAAGTTCGAAACACTTTCTTAAAATGGATGCATGTTTAATGTGGTGTTTGGGTCATGGTCCTGGTCTGGTTTTCATGCTTTGAGATTTATGGGAATATTACAGAGTAGAACTTTTTTACAGCAAAACATGTTTTTCAGACAAAACTGCTACTTTGGCTGTCATGTAGTTTTTAATGTTATTCCACATTTAGTCCATCATCAGTTTGGTAAATTCAAAAATAATACATGCAAGCCAAATTAAGAGAGGACTAGTGTGACTATACAAAGGCACATAAGCAGCCTTAAACAAAATTACACACAGTTAAATGCACACTGTGTCTAGTAGGAAGAGTCTAGCTTTATGCATTGTCTTTTATCCTAGCTATAAACCTGTCTGACTTCTTACTGCAGGTGCTTTTCAGTCTCTGAACCTTTCCTGGCCAGTGTCGTGACTCAGTCGATGGAAATTGTCCAGACAGAACAATTTATTTTGAGTGTAACCCTCCTGGTCATGTTGTTGATAAAAAAGGCATGAAAATATCAACCAAAGTGAAAAGGTTTATTACAGACATAAAACATTAGTTTTGAACTTTTGAGAAATTGAGCACTCTTCCCTTTTATCTAGAAACCTAACAGTGTAAAAGTCCAGAAAGCATTTCATTTCATTGGAGCTCCTTGAGTCTTTGTTCGTAGCTGAAACCAGTACTTTGTAAAGTTGGGGTCCTGACCCTCCAAGTGGTTAAGAGGAACAAGTTGGGGGGCTGCAGAAAGTTTGAGGGGAGATTTTTTTCTGACACTCAAATTCTAATATTTGTCTTTTTATGTTATTGGTTGCTGTATTAGAAAACTACATGTTCTTTTATATGCACAGCTTTAAGATTTTAAATACAGAAACATTAAAAGAAGGCATTAAATGAGATGACGTAATAACTCAAGGTAAACATTCTTTCTCAGATAGACAAAAAGACAAAACGAGCATGACACAATAAAACAAGACAACACACGACACGATGAGACAAGACACGGTAAAACAAGACATGACAATACAAGACAAGGGAGAAGAAGACACACTAAGACAAGACAACATAAGACAAGGGAGAAGAAAACAAGACAAGACACGACATGATGAGACAATACATGACACGATAAGACAAGACATGACACGTTGAGGCAAGACATGACACGATAAGACAAGACATGACAATACAAGACAAGGGAGAGGAAGACACGCTAAGACAATTCAACACAGGACACAAAACAATGTGATCTGACAAGATACAACAGGACACAACACGAAAAGATACGACACAACATGACAACACAAGACGGGAGAAGAAGACACGATATGACAAGACATGACACCACACAATATGACGCAACAAGACAGGACAAGACAAAGCATGACACAACATCACATGAAAAGACATGAAACGGCAATGCATGACACAACACAGCATGACCACACAAGACAAGAAGACACATCAAGATGTGATATCACACAAGATAAGACATGACATGACAAGACAGGACATGACACAACAAGACAAAACATGATACAACATCAGTCGACATGACAAGGCATAATAAGATGAAACACAGCACAGCATGACAACACAAGACAAGACAGAAGAAGACACATCAAGAGGAGACACGATAAGACGAGACATGACATGATAAGACAAACATGAAAAGACATGACATGACATGACATGTCAAGACATGACATGATAAGACAAACATGAAAAGACATGACAAGACATGACACAATTAGACAAACATGACAAGACATGACAAATCATGACATGACAAGACAAGACACAATAAGATAAGACATGACATGACATGACAAGACATGACAAGATAAGACAATCATGACAAGACATGACACGATAAGGTAAGACATGACATGACATGTCATGATAAGACACGGCAAGACACGACATGAAAGAATAAGAAAAGATATGACAAGACACGACACGACGATACATGATAAGACAAGAATGACATGACATGACATGACATGACACGATAAGACAAACATGACACAACATGACACGACAAGATAAGACAAAACAAGATAGTACATGACAGTTTATTAACACATAAAAACACACGTTATAACCAGTCCAACACAGAAAAACAAAACAAGCCAAGACAGTAGATCACATAAGAAGATTGACTTTTTTTAACTTCTTCAATGAAGGCTTTTTTTTTTAATCAGCTCACAGTAGAGGGTAGAAGTTATAGCGGTAAAGAACAACGTAAGGAAAAACACAATAATTGAATACAACATGACAAAAATAGTGATAACAGTGCGATATGTCATGTTAAAGTGGAAAGGATCTGTTAGACTGATCACAAAAAAGACAATGAATAATATGAAAAAAGAAACAAAATTGCAAAATCATAGAATTGTCCTGAAAGAGGGACACATTCAGAAGCCAGACGATTACACTGTATGGCTGTCGGTGGCACGGCAGTGTTTGGAAGTCCCTGAGCTAAACAACTTAGCTAAAATTGCTGATGCATTGATGTGTATGTGCTTGTTTCACACGGCCTGTATGATGTTGAGTCAGTCGTGGGTCTTACCTCCATCCTGACTGTGTTGACGCAATGATATTCTAGATACTTGTTTTAATCTGAGGTTAGATGAACTCACGCTGAAACTGTGCGGCTCAGTCACTGTTTAACATACATCCACACATAAAACACAGCCACTGTACTTGTCACAGCTCTGTGTATTTGCTCGGTTGCACTCATGGGTGTCAGAGGGCATCATCACACGCTTGCACACTCACATTCACACACACAAACTCGACATGTCACTGCTTTACTCCCCTGAGTCTAGCTGCTGCTGACAGGACCTTAATGTGCCTCCAATCTGTATGTAAAAGGAGGCCAGCTCCAGCAGACACACTCCCCATTCAAAGCCTGTCTCTTCTACTCTCTAGCATATTCTCTCACACACATACACACACACATCAACACTCATTATGCGGATATGATGAGGAGCCACTCATGCCACATACATCCAAGTGGAAGAGAGCAGATGAGCAGTTTCAGATCGAGGCGTTTCAGATGTTAAACCTTGGGGACCTCTGTCGTACGCAGAGCGAAAACATCTGCACTGGCAGACTGTGTCACTGACAGCAGAGAGACTCTAACGCGGGCCATCGGGGTACTCTGAGGATACCACTGACTCCCCAGCACTGCTGCAGGAGTCTCTGTAAGCCTATTTGCATTACGTATGCTAATTCCTGCTATTTTATACCTCACTGACAGCAGAGACAGACGAGAGAAGCTGGTGAGGTTCAAACTATGCCAGCGTGGAGAGGCTGAGAGGGAAGACTTGGGTTCAAATTGAAGGATGCGTGTTTATCAGTCTACCACTGAATCCTGATCCTGGTGCATATTTCCTGTCTCTCTTCAGCCGTTCAATCACAATACAGCTAATGCTGAAAGGGTGCATTATGCAGCATGTGAGTGGGCATTGTTGTATAATTCAGTTCACCTGTCTTTCCCCTCAGTCTTCTGAAGTTCAATCACTGCCAGCTCTCAGCAGAGTTTGAAATCCATGCTGCTTGATCTCTCCATCCTCCCGCTTACTTCATAAGGTGGCATGTTTTCTCCATTTCTTCACCATTCATCTATAATTGTCTCATAATTGAGCAAAGCTAACCGATCCGATGCACGTTTATTTCCGCTAATTCTGATTCAACCTGGCACTCTCACTGAATTTCATGGATTGTCTTGAGATGTCACTTGGATGAACTTTTCTGACAGCAGGGTCTGGAGTCGTCATGACGTGTGGGGTCTCTGTCAGTTACTATTTCCTCAGTGGGGTGTCCCAAGGTTCCTGTGACATTGAAGTTGAAGGCCATACAAGCAGCAGTATTCAACAATCCACATGTAAACAGAGCAGCGCACTGACCCAACAAACAATTCATTCTTATTTATTTATGGTGATGTACAATATAACATTTTTAAAGATGCTTTCTTAAACCTTATAACTTTGGGTAATGTTAACAACGTGGATGGGCACGTTGAACTAAACCAGACTTCATAGCTAAGCCATAATGCACAAATGGAGGATGGCAGAAATAAAGCAGAAGAAACTGAGAAACCTTTATGGGAAAATGGTAACATAGTTGGGAAAAGTGGCAAAATTGATTAAAAGGATCAGAAAAGGGTAAGAAAAGAGATTAAAAAAAGTGGTGACAGTGGGTTAAAACAAGTTATAAATGGATTATAGAGGCAAAAAAAAAAAATAGTTTCAAACTAGTAAAATTGGTTTGAAGTGGCAAAAAATGGCCAGGCAAAATGGCAAAAGGGGTTAAAAGTGGTGAATGTAGACAGAAAAAGTTTTGAAAATGTGTTGAAAGTCGCAATAAATGGGTTAAGAGTGGTACAAGTTGGGCAAAACTGGTTTAACGTTGTAAAAGGTAATAAAATAGGGAAAAGGAGTCAAAAAGTGGCCAGGAAAAGTAGTAAAAAGGAGTGATAAAGTGTTCACAATGGGTTTAAAGTCATTTAAAATGGGTTACAGAGGTAAAGAAAAATTTTTCAAAATGGTAAAATTGGTTTAAAGTAGCAAAAGGGTTTTAAAAGTGATGGATATGGGCAGAAAAGTGTTGAAAATGAGTTACAAGTGGCATTAAATAGATGAAGAGAGGTAAGAATGGGTGGAACTTGGTTAAATTTAGATAAAAAAAGGAAAATGTGGTTAAAATGGGGAAAATTAATCAAAAATGGCCAGTAGAAATAGTAATAGATGTTCAAACGTGCTGACAAATTGGTTACAAGTGGCATTTAATTGATAAAGAGATGTAAAAATGGGTGACACTTTGTCAAATGTGGTTAAAAATGGAAAATATGGTAAAATGAAGAAAATTCATTCTAAAAATGGCCAGGAAGAGTAGGAAAAAGGGAGTGAAAAAGGTGTTCACAATGGGTTCAAAGTGGTTATAAATGGGCTACAGAGATTTAAAAAAAAAAAGGTTTCAAATTGGTAAAATTGGTTTAAAGTAACAGAAAAGTCTAGGAAAAGTGGTAAAATGGGTTTCAGAGTATATGGGAAAAACAAGGGGTTAAGATCAGTTGAAAGTAGCAATAAATGAGTTAAAAGAGGAAAGGATGGTTGAAAATTGGTCAAATTTGGTTAAAAATGGCGAAATGTATTTAAAAAGGGAAGAGGGGTCAATAAACGGCCACCAAAATTTGTGAAAAGGGGTTGAAAGTGGTGACAATGGGTTTAAAGTTGTGGGTTACAGAGGTAAAAAAAAAAAAGTTTCAAAATGGTAAATTCTGTTTAAAGTGGCAACAGGGTTTAAAAGTGATGGATATGGAAAGAAAAAGTGTTGAAAATGAGTTACAAGTGGCATTAAATAGATGAAGAGAGGTAAGAATGGGTGGAACTTGGTTATATTTAGATAAAAAAGGAAAATGTGGTTAAAATGGGGAAAATTAATCAAAAATGGCCAGTAGAAATAGTAATAGATGTTCAAAAGTGCTGACAATGGATTGAAAGTGGTTATAAATGGGTTATAGAGGAAAAAAATAAAGTTTCAAATTGGTAATATTGGTTAAAAGAGGCAAAAATGGCCAGGAACAGTGGCAAAAAGGGGTTAAAATTGATGAAAGGGCAGAAAAAAGTATAAAAAAAAATGGGATGAAAGACATAAAAATTGGCTCAAGACATGTAAAAGTGGGTGAAAACTGTCCAATTTGGCTAAAGATGGCAAAAGGTGTTAAAAATAGGGGGGAAAGGTAACAAAAGGCAGGAAAATTAGCTAAAAGTGGTTTACAAGTGTAAAAAGGGGTTAAAAAGTGGCAAATATGAGCTGAAAATTTAGTGAAAAGGAGGTTAAAGTGGCATTAATTTGGTAAAAAGGGGTTCAAATGGGTGAAACTTGTGCAAATTTAGTTTAAAATGAAAGCTGGGGTTAAACGATATGGAAAAAGAGGCAAAACGGCCAAAAAAAGTGGTGAAAATAGGTCTAAAAGTGGCAAAGATTTGTTCCAAGTGGCAAATATGGGCAGAAAAATTTGTGAAAAGATTAAAGGGTTAAGTGTCATTAAATGGTTAAAAAGGGGTACAGATTTGTAAAACTTGTACAGATTTTGTAAGGGGTAAAAGATAGGGAAAAGAGGCAAAAGAAGCCAGGTTAAGTTGTAAAAAGAGTTTTAAAAGTGGTGATAAATGGGTTAAAGAGGAAAAATTGTGAAAATTGGAAAAACAATGGTAAAAAGGGGTTAAAAGTGGTAAATATGAGCAGAAAAAAATTGTGAAAAGGGGGTTTGAGTGGCATTAAATGAGTAAAAAAGGGGTACAAATAGGTGAAAGTGGGTAAATGATGTCAAAAACAGGTCATAAAGGGTGAAAGAGCTTTGAGAATGGGTTAAATACTGCCAAAATTGGTTTAAAGTGTCAAAAAAGAGTTAGAAAATCAATGTAGGACCTAAAATGATTGGATTTAGCAGTAAAAGAGTCTAACGTATTGCATCGTACTGTGGTATTTTGTGTCATGTTAAGTGGTACCATATCATATTGGTGTTTGTGTTTTATAACACATTTATTGTGGTACACAAGAATCAGACATTCAGAAGCTCTAAAGTTTTTTTCCTTTTTTGACGGCACCATGTCATAGCCAATGAAGTCTTTGGAAGCCACGCTGTCTTTTCCCGACTTAATGGACACAGTTGTCTGTGACGTGAAAGCGGCCGATCCAATAAGGAAATCAGAATGTCGCTCTAATGGCTTGTAATGAACCCCCACTAGCTCAAACTGCTGCAGAAAAAAGCACAGACTCTAACATAGTAGAAGAACCCAGTCAGCTGAATTTTTTGGAAACAAGCGCACGTTCAGTCTGCATCGATCGGCATGGAAGCTGTGGGGATTACTCTGTCGGATTAAGGACAGATGTAGCGGCACAGGGAGGATCCCGCTTCTTGGCAGGAAGCTAATGGTTCACCTTTAACCCCGTTCCCCAGTGTTGGCACGCTGCCACCGCTCAGACTTATTAATGGCTTTCCTGCATGTCCTGCAATGCCTGAACTGTCACCAGCAAAGGACGCCGGGAAGGGACGGCAACAAAGAAGTGACTGTGCATCCCTGCGAGTGTGTGCCTCCATTTGTTTACGCGGTGAACACACCTCACCTGACACCTGCACACACACACGGAGCAAACACACACGTTAAAAAGCTCTCCCCGGCCGTCCTAGACCGCAGCCATGTTGACGGTGTTAGTATTCGTGGGCAGGAGTGGCTGGTGATCTCTCAGGGAAGTGACAGTCAGAATGGGCCGTCTGGAACACTCTGTCATTCAGGCCGAGTCAGAGCCTGTCCAATTGATCCAGCCCAGCTGTCAAAGCCAATGAGAGACGCTAGACTAAGGAGCAGGAGGGACGCTTTGTGCTGCCAGGGGTTATGGATGATGTATAATAGAAGGATGGTGTTTGTGTTATGAGCTACCTGGCAGGAGACAATCAGTTAGCGGTGGATCTGTGAGAGTACGTCTCAGAGGAGGGCTCTAACAATAGGCTGCTGATGAATGTATATTAATGGAGTTTATTAAAGCGCTGCGCGGGGCTGGGGCACATATAGATGAGGTTTTAAAGCCTTAATCAAATGACAAATAATGTTCTGATCCACTCAATGCACCTAACATCAGAAGTACCCTGCTTCCTATAGCTCTTCCATCTCACCTGAGAATTACTCTCAGTGGGCTGGGCCCCTGAAAGACCCAGAGAACGGGCCCTCCCTTGTTCCCTTGTTCTTTTGCCCCCTTTTTGTCAAATTTTGCCACTTGTTGCCCATTCTCTGCTCATTTTTTGTTACTCTGTACCCATTTTAGTCCACTAATGCCACTTTACTTCTCTATTTTGTCCACTTAACCCAGTTTTGCCATTTTTTTTTATCTGCTTTTCATCCATTTTGTGCAACTTTTTTGGATATTTTTTCCAGTTTTTCCCATTTTTGCCAATTTCTCCCCCATTCTGCAACAGCTTTTTGCAACTTTTGCCCACTTTGGCAATACCCTGCATCCTTTTGACCATTTTTGCTGCATTTAACCCATTTATGCTTCCTTCCTCCCATTTTTTGCCCCAGATATAGCCAATTCCCTGCACTTTTTTGCCCTTTTTTTGTTCCTTTGTGCACATTTTTACTCCCTGATGCCACTTTCATTTGTCCATTTTGACCACATAACCCATTTTCGCCAATTTTTGCAACTTTTTTCCATTTGTGCCACTTTTTTTTCAAGCTTAGTCTATTTTTGCCTCCCTTTTCCCATGTCCTCAACTCCTTTTTAATGCTTTTTCCCATTTTTGCCACTTTCTGCCCTTTGTTGGGGGTTTACATTTTGAAAAAGGCTATATTGTGCTACAGCATAAGTAAAAACATCCTTTTTTATGCTTTGGTAAGACTGGAATTATTCAGGTTAAATTTCTATATATTATTAAAAATTCTACAAAAGTGGAGATTAACCAAAATATTCTGAGATTAATCGCAACTTGAATTTTAATTTTTATCACATATATTCAAAGTAAATATTTTAATGAGAACTTACTTTGTAAAATGATATTGAAGTCTTCCTCTGGTTTGTTGTTTTTAGCCCTGTGTTCACACTGTGCTTCCTTCAGATTGTTCATTTTACACTCAGAGGCTCAAACATGCTTTGAACTGCCATGCTGCTCTGTGACCCCCGACCTCTCTAAAACCATGTGGGCACAGAGGGGACGCCCCCATCCACCATGGGACATGGTTTGTAGAGCAGTTAGAGAGAAGTCTACTCCCTATGCAGGCATCCTGATGAGCTTTAAAGCATCAGATCGCAGCTGTCTGTCAGGAGAACGCATGTACAGTTAACTGAAGCTGTGATTTGAATAATGAATAAAATGAGCCTTCATCCACACAGCTGAAGAAAAGCACTGAATGATGGGGGATAAAAGCACCTTTTCCACAGTACGACTGTAAGCTGTGTTGCCAGATCTCTGGCTGCATTTATTCCCAGTGCCCATGTGGGGTTTTAGATAATTGTTTGATATGGATTTGCCAGGCTGACTCATTCAGCAGCCAGGGGTTATTGATGAGGTTCCCTCATACTCAGGCTTCTTTACACCTGTGCAGGGAGACGGCTCTTTGGACTCTGTGTTTGGGCAGCCTTTTAGTTGGCGCCGTGTGCTCCAGCAGAGGCTGTTTTCAGCCGCCTTTGTGTGATGATGTATGGACTGCTGTTGGGGCACAGTCCACCTTTCACACTGCTTCATTCAGCCGTGTGATGTGGTGCTGTGAAGTTGGACAGATATTCATTTTGGATGTCTGATGTCGGAGGAGAGAGCACATGAAACCATTTTGGGTCTGTTTGTTAGAAATAGACTTTCATTTAGCAGCCAAATTGATGTAAAATGAATGGAAAATGCTTGTTTTTGTTTTACAGCCTTTGAGTAAATAATTCATATCCCCTCCTTTTACCGTGATCCCTTTTCAACCTTCCTCATTAGAACCAAAATATTATTGTAAACCGAACAGCCATGGAAGATTTCTGTCTGTATAATCCTTTTATTTGGATGTCAGATGAAAACCAACAATACAAGGCTTTCATTTGTTTTGCAAGGACTTCCTTCTCTCCTGTGGAAGCCCATATATGGAAGCACATTGTCCAAGCAGGTAGCATAGGTTCAAAGGTGACCTGTGGCTCCTTGTACTGCAGGGAATGTCAGCTCTAACTGTGCAGATAAAGCTTTTCTGATGCTCAACCATTGGGCTCAATTTATGTGCTAACATTGTTCGAGTGAAGAAAGATGGACTGTAACAAAAGCCGGAGGAGCTTCCTTTGAAAAGTTGAAGGTTGTCAGATCTAGCGTCTCCTTTTCATGCTTAAACAGCAACAAAACTCAACGTGTCTACACACAGGAACAGCATCACCTGCAAACACAACTAGCAGTTATAAATAACAAATATTTCACGTCATGTAGAAGTCTGCAGGTAGTCCTACTCCCTGCTTATTTATTTCCTTTATTAATCTCAGGGAAGGCACATCATATAAATATCCCAGCTGTGTCCATGGTGATTTAAGATGCTGACACAGTATAAAGGTATGGGATAAAACATACTTAATTCTCTATCCTCGTAAGAAAACTTTATGTCACTATTCAAGGCTGCCCATAAGGGGGGTTAAAGAGGAGAGCTTTCTGGGGCCCAGCCAAACCAGGGACCCATGGAGGTCAGCAAAACCATGGTCAAAAGTTGAGCAACAAAACCAGAATTTTATTTATTCATGCTGTAGCACAGTATAGTCTCTTATTAAAACAGAATTAAGTTTTAATAGTGATATAAAAGTCACTGGACTATTAGGAACAACTTATTTGGATGGGTGAAAAGTGGCAAGAATGTGTTTAAATATTTTTAAAATGCATCAATGGGTTAAAGTGGACAAAAAATATTTTTAAAAAAGCAGCAAAAATGGGCAAAAAGTGGCAAAACAATGTAAAAATGGGTGAAAAGTGGCAAAATGGGTTAAAAATTTTCAGCATTAGTCAAAAAGTGGCATTAAATGGGGTACACAGATAGCCTAGTGGTCTATTGCACTACCCATGTAGTGCCATGGCGTCCCGGGTTCAAATCCGGCCTGTGGCCCATGTCTCCTCAGTCTCTCTTCTGTTTCCGACTCTTATCCGCTGTCCTCCTCTATAGAATAAAGGCATGAAAAGCCCAGACACAAATCTTAAAAAAAAAAAAAAAAAAAGTTGCATTAAAAGGCAAAATGGTGACAAAAATGGGTGAAAATTGGCAAGCAATGGGCAAAAACTGACAAAAAGTGGCTAAAATCATCTAAAGCAGGCAAAATAAGTTGCAAGAAGATGTTGCAAAAGGATAAAAATGGTTAAAAATGACAGACAAAAAATGGGTTAAAAGCAGCAAAAAAAAAAAGTGGTAAAAATCGACTTAAACCGGCATGAGGCAGCTAAAGTAGCTGATATAGTAGCTGAAGTAGTTAATGATGCTGCAGAAAATATGAGAAAAAAGTGGCAGAAATAGGACAATATTGGCCAAAAAATTGGTTAAATTATGTTATGTTATTTCTTTTTTCTCTCAGCTATAGCCATATAAATGACAAAAAAACTGCAGGAAAACCAAATTTCTCCTGCTTTTCTGTGGAGGTCTGTGAGCCGGAGCTTTGTAAAGCTGCAATGAGTGTGATTGGTTGTTGCGGTCTGAGGGCAGGGCTTAGTGATTGACCAATTACATGCAGTAAAGGAGCCACAGGTTACCTTTAAACCTGCCTGTTTGGATGATGCGCTTCCATATCTGGAATCCTAACCTAAAACTACCGTTTCTTTAATAAATTGTTATGTATTATCGGCTTAAATTAGAGCCAGGCTTTGGCAGCCAAGCTTCTACTAATCTAAGTTTTGGGATACTAGCAGGTAAAAATAATGAGGAATGAATGCACACTGATGGGTCTAAGGCTGATTAGCTACACAGACAATAGGCACTAGATTTAGATAATCTAATTTCTCTGCTTCAACATTTGGCCTGTTGTTTATGTGCTATGTTTAATTTGATATAGAGTTTTTCAAATCACCACAGTGTTAACAGACTTAATGTCAACACTTTCTGAGTTTTGGGATGTAAACATATAGAGCTAGTTTTTCTATAAATCGTCCTAGACAAACTCTAAATGGGATTTCTTTTCTATGCTTTGTGGATGTGAGTTTCAGATATTGGCTAAAGCTCATCTTCAGCATGTGCTCATTCTGATGCATGATGTTGGGTTCTCGTTGTAGAAATTGGAATATAAGTTTTATTCGCCATGTGCTGCCTGCATTAAGGTCTCAGCCAATTTCAGTGCCTGCCCTTCACGCTCCCTCTGATTGGACATTTGTCCCATGCTTGATTCCATTTGATTAAGCCCGGCTCAAACGGCTTCAGAATACATGGAGACAAAGGACTGAACGTTGGCACTGGAGGTTTTATTCTGAGACTTTCCATTCAAATCCATGTCACGATCTTTGCAGAAAGTCACAGATGAAGAATTTTTGAGGAGCTTGTCTGTTAATCATTGACACATGTGTTATACTCTGAGAGGCTTTTTTAACATCCATTTCAAATGAAGCATAAAAATAACAGCCATATCTCCACATCCCCAGCTGAGGGATTTTCCTCAGCTTCATCTTCAGCCTCCACTCCCATATATCCTCCTGCCTGTCGGCTCTCCTGGTCTACGCTGAGCGGAGGAAGTCATCAAACAAGATGCCAAACCATGGCTATCTGATAGCAGGGACACTGACCTTCTCTTCCTCATATCTGATGGTGGTTTTTATCTGCCAGACAAATGTCAGAAATACTATTCCCCAAGCACAATCACTCTGGCACCACAGCCAACTTTTACTCCCCCCTTTCTCTCTCTCCCCACCGTCCACCCCCTCTGTTCCCCATGGACCGTGGACTCTGGGTTTCAAGCAGACATCTGCAGTACTGAGCTATCAATCAAGCTGTGGTGTAGGAGGACCCCCAGCTAGTCTGAATCCTTGGGGGGACAGTGTGGAGGAAAAGAAAAAAAATAAAAGAATCATCATCTCAGTTCCTCAAATTCCCTTAAATCGCTAAACTACACAAAAACCGACACATTTGTTCCTAAGGACAAAAAATGTCCCATTGAAAATGACATTTTTCATCCAACATTGATCTTGCATGTTATGTAAACATACTGGCCTTTTAAAGGGTTAAAATCCCAAAAATATAGTTTAGATTTGATATTTCTAGTTCAGGCTGCAGTTGTTTGAAAAGACTTACTCGTTAGAAGTGGAAAATAAACAACATGAAATATCTTTACTGAGGATTTTAGGAAGCTAGCAATTTTTGTCCTGACAACCATTAGTGTGGTGTTTTTTAAATTTATTTGACAGAGCAAATAAATAAATAATGCATTAAAATCAATGTTGCTGCCAATCACTGACCCATCTCAGGGCCTAATAGGAGTTATACTCTAATACTCCTTGAAATGTATTTCATGGAACTTATATTTTTTCTTTCTTTCTGACATTGGTGTTGTGTAAACACTTAAGCATTCAAAGGGTTAAACCCGCAAAAAATAAAATTAATATTTGATATGTATATTTCAGGCTGAAGTAGTTTTTAAAGACTGACTCATTCAAAGTGTAGAAATATTGATATGTATGATTTTTACAGGAGTTTTTGGGAAGTGTACATTTTTTGTCCTTAGAGACAAATAAGTAAGGCTATTAAAGGACCACTTAAGGGCTTTTGTCAATTAAATCCAGTGATTTTTAAATGCACAAATAAATAAGGGGCACCTGTACAGAAGCTGCTGCCCTTGAAGCAGGTAACACAGAAGAGCATAGAAAGTTGAATGTTTGGCTTTTTTTATTTTATTTATTTTTTGGGGGGGGGCTTTTGTGCCATTATTTATAGAGGAGGTAAATGGATAGATTGGGATGAAAATCATGCGGGAAAGGAGCCAGAGGCTGGATTCAAACCCAGGCCACCTGTGCCCCTAATACCCACAATCCTCAAGTGTCACTGCGATGTCTCTGATTGGGGGGGACTCCAGTTACCATGGAAATGTCCACCATGCCTGCAAACAAAGGCTGTCAACTGTTAATGACAAAAAATCCCACCACAGCCTGAAGCGATAAATATTCACACTACGACACATTACAATATCATCATTTCACAATGTAATGGCCAAAACTAGGAGGCGATATGAGCTATAGAAGATATGATTATATGAACATGTGCAAGCAAGGACCTTCCATAAACACATGAAGTTTGAGTCAGGTTGGACAATGCACAGCTAAGTTATTAACAACTTCCTGTTTGTCAAATTATGCTAATTTGATCGTTCACCACGACCACGCCTTTCGACTAGTGAGAAAGTCCTGAATAACTTGTCAACAGCCATGTCTCATCTAGCTGTATGCCGAAATACAAGTCGATCGGATGAAATTTCTAGGAGGAGTTTGTCCACATATGACTCCTGGAACAGGCCAAAAACACCTCATTTTGGGTTAATTTATCCTAAATGGCAGATTTTCTGTTGGAGATAGAGATTTGCTCCTGCAGACTCTTGTAGAGCTCCCTGAACCAAATCTACACACCAAAATTCATAACTCTAGGTCAAAGTCCCTTTTGGGGCTGTTCCATAGAAGCACGGAAAGTCGGGAAAATTGGGCAATTCCTGTGAAATCTACATCAACCACACATTTGCACACCCTTGTGTGGGTGTGTGCCAAATTTCTTCAGTTTTTGAGGATGACAAGGGGCCCAAAAAGGTTCAGAACGCATAAAAATAACAATGACAAACCAAACCAATTTCAATAGGGTCCTCGCACCCTTGCTGCTCGGGCCCTAATAAAGATGAGTGTGGAAGAAGGGTTATTACATGGTTTGAAAGCTTGAAATGCTATCATTATCAATGGACAGAATAAATTGCAATGGATTGTGGGATATGTAGTTCCTACACAGTCTTGTACCTTTGCCTTTCTCTTTTTTTTCATACACCGTTTTACGTCGAATAATGTTTTTTATAGGCATGGGACTCAAGTAGCTGTTCAGTTTGGTTTATGCATTAAAAGTGTTGTAATAGGGATTAGGGAAACCGACCAATCAGAGAGCATTTGCCTGCCTATCACAGGTTTGGGCTTACTTGTAAATGCCCCCTTGTGAACACGGACCAAAGCTGACCTCAGCGTGACACTGGTGCTTGATTCGGACCAGATTAACCGAACTAGAGGTTCCCAAACCTGCAAATACAGAAACAGCCTCCAAATCCTCGACAGCATTCAGAACTTAAAGACCACAGACCCTTAATGTTTGGACTGACTGAGCCACCGTACACGCTGGTCACTGATCTGGCCCATATGGGCTTCTGCACTGTCACAGGAAAAGCTGTTTGCAGAAGCACTGCTTCTAGTATGAGACAATTTTCGTTTGATATGCACGGCAGTATGGCTGCTCGTACATTACACCCAGATGGCCTGGGGACCAATGAATAAGGTCATGACAGAGCTGGAACAGAATACAGTGGAGACAAATTGTTTATGCTTGTTATGGAATCAGGTTGCCAGCATGGCGATGAGTTGAGGGTGTCACGGAATGGAAAATGAGCTCCCTGAAGGCATCAAGGAGGAAATGAATGAATAATGCACAGAAGAAGGGCTGCTGTCACTTTGAGACACAACTCAAGGGAAGGCTCGGAGGAATCTTTCCACTTGTTGGAGAATACGTTTCGTTGATGGTGGTTCAGGGCGCGAGATGATTGCTTTTGCAGCTTTATTTATATTCTCTGCATTATTTGCATTCAGAAAAGAATAAATGGTGGACTTAAGAAACTTTATTTCTTAACAAAGAGACACTTAGCAGAGGGAATAAAGCAGAATAAAAACGTAGGCATAAAAGATAAGGCAAAGGCGCTGCTTTATTTTGAGGTTGGTTCATATCTGTGAATAAAAGTGTGTAGACAGGAGCGGGCGTGTGTTTTTCACAGCGTGGTGAAACTAAATTATCTGCAGAGGTGTGTGTTCCTCCCTGGGAAATTGTGTACTACAAGACAGGAGAGAAAAGGGCGGCAGAGGCAGGGACAGAGACAAACCACGAGCAGACAGAGCGAGAGAAGAGGGGGATGAATTATAATTGAAGCAGGAGTCTATTGTTCCAGCATGGGAGACAAGTGCCACACTCTTAGACAGAGGCTAAGTAGGAGCAAGTTGGCCTGCAGTCAGATTTGGGGAGCCGGGGTGCTTAATCATCCCGGGCTGGGTGCTGGAGCTGACAGGTGAGATATGAGCGGGCGCTACAGGTAGACACTCCAGTCTTCCCACCGCTCATTGTGACCTTCGCTCTGACCATAAATTATTAAGGGGCCGTAAAATACTGATTTAGGATAACTGGGCCGGCTCTAACATGGCCTAGGTCCATCTTAGAGTCCAGCCGTCCTCTATGGAGCAAGTTCAGGCAGCTGGAGCTGCAGTGATTCATATCTGACATACGTCATTCTCCTTTCTTTTACCAGTACTACACTTGCACCCTACCACCTCATCACCCACCTGCAGGCTCAGACAAACCGTTACAAACATGTCTGAACTAGCCACTCAGGCTTTCCTTAGCCATGTGCCACATTAGACCTGGACCTGCCTCGGTGTCAGCCGCTATTTAAAGCTGACCAGTCTTTTTCCTGCCTGTCTTAAGCCATTGTTAAATTTGTCTCTAAAGGGACATGGCACGTCCAATGGTGCCAGACTGCATTAACTGCTGCGTATATGCGCTTTCAAGAAACATCTAACCTTCACATCTTGACATACGCATGGTGGGCAATCAGATCTGATCTCAGGTATATGCTGATGCTAGTAGCAGTGAGATGAGTATCAAAAGTGATTTCAGTCAAACACGGGCCACTGTTGAAGTAATGCACTTGAACTTGTGCTTACAATACAAAGTCGTACCTTGTTTCATTCATGTCTTTCCTCCTTGCAGGAACAGGCTGAGCAGTGTTCAAATCTGGAATGTTTGATTTCATTCTTTACAAATGCAGAGAAAAAAAATAAAAACACCCAGAAGCTTCCTTGCAAGCAGCAAAGATTTCATATAAGTGAAAATGATCTGAATCTTAAACTTTGGCCTTTTACCTTCTATGGAAGATAGTTAGTAGATAAAAGCAAGTCCTATTAGCTCCCACAGCCAATTGCAGCTCTTTCTCACAACACAGTGGTGTGTTTAAATGCTTCTCACTCATCCTTGCTTGCATTAATGGAGCAAGTCACTCCTGCTGCTGGCAGAGCTTAACGTCTCACACCCCAGCTATCTCCTTTATAGCATAAAGTTTCACCTCCTCCACCCCAGCCTCCCCCTTTATAGCATAAAGTTTCACCTCCTCCACCCCATCCTCCCCCTTTTAGCATAAAGCTTCACCTCCTCCACCCCAGCTACCTCCTTTATAGCATAAAGCTTCACCTTCTCTGCTCCAGCTACCTCCTTTATAGCATAAAGCTTCACCTCCTCCACCCCAGCTACCTCCTTTATAGCATAAAGCTTCACCTTCTCTGCTCCAGCTACCTCCTTTATAGCATAAAGCTTCACCTCCTCCACCCCAGCTACCTCCTTTATAGCATAAAGCTTCACCTCCTCCACCCCAGCTACCTCCTTTATAGCATAAAGCTTCACCTCCTCCACCCCAGCTACCTCCTTTATAGCATAAAGCTTGTGACACCCTCATATTCAGATTCATGCTGCTATGTAGGGATTGCTTTTGAACCAATTTTTTATTGTTTTCAGTGTGAATTGTCATTAATGTATCCATGCTAATGAGGCCAAGTAAGACTATAAATCCGTTCTATGGTAGATTTTGTTGGCTTTTTTCTTTATTAAGGTGTGTTTCAGTCTGGTTTGGATTAGTAACCTTCGGTACGGTTTCATATATTAAACCCTGATCTTGCTTGTGTTTCCATAGCCAACTGTTCCCCAACATAATAGGTGGAGTGGAAGCCAGCAGTGTCCAGCTCCAGCCTTCAGGGTCAGATAGTATGCGTGGATAGGTTGCCATAGAAGTATCACAATCAGCTGTGGTTGATATAATTTGGATTTTTTGACACAAAAATATTCCAAAAGCCTCTTAAATCCAAAAGTGAAAACAGATTTTCCTATATTTTGCTGCATTCATTTTACCCTCTACCTTTTCAAGCATTCTGGGGCCATCTGCTAAGAAGCATCCCCGCAGCATGATGCTGCCACCACTGTGCTTCACAGCAGGGATGGTGTGTTTGTGGTGATGTGCAGTGTTTGGTGTCTGCCATCTTTCCCCTGACTTTATAGTAGACTTTTCTCTGAGTTGTTTGGAGTGTTCTTTTGTCTTCATAGTGTACTGGTAGCCATGAATACTGATTAATCAGTGACTGGACCTTCCAGACACAGGTGTCTTTATACTACAGTCACTTGAGACACATTCACTGCACTCAGGTGATCCACATTTCACTGACTGTGAGGCTACTTTCCACTGAGTGCAAACAAAACATTACACCACCAGCATCCCATATATCTGTTGTGAAACCACATTTTCACCCTTTTCTACATTTATTTCTGCAGTAAGTCCAAACCCATCTCCTTGAACCAAATACCACTTGAACATTCACACACACAGGAGTCCAGAACCAGCCGAATGGAAGCTCACTTCCTGGTAATTTGGGCCATAGTAGCATTAGGAATATTGGGATCCCAACAAAGTCAGGGTGTGTCTATTCTTGTAGAATAAGGTCACCCAGGAGAGGCCGTGTGAATCAGGGAGAAACACATTGTGACTGATAATACCATTCAGGAAGCCAATGTGGGCGCCTGTGTCATCAGTTCCTCACGTTGCTGCCTGTACACACTGAGCTGTTCTCCTGGAGTCACAACAGCTCCAAAAGTCCAAGGACTCCGACAATGTAGGTTTGAACAAAAATGGTTATAATGAACTAACATTATTTGTTACCATAGCATTTTGAAATGTGTCTTTTCAGATGTAACTCATGGATGCAAGTCACAGTCGATTAGTTATTTCTCAGTATTATAGCCTGGATCCTGGCCCGCACAGACAAATAAGAGCTGGCCTCCTTTTATAGGACAAGATATCATCAGGGGTTAAAATGCTCATTTCTGTATGTTACAGCTTAAAAGAGTGCAGCTTTTAATGAATTTCAACTGTACGCCTTGACTTTTTCTTGACTTCTTTTGTAGTGATCATCACGCTTGCTTTGACCAAACTTTTTGTTGTAGGACCTTACATTATGGTGTTTGCATCATACTAAAACAGGACATTTTTGCACCAATGATTAAAACTTTTTCCTGATTTTTGAGCTTTAAAACTCACAATTTAGAATTTTAATTTCATGTTTTGACCTTGAAACTGCTTGATTTAGAACTTAATTTCATGTTTTGACCTTTATAACACTTGAGTTAGAATTTTATTTCAGATTTTGACCTTGAAAAAAACTTGTTTTGGATTTTTAATTCATGTTTTGACCTCTAAAATGCTTGATTTAGAATTTTATTTCAGATTTTGACCTTTAAAACACTTGATTTGGAATTTTATGTCATATTTGAGCCTCTAAACACTTGATTTGGAATTTATTTCAGATTTTGACCTTCAAAACACTTAATTTGGAATTTATTTCAGATTTTGACCTTCAAAACACTTGATTTAGAATTTTATTTCATGTTTTGAACCTTTAAAATGCTTGTTTTAGAATTCTTTTTCAGATTTATACTTTCAAAACACATGATTTAGAATTTTATTTCATATTTGAACCTTCAAAACATTTGATTTAGAATTGTATTTTAGATTTTGACCTTTAAAAGTCACAATTTTGACTTTTACCTCATATTTTGACCTTGAAAACTCAAGATTTAGAATTGTATCTCATATTTTAGTCTTGAAAATTCATGATTTTGACTTTCTTTGTCATTAATTTGCCCTTTAAAGGCATTTCTTTTTATTTTAATTGATTGTTTTGCCCTTTTGAACTAACAAGTTTGACTTTTTTGTCAGATTTTGAACCTTTCATTTATCATTTTAACTTTTTTTAAATCTCAGAATCATTTATCATCAGTGCTAAGTTTATTCCCATAATTCATCACAGGTGAAAATGAGGTTTGATGGCTCAATATTGACCCTGTTAGACCTTAACTCTGAATCCGGTCCCTACTGTGACTGAGTTTGACACCCCTGATTAAAATACAAGACTGATGTTTTTCAGTGCAGCGTCTCTGAAGGGTTAAAATCTGCTTGGTTATTTTTACTCTACTGTGATGACATTATCTCCAGCTAACCTTACATCCACCTCTGAACTTCCTGCCTCTCCTTGTGAGCTTTCCTCCAACAATTCCCTCAGATCATTATTGCTCATTGAAAGTTAGCTGTAATGACTTATCAGCAATTATTTCATCTTCCAATTTCTAGAGTTATTTTAATTAACAGATTCATTAAATTAGTTCATTAATTTCCCCACAGGTGCAGTGCATTCTCCAGAGATTCGAATCAATTCTGCTGTCTTTTATTTAATATCAGAGCGAGTGATGAAGAGTTCGCTGTGTTTGGTTTCAGAGATGGTAAATGTTTTCGGTTATGAGGCACCAAGCTCTTCTGCATTCATTATTCTAAATCAACCTGTGAGATTAACTCAGGATAAACCCCACGAGTATCCCGCCATAAGGAGAGACTGCAGCTTTTTCCAGCACTATGCCAATTATAATCCTCTCAGCTCACTGTTTAACTCCTAAATGACCATTGCACATAATGTCTCTGCATTTGCTGCGTATTGCAGCTCAAGTCCTCCGCCTGCCCTCCAGCTGTGAACAGTAACTGTCAGCCTGACACTTCTCCCTGTTGATGTATGCAGGATGCTATCTATCATTGCCACGACATTGCATATCCCCTTCAGTTTGACATGTTTGACAGACACCCTGGCCCATTAACGCCATGGTATCACCCAGCTTGTTATCACTGCATATGCAGTGCACAGAGCGGTAATTCTCACCTCGTAATAAACAGTCAGGTCTCAGGAGTGTGCAGCAGTTGGGATCATTTTCCTGCCTTCATGATTATTACACCTGCAGAGTGAAAAGCCAAGAGATCACCAGGCTCTTCAGGCTCAAAAGGCGCCATGATGGATGTGAAATACTGGAAAGACATGGTAGGACAAAGTGTTGCCCCACGCCATCGATCACTCATGTGGAACAGATGACACAATTCCCTCTTTCTCTCCTCCTGCGTGTGAGTTTATCAGCACTGCCCAGAATATTTAACAGGCGAGAGAGCGCACCCGTGGGATCTCATTTGCACAGGTGTCCATCTGGTAGAAGTTGTCTGGGATAATCTCCACATCATGTCACATTTGCATCCCGCCTTCATGAAAAAGGCCCGCTCGGTGTAAGCGGAGAGCACCGGCCAGTCCGAAGGGCGAGGGATTGTTTGTCGACATTGTAGCAAAGACCAGCGTGTGTTCTGCTAATCCATGAGGCAGTTAATGCTGCACAATTATGTAAGGATTTAACATGTTTGTAATTGTTTGTTGGTTCAGCTCAATTTGTGTAACCAGCTTTAGTTGGAAAATTAGCAATGAGATTTTGCTAAACACTGCCAATTTGTTTGGTCTTTTAACCAGGAGGGATTTGCTGCAGTCATGCTGGAGTTCTTGTCAATGTGACAGTCTTATTAGCCAGTTTGGGGGAAGAAAAGGTGCTCTTATTGAATTCATTGAACATCACAGACCTCTGCTTCTGTTCCCCTCTTTCAAACAGCACAACTTTCACAGCCAATCAATGTGTTCATTGATTCCTGCATTCTGTTAAGAATTACTCAAGCATCAGATGCAATCTTAAAATCGCTGTGCCAATAATGACCAAAACAGATAGCTCTAAATGTTAGCCACAGTGTCTCTTTCTCCCCTGTGAACAGGGGAGTAGCTAGGGGGTTTGTGCCCCAGGAAAGAAAATTACTCAGTACCCCCTTATCCAGTCAACCAAGCAAAAAACGCTGCTTTATTCTAAAAATATATGTTAATTTTACTGTATGTTTCAACTATAATCTCTTTTCATCTCCTCTATAATCCTCATCTTGCTCTCTGTCCCTGCTTTCTTCTCCTCCACCATCCTCATCTTGCTCTCTGTCCCTGCTTTCTTCTCATCCACTCTCCTCCGTTAAATCATACCCCACCCCCAGTTACACCCTTGCTTGTCTCTGTGGAGTCCTGATCAGGATCACTGCAGGGGTCTTTACAGACATGACAACCCCAGCATGTTCAGTATTTAGAAGACAGACATCCCCAATAGAGAAGCTAAACAAATACACTGAAGGAGCACTGAAACACTAAGCAGTTAAACGAAATGTTCATTCCAGCGTGGATGAATATTCACCAGTACCTGCATGCCCAGGCAAGCATGAAGTCTCCAAACATTACAAGTAATCTCACATTTTATGCACCCTCTCCCGTGTGTTATAAATTCTCTTCTTTATGTATATGACCACAGCAGTTACACAACATCAATTGTAGCAAGTAATTTTCTGCTAGCTCGCACTGTATCTGCTTAACACGTGAAAACAAAAGGCTCAATCAATCTTCAAGAGCTGTTGACATTCAGAGCTGTCGTTCCATATTACCTCCAATGTCCCGGCTCCTTTTGCACTCCTGTATGCTATTTTTACACTTTAAGGCTCCTTTTAGGAGTGTTGTACCGCTGATGACACAGACACTGACGACTCTGAATGACCAGAGAAAACCATTACTGACATGAGAGATTATTCCTCTGTTGTGTTTTTAGCAACACTGCAAGAGGTTAGGTGTGAGATGAGCTGATTAACAGACAAATTCCATTTGTATAATGTAAGACATTATCATTTCTAACTTCAGTAATCACATCATTGTTACCTGCAAAAGTCAAATGTTGCTTTTCATGCGCCAACACATCAATCATCTGACTTTACTTTTATGTAGCAAAGCCTGGTTAATAGTTCTGCTTGATTCTACGCTGTAGCTGTACCACAGTAGTCCACAGCATCACCAGCACTACATGATTGGTCCAGCCAATGTGTGCTAGTAGTCTCACAGTCAAGGCCGCCCATAAGGGGGGAAAGAGAGGAGGGCTTTCTGGGGCCCATCCATACTGGGGGCCCATGCAGGTCAGCAAAGTCATGGTCCATTGTAAAGCTAAGCTGTGTTAATAATATGCATTTTTAACCTGAGTAATTACCATTCTTATTAAAGCATAAAAAGGTTTTTGTCTTTTTTTATGCTGTAGCACAGTTTGGCCTTTTTCAAAATGTAAATCGCCCAACAAAAGGCAGAAAGAGGGAAAAATGGGAGACAGGGTTCAAAAGAAGTTGAGGACATTAGAAAATAGGCACGGTGGCAAAAAATGAGTTAAAGGGCAAAAATAGGAAAATAAAGAGAGCAAAAATTGGCAGAGAATAGGTAGAAAGTGTCAAAATATTGACCAAAAAATGGACAAAAGCAGGGAAACAGTTGGAGAACAGCAGCAAAAATAGGTTACATGTGGTAAAAAATGTCAAAAAGTGGCAAAAGATGGCAAAAGGGGGAAAATTTTGCGAAAAAAAAAAAATGCTGCAGAAATGGGCTAAATGTGGAAAAAAATGGCAAAACTTGGCAAAAAGTGGTGGAAAAAGTAAAAGTGACAGAAATGGGCGATTAGAGGGCAAAAAGGAGATACAATGGGGGAAAAAGTTCCGAAAAAGTGGCACATAATGGGTGAAAAGCAGCAAGAAGTGGCAAAAATTGGTTAAGTTCCCAAAATAGGCTAAAAATAAAGTGGCTTCAGTGGGCGAAAATGGATATAAAGTAACAATAAAGAGCAAAAAATGACAGAAAATGGGTAAAAAATGTGAAAATATTAGCAAAAACTGACAAAAGTTAACAAAAAATTGGGAGAACGGTAGCAAAAATGGGTCACATGCAGCAGAAATGGTCAAAAGATGGCTAAAGGGGGCAAAATTTGTAAAAAGATGTTGCAGAAATGGGCAAGTGAACAGGAAAAAGGGACATAAAGTGGCAGAAATTGGTGAACAGGGCAAAAATAGGATTAACTGGATAATAATAGTTTTAAAAGGTGGTACAAGTCTGCAATAAACTGCAAAAGGCGGCTTAAGTAGCAAAAAGTGGCAAAAAACTTGATAAAAGTGGCTCAAAGATGTGGCAATAATGGTTGGAAAAAGTGGTTTAAAAGTACAGCAAATAAATAATTTCAACATCAGAATCCAGTGATAATTGACACACTTCACGTAACTGTTAGCCAGGATGCTAGCACCAATGCACTGGCATAAATAATAATATATTAGAGCTGGGGACGGACCACTCTCTCAGTCTTTCAGGGGCCCAGCTTTGTCTGTGGGCGGGCCTCCTCACAGTTAGTGAAATAATGATCACCTGAGTGCAGTGATTGTAGTATAAAGACACGTGTGTCTGGAAGGTCCAGTCACTGGTTAATCGGTATTCCTGGCTACCATTACACCATGGAGACAAAAGAAGCAACTTCGAGAAAAGGTGATGTTAGGGAGAATATTCCAAATGAAATGTAACTAGTATTAGAAATATTCAGGAGTAACTAAAGTAATGCATTACTTTTTTGAGTACCCCAACAGCTTACAGTCCACTGTGGAAACAGCCTTTAGCGATGACTGTTGATTAGAGAAAGGAGCTGGATTTTCACCAAAGTCGATGCAAACTGAAAGTTCTTCACAGAAATGTAAAGTTTTTCATGAATAGTTAAAAGAGGCAGAATTCTGCCTTTTAGTTTCTTTACTTGGATGAGTCTGTTTTATCAAGATTAAGCAGCATATTTGAGATTATGATTCACCATTAAAGGAACATTTTCCTCAAATTGTGTGAGTGATTTATTGCTTTCCACCACGTTTCTCCCTATCTCCCTCTGCTGAATTAAATGTTTCACATGAAATCTAATGAATGAGCCTTGCAGAGATTCTGATCGCACAGTCTCTGATTTTATGTGAAGCCGGAGATTGGACCACTGGCAGCTTTTCCCCCGCTGCATCTGGCATGACTTCAAAATGACACACAAGCTCATTTAATCTTGCATCTGATTCATTAACTTTCTTTTATTATTTCAGGAACTCCACATACTGCATGAAGGTTTCCATGTCCCTAACGGTGGCGGAGAACGACACCGACCTCTGCTACAACTCCAAAATGAGGTTCTTTGAGAAGGCCGAGCTGAGCAAAAGCAAAGACATCACCTGCCAGAGCATTGAGGATTATATACAGCCAGGAGTGGAGCCTGAGATAGTCTGGTATAAGGTAAGACACCCTTGTGGTTTGCAGAAAGCACACCCATGATTTAATTTCTTAAGATGTCATCTAAACAAAGGCTTTTGTCTGTCATCTGAAACCCATCATGCACAAAATTAGAAGCTGAAGCTTTGAGTTAAAATCAAAAAGCAGCTTCAAAGGGTGTTACTGTATTAATACCAAGAACAACTTCATTAAGGTCAGCTATCATCAGATCTAATTAGCTTCAAAACCTGTCCTCTCTGTGACTCTTCAAGCATCAACAAAATAAAAATATAACAGCCAAAACTTAATCTGTGTCTGGCACACAAACACAGCTCTCGTTTCCTCCTCGCCGGGAGTTGTGACGCCCACGTTTAAACCTCCAGTGTCCGACAGCCCCCCCCCCCCCCCCACAGAGCTGATAGGTGAAGCTCGGGGGCCAATTCATCAACCGTGAAAAGTGTGCTGGATTAAGTGGTCACATCGCGTCTTCGGTTTCCCTCTGAATCAAATTAAAATAGCAGATAATGACTGTGGGCTCCACACCCTCCAGTTATTGGCTCCCTCTCTGTCAGTGGGAGCTGATTGAATTCTGGGAGGCCTGTCTTGGACTGCAGCTCCAAAAGCAAACCCACAGTGCCCCAGTTTCCCTAGCCTTGGGTGTTCAGTGGCCCAAAATCTAAACAGGCTAGGCTGTTTCTAAAAGTCCATACTTTTTACTTACCTGCATGTGTAAAGGCAGAAAGAAGATTTTTGAGAGTAACTGGTTCAAATGAATTTGTGATCCATTCATTCCTGGAGGGATCTCTGGTCGTGGGACAGTTACTCTTGCAGGATTTTTTGAGGGAGCATGGGAGTTTGCTCATCCAGTCGACATGTGTTTTGTGGACCTGAAGAAGGCTGTCCCTCGGGGGGTTATGTGGGGGGTACTGTGAGAGAGCCATCAGGTGTCTGACCAAAGTGAGAGTTGTGTCCACATCCTTAGCACAAGGTCGGACACGTTTCCGGTGCGTGTTGGCCTCCGCCAGGGCTGGCCCTTGTCTCCAATTTCAAGGTGCAGTCAGGGGGGAGGAGGGTTTCCGGTTTTGGGATCTTGGAATATCATCTCTGCTGTTTGCAGATGATGTGGTTCTGTTGGCGTCCTCAGCCGAGGACCTCCAGCAGGTACTTGGACAGTTTGCAGCTGAGTGTGAAGCACCTCCAAGGCTGAATCCCAATTCCCCCCCAACCCTCAATGTTAACCCTCAGTCTCAAAATGCATGATCCACGCAAGGGCTGTCCCAATTCTCCCGGGAGTTGAGTTGAGGGAATTTTGAGATGTTACTGGAGCTCCCTTGGTATTGAGGGTTATCACTCAAAGAAAGATGGCAGCGAATGCGGAGAATAAATCGAGCTACAAGTATAATTTTCTTTGTTTAAAGAGATCTAAAAATTACAAAAACCGCTCCAACATCTTAGTTTAATGTTATTTTATGGATTATTTGCCTTTTTGTAGTGTGACGTTTACTTTTATTTGTACGATCGTAAGCCGGTAACCGTGCCGTCGCGGACAAGCCTACGAGTTACAACTGGTGTTTGGTGTTAGCTAATGGCCATGTTATACGGTGACTTTCAGCTGAATATGTACGTGGTCGTGGTGTTTGGCACATTACTGCCCTCTACAGTCTGAAATCGTAACTGCTCTTAAGAGGTGTCCCATTTTTAAGTCACGAGATGGCCCTTACACTTGGTTTTGAGGGGTGAGTTAAGACTGAGGGTTGAGCTTGAGGGTAAGATTGAGGGTTAAGGGGAGAATTGGGAGTCTGAGGCCATGGTTCTCAGCCAGAAACCAGTGGATTGCTCCCTCTGGATGGGGAGTGAGTCTTTGCCCCTAAGTGAAGGAGTTCAAGTATCCTGGGATCTTGTCCACGAGTGAGGGTAAAATGGACCATGAGGTTGAAAGGTAGATTGGTGCAGCAGTTTTGCAGGCCCTGTACCCTACCGTCGTGATTAAGAGGGAGTTGAGCCGAGAGGCAAAGCTCTGGATTTCCCGATTGAACTATGTCCCAATCCTCACCTATGGTCATGAACTCTTGGTGATGACCAATAAAACGAGATCTCAGGTTCAAGCAGTCGACATGAGATTCCTCAGGAGATCATCGTGGCAGTTTAGGATGTACAGTATTATTGAACATTTTGAAGATAATTAGATAAAAACAAATCTAAATCTAAAGGTGATAGATTTACTGTAGTCTTGTTTTTTCTCTGTGAAGGAATGCAAGCCAAAGCAGTGGAGACAAACCATCGAACGGAGGAGGGACACTCTGTCCATCAAGGAAGTACGGGAAGATGACATTGGGAATTACACCTGCGAATTACAGTTTGGGAACTTTGTGGTGCGGAGGACGACTGAGCTGTCCGTCACAGGTAAGAAGGAGACTTCCGTCCTGTGAATTCTTTGTTTGCATGTCTTTTGTTGATGCTCAAATGTTGGTATTTACTGAAAGAGGTACAGACAGAATGTCAGAGTGCCCTGAAAGCTCCAATGAAAATATATTTACTGCCTTTCAAAGCTGGTGGATTTGCACAAAAGGATATCCTCATTGTTCCTTGTGCCTTTGTGCACACTGTCTGGTGAATGTTTTCTACAGATTGTGTTTGTAGCTTCAGGTTGGTGTTGGAAAAAAATCAGCTTCTTTAAAGCTGATCCGTGCACCTTCTGCCGAAGTGTGGGAGTCAATAGCCCTGCCGTCTCGGTGACTTCTGGGCTGCTTTAATTGCGAAGTAGTGGAATTCACACATAGCCTCTTCAGCACTTTTTCTTCAGGCTGTTGAAATATTTAAGGCTGAACCTAAAGTGGGTGACAGATTGCTTGTCACTGACACTGTCACAGCCCAGGGTGACAGCAGCATGCTCCGTAGACAGGAAGGATCCAGAACTTACAGCTTAATTAAACCAGACATATTCTGAAGCTTCCACGTGAATATTGGCGATTACCAAGGATCCCTCCAGTCAGGCAGGATTGACTTTGTAAGACTTTGTAAGATATAGTTTTACTAAGTTTGATGCATTTACTTTGTCCAACCCAGTACTAGCAAGCTGTACCTAATAAAGTGACTCCTGAGTGTGTATACCCATGTAACCAATATTACTCTGTAAAGTGCAGGAGGGGCCCCTGGCAAACCAAGTTGATGGGCCTTTGCTGGTTTTGATTTATTAATAATATCAGTGCATGTGTGTTGGATCAGTAGCATTGGTGCTAGCATCCTGGCTAACAGTTCATTTTGGAGCTGAAAAGTGTGTCAAGCTATTATTGGGTTCTGATGTTTAAATCAGTTATTTGTGCTACTTTTAACCATTTTCCAACATTTTAACCATCACTTTTTTCTCACTTTTAACCTTTCTTAGCCAATATTTGTCACTTCTAACCAATTTTCCCTGCTCTTTCACCACTTTTCACCACTTATCTTACCAATTTTAGCCACTTTCAGCTTTTAACAGCTTTTCACCATTTCTACCCCCATTTTTCCTTGCATAACCCTTGTTTGCATCTTTCTCCCTTTTTTGCCCATTTTAACCTGATCTTGCCACTTTTGACAACTTTTTCCCACTCTTCAACTACTTTTCATTACTTATTTCTTCCATTTTTTGCCCTTTTTAACCAATTTTTGCCACTTTATAACCACTTTTCACCATTTTAATGTCACTTTTTCTAACTTTTAACCTATTTTAGCCCATATTTTCTCATTTTTTTCTTTTGAGCCTCTTGAAACCAAATTTTGCCCCTCTTTAACCACTTTTCACCACTTATTTCTGCCAATTTTTGCCACTTTCAGCAGATTTTTGCCATTTTTAACAACTTTTCACCACTTTTAACCCCAGTTTTTCCACTCTTTTCCTTTCATAACTCATATTTCTGTCTTTCTCTCTTTTTTGCCCATTTTAACCTGTTTTTGCTACATTTAACCAAATCTTTCCACTCTTTAACCACATCTCTCCACTTATTTCTTCAATTGTTTGCTTCTTTTACCCTTTTTTGCCACTTCTTAACCACTTTTCACCATTGTCACTTCTAACATTTCTTAGCCCATATTTGCTGTTTTATCCCTTTTTGACAATTTTTGCCACTTTAACAGCTTTTCACCATTATTACCCCCATTTTTTTCTTTTTTTCCCTTTAGTAACCCATATTTTCCGCTTTCTCCCTTTTTTGCCCATTTTGACCTGTTTTTGCTAATTCTAACCAAGTTTTTCCGCTCTTTAACCACTCTTCACTGTTTACTGTCACTTTTTGCCACTTTTAATTTTTCTTTGCCCATATTTGATGCTTTTTCCCTTTTGTGCCACTCTTTATTCACCACTTATTTCTGTCAACTTTTGACACTTTCAGATGATTTTTGCCACTTTTTAACAGCTACCTCCATTCCACCGCCACCTATCACCATTCCTACCCCCATTTTTTCCGCCTTTTCCCCCCTTTATTAACCCACATTTTCACCTTTCTCCCTTTTTGCACATCGTAATCTATTTTGCCACTTTTAACTATTTTCTTTTACTCTTTCATCTCCTCTCACCACTTATTTCTTCCATTTTTTGCCCCTTTTCACCCATTTGTGACATTTTTTACTACTATTTGCTGTTTTAACAATCCATTTTCAGCATTTCTTGCCAAATTTTTGCCACTTTTCACCATTTTTATCACCAATTTTTGCCACTATAGCAAATGTTGTCCACTGTTCATACATTATTGCCATTTTAAGCCATTTTTACAAATATTTGCCTTTCTTTACAACCATTAATCTATTCATTTTCCTGCAAAGCTTTCTCAGTTTTTTTGCTTTATTCTCTGGTATCCTGATGGTGCACATCATGACTTAGCTATAAAGTTTGACATTACTTTCCAGATGATTTAGTTCAGCGTGTCCCTCCACATCGTTGACGTTACCATTACGTTGCGTTATACCCTGTATTTGCAGCCTTGCTAAGTAGATAAACCTTGTGGAGAATTGGTTTGATTGAATAGTTTCAAGACAAGTGACCAAAAGAGCAGAGTAGGGGGACTGTAATGTAGAAATCTAAAACAGTTACGAATGTCTATGCCAGCCATATTTTGCATATACAGCCTACATAATAAGATATCATAAGACACATAGAAAGCAGTAGCTCGGCTGCCAGCCTTTCTGTGTTTTTAGTGCCTTATATGGAGTTTCCTCTTCCAAGCTTCGATAATTAAGAATTATTTGAGGAAAAAATACCTCAGTCATCACTTTATCTATTTTAGAATGTTCTTAGTAACATTTATTGTCAAACGCTCCCTTTGTAAAAGTGTAGCTCACGTTCTCTGGAGCTGAGTGTGTCTCAGGCAACAGCCGCTCCTCCTCAGTGTGACTCATTTGGCTGAGTTCAGGTTTCCTGCAGAGGCTCACATCTTCAAGGATACAGGATGACGCAGACAGAAACCAAACAAAAGTAAGAGCTTCTGGATAGAAAGGGGGATGTTTTTCGGTGCAGCTTTCATGACACGCTGTGTATTTGAGGGTCAGACAAGTGTTCTCTGTTAACTGCTACCTGATTACACTCTAAGGGCCCTTCCTTTTAAAGACGCTGAGAGACTCCAGCAAAGGCCTGAGCTGAGCCATAAATCATTTCCCCACCAGCCTCAAAATGTCATGCTGGAGGAAAAGTGTTAATCTCCCCATCTACTTTGGAGACATTCAGCATTTCCAAACAGGTGGCTAAAGATGATTGATGATTTGGCGATGGCAGCAGAAGAGACATTTGTGATGTTTTAGAGAGAAATATACTCCTCCACCTGTGCTTGTGTGGGTTATCTCTGACTTTAATGTCTTTGCTGTGAGTGTGTCTGTTTCTACGCTTTGACAAGTAAAAAATTTTGGATGTGCAGGGCCTTCTACCTTTTCTAAGCAGTAAATGCATTCATTTGATCCAGTAAAAAGCTTTCAGATTGTTAGGAAGGAAATAAATGAGTCATGAGATCAAACATTCTGACTGATGTGGCGACTGGAAGGAAGAAGACTGTAGACAGACATACCTTAACACTGTACTATACTGTGTTTGTTTGCCTCTCCAGACATTATGATGAGTGATACACTAGCTTAATGCTAATTCTCATGGCAGTCACTGACCAGGTTGCTGAAGTGCATCTGCTGTTTCTCTCCAGCATTCCTCTTTTTTCAGTCATGGTAGTCTCAACAGCATCATAAAGGCAGGGATGCCCAGACCTGGACAAACGTTTACTCCATCTCACACCACTAGCTTCATCACTCTCCTTTAGCTACGCCATTTGTTTTGGTTACATCTATGACTGCTGTGCATGGAAAGCACATGACACAAACCTGCCAACACTCCTGGTTTTACCCGGGATTCCCCTGTATTTTTGAACCATCTCCCACCCACTTCTAGCTTTGCCATTTCTCCCAAGAAAGTCCCGTAATTTTCACCGCTCTACTAGCAACACGCTAATTCTTAAACTCAGAAGTGGCAAAAACGAGTGAAAAGCAAATAAGATGGACTAAAAGCAGCAAAAATGGGATTTAAATGTCTAAGATAAGTGACTAAAATGGACATGAAATGGCAGAACAGTGTTAAAATGGGAAAAAATCAGCAAAATGGGTAAAATACAGCATAAGGGGGTAGCATGCAGGGGCAAAAATTGGCAAGAAAAGATTGAAAAGCAACTAAAATGGGCAAAAATCAACAAAATGGGATATCATTGTCAAAAAGTAGTGACCTAAACGGATCCAAAAAGGCAAAACAGTGGGAAAACAGGCAAAAATCAGCAAAATATGTGTAATTTTGAAAGCAAAGAGTGGCAAATATGGGCAAAAAAGTGGCAAAAATTATTAAAAACTAAGTAAAATTGACAAGATGCAGATAGCTGGGATATAGATTTTAAAAATACGTGACGAAAATGGACATGAAATGGCAAAACAGTTAAAAAATGGTTAAAATTTAGCAAAATTGGTTAAAACTAGAAAAACAGAAGTGGCAAATATGGGCAGAAAGTGGTAAATTTTAACAAAAAGCAAGTGAAAAGGTACAAGATGCAACAAACTTGGGAAATGAATGTCAAAATAAGTGACTAAAATGGGCAGAAAATGCAAAAAAAGGGGAAAAATGGGCATAAATCAGCAAAATGGGTAAAATAGAGATAAAAAAGTGGCAAATATGGGCAAAAGTGTTAAACTGTGTAAAAAGCAAGTAAAATGGACAAGATGCAGATAAATGGGATATCAATATCAAAAATAAGTGGTGAAAATGGACATGAAATGGCAAAACGGTGGAAAAATGGGCAAAAATCAGTAAAATGCATAAAACCTGACTGAAAAAGTGGCAAAAAAATGTGAACAGCAAGTTCAATGGGCAAAAAAGCAGCAAAATGGGGTATTACATCAAAAAGAAGTGACAAATCTGTTAGGAGGTTGTGAGTTGTGTGATGTGTTTTTTATAGTATTTCACCATGACACTGCAGGAGATGAAATCACAAACTTTCAGGGCCGATGGGTCCAAAACTCCTCAACAATCAGATCTGGATATAATCACGCTGAAAACATGTAGTCTGACGTCGACTTTAGAGCTAGAAGACAGCCTTCAACTCTTTCAAACACAATGTTTAACACCGTTACGCACTGAGAAATGTGCAGGAGTGCATGTACAAAATGACTCACTGATCACACTTAATTTGACAGCATTTGCACTTTTATAAAATGTCCAGTTTGCTTTCTCCGCAAAGTTATACCGTTTAATGTCACTTCTTAAGATAAGAGATTTTATCCAGAAACACCTCTTTGTTGTGCTTTTACTTTGTAATGTTCACTGTCCTAAGCTAAGGGTACTTGGAAAATCTTTTATCTTGAAAGCAAATGTCCTCTTTTAGATCATTAGTGTAATCACAACAAAAGAGCCTGCTCTATTGAAGAGTAAAAAAAAAAAATTCTTTGACTTATCCACTGAGCTATCTGCCCCTTTTAAAGTGAAATGAGACGTCCAGGCTGCAGTGGTGTCCTTATTTTCATCACTGTGAATGCAGGTAGAGGTGTGTGCTATCCAGCTGTTGGCCTGCTACAGTAGCTTAAATATTCGCACCTAAATGGCTGATTTCAGATAATTTAATGCGTGAATCTCTGACCGATTGAGTCATTCCTTTTTGATGTGGCTGTCCTGTACCATATAGGAATGATTAAGAAAGTGGTAAAGCAGTGCAGATTTTTATTTGTACACTTAAAGCACATTTAAGGCTGCAGAGAGCAAATAAATAGTATGACCCACATTGACTTTAAGTGGAAACTACAAGCTGCTATTTGCCTCCAGGTAACACAGCGTAATATAAATCCTCATTGTTCCTCCTGAATCTGGAGCACTTTTTTTGTCTTTGGAGCGCCTCGCCAGTGTTTACTCCGAGTTTGGCTTCTTCCTGCTTTCCTCATGAGTTTTGGATATTTTTCTTTATTTTCTGTTTTTGATTAAAGATGTTTGTATGTTTTCCTTCTGCAGCCATGATAACTCTGCTGATGATGCTCCATTCTTTTGATCTCTTTTCTATTTTGGTCTCCTGTTGCAGCGTCGGTACACATGAAACACGTCTCAATCTATAGGGAGGGAGGCTCCTGCTGGTGTGTGCATGAATTATAAACCTGTAAAGTGTTCATTAACGCGGTTGATTCACGTGCTGCTTTCAGTCTGCTTTAGTGAAGGGCTTGTAAAGGGGCAGTACACCAGTTTTCTCTATCATTCTCACTACCTGGTGAAAACTCACTCACTCTGAAACATAACAAAAACTGAATCTTTCAGTATCTTATAATTCAGTTTGATTCTGATTAAGGGGGTCATCAGTTGATTCAGGATCTATTTTCAATTCTGTCTGATTCCTGATTCACTACACAGTTCCAGTAGGTTCTTTGCAGTCATGTGATTCTGATGCCATGTGAAGGGACTGTCATAGGGAATGAATGAGAACAAGAAAGTTAGTACTTTAAAGCTCTAAATGAACCTCTCCGTTGCAGTTATCATCAGAAGAATTCGACATACATTCAGTTTGATCCCCAATGGTGATTTTTTTCCATAATTAAAAGGTTTACCTGGCATGGAGGTGATCAATATAACAATTTACTCATTCCTGCAGAGCCCCTTGCATCGATCCAGATGAAGGGGCTGCTTTAATGAAGTCAGATAAAGGGGTAGCTGGGGTGGAGGAGGGTTGCAACTAAGCATTGCCAGGCTAGAGCAGTTTAGATATGACAGCATGATTGCAGTTAGCCAATAGTGTGCTTAGAGTGAATCAGCTGGCTGTCAGTGGATCAAGGGGCTTGCGCATGTGGAGTCCATGGTGAGTCTGAACACCTAGGTGTCCTAGGGTTCGGGACCCCCTTGGGGGTTGTGAGACACCAACAGGGGGTCTCCAGATGCCCTAAAAATACCAAGAATATTTTTTAAAATACACTGTTGCCCTTTTGCACCAATTTTGCCGAATTTGAACACCTGATCGTAATTTTTTTCCCACCAATTTTAACACATTTTTGCCATTTAACACCTATTTTGTCCATTTTAAACTTTTTTTCTCCCTGTTTTGCCATGTCTTAACCAGTTCTTGCCACTTAAGCCTAAAGTTGCCTTTGTTGACCCATTATTATGACTATTAACCACTTTTAACACCCAATGTTTCCCATTTCAACCAAATTTCACTACTTGATATGCTATTTCTTGCCAGTTTAACCAATTTCTGCCAATATCTGACATTTTTTCTTTCTCAGTTAACCCTTTTTTCACCAAATTTACACCCATTTTTGCCAAATTGAAGTCACTTCAGCCACTTCTTAACTCCCTTTCACCACTATTTATGCCCATTTTTGCCACTTTAACCCATTTTTGCCATTTTTTGGCAATTTTTTTTCCATTTTTATCCAATTTTTGCCACTTCTAACCCCTTTTTGCTACTTTAAAAATCTAATTTCACCACCTTTTCCACCATTTTTTGTCATTATTAACCCATTTGAGCTATTTTTAACCATCTTAATTCTTTTTTCAACAAAAGGGATTTACATTTTTAAGAGGGCTATTTGCTACACAAATGATTAAATGCAGATATTTGTTTCTCTGGTAAGAATGTTTCTTTTTTTTCAGGTTAAATATAAAATATGGATATCACAGCTTAACTTTACAATGGACCATGATTTTGCTGACCTCCATGGGCCTCCAGTTTGGCTGGGCACTAGAAAGATCTCCCATTTACCCCTCCTCAGGGCGGCCTTGTCTGCACATGACTGTTTTTAATTGTGCATGGCTGTGTCCAACCACCTTTAGCTTCAGCGGGGGTCCCTGGTCTCTGGCACCTTTATATGGGGGTCGCGGACTGAAAAGGTTGAGAACCCCTGCTTTAGGGAAAACTGGACAGGCTGAGTGTTTTACAAATCCAACAGGCAGGCATGAAGCAGATATACAAACCCTACCGACTGAGAGCTAGCGCTGCTAATGCTAACGGTACCAGAAAATACCAGCAGCAGGTTTTCTGTGCTTTCACTTCTCTTAGCCATCGTATCAAACAGCACTGAGAAGGGTTAACTGGCTTCTTATTAGCTGAAGGTATACAGTGCTGAAAGCAGGTGATTGGGGCACTCTGTTCCCCCCCTTCAGAGTCATTGTTCTGTTTGATTGCTATCGTCTCGTCTGTTATGATGATGAAGTCACATACTGTGGCTAGAGTTTGTCTTCAGACCCTTAACCTGAAGCTGACTTAAGTTTCATGTCCTTAGAAACAGCGCTCTTGATTTTGTTTTGTTCCTGCAGTTTTTTTCTTTCATAACCAGAGATCTGACTTCCTGGCCTGACCTTTCCATCTCCATGCTTTCTTTTTTATATCTGCACTGAGTATACATGAGCCTTTATGTAATATCATCATCAACCACCCACAGATAGTTCCAATTCAGCATCAAAACCTTGTCACTCCCCTCTTTATCAACAGCCCACAGGCCCTCTCACAGCAGTGGGATGGGACAAAAGGTCAGATAGCATTTGATTATAATGAGCAGCGCTAAAATCATAATGAGCTCCCTGGCTGGGTGATTGGAAGCGACAGTCATTTTAAATGAAATTTAGGGTTTTATGACTTCTTTGTAAGGTGCAGCGTTTGATGTCTCAGATTAAAACCGGCAGAATAAAGGAGCAGTGATGAAATAGATATACGGGGGAACGGCAACTTTAGTGTGTAAAAGAGACTGTCAGTGCAGCTAATGAGCTGGGACTGATGCTGTTAACCTGCTTTTCTTAGTTTGGAGCAGCAGGCGGTGGGAGAGAGGAGCTTGACTTTATGTCTCCAGAATGTCTCAGCTTTCCTCCGTTAACTGACAGATGCATTAACCTCATATATTTATCATGTCCCTGGGTACCCTGATACTTCAGCAGCTTTGTTCCCTCTTGTTGAGGCACTTTTCGACAGTCTCTCACATTCAGATCCACTTCCTCTAAAGTGAACGATAGCACCGTTCTATCCTTACTTTAGTTGTTACTGCGCAGCAAACTGACTGCTTGGAAATGAGAAGAAGCTCTTTTCTTTGTGCCTGAATGATGGGAAACTTCACCTCTATGTTTTCTAAGCTAAAGGCTAAAGCTCTTAGCTCTAGCTCTTACACCATAATTGTACCCCCTCTTGCTGCGGCTTGTTTACGTCACAACTTTGCCGTGCCTGAAAGTACTGCCCCTTCAGACGGGAGCTTTGCAAGATGGATTTGCCAGTGAGAAACAAGGAAATGGGCATATCCATCTGCTTTGCAAGGTTACCAATCAGGGACATTTGAAGAGAAAGAGGCGGCAGCAACATGCTTGGTTTATTTGTGCTGCAAGCCTGTAAACAATGGCGGCTGGTGAAGAGGAGCATGGATGCAAAGAATGCAAAGATATGTTTTTACTCTTCTTCTGACCAGATTTGACAAAAGTCTGACTTTCCAACTAGCTCCACTGGTTGTGGAATGGGCTGTCTGGCGCGTCAGGTTTGCAATAATAGCGATGTTTCTCTGTCTTATCATTTATACTGGCAAAGACATTCTCAAATGTTAAATGCCATAAATGTTTACATCTGACACCGTCAGGGATATTTCAGTATTTTTGAAGTTGGACATGTGAGGTATGTTGCAGTAGTAGTGGTAGCCTACAGTGATTTTAGTAAGCATTGCTCCTTTAAGAAGGCAGGACGCTAGGCTATACAGCATAACAGATGGGTACAGTTTCTCTGTGGAGTATAGCGAGTTTTTGGTAAAAATGAGCCAATGCTAGCTCAAACGTAAGCACCATTGAAAACTTTATTTTATACCCTTAAAGCCTCTGTTTTTTGTTTGTTTGTTTTTTTTTTTATTTTTGCCACTTTTTTGCAGTGCAGGCTTTGGCTAGCTGTTACATGCTCTTGCATTGCAAAATCATGACAAAAACACAGAGGCTTTCTGGGTATACAATACATTGCTTCAAAAATGTTGATAGCACGTCAGTTTGGCCCAGAATTAACCAAAAACTCACTAAATTCCAGGGAGACACTGCACTAGGGATGGCACGATTACCCGTTTTCACGATTAATGCGGTATTAAACTTTACAATTAGATATTCGTAACGTTTCCTAAATACCGTCAATTTCCAGAAAAGATTATGCGGGGATCCATATTAGTACGACAGCGCTACTCGCCCAGAATGAAAACAAAGTTACGCAACAACCGCGTGTCACTGCCTCCTGTTGCTTTGTGCAGTTGCAGGCAGAGGCTTGTCACAGTCCCAAACAAGCTACAGCTGTTCCCCTCCGAATAAACAGTTGAGGTCAGCCGTGTGGGATTATTTTGGATACAAAAAAAATGACCAGGGTGTCATTGTGGAAGACGGCCAGCTTAAATTTAAAACATGCCACAAAAAGTTGCTATGAAATCAGGCAGTACTACAGCACCTGCGGGATAACCGCCCGGCGTTTTATGCCAAAGTAAAGGTAAATAGTAACTGTGTCAAGTCATGTCAATGTTAGGGATGGGGATCAAAACCGGGGTCCATAAGGACCCGGGTCTGTGTTTTTTAAATACCCGAAATCAGTAACGTGTTAGCTTATCGATACTGCTATTGAGTCTCACAGACTCTGTGACATCATGTCATTTTAAGATAAGACTGGTGTAAAAACATACATCAGTTCTTTCAAGGGGAACATAAACTAGAAGTGTCATGCATCACATCAAACAAGAATGTACTTTAAACTGTCGGCTTGAGTAAAAAAGACGCTGCCTGTGAGTCGCATGCCATCATAACAGGCTCATATCCCTCTCTTCAGCTGCTTCAGGACGGTTTTCTTCTTCAGGTGCTCAGATAAATGCTGAAAAGTACTCCAAAACATTGAGCCAGTCCTGTTTGTTAACAATATTAATCCAGTGTAGAAATCTGCGGTGAAATTTGGCAGAATTGAAGTTAATTAGCCTAGCGAACTTTACGAGCTGAAGAGGGAAAATATGATACGTTCAGGTAACCTCAGTAAATTAGACAACTGTATTATATATGTTATGATGTGTTAAAATGCCACATAAAAATTGAAAAATTTTTGATGAGAAACTTTAATAAATACAGTTGTGAACAGGAAGAATGTGTTTATATTGGAGGAATATAAAAAAGATGTGACTGACTGAATTATAGCTTTTTAACTCAAACACCACTCAGCTAAGACCACTAGAGTGGTCCATCCAAATGGGATTATTATAATTTTTTTTGTAATTTTTGGTTAGTTTACATTGTTGATATATTATTTTGTTATGAGAGCATCCTAGGATGGAAATAAATTAAAATGCAAGACCTATAAGGAGCGTTCATGTGATTTTACTTATATGGTAGTGTGAAATTAATTGATGCAAAAATAATTGTGTTAATCATAAAATTGCAATTATTTCTCTGACAATAATCGCACCAAGAAAATCTATAGTCGTGACATTCCTACACTGTACCCGTCTGTTACACTGTATAGTTTAGCCTCCTGGCTGGAACAACCAGCGAGTCCTCCAAGACTCAAAAATACTGAAATGTCCCTTTAAGCACAGAAAAAGCCATGCCATTATAAAGAACCAGCTTTAATTTGTTAAACAAACTTGCTGTTGTTTGAAGGAAACTTGAAACTACTTACTGAGGCTGTTAACTTTTAGAGTCCAGGAGGCAGGGATAGACCCAGAGAAGAGGAGCTGGGGTGGAGGAGGGTTGCGAGGTGAATCCAGGTGAGAAGCGCCTTGTTTTCCCATCTTATTCTACACTGTCTGACCTCTTTCTGTGGTCAGCAGGGTTGCCCCCTGCTGGTTGGTGGGTTATAAAGTGAAGCCAAAATAACTTCACTTTTCAGACCCTGAGGAAATTTGCACCTCGCTGGCCACTTTAAATGCTACTTTCTGCTCTCCTCCTTTAATTAAGTGTGTAAACCACTTTGTGCAAAAAGGTAATAATGCTCACCATGCTGTGTTAGCAAGCTAATAAAGTGAAATTATCAAAACAAAGCAGTGCTGATAAGGCAGAATCATCATGTTTGAGTCCCTTTATTACGAGCACAGAGGCTTCCGGGGAAACTTTGTTTGCTTTCTTTTCAATATTGAAATCATTGCTTCCCAACCTGACACATCTTACCAATAATATATGCAATCCTGTCATCATGATGAATGCCGTGAAGGTTGAAACATATTGATTTTGTATATTTGAGAATAGTCTATTGTTTTCCAGGAGCAGCTTTAGTTTTGCTGAGTACAAATAAATGTGGCGTTTGTTTTTGGTGGCAGTCAGAAGCACAAATAGAGCTCATTCTCTGTGTTCTTATTGTTCCATGATTTTACCCAAAGCCTTCTAACATCGGCTAAATAAATCTCCTGCCAGCTCATTTTGATGGCCGTCACCGGTTTCCTCTCCATCTCTGAGTTGACTCATTAACATATGAAGGAGGTTGGGATATAACTGCTCCTCTAATTGATGGAGGATAATTAATGCAGCCAAGGTGCGGGTGGTGAGGAAGATTCAGAACCTAACCTCTCTTTTTTCACGACATTTTTTCATAGAGTGTAATCAGCAGGTGCTTGATGAGGTGTATTAATTTTCTCACGCCATTATCTTTGATATTTTGTCACTTTATTAGAGAACATACTTATGAATAAAAATGAAGCCTCTCCTGCTGTGGCCGATGGCGCCTTACGACTCTGATGGATTGGGACTTATTTATTATTGTGTGGCATGTTTCAAAACTTGCAGCTCTTTTTTATTGCTTGTTTGATTTATATTTGTTGATACTGCCATTTTAAAATGCAGAAGACCTCTGCATTTGTCACACCCCACTTGGTTTGTTTACTGGTGTTTTTAGTGTCTCTTGATGATTCATAGACAGATAAAAGAAGAGGAGAGGAGCATTAAATAGCACAATATGTTTGTCTGAAAGCGTAGAGCACTTATTAAAGCATAGTGAATGGGCAGACCTCATTACTGTGTTGGACTTGGTGCTTGATGACAACAGTTACACATGGATGAATACCTAAATCTGGTACCAACATGGCACCAATGTTAACGTGATACCCACCAAACCAAATCCAACAAAGATTCCTGTGCCTCATTTCAGTGCTGCACCACTCCAACCCCCCCACCAGCTGAAATGAACTTAAAGGACTTAAAGCAGTTCTTTAGAGGTCAACTGTCCTAAAATGCACTTGAAGGAGTCAGCTGTTTGCTATCCAGTAAGTGTTTTACTAACGTTATCATTCCATGTTCACCATAATTTACATGTCTACCCAGGCCTAGAGTGGCTAATCTGGAGAACCCAGAAAATTCTTTGCACTTGAGGGTCGTCCATGTCTGTCTGACTGGAAATGCTATATTGTTCCATCGGTTCTGTGTTTACCTTTAAATCTCTCCAACCCCAGACAGTCAAGGTGATAATCAACGCTCTGAGACAGACGTTGTTGTATATAAGAAGAGACATAGGTTATCCAGAGTTAAACACATTTTGAACCATAAATCATAGCCATTTACTTTTCGCCATTGTGCCATTCTACAGAAGTCCCCTGAGAAACTAAATAGTTAATGTCGCTTCTTATCACCCTGTTCACACTTGCAGGAAAACTTCCTGCTGATAGGAACAAGTGTGAACAAGCCAGGCAGGAAGTTTTATGGGTAATTACACAAAATTTCAGGGTTTCATGTGCAGAAGGGTTTATGAGTATGTACAGTCTATAGCAGTGATTTTCAAACTTTTTTTCGCCCAAGGCACACCTAAGGTTAAGCCAAAATCTCAAGGCACACCACATTTAAATCAATACCAAGGAGACTTTTTAAATAATGTTACAGTCAAGGTGGCCTATGAGGGGAGATAAAGGGGAGAGCTTTCTGGGGCCCAGCCAACTGAATCATGGAGAAGGAAAAAGTGGGCAAATGGTGGCAATAATGGGTCAAAAGTGATGAAAATAACGTAGCAAAATTGGGCAAAAAGTGGCAAAACACAGTCAGAAAAACTGGTAAAATAAACAGAAAAGAAGTCACCAAACAATGGGTTGAAATTGAAAGTGTCAAAATAGTGGCAGAAATGGATTACAAGTGGCCTAAAGGGTCAAATTTTTGTAATCCTTGGCATAAAAGTGCTCAAACGCAGGCAAAAGTGGGCAAAAATTTGTAAGAAAGTGCCATAAATGGGTTGAAAGTGACAAAAAGCTGGGAAAATAGATCACAAGTAGCAGAAAACTGGTAAAAAATGGTTAAAGTTGCTAAAAGGTGGTAAAAAGGGGTTAAAACTGATGGGGAAAAAATGGTAACAAATGGCCAAACAATAGCAAAATTGGGTGGGAAAAGTACCAAAAAGGTAGCAAAAAAGAGTTAAATTTGGCAAAAAGTAAAAAAAAAAAGGGGCAAAAATTGTTCAAAAGTAGTAATAAGAAGTGGCAAAAATGCTGAAAAGCAGCAAAATGGTTTAAGCTGTCAAAAAAGTGGCAAAAATGGGTAGAAAATTTGGTGAACTTGGTTAAAAATAGCATTAATTAGTAATTTCAATACCAATTTCAACCCAATAATAGCTTGCCATGCTTTTCAGCTCTTAATGAGGTAACTGTTAGCCAGGATGCTGGCACCAATGCTACTGATCCAACACACATGCACTGACATCATCGATAAATCACGATGCCCACTCTCTGGGGTTCATGGGTCTAGGCAGATCTGTGGGCAGGTCTGGTTACAGTACTGGCAGTAAAGTTGTAGTAATAACGTATGGTACTAATTCCAACGGCACACATAGACTTGCCTTAAGACACACCAGTGTGACTTGCCACACCTTTTTAGAACCACTGGTCTATAGGATACAATGAGACAGGATAGGATAGAATAGGATACAGTGCAATGCAGTGCACAACGATGTGATACTAAAAGACAAGATACGATGCAGTGTAGTGGCATCACCTGTTTTGTTGCTCTGATTTGAGATGCATTTTAAAACTATTTGATAAATTATAAGGTAAGAAACATTGGGCTTGCATGCAGAGGAGAATAGTGACCACAGAGGGCTGAGTATCACCTCCCTCTGAAGAGGAGCGCAGCGGTGTAGCACACACTTGAAGTTGAGTGAAGAGCTCTTAAAGCGTGATGGATGGCATCTTGATCAATCGGAGTGATTTGTCTTCATGTTTACTGCAGCATATTTTTCCTAAATCAATTAGCAGCTGCGTGTCTGAGGAGAATATGAGGAGTATTTTCAGTGCTGCTCTGTGTGTGCATGTTTGTGTGGGAGAAAAACAAACGTAATCACCGAGGTTAACCGCAGGATAATATGTCAAGGATAACTTTATTGTAGTGTTCGGATTTTTATAACGCCATCTTCCAGCAGCTCCTTTTGGGCTTCTGTGTTAGTCTAGCCATTTGTCACATCCCACATGTGCCATGCAGTCATACCCCCAGTCATGACCAAGTATCAATCAGAAGTGAAAGGAGCAACCTGAGGCTTTTCCTTTACAGCCAGTAATGGAAAGCTTCCAGCTGAGCTCAGGCAGAGGCTTCTGCTGCCATTCATGCAGCACACAGAAAGATGAGGGAAAATTAAGGCGCAAATTGTTCTTTATTTAGCTTAATTCTGCAAGAACTCTCACCTTGAGAATACAACCTTTAGTCAGAATTAACACTGGCAATACAAAATAATAGAGCCAAGTATTTTCCTGTCTGCCCTTTAGAAATCCTGAGTTACAGCCTCTTTAAAACGCTGTCCACTTTATTACCCCAAAGTCACATGACCAGCATTTTATTTCCTTAATGGCTGCTAAGGCCGGAGGTTATGAACAAATTATTTTTCCAGAAGCGTCACGCACCAGCTCACTCATCCGCTGCTTTATTAACAAGAACGCTTTAGTATTTTTCTCACTTTGGACTCATTATTTGTGTCGCTCCACTGAAGATTCCCCACCACTGATTGGAGCACACGTCAGGATTTAATTTGCTTTTATGACATAATTGGGTCTCATTTATGGTGGAGAATGAGCGCTCCTCGCCGTTGCAGCTCTTATTTGTGATTTAGGTTGATGAGGCAGTTGTATTTTTAGATAACAGTATTTCTTGTGCTGCTTTAATTTGCAGAGAGCTCGTCAGCCGGGGAGATCTTTAGCACATCTACTGTAGGAGAGATCAGTGAAATATCTCTGTTCCCATGGTGAAGCACCAACACTCCACCTTTAAAGGAAAGATCTGAGTGATTCAGCTCTGATTTCTTCTGGTATCAACATCGTCATTGTTTTCATTTGATTATACATCAAAAAAACATCAATGACATGTTCTCACAGCTTGAGGTGGTGTCTTTAAATAACTTGTTTTTGAGCAAAAGCAGGAGCAGCAGATCATTTTGGATTAAGAGACTAAATTAGACTCAAGTAGAGGTAGAAGGTGCATGAAGGTGGGTCCAAAACATAAATACTGAAGTGCATTTAGGCAAAAATGTCAGCTCAGACCTCCACTCTCCTTGCAGATTCTCTTTTCCTTGAAGAAATTTGAGTATTGATGAGATAGATTAAACGCCCATATTTGGGCGTTACAGGAAGGCCCCGCCCACAGAGGTGTATAGGCCCCTGACAAATCCAGAGAATGGCGTTTATTGATTAGTAGCATTGGTGCTAGCATCCTGGCTAATAGTTTTTTTCATTTTGGACCAAAAAAATGCGTCAAGCTGTTACTGGGATCAGATGATGAAATTATATTTGTGCTACTCTTTAAACCCTTTTCATCACTTTTTCTGCCCAATATTTCAAGATTTTCTTTTTCCATTTTTCCACTTTTAACCCATTTTTGCCAATGTTCACTATTTTTCTGTCCATTTTAACCCTTTCAGCCTTTTTTGGCCCATTTTTTCCCCACTTTTTAACACCTTTTCACCATTTTCCTGCCCATTTTTGCCAATTTTTTGCTTTTCTAGACTCATTTTCTGCCTCTTTTAGTCCATTTTTCCACTTTTTAACTGCTTTTCACCATTTCTAGCCCCTTTTTTGCCTATGGTGGCCCATTTTTTCCTCTTTTATTCCCCTGTAGCCACTTTTTACCCACTTTTGACCATTGCCCCTCAATTTTTGTCCCTTTTTTGCCATTCTTGAATAATTTGTGCATTTTTTATCCACATTTTGACCTCTTTTCAACATTTTTCTGCCCATCTTTGCCCCTTTATTTGACATTCTAGACCCATCTTTTAAACTTTTTATCCCATTAAGCCACCTTATCACCTTTTCCCCATCCATTTCTTGGCTCTTTTTTGCCTTTCTTGTCATAATTCTGCCTCTTTCAACACATTTTAAACACTTTGCAACTGCTTTTCACCATTTTCCGTTCTGTTTGCCACTGTTCACCATTTTCTGTCCATTCTTTATCCTTTTTACTTTTTTGACTAATCACAATTTTCTTAACCCATTTCTGCCCTTTTTTCCCTTTCTAGACTCATCTTGTCCACTTGTATCCCTTTTAGCCACTATTTAAAAACTTGTCACCACTTTCCCATTCTTTTCTGGGCTCTTTTTGCCTTTCGTATCCAATATCTGCCTCTTTTAACCATTTTCAAACATTTTTCAGCCCCTTTTTCAACATTTTCCCTCCAATTACTACCTCTTTTTCGCCTTTGCTGACCCGTTTTTGCCTCTTTTAACCATTTTTTGCCACTGTTCACCATTTGCCATCCATTTTTTGCCTTTTTCCCCAATTATTTCATTATTTTTCCCTCAAAGTTTTTCAGTTCCCTCTACTTTATTCTCTGGCATCCTAGCATTTATGCACATCGTGGCTTATCAAGGAAGTCTGACGTTACTTTCCAAATACTTTAGTCCATTTTCCTATGTGCTATGTTAACATTTCCAAAATAAAGGGAGTTTTGGTTTAAGAAAGGAGTTTTTCATTTTAATTGGCAAAAATAAAGTTAATTTTTTGTTGCTTTGGTAAGAGTGATTATTATTCAGGATATTTGTCTGGGCCCCGGAAAGCCGTCCCCTTTACCCCCCCCCCTTATGGGTGGCCTTGCCTACAGGTGGATGCTGGGACGGCGGTGGGGCTGAAAGCAGACGCGTACTGAAGTATTGATGGAGGGCAGAGTTGATGGTGACAGAGCCAAGAGACCAGAAATCATGCAGATTACACAGACCACCAATAGACTTGTTCTTGAGGTGATTGGATGATGATGAACAGCAAGTGTGAGCTCAGAGGAGCTGGAGTTGTCTGCCTGAACGAGCCTGCAGGTGTCATCTCATTCCTAGATCATGTCACCTTACATGTTACATGTTACATGTTGCATGTTGGAATGAGGGCGCCAGTGCCGTTTCAGTCCCACCTTGGTATGGCAGGACTTCTGCATGAAAGAGTGCCAAAGTAGATCACATCATCAAGCTTGGGAAGCTACACGGTATTTTCTTGCCATGGTTTCTTGCAACAAGTTCTGAAGGAGCACACCAAAGTTTGACTTCATGAACGTCAAACTGGGCCGTGCAGGATGAATTACTCTGCCAATCTGACAATACAATTAATTACAGTAATAATGAATAAAATGAAGCACACAGAGCTAGCAGACATGCTGATTAAGAGGTGATAATTAATGAAAACAAAATGCTTCTCTGAGCTAAACAAATACTGTTGTGAGGCTCCTTAATGAGTGCCAGAAGAAGCTGAAAACTTACTAACAAACAGACTGGTATTATAATGTTAGTGTCTCACCCTTTAGTTCAGGAGATTATTGAAAAAGTTTGAATCTCTGCAACATAACCTCAGTAATGTTAAGGCTTTAAATGCTCAGTATCCATACAAAACAACCAGGGCTTGTTGCTATTGTTAGATACAATAGAGACAGGAAATACGGCAGAGAGAGTGGAAGAAGACATGCATCAAACACTATTAGGGTTTCAACCAAAATTTTTAGGGTCATTATTAATGGCTGAATTTCACTTGCATTTACAGTTAATGGCATTTTTCAATATAAAATAAATGCGACACATAAGCCCTTAAGGACCAAAATGGCTCATTTCATACATTAGGCTATGAAATTATTATGCATTTATATTTTCTAAAAAATATATTTTTGGTTAATTTGTTAAACCAACTCCATCTCTACTCATAAAAGTTAAATTGTCATAACTTCCAAGAAATATAACTCTTTAAATGCCAGGTTCTGTCATAATAGCCCCCAGTGTTTTAGATGGGAAAACGTAAAAAACTGATTATTTACAGTATAAAACATGCAAAGTAGATTTTTTTTTCTCCCTGATATATTACAAATTTTTGGCAACACTGATTTTTATGCATTATTATTTTCTGCACTTATTACTTTTCTGCATTTCAAATGTAAAATAAATTCATCTCATGAGTCTTTAAGGACCAAAATGGCTCATTTTATACATTAGGCTATGAAATTATCATACATTTATATTTAAAAAAAATATATTTTTGGTAAATCTTTTAAAACAATACCACCTCTACTCATAAAAATGAACCCTTTAAATGCCAGGTTCTGACACCTTGCCCCCCTGTGTTTTAGATGGGAATACATAATAAAATTAGTTTTTTTTATTTGTTTGTTTTGTGTTTTTTTTTTTTTTTTTTTTTTTAATTAATACCTGCAAAGTAGATCTTTTCTTCCTGGTCATTAGAGCCTGGTATATGTCCGTAATTGTTGGCATTGTTTATTTTTCTGCTTTATTATGTTTGGTGTCAAATGTAAAATAAATGTGGCACAAAAGCCCTTGAAGACCAAACTGGCTTATTTCATACATTAGGCTTTAAAATTATTATACATTCATATTTTAAAAATTAAAAAAAAAAAAAAAAAAAAAAAAATCTGGTCATAATTTATGGCTGAATTTCAAAAGTATTTGCAGTCAGTTGCATTTTTTAATCTGCTACTAAAAGTTGAATTATTTTGTAGTTGAAAACCTGGGTTTCCAGGTCCATATTGACAATGTGGAGCCATCTTCTGCTGCTAGCGGGTAATTCTTGTGTTCGTTTGCATCCCACAATGCATTGTGTCAGGCTGTGACAACCAATGGCAGGCTGTTCTGTCCGACTCTTGCACATCCCTACCACATGTAAAGATCACGTTTAACAGACTATAAATCAGAGAACAGAGGAGAATGTTCCTTTAGTTTGCTGGTACAGGGAACACTTGGCCTTTCTGCTCATTTTTGGTGTATTTTGCTGCTTATTTGAGTGATTCAGTGAGAAATGCTCTGTTTACAAGCCCATTAAAGTCCCATTAAATCTGCTGGACTCAGTTAAAAGAATCTGTTTAAAGAAGGCCTTTGCTCTGTGATTTTACTCCTCCTGGTAGATTCTGAGCTCTGCAGTCGTCCTCTGTGTCCAGCTGTTTGCCATAAGTCCCATGTTTGCGGCGCCCCTGCGGTTTTGGCAGCGGCTTTGTTATGCGCTCCCCCGCCATCCCTCACCAACCCGGCGAGTCGGCTCACCTCTGAGCTCTGATCAATCCGGCAGCAGTGTGAGCGCGTGCACCTCGGTGCACACTCAGCATCCTGGTGGGTTTCCACCTGCTGGCGCCATCAAAGGAGTGGCGCACAGGAGACGTGATTGCAGAGCTTACAGCGTGGCGGGGAGGAAGTGGGCGAAGCAGGAGAGAAAATATGTGAGCGTGAAGCATGTGCAGAGCAGCGTGTTCCCAGGATGGAGTGGTTACTTGGTTACTGTATGTGAGCTCAGGCTGTTATTTCACTCACAGGGGTGCATCGCTGTCAAACGGCGATACTTGCATGAAAAAGAAGGTTTCAACATCATGATCTGGTTGTGAACCCGAGGATAAAATATTCATAGAGCCATAGCTGTTGGAGAGCTATCCCCCTCTCTATCCCGGGGTCATCTGCTGTGTTTGGGTGGTTTGTTTGCTCCGTGAAACCCTGACAGGTAATTGGCAACAGTTTTTCTGTTTGTTGTTTTTTTGGCTCGGCCTGGCAGATCGTCTCCCCGCGAACAAACCGCCTCAGGAAGAGCTCCAGGGTTTAGTTTGACTTGGCCGGCTTTCCACAAGGTGAGATGACTTTGATCAGCGTCCCCTTGTTTGATGAGGTGGCACTTTCCAGGCACCAATGCTGCTTTAAGCAAACAAAGGACTCTCTCCCTCTGCATTTTGTCACAAGATTTAGGAAACGGGCCGAGCAAGGGGGCCGGACAATTAAATGCATTTTCAGTGCCAAGTGTCTGCTGGTCTAATGTGGGTTTGATGTCTAAATCATGACCCGGAGTGGGAAAACTAAGATTGGTAAACAGTGGACATGTTTCTGTGCTGCATGATTTTCCATTCTACGTGTTTTTATGCTCATTATAATGCCCTGCATCAGAGTGAAGGAGGCTTTCCCTCAGACAACACCAGTAATATTCTTCGCATGAACCGCTATTAAAACCTGATTAACAATCACATTCCTCAAATATAGAAACTTATTCATGGATGGAGTCATTTTTGATGTTTTCTGCCCTCCTTTGCCCTTCACGCCCATTTTCATCATGTCTTTTTGACATTTATATCCAATTTTTTGGCACCTTTTGACTGCTTTAGCAGCTTTTCACTCATTTTTGCCTCTTCTTTCCAATTCTAAAAAGTGTAACTGGGTTCTGATGTTGGGATCATTTATTAAAGCTACCTTTAACCTTCTTTTTTTCTAGATTGTACCCATTGTGCTGATTTTTGCCTATTTTTCCACTGTTTCACCACTTTAGACCCATTTTAGTCAATCATTTTCAACATTTATATCCCATTTTTGGCCGAGCTTTGAAATCCTACATGACTTAGTTCCAGTTGGTTTGACCAGGTTGGCAGGGTCCCAGAAGGCTCTTCCCTTTATCCCCCGTTATGGCCGGCCTTGGATAGAAATAATGTGAACCAGTGTCTCTATAAGTTCCATAATTGTTTGTCAGTGACCTGAGGAAAGCTGTTCATAACTGTTAGACAGACTTGATAGCAGTTTGCAACCTTTTCTTGTAGGAATAAAAACCTCAAACTTGACTTTTGAAGCAACTTTCAGAAGTTTAACTTTCTTCACCAACTGTTTGGCCTTGGTAGTTTCTGTGATTTTCTTTTGCACTCAGTTAAACCAGCATAGTTGTTTGTAATCTTCCATGGTGCTGTGATCTCCTGTAAGCTCACAAAGCTTTATAATCTGACATTATTGTGTTTCAGAGCCTGAAAATTCATGACCCATGATTTTAGTTGAAAGCCTTTCTCCTTCTTTATATGTCAGTTATTCGGTGCTTTCAGACCGATGACTCAGCTCCTTTTTGTCAAACACGTTGACATGGAGGTGTAAAGGAATTTAATCCTGACTTTAAAGGACATTATTTCCACCACTTAAGCTGCTTTAGAAACCCTCTAGTGCCTTTTCATTCTTACTTTCAAAGACACAAGGTTGTCACGTTCCTACTGCTTTTGGATAGTTTGATACTTTTTGGTAGTGCATTTGAAAATGATGCTATCTTAGAGGTTTTTTAATCATTACTAGCATTAAAATTGTCGGAATCTTTAAAAATCTGCAAATCTTCAGCCATAAGAGTGACTTAAAGTAGAGCCAGCTTCCCAACCTGTGTACAGTTAAAAAGCTGTGAAAATAGTCAAAAATGACAAAAAAGTGGCATGAAATGGGCAAAGAAAAAGCAAAAGCTGGCAAGAAAAGGATAAAAAGTGTAAAAAGCAGCTAAATTAGGCAGAATGTGTTGCTGAAGTGGGCAAAAACAGGGCAAAAGTTGTAAAAGAGAAATGTCAGTAAAGACAGAAATTGGTGAATAATGGCAAAAACAGGATTAAAGAGGCAAAAACTTTCAAAAATGACAGAAAAGCAGTAAAAATAGACAAAAAAATAGTAAAAAACAGGCAAAAGGGTGGAAAAACCTAGGTAAAATAGGCAAAGAATGTAAAGATAAGGACAAATAAATGTGCAAAAAGGGCTCAAAGTGACACAAATGGGGGAAAAGCATCCAGAAAATGGCAAAATGTTACTATGGCAGCATCAGAACCCAAAAATATCTCCACACTTTTCAGCTCCAGAATGAGGGAATTGTTAGCCAGAATGCTAACACCAATGCTACTGACCCATGCACACGCATCAATACCGTCAATAAATCAATACTGCAGAGGGCCATTCTCTGGGTATGTAGAGGCCCATTCTCTGAGTTTTTAGGGGCCCATTCTCTGGGTATGTAGGGGCCCATTCTTTGGGTTTTTAGGGGTGTATTCTTTGGGTTTTTAGGGGCCCATTCTCTGAGTTTTTAGGGGTCTATTCTCTGGATTTTTAGGGGCCCATTCTTTGGGTTGTTAGAGGTATATTCTTTGGGTTTTTAGGGGCCCATTCTCTGAGTTTTTAGGGGTCTATTCTCTGGATTTTTAGGGGCCCATTCTTTGGGTTGTTAGAGATATATTCTTTGGGTTTTCAGGGGCCCATTCTCTGGGTTTGTAGGGGCCCATTCTTTGGGTTTTTAGGGGCCCATTCTTTGGGTTGTTAGGGGTATATTCTTTGGGTTTTCAGGGGCCCATTCTCTGGGTTTGTAGGGGCCCATTCTCTGGGTTTTTAGGGGCCCAGTCTGTCTGTGGGTGGGTCTGCCAGTTACCTCAATGGCTATAGCTCATCTAAAAATCAGTGGTTCTCTTGTCCTATCTATTTATGATATTTTGGCCAACTTTTTGGCTCCCCATGGCCCTTAGTGATGCAAGAAAACATCAGCTGCATAGCCTCCGTCTCCACGGATCCTCGCTTGTGCTTCCCTTTGTCGGTGTGTGATTAAACCAGCCTGTATACAGAAATCTGCATCAAGAACTGTTTTCAGTGAATATTTACCCAAAAACCTGTTTGCCTGAGAGACCAGGTCTTGCAGGAGCAGGTGCAACAGATGTGATGCCGGTTTGAACAGATGGTGCAGAAATGCAAAAAGGGTCGGGTGGTGTGTTGCCTTTGCTGCTAATGCAGCCCATTGATTGGGCTTCTTTTTTAAAAAAAGAAGGATCCCTGACAATAATCCCTCCACATGAAAGTAGGATTAAGAGCTTCTAACTCCAATTACTAACAGTGGGTGTAGCTGCTCCTCTTGATTTGACAGCTGTAATCATGTTTTTGATGAAAAGTGCTTTGAAATGTAATAAATGCATAAGTGCAATATAAAGCCCTGCACTTACTATTTTTCTTTTTTTTCTGACAAAGAAATCTAAAACATGCATGAATGTCAGAGGGGTTGTCTGTCAGATTCACAGACAAAGCTGATTCAGCCACCTCCATTCGAGTGTCACCTTTGCAGCACCCTGCTGTCATACATCTTGTCAAATATCTATCAATTAGCAAAGTGTGCTTACAAGTGCTCCTCTGCCACACCGTACATCTGGGAGAGCTAATTAAGATGACGTGTTACATAATTAATGCCTTCGCTCTGCTAATTAGCACTCACTTAAAGCTTTAGCTTTGGAGATGTGAAAACCTACGCTAAAGCAGTGTTAATGTGATTCCTCAGCGCAGAGGTATGGAGAGGAGCTGCTCTAAGAAAGCATGAATTTTACATGACATTTATCTATGGTAAATAAGTCGATTTTTATTTCTAAGGCTGAATTTTATAAAGTCTGCTTCTGTTTCAGGTTAATTCTGACTGACTCAAGATTCACGGCCTCCTCACAAGGCTGCAAGTACGCGTCTCCTTGAAGATATTCTCCCCTCCTTTCTCTGACAGTTTGTAGAAATGCCCCATCAAGGACACTTCAGCCACGTGTCAATCCTCTGATTCAGCCAGCCAGATAAGAGGGAGGGAAGGGACGCCTGACGGGACTCTTGCATAATTTATAGTGAGCAAAAATCAATTTTGTGGCATAAATTACTCTGATGTTAATTAGTTGCAGATTGGTCTTTTACAAAAGGTGCATTCTAAATCACTTCAGGGAGAGACTCGCTGCACCGAGGCCAGCCTCAATTGTTCAGCTGGTGATAATTTCGCATGATGTTATGATGGAAAATTAGGCTTGTTTTGTTATTTGGAACGTGACCAAAATTGTCCCAGAGGACATGCCGGTCCCTCTGAACTGAATGAAAAGTATAGGGCCGGATTTTTAGAGAATGTAAGCAAAATGAAGTAACCCCTCCCTCTTTGCACACATGCTTCTTCTGCACACTCACAGGGGAGATTGCTTACTGCCGCTGAGTTCAGTGGCGATGCCCAGTTGGTCCTTGATGTAATGGAAATTGATTGCACTGCTCCGCGGCTACACTGTCATGACAAGTTATTTTAATGGCACTAAAGCGGGCTTATGTCGAAGTTTAAAAGAAGCAGGGGGCGGGGGCACTAAAGTGACTCGGGGCAGATTTGCTGCATTGCAAAGCTTTTCATTTATTTATGAAAGAGTACGGTGTTTCTAAAGAAAAAATATAGAAAAGACAGCCAGTTTGCAAAAGCAGATTGAGAGTCAAATCAGAGAGTGAGGGAGCAGAGCCGTTTCCCTGCCAGCTGGAGAGTCAGCACCTCAGTTTGAGCCACAAAAGTCATGAATGATTTGTGCTTTTCACTGTACAGATAGGTGTCAGTGCTCTGACGTTACGGTAGAGCTGGGATATATAGAATAAATTTATATCATGACATCTATTATGCTCTTCGCAGGAACAGCATGACATCACGGTGTTACAAAATTAAAGAATCATGCATTTAAATGCATGTCGAAGCTCTACAACCCCCTTATTCCTGATGGCAGTTTCATCTCATGTCAGTGCAGATCACTGAAAAATACTTTCACTAGCCCCAGTGTCAAAAATTCTCTTGCTCAGTTGTGTTGATCTGCTGTTAACCCCCCCCCCCCCCCCCCGACACCTTGTTACTTTTGTACTGGAGATGTAGCAGCATTGGTCTGTAAGGATGAACCAAGTCAATCCTGGTAGAGGGGCGACGATAGTCTAGTCCAGTGATACTCCATTTGGCTCATTTGTGATGGTTTGTTGCTCTTTCAGGTCATAATTTGAAATATTACGCTCTATCAAATATTATTTGAAATATTAGGAAAATTTTACCTCAAAAATTCTCAATTGCAAGTAACATTAATCAGTTTGTTTCCCACATTAACACAACAGGCTTTGATTGTCAACCTCTGTTTTTGCCTGCATATTTTTATTGCCCTTATTTGCAATTTTTTGCTACTTTAATTCTCTTTTTACTGCTATTAGCACATTTTTGACATTTTTATCCCGCTGTTTGCAATTTTTTGCACCTTTTTTTCATCTTTCTTGCCACTTTTCCCCCATTTAAGCTATCTTTTGCAATTAGATGCCACTAATTCCCCATTTTGCCACTCTTTGAGGCTTTTTTGCACAGTATTCTGATTTTTGCCCACTTTAGTCACTTTCACTAATTTTTCTCCTTGTTTTTGCCATTTTTGCCATCTGTAACTCATTTTTTTTTTTGCCACTTTTGGACCATTTTTGCCACTTTCTGCCCTGTTTTGCCACTTTTCTCCCGGTGTGTGCTGCTTTAAGCCCATTTTTGCATCTTATTGTCACGTTTCTCCCCTTTTTAACTCTTATTTTCTTCTTTTTGCAGTTTTGCACCTTATTTCGCCCATTTTTTGCCATTTTTCGGCAATTTAAGCTACCTTTTGCAATTTTAATGCCACTGATTTCCCATCTTGCCACTTTGATGCTTTTTTGCACATTTTTCCGACCAGTATTCTGATTTTTGCCAATTTTAGTTACTTTTCATTCATTGTTCTCTATGTTTTTGCAACTTTTGGACTATTTTTGCTCCGTGTAACTCATTTTTTTGCTGTTTGCTGATTTATGCCCATTTTTGCATCTTCTTATTGTCACATTTGTCCCCTTTTTGACACTTTTCACCTTCCTTTTGTATTTTTTTTGTAACTTTTTGCCACTTCTCACCCATTTAAGCTGCTATTTGCAATTAAATTATACTTTTTGCCCATTTTTCCCACCTTTTTTCTGATTTTTGCCCATTTTGGTCACTTTGCACTCATTTTTTGCAACATTTTTAACACTTGTCACTCATTATTTGGTCACTTTCCACCCATTTTGGCCACTTTTCTCCCAGTGTTTGCAGCTTTTTGACCCTTTTTTCCACATTTAATTTTGATTTCCTCTTTTCACCCCCTAGATTGTGGCTCTTGCAAATGTAGTTTTCAAAAATTTGGCTCTTTGGTTGAGCAGGATTGAGTATCGGTGGTCTAGTCGGTTGAGTTGGTCTCTCAGCTGAAACAGGGCTCCTGCTCTCAACTCCTGCAGTTTGTCGTTCAGCACTGGTCACAGGATTCACTGGAACGAAAGAGAAATTCACGTGTGTGACTGCTGACACTGTGATGGTACTGATGCAGGTTTACTTCCTACAGCTCCAGTACAGCTCACATAAGCCACAGACAGAATCTTCCACACTGCTGCTCCTTCAGGTTGTCTCTCTTTCCCTGCATTGTAACACAACAGTATGAGGCTCTAGCCCACTGAAGCTGTGTGCTCCACAGGTGAGGTCACTTCCTGTCAACAAGTTTCAGTCTGGCAGAGGTCGTCTGTGCTGCTGACGTGTGTGTTTGCGTTACTGGAGGAGACTCGGCTGTTCTTTGCCGTGGGCAAACTTCTGCACAAACTGTTTACTCTCTCTGCCGTCCTCTCTCCCATTCTCTGTTTTTCCACACAGTTTTTTCTTCTTCTGTCTTTGTCTGCTAAATAATAAACAAAATGATTTATATAATGAGAAAAAGACATACAGGACTTAGCGATGAGTACTTAAGAGCCTCATAACACAATCAATTCCTCATTCACTTTCAAGTTTAATGGCATTCTGAGTTTAATGGCATTTAAGATTGCGATGCCTTGAATAAATCACAGCGGCTCATGCATGAGCACATCAAGTAATGTGTATCCCTCATGTTTCACCCGCAGGCCAATTAAAGCTCACCGTGTGACAGTGTGGCCAAATCAAAAGGTCCCTGCACTCCTCGATGGCTAAAGCAGCCAATTAAAATCCTGCAGCCGGGCCGAAACAGCCGTCACCGCCCACCGCGAGTGATCATTACCACACATGTGAGTCCGGACGGAGCGCAGGCGGCGTATTGATTGTGAAAACCAATCTCTGGCTTTGGGAGCCAGCCTGTCATGCTTAGCAGTGATGAAGGTATCAAGGCAGGTTTCACTGTGCTGATTGCCCTTGCCGGCGTCACAGCCCGCCATGCGCAGCAGTGGGCCTCATAACTCGGGTCAGCAGAGCCAAGACCTCACTTACAAACCGCTTGATCATCGGAACTATCCCGGAAATTAACTTTGATGTTGAATGTCTGTAGGCGAGCGGGTCCATGAGGGGTAGGAGGTGGCTGGTCAGCTGCATCTGTGGGCGAAATGTGTTTGCCACATGCAGAGATATGAAAGAGAGCGAGAGGAGGAGTGTGTATAAGAGAGGGAGAAGCCAACCCCATATGAGGACGCACCACTTCAGATATGCTTAATTCATATTCCTCTCACATGGAGATGTGGGCTTATAGAGCTGGATTTAATACATCTCAGCTCCCCCTGTGACAGATCTAGAGCATGTCTAAATTACATTGTAATTTCAATGAACTATCTCTTACAATATATACAGGGCAGACCTATCATTAGTGCTGAGTGCCCCCTGCTGTGACACCAGAAAGTGGGTTTGACATCTGCTTTCTTCATGTGTTTCCTCATTCCTAAAGATCTCTGTTTGTTGTAGTATATAACCCTGCAAAGCAGATGGCTTTACCAGACTCTATCACGCCACAACGTTTGAGCAGAACCGAACACTGTTGGGACCAATCAGCATCATTTGAGGAGAACAAGGCAGGAGCTATGGGCAGGGTTTAGTAAGATTGGAAGCCATTTGCAATGGCTGCCTCTGGTGCGGTGATTAGCTCGGATATAGCTCCAGTATAGCGGCAGTTTTGCATGAAATTAATAATAAAAACAACTCAAAAAGCGTTTCATGATTGGAAAGATGTTTTCACTCGTCAGCTGACCTGCTTCGGCATGAGTTTGCGATCAATAAAGGGGGAAAGAGTTAATCGCACTGTGAGTGGTTGTATACAATGGCTGCTAGAGAAGTAATTAGCTTAGATGTAGCCACAGCGGCACTTTAAACAGAACTGGACACAGCGATTATAAAACGATGACAGAGAGAAACACTGAAAGTTTTCCATGACAGAAAAGATGTTTTTGCTCTTCTCCCAGTCTGCTTTGGCATGGCTTTGAGATTGTTACTGGTGGGGACTGCCAGTGAATCCGATGGCTGCTGCTGTGGTAGCGGTTAGCTTGGATGTAGCGCTAGGAGAGTGGCAGTTTAATCAAAATTGGAACACATTATCTCAACAGAGAAGATGTTTTTGCACGTCTCCTGACCGGCCTTGGCGTCAACCATTAACAATCTACGGAGAGAAGAAGATGAATCATATGTGTCATTGTGTCTTGGCGCTCAGAGCGTCTGTATCGGTCCACACCACATATAGTTAACCTGAAAGCGTTTAATATTTTACAATACAACAGAGTGGATCTCCTCCAGCAAGAACAAAGCTGATAGTCAACCTCATAGCAAGGCTGGTGAAAAATATTCACCGTCCTATAGTAGCATCTAGAGCAGTGGTTCTCAAATGGTGTGGCAGGGCATACCAGTGTGCCTTGAGGCAAGTCTAGGTGTGCCTTGGTAATGTGTACAACCAAATCTTATTACCACGACTTTATAACAAGAAGCCTTCTGTAACCAGGTCTGCCCACAGATCTGCCTGGAAAAACACCCTGAGAGTGATTCATTGATGATATCAGTGTATGTCAGTTGGATCAGTAGCATTGGTGCTAGCATCTTGGCTAACAGTTACCTCAGTTAGAGAAAAGCAAGGCAAGCTAATTTTGGGTTGATTGGATTGGTTCTTTTGACAGCTTAAACCATTTTGCTGCATTTTTTGCATTTTTGCTACTGACACTTTTGACCCATTTTTACCACTTTTTTGGAACGTTTTGCCACATTTAACCCATTTTTGCAACCTTTTTGCCACTTTTCGGCCAATTTTGCTATTATTTGGCTATATCTTACTCCTTCTGAATCACTTTTAACCCCTTTTTTCCAACTTATTGCAACTTTAACCCTTTTTTGCCACTTTTCTGCCACTTGTGATCTATTTTGCCACCTTTTTGCCAATTTTTCCAGCCACTTTTGCCTTAGTTTGACCACTTTCTGCCCAATTTTGCCCTTTTGTATCACTTTTTTACCACTTTTTTACAGCTCTTAATCCCATTAGGCCACTTGCAACTCATTTTTGCCACTTGTTGAGACGTTCAACATGTTTTTGCCAATTTTGACCCTTGGTTGGGCCACTGTTTTTTTTTTTTTTTTTTTACCAATTTTTTGCCAATTTCTGCCTTTGTTTTGCCACTTTTTGCCCAATTTTTCCCTTTTTTTAAATCACTTTAACCAGTTTATTCCACTTCTTTCCCTGATTTTGCCATCTCCATGATCCTTCAGTTGGCTTGGCCCCAGAAAGCTCTCCCCTTTATCTCCCCTTATAGGCCACCTTGTCTGTAACATTATTTAAAAAGTCTATTTTGTATCGATTTAAATATGGTGTGCCTTGAGATTTTGGCTTAACCTTAGGTGTGCCATGGGCGAAAAAAGTTTGAAAACCACTGGTCTAGAGGCACAGGCATGAACTCTAACACAGTGGATAACTTCAATCACAGTGCAAATTTGTCTTGCATAAAAAAAAAACAACACACAACCAACCACATATAAGCCACAACTAAACACTCTGCCCAAGGGCATGATGGGAAACCCATGGAATCATTCCCTCGCCATGTGCCGAAGTCATCAACAAAAGTGGAAGAAGTACAGAAGTATTGTGCTCAAGTAAAAGCTAAAACTCACTTAAGCAGAGGTAGAGGGCTATTGTTACTGTGCAGTGACTTGGCAAAATGCAAATAAATGCACTTATCAAAAGTGCATTCACTCTACATTACATGGGAGTCCACCATGAGTCCCCGCACATGCATGCATCTGGCATTGCAGCTATTTAAATAATAGCCATGCTTAGGCAGCATGACTTCCTCGACTTATTTTTTTTCCAAAGACAGCTCCAGCTGTGCTTTCAGATCCAGACATAAAAAAATTGCCTTTGCTTTGCCTGAATGAAAGTCCAAGGCCCATCAAGCTATCAGAGAGATTTTATAAATTTAGTTTAAGAGCGCTCTGAAAATTTCAGAGAGAAACACTGAAGACATGTTTGAGTTTTCATGTGAGAAGCCCATCATGCAGGAGCTCTGTCGTCTTAAAGAGACTGTTTTAACCAAATGGAACAGAAAGTGGGATAAATACAGGGCAGAGAAAATGCTCAATCTCTCCATGCACTGACTTCTTGTGGTGATAAATTAACGTGTCTTAGCCAGGTAATAAGCAGGACTGCATCTTTGGAGAAACCATAGTTTTAGTGTGTTTTTCCAGAGGCTTATATCTTGCATAAATGCCTTCTCCTCCACCCTCCAACTATGTTTAGCTCTGAATGACTGTGGTGAATTTAAAAGGTGAAATCGATAAAGGTTCACAGCTTTCACCTGGATCCTTCTGCTTCGTGGAACAAGCGTGCTGTGTGAACATTTTGCACACAGTTGTTTCAAACTGCTGGCTTAAATGAGTGCATTTTGACACCTTTGAAACTGGCTCTTATCCAAGCTTTTAAGCTGGCTCCAGATAGCAGGAATGCACAAAATGCCCAAGTTGGGAGTCTTTGTAGGCATCCACAAATATCTGAGTGAACCAATCCTCTGTTATTATCACAAATCTTCATAAAAAAGTGGCTAATTATCCTCCAAAGATAATTTCTGAAGACTGTGGAGGTGTGGTAGATCATTCTTTTGATTGTCACAACATTGCTGCATGTTACTGATTGAATTGCAGCCCACGACATTGTGTATGAGTCATCAAAGTCTGCATAAAAAATGTCTGTCATCTCTGAACCATGAGACACAAATGTTCTCTGCTTGATATTGTGGACTGCATAGTTAACTCATACTCTAATGCAGCCTGTAATAATGCTCTTTATGATCTATAGTATTACACAGCTAAACATCCCCCAGTTCAGTCAGCACCTGCTAAAATACAATGACAAATTCAGTGAATTATTGGAGCAGCAGCAGTCAACATTCAACACTCCAAAGTCATGAAAAAGTATGTAGTATCAGGTTGAATAATATAATCTTAACAGGTACCACTGAGCTGTGGTTGTCTAATGATTTTTTAGTTTTGTTTTGAGGAGGATGAAGACCAATCATTTGATCTTCAACCGTCAATATGCTGCAAGTCTGTGGAAAGACATTTATGACAGTGAAAATTAGTTCAGTACATTTAATTCATAGTAGCATGGATCTGAATATGAGGGTGAAACAAGCTTTATGCTATAAAGGAGGAGGCTGGGGTGGAGAAGGTGAAGCTTTATGCTATAAAGGAGGTAGCTGGGGTGGAGGAGGTGAAGCTTTATGCTATAAAGGAGGTAGCTGGGGTGGAGGAGGTGAAGCTTTATGCTATAAAGGAGGAGGCTTGGGTGGAGGAGGTGAAGCTTCATTCTATAAAGGAGGTAGCTGGGGTGGAGGAGGTGAAGCTTTATGCTCTAAAGGAGGAGGCTGGGGTGGAGGAGGTTAAGCTTTGCCAGCCTCATTGATGCAAGCAGGGATTAGTGAGACGTGTGTCATATTTGAATATTGACAGTAAGAGCTGTGATTGACAGTGGAGCAGGCGAAAACGGGCGTAAAGGGGAAAAACAGTGGCATTAAAGAGTGAGAAAAAAGTAAAGTGGGTTAGAGTGGGAGAAACTTGTGAAGTGGCTAACATGGGTTAAAAAGGTAAAAAAAAACAGCTAAAATGATCGGAAAGGACAAAAAAACAGCCAAAATTATTTTGCAATGGCAAAAAGCAGTAGCAAAAAAGTGGCAGAAAAAGCACTGAAAAGGAGTGAAAGAAAGCATCACTAACCAATTCCAACATCAGTACCCAGTAATAGCTTGATGCACTTTTCATGTCCAAAATGAGGTAACTGTACTGTGGCTAAAAGTGGCAAAAATGGGCAAAATAGGTAGTTGAAGGAGCGAGAAAGGTTAAAAGTAGCAAAAAAGTTGCTAAAGACATTTCAATGTGGAGAAAAACATGACAAATGAAGAGAAACAGTGATGAAAAGCAGTTAAAAAGTGGCACAAATAACTAATTTAAACATCAGAACCCAGTAATAGCTTGACCTACTTTTTAGCTCATAAATGAGGTACTGTTAGTTGGAATGCTAACAAAAATGGTCTCAAAGTGGCAAAATTTAGTGGTGAAAATGGAGAAAAGTGGTTAAAAAGCTGCAAAATCGGTTTTAAAGTAGCAAAATGGTTTAAAAGTGGAAAGGAATAGGCAAAATAGGCATATAAAGTAGTAAAAAGGGTTGTAAGTATCAAAAATTGAATTAACCCTTTACCCACTGAAGCTAAAAATGACGATTTGGACATATTTTGTTAATCTGGCTGTAAAACAGTCAGGAAATAACCTAAGTCTGAGCTTTGGTCCCTTTTCCCAGGAGTACTTGAACTTAACTTTCTAACCTCGGGTAATGATTATTGCACATTATATGGAATTGTCAGCAGTTTAAAAGAAGAAAAACACAAAAACAGATTTGTTTTTCATGGCTTTTATGAGAAGAAATGCTGTTATTGCTCATGAAGTTTTGATTGGACATTTAAAATGTGAACCTATACATGTTTAGAACAATCACCAGTCATTTTCTGAGTCTAGGACTCTGGGTGTGCAAAAGATAACTATACCAAACCTCAGTTCAGAAGATGCATCCTTCAAATTGCTGTCCTCCTCTATGAACCGTAGCAGCTGTTTTACCGTTCTTGATGGTCTTCCTGACATTATGAATGTGTGTAATAAAACACAGACACACACAAATGCCACTATCTCTAATGCTATTTTTAGAAAACAAAACACCAGTCTCGCTTGCTTTCCTTTTACTCTCTTCCTTCACTCTCCTTTCTCACTGGTATTCTGCAAAGCTGACTTTGTCGCGGTGCTGTCCGACACTACTGTAATATATATACCACACATCATTGGAATTTTTTAAATTGAGCAAACTTTAGAGGAGTTATGGTGCTGAGAATCTGTGTAGTTGTCTCTCCAAACTTCTGGTGAATTTTTATGAATGCCCACGTTATATGGTTGCGAGTACCGTAATGAACCATGTATGTGCGCATGTCCACAATTCTCACCTCTACAACACCGTTGGAATTTTTCGAATCAGACAAACTTTGACAGAGTTATGGTAATAAAACTCCAGACATATAGGACAGATCACCGGCGCTACCTCAGTAGGTAAAGGGTTAATGTGGCAAAAACTGGTTTAAAAAAAGTGGCAAAATGGTTTTAAACAACGATGAAAAGTCGTTAAAAAGTGGCACAGATAACTAATCTACACATCAGAACCCAATAATAGCTTGATGCACTTTTCAGCTCAAAAATGAGGTAACTGTTAGCCAGGACGCTAGCAAATATTGGCACAAAGAGGCAAAAATTGGTGGTAAAAATTGAGAAAAGTGGTTAAAAAGTGGCAAAATGGGTTGAAAGTGGCAATGAATGGGCAAAATAGGCAGTTGAAGTAGGAAAAAGGGTCAAAAGTGGCTTACTTTGGCTAAACACAGCAAAAATGGGTTAAATTTTGAAAAAAATATGACAAAATGAATGGAAACAGTGATGAAAAGTGGTTAAAAAGTGGCACAAATTACTTATTTACACTTCAGAACCCAGTAATAGCTTGACACACTTTTTAGCTCCAGAATGAGGTTAACTGTTAGCCAGGACGCCAGCAAAAATTGGCTCAAAGTGGCAAAAATGGGTGGTAAAAATGGAGAAAAGTGGTTGAAAAGTGGCAAACAATCAGAAAAATAGGCATTTAAGGTAGTGAAAAGGGTTAAAAGTAACAAAAACTGGCTTAAAGTGGCAAAAATGAATTTAATGTGGAAAAAAATGTGTCAAAATTGATGGAAACAGTGATGAAAAGTGGTTAAAAAGTGGCAGGAATATCTTATTTGAATACCAGAAGCACATAATAGCTTGATGCACTTTTCAGCTCCAGAATGAGGGAACAGCTGTGGGGAACATGCTCTTTCTCATCCTGGTATCTGAATAGTCATCATTAAAATCTGTCAATCTTCTGAGTAATTATGAAATCATCTCCAGCTCCCGTCCCTGGGCTGGACAAAAAATACAGTATAGCACAGCAAGTGTTAAGGGAATGGCTTCCAAGGTTTCGTATTTTAACTCTCACTGTAAACTCATGTTTGGTCTTTAACTCAATGCGTTTGCTGTATGCATGCTGTAAGACCCTGAATATTGTACTTTCCACTGGTGTTTAAACCTTCAACAATGCAAAAGATGGAAACAAAACAGGGAATTGAGACAATCTAAAGTATTTAAATCCGGCATCTCTCAGCTGAGCCGCAGCACAACGTCGGCCCTGAAGCTCGCTTTGGGACAAAAGATTCAGGAGGGTTAGCACAAACCAGCGATGTAGGGCACCACAATGGCAAAGCTACCCCTGCTGGCACAAGGCGCCAACCGCTGACCTGTTTAAACAGCTGGAACGCTTGGCACCGCCCGCCTCCGGAGATTTGCAGGGCCACTGGCAAAGGGGGTCGAGAGGAAGGAAGAGGAGGGAGGGGAGAAGGAAGGAGGGGGAGGGGGTGGGAGGCACGGTGGCCGAGCAATAGGGGGCCACTGTGCAGAAATGGCACCAAGCAGGAATTAAACAGGCCACTGGCAACAAGCTGAGGAGGAGGAGGGTGGACTGGAGTTCAAGACAAATAGAAGCCGTTTTTAATGGTGGTGGAACAGTGTGGGGGGTCGCTTTGGTTGGCATTGTAATGAATGGGCCACCAAAGCAAATAATAAACAGATTGTTGGGGCTCTTCATAGTCAGCTGTTTGGTTTTCATTCAGAATAAGAGTCTGTGTGTTTCAGAGGGGCTTAATCGGAGTGTTGGGGGCGTGGAAGGTTATTGACTCACACAAGGGAGCACTTAGTCACTTCCAGCAGCAGTTTAACCAAAACTAAGAAGTCACTGGAACAAGGTTAAGAGGGACAAGTAGGCTGAAGCCGGAGGTGGAGTTGGTGCCTTTGGTTGGTCTTCACTAAAGCTTTAAAAACCATTATAAAAGACTGAAAGAATGAGTGTAATTAAAGAGTGAATTAAAGAGAGACCCAATGACATATCAGTGACTTCCTAGTAATGCTGCATTCTAGCATGATATCAAAAGCCTTTTTAAATATCAGGTTTAGTGTCAGCTTGAGTTGAAGGCTAGGATTCTTGTCTAGTTGCCATTCTGCTCTCTTCATCAGGAATAAATACCATGATGAAGACAATACAATGGTACAGGTTTCAGTGTGTCTTCGCAAGACCAGAAGGCATCAGAATTCAAAGCAGGAGAAAAACAAAGGTGGGCTTATTCAGGCTTCAAGCACTGAGGCTGTTCAGAGCTGCTTGTTAGTGCATCTGTCATCCATTCAGTATACACCTCCAACTAAATGTAAGCCATAAATACCAAGTATGGGCCAGTTACAAAGCCTCAAACATCCATAATGATGTTGTCAGAAGCTGGGTGATGCTAATGTGAGGAATGTCACACTGATCTGGTGAAAGCACTGTGTTCTTAACAATCAGTAAATTCCTTCTAACACCATTCCCACCGTCTGTCCTTTGCCAAAGCTGTGTAATTGCAACCATGAAAATGAAGATATCATAGCAGTGTTAACCACACACATTCTTTCAATAGCTCTGTGACTGACTGGCAACCAGTCCAGGGAGCATCCTCCTCTTCATCAGACACAGTGGAATAATGGATGGTTGCATGAATAACTTTTGGATATTTAATGAGAGAGATATTAATTAATATTGGTGATTAAAAAATTAAAGCTTTAGTAGTCTACTACTTTTAAATTCAGGTGTTTACGAAGGTCTGACAAAAACTGGGAGACAAAATAGCGAAACCATTGACACTGGGAAATACTGGTTAATAAAAAAATCCAAGTACTGGATGGATGGATGGATGGATAGATAGATGATGGATGGATAGATGCATGGATGGATGGATGGATGGATGGATGGATGGATGATTGGATGGATGGATGATTGGATGGATAGATTGATTTAAAGACTGGATGGATGGATGGATGGATGGATGGATGGATGGATGGATTTAAAGATTGGATGGATGGATGGATTGGAAGGATAGATGGATGAATGGATGATTGGATGATAGACAACGGATGGATGATAGATGATGGATGGATTTAAAGATTGGATGGATGGATGGATGATTAGATGATGGATGGATGGATGATTGGATGATAGACAATGGATGGATGATAGATAGATGATGGATGGATTGATTTAAAGATTGGATGGATAGATGGATGATTGGATGATGGATGGATGGATGGATGATTGGATGGATGATTCAAAGATTGGATGGATGGATGGATTGGAAGGATAGATGGATGAATGGATGATTGGATGATAGACAACGGATGGATGATAGATGATGGATGGATTTAAAGATTGGATGGATGGATGATGGATGGATGGATGATTAGATGATGGATGGATGATTGGATGATAGACAATGGATGGATGATAGATAGATGATGGATGGATTGATTTAAAGATTGGATGGATAGATGGATTGGAAGGATAGATGGATGGATGGATGATGGATGGATGGATGATTAGATGATAGACAATGGATGGATGATAGATAGATGATGGATGGATTGATTTAAAGATTGGATGGATAGATGGATTGGAAGGATAGATGGATGGATGGATGATTGGATGATAGACAATGGATGGATGAATGGATGGATGGACTCATTGATGGATGGTTGGATGGATGGTTGGATGGATGGATGGATGGATGGATGGATGATGATAGATGGATAGTTGGACTGATGTCACTTTATTTAGAGACCCATTTCTTTTCCTCCTACTAGCATCCATTCAGGATGACCATCACTCAGTTATTCTATTTTATTTCATATTACCTACTTGGTCTTATTTTACTCCTGGTTCTTTTATTTCCGTATCTAATTAATGTATTGTACGTATGTTTTTGTATTGAGCAGCTCTTAAATCTTTCGAGATGTTCAGTTTCAGTTCTTTTGTCTCATGATTAGATGAATGTTTTATAAATTTGCTTTGTAGAAGAATTCAACAGAACTAATCATTTGAGTGCATTCACCTAACCGAATATGTTCAAAAAAGCCCTCAACGGTGATTTATAAAGGTTGTGAAAGGCATGGGCAAATGTAATTAAATCTGAAGAATCTGAAGACAGGTATGATGACCACCACAGTCTGGCTTCAGGGCTTCCATCATTATCAGGTGAATGGAGGATTCAGCTGAGAGCGAGGTTGATAAATGAAGATGGATGGGCTGTAAATTGCAGTCAAGTTAGGAAGACTCGCAACACCGTGATGCAACATTTGTAATACAGCTTGTTTTTCCTGGTTGTATTAGTAGTCTGGACTCTCCTAGCGCTACAGTTAGTTCATAGCTTCACTGAGACCTGGGTTGTGATCATATGGACCACATGGACGACTTCACTGCATCACACTGTTCTCTGACAGAGATAGACAGAGCAGGAGGTAAAGCAGCTGCTGCAGCACGGTCCTAACCTCTCCTTGTGATGTCACTCGATCAAAATCATGTGCCTGCCGGGTCACCGTGTCATTTGGAGCTTCACGTTGGCGATACAAGAGAATGTCAATGACAGCCTGGGTTCATATGTTGGTCCGGAGCCAGAGGGCTGTATGGAAGGTCAGATGTGTGTGTTTGTGATAAGAAAGGTTGAACTACAGTGAGGGCACAATACTCATGCTGCTCCTCAGACACAAGGCTGGCCCAGGATGTAGCTCTTTTCTTCTCATAGCGTCCATTTGAGGGTTTGTATTATTAAAGACGATCAGACTCTTCACGGGAGTGGGCTGATCATGCTTTTTTGTCCACAGGTGTGTGGAGTTCATGGATAATGCAGGAGGTTGGTGCATTCCGTTGGATGTTTGCGTCCTGAGTGCCAAAAGCATTGGCTAAAATAACTTCAGGCCCAAGCAATCAAACCTCACAGTTAAAGTCAAACGCCAATATTTGACTAACCCCGTTTGTTTGACTGGAACATTTGGAGGGGAATATGTTTGAGCAAGTCCAGTTGGGTTTGATTTGCTCAGAGTGGACTGTAGAGGAATGCAGACTGCTTCCAACTGAGGTGGAGAATATTGCAGCAGTAACACTTATCTGCACCTAGATGCTTCTCTATCAGGGTTAAGCATGCCCTGAAGCCTAGTATGGATTTTATACACTGGTCACTCACACAAGGGAGGGTGTAGGGCTGCAATAAAGGTAAACTGAGGAGATGAGTCAGACGCTTTCATTGGGTAACTGTTTAAAGATCAGTGTCGTACAGTAGTGAAAAGTATTGACATTTTAGAGTGACATTGTGTCTTGACTTTAGGTGGTTTTCTCTTCCCTTCACTGTCTAATTTCTTGATTCATGGAGAGACCAGGGAAGACTATTTATTCAATTTATACAAAGAAATGCTTAAAAAATAAACCGTCAGACTTATAACTTTGATTTCTGACCACATTTAAGGCGAGTTCAGAAAGTTTATCAGCACATGTGAGGCTTTTTAGCTGAATTATTGTAGCCTTAAGCAATGACTGTGCAGTGTATGAGTACTGAAGTGTTATTCTAGTAATTATGCCCATAAAGACCCGAGTACTCGTACTCTTCCTGCATGTAAACATGTACAGTAGCTGTACTCTTTTCCAAAGTTTGGTCTAAAATCATCAGAAAAGTCTTCATAGTTTGGTTTAAGTGTGGATTTCTAATATGGAGAACTTAGAGGATAATTTTGGTGTGATATGGCAGAACTTTTGTTCAAATTGTGACCTAAAGTAGCAACAACTCCTCTTAGATTCATCATTGAGTAAAACCAGAAGACTGGCATAATCAGGCCCCGCCCACAGAATCAGCTGGGCCGCTGACAAACCCAGAGAAAGGCCCACCCTAGTTCTGATTAATGGATGATTAGTGCATTTGTGTTGGAGTAGCATTAGTGCTAGCATCCTGGCTAACAGTTCCCTCTTTATGGAGCTGAAAAGTTATTATTGGGTTCTGATGTTAGATTGATTTATTTGTGGTCCTTTTTAACCTTTTTTTTCCATGCATTATGTCACATATTTCTGCCACTTTGACCAGTTTCTGCTGCTTTTTTCCCATTTTTTGCCACTTTTTGCCATTTTTTGGCTACTTGTATCCCATATTTGCAATTTTTCAGCCATTTCTGCCACTATGTTGTTCACAATTTGCCCATTTCTTAAACGTCTTGTGGCATCTCTTTGCCTGCTTTAGCCACCTTTTGTGATTTTTGTTCATTTTTGGGGGGACTTTTGAAAATTTTTTGCCACTCTCTCCCATTTAATCCTTTTCACCCATTTCTGTCACCATGTTTATAACCATTTTTGTCCCTTTTGTTCATTTCTGCAACATTTTTTTGCATTTGCTTTTTCTATTTCTTGCAACATTGTTGCACATTTGCTGTCACTCTTTGTTGCTCCAAGCCCATTTATTTATTTATTTATGTTGTTTTTACTATATTAACCCGTTCTTGCCAATTTTCACCCGTTTTTGCTGCTTTTTGCTCATTTTTGGCTACATTTGTTCCTTTGTTGCAAATTTTCACCTACTTCTTCCACTTTTTTGTTCCACTTTTTGCCCATTTCTTTAAAATGTTGTTGCAACTTTTGCCTACTTTAGCTGCCTTTTGCCATTTCTATGTGATTTCTGCCACTTTTATGAACTTTTAGACACTTTTGTTCCATTTCATCCCTTTTCACCCATTTCTCTCCCTATGTTTATAGACACTTTTGTCCCTTTTTTCCATTTTTGCAACATCCTCTTGCAACTTTTTCCATATTTTAGCTACTTTTTGCCAGTTTGTGCTGCATGTAACCATTATTTTTGCCATTTTTTGCCTATTTCTGCAACTTTCAGCACATTTGCTGCCACTCCTTTTCACTCTAAGCACATTTATCTTTTCTTTCTTGCCACTTTTCACCCATTTTTGCTACATTTTGCTTATTTTTGGCTACTTTTGTTCCATTTTTGCAATATCCCCTATTTCTTTCACATTTTTGCCCATATTTCCAAAATGTCTTGCCTGTTTTTCTTCCATTTTTGTTGTCCGTCTCTTTCCATTCCTTGCCAATTTTTGTCACTCTGAGCCCATTTATGCAATTTTTTTTTTTTTTTTGCTATATTAACCCCTTCTGGTCCTCTTCTCTTGTATTTTATTTACTTGCATCCAGACATTTGTGCACCTCTATAAAGTTTGACATTATTTACCTGATAGTTCAGTGTTCTTATCCACATAGTTAACATTACTAATGAAAAGGTAATTCTGTTTTTATTAAAGGGGTTTACATTTTAAAAAATACTTTAGTATGGATAAATGAAATTCCTGTTTCGTTGCTTTGATAAGAGCGGTTATTTTTCCAGGTTAAATTAAACTATGGTTATCACAGCTTAACTTTAGACCATGATTTTGCTGACCTCTATGGCTTGGCTCTAGAAAGGTTTACCCCCCTTATGGCGGCCTTGTCTGCTCCTACAAATCAGTTTGTTCTAAAGATCTGGCTGGAAGGCTTCCTGCTGATCACAACATTTTGTAAAGCATCATAAGTGGTACAAAAAGCAGAACTAACAGCAAACTTTGATAAGCAGGACCTTCCTCCTGCTGATACTGTTTGTCAGTGTTTAACAGAGTCCTGAATGCAGTGAGTCTGAAGACTTCTCCCTATTTGACATGGAATAATTTTCATCATTTTGCTTTTAAAGCTCATAACAGCAGTGACTGCCAGACAAGCTGACTCACACTGATGATTGGCACTCAGGTTGATGGACTGTAGGTGGCTTGTGTAAGCACTGACAAAGTCCCTTTTCACATGTCCTTATTTAACAGTCCTCTTGTACATGGACAGAGGGAAAGATGTGACAAACCCACAGGTGCTGTAACGCACCGACCCAAATAACCTCAAGATTCAGCTCAAGCTCACCGAGAGGTGTATGAAAATGAGCCTTTCATGCATCAGGTTCTAGGTAGAGTTTACAACCAAGTTTATAATTCCCTAATGAACCTAAAGAACTGTAAGCCTTCCTTCCTGGTACCAGAGCGTTATATGGTGGTTAGCATCAAGCTAGCAGCAATAAATGATCGAAGATGGATTAATATCAGATCTGCGGGTGTGGATTTAATCTTTAAAGTCCCTGAAAAGTCACCCCAGTTCCAGGGTTGCTAGAAAAGCTTGTGTAAGGACTACAGAGCCATGGATAGCATCATTGTAATGGCACAATGGCTAGTTTTATTTTGGATGCTTTTATTTTTTTCTTTTGCACACAAAACAAAATTATGCTTAAAAAACAAAATACGACCTGGGTCTAAGTTATTCGCGCCCTGATGCTAATTGTACCTCCTTTTTGCTGGATTACAGACTACAGTCGATTGTTTTAGTCTCACTTGTCTATTCCACTTTAATCAATCTCTGCAGTTCCTCCAGATTTGATGGTCATCTGGCATTGACCTTGGTGTTCTGAAGGGTTCCTCACCAGGAGTGAGGTGTGTTTTTGGTCTTTGTCATTTTTGAAGACAAAGTGACGACCCAGATCCAGCTGTGCTGCTGACTGCTTTAGGTTTTCTTTCACTATTTTTCTTACCGACTAACTCTTTGACTACACTCGTTTCGTTAGCGGACTCCTTGTTGTCTCTGTTGTTGTGGTGAGAGGGGGTGGGTCTTTGAGTTTCGTGAGGTCTCGGAGAGAAAGGGAGGCGGGGAAGGACAAAGGCGAAATGGCGACTTGTGTCTAAGTATTTTGATGTAATACAAATTATATCGATATAAACGATATTGTCTTACTTTATATCTCATTCCAGAATATATCAATATATCTTGTAAACTCGATATATCCTGCCCAGCCCCACAAAGGGATTTACATTTTTAAGAGGGCTACTTACTACACAAATGAATTAAAATTTGTTCTTTGATAAGAGTGGTTGTTATTCAGGTTAAATATAAAATACCACAGCTGAACTTTACAATGGACCATGATTTTGCTGACCCCCAGTTTGGCTGGGCCCCAGAAACCTCTGCCATTTTTCCCCCCATAACGGGGGGAATCTGCACATGACTATTGTTCAATGTTCATGGCTGTGTTCAGGTACAGTGGGGGTCCCCTCTGGCACCTTTATTTTGGGGATCACAGGCTGATAATGTTGAGAACCGCTGCTGTAAATGAATGGCAAAAGTGATGGACGAAGAAAGTAAAATTTAAGATGTTTGAATAAAAGCATGTTAAATGATAGTAAAACCATGTAAAATCAATGCATCTCTCTGTAATCTGCCATTATCCTCCCTGTGTAGTCCACTTCCTGCAGCAGAGAGTAAATAAAAAGGGCTCTGAGATCTGCGAGATGAGTAATCTGCCACACCAAACAAAGATATTATAATTCGTCCTTGGAACGTAGCACAGGAGAAATCATTTTTTGAGCTGCAGGAAGCAACTTGTAAAATCTTAATTAAAAGATTGTATCAGACACAGCTTTGCTTATGGAAAATAGGGAAATAATGGACTTAAAAGACAAGTTTTTACAGATGGAGCTAAGATGTAATTCACTGTACTGGAGGAGCTGGAATGAGGGACTTATTCGCCGCAGGGAGAGAATTGGCATTTTTAATATCCACGGCAATGAAATCTGAATATAGCAAGTGTTAGTCTGCAGAGCATCATTTGGCAGACGATCGTTCATTTTCTATGTGCCGTTTGTCTCATTTTAGTCCTCATTATGACAAAAAAACAAAGTGTAATTAACGCAATCATGATTAATTACAGCACACAGGCTCGGTTTACACATCTGCCTAATTACAACTTTCTTTCTCTTTATTTCAGATGTTCAACTGAGCAGAACTTGTCACATTAGCCGTGTTTCTTCTCTCTCCTTTTCTGCTGTTTCCCTGCTCAGGCAGCCGTGAAAACATCTCCGTTTTTGTTGGAACATTTTTAAAGTTCGCTCCGACTGAAGGGGCCCGTGCTCCTAAACTCTCACACATGTTCCTCCCACCGCAGCCAGCTCCGCTTATAGATCTGGAGACGGCCATTTTGGAGGCTAACATGGGCAAGGCGGGGAGTGTAGCAGTGCCAGAGGAAGCCTGCCAAGCTGATTCCCACAGCGATATATACATAGTAATACCACTATTGATTGCTCTGAATATATTTATTGAGGGAAGGCATGCTGGGGGAAAAATGTGTGAATTTATGACAGGCAGAGCTCAAGATTAATCCCCTTTTTAATTACAGAGAAGTACATAGGTATTGCCTGTCGAGTAGTTAAATTTAAAGCTAAGACAAACGGCGAGCAATGCTTGCTGAGAACGCACTGTATGAATCAATAGCACATTTTTCCCCAGCTCTGCCTCGTAGAAATCACCTGTGTCTGTATTAGATTCTCAGGCCTCATCACAGAGAGAAATCTACTTTCTTCATGTGCTTTAACTCCATTATTTCTCCCTCCACCATTTCTTTTCTAAAGCTGGAAGCAGCTCTCCAGGACCTTAATGTGTTTTGTAAGCAGTGCAAATGCAGAAACCTGCATGTGAACACAGTTTAGTGCATCTGAGCTCAGGATGGCCATCCACTCCACCTATTTTCACACCAGAGACTCTCTAAGACGAGCTAAGAGGGCATTTAAAGGGAGGTTTAATATTTTACAATTGTGTTGTCTAGTCTAATGTCCCTCTGTAACCTTTCCATGAATAAAATGGTAGATTTCATCTAAAGAACATTAATCATCCCAAATGTTTGATAACCTTCATGTAGTGCATCACCCTCTTTGCCTCGTCATCCTTCACTTAGGCTGCTGACATTTAAGCCTCAGTCAAAAGTCACATGTTCCATCAATCGATGTGTGACGCTGTAAAGGACAGCGCTCTACAAGGTGTCATGTAATCATATGTAATTTATAACCTCTGCAAGAGTCATGAAAGCATCCCGTTTATCAGGCTAGAGACACCTACACAGGCAGGTACAGAGGAGCATGTGCATCACATGTTGTGCAAAATAAGATTTTTGCTCCTGGGTGTTCAAAATGTTGGTTTAAAGGGACATTTCAGTATTTTTGGAGTTGGGCTGCATGACGTTCCCTGGCACTAGAAGTGGCTTTAAGAAATGGCTGGTTGTTTTTGTGCAAAGCAGGCTTTGGCTACTAGTTATGTGCTCTTGCACTGCAAAATAGTGATAAAAACCCAGAGGCTCTCTGGGTATAAAATAAAACACTTCAAAAATGTTCCTCATCTGTAGTTTCATGAATCTATGATGAAGCTACAAACTCAGAATGATGACTTCATCACACAGAAACCTTGTAGTTGGACGCTGAGTGATTTTGTCCGCAAAGGCACTGCACTGGACATAAATGGACACAGCAAAGTAAATCAGCAACCTGCAGATAGACAGTTAGGGATGAGTATCAAAATCATAACTTTTCTTTTCCCATGTTCAAATCGTATCTTTTAAAGATTTCTTTTTTGACTTTTTAGTGCCTTTATTTGACAGGAAGGACAGTGGATAGAGTCGGAAATGGGACGAAAGTAGACGTATGGCAAAGGGCAGTGGATAGAGTCAGAAATGGGACGAAAGTAGATTCAAACCCGGGCCGCCCCTCTACATGGGTCCCACCATAGACTGCTAGGCCGTCTTTGCGCCCCAACTAGCATCTTTTCAAGATACTCCTGCAGATCATTTGTGATACCCAGACAGCTTTTATTCTCCCATCGACTTTAAACACACTTTTTCTCTCACAAGTATTGATTCTGGCCCTGATTAGGCATCGGCACCATATGAAAAGAATAAGTTTAGCACTGGTATCACCAAACACTACCCAACCCTAGAGACAATAAGACAACAAGTTGGGCTGTATGAGGTTCCCTAGCACTAGAAGTGGCATTAAGAGGGACTGGCTTGTTGTACCCACAGGAAGCTAGAATACAGCGTAACAGATAGGTTGGCTCAAACTATTGTAAAATTTTGAAGCATTTTCTTTTTTACCCAGAAAGCCTGTACTGGACATAAATGGACACAGCAAAGTAAATCAGCAACCTGCTGACGGAGACAATTACAGATGAAAGATACTCCTGCAAATCAGTTGTGATACCCAGACAGCTTTTACTCTCCCACTGACTTTAAAGACACTGTTTTCTCTCAAAAGTATTGATCTAGCTCCGATTAGGCTTCGCACCATAAAAGTATCAGTTTAGCACGGGTACCACTAAACAGTACCCAACCCAGGAGATGCAGCTTTCATCAAAAGACCGTTAAACTATTCCTACAGCTATTTCTGCCCAAACAAAGCCTTTTACTTGTGATCAGTGTGTGTGATGAGTCTGAGTGCTCAGACTTCAGTTAGCTGGTTTTATCAGGATCTCAGTACTTGGTTTCATTCTTTGTCAAGTGGTATGGAACGACAATAAAGACTCCTTGAATCCCTGATATCTAACTAGATCCAGGAGTGAGCAGAGCTCAGTCCACTAATGTTCCCTCTGTGGTTTCTTCCAGAAAGTGGAAAGTCTTTGGCAGCAGGGATCAACTTTCTGACAAGAGCAAGGCGCTAGCATCTTTCTGAATTCTCCTTCAGAGTCCAGGAGCTGTCTGTAGCTCTCTTTATCAAGTTTGTTCTTTGAGCAGTTGCTCCTCAGGTCTCCTCCTATCAGAAAAGCGAATGTGTCCTTTTCACACCTCGGTGTGAAGTGCTGCAAGTGATCCTGGGACGATGAGTCCCTCAGCTTTGAAGGTTCTTTGTCTGAAAAATTTCTTCCAAACTACAAAAACAGGCTTCAGCAATTTTTGGCTGAGCTCTGCGACCCACTTTTGGGCCCCAACCAACCAGTTGAGAACCACTTCCTATTTTGATGAAACTATTTCATTTTTGCCCAATTGATGGGAAAAGATTGGAGTTTCAGAATAAAGATATGTTAGATGGATTTAGTCGAAACATTGCAGCTAATATATCATGCAGTCCTTGCTCATTCTGCTACAAAGTGATTGCGTAAGGTGCATAACACAGCACAATGCAAAAAGCTGTCAGCAAGATGCATGTGCACATGCTAACCCAGATTGCTCTCCTCCTTTTATCTCCCTCACAAAGCATTTTCACACCCATGCAGTGACCCAAACTGACCCCTGAGCCACACACTCTCCCTGTTTAAGAACTCTACCATCTTTACATCAGCTCATATTTCCTCCTGTCCACGTTTTTAGCTCTCTCTTTATTCCTTTTCCATGCAGCACCCGAAGCTTCCCCGTTGCTCGACTGTCTTTTCCAACACCATCTCCTTTCTCTCTGACTCATCCTCAACTCCTCCCCTCTGGGATATTTTAGGCCAGGCGGCTTGAAACATATCGCCCTCCCTCCTCGCCCACCATCCTTATCATGGAGTGAATAACACATTTCTGAGGCGGCTGGCCCCCGCTGAGGAAACAGGTGAATAATGAGTCCAGGCCACTCTAATTAACAAGCGGCTCTTCCTCAGCCATGCTCGAGTAGTCGCACATGATCCGAGCAGGGACGGGTTTTGTTCTGCAAATGTTTACAGTGGCTCCAGGTTCAAAAATTGTTTTCCAGATGTAACAAGACATCTCATTACAACAGAAGAGCTTGGTGTACGCTATATGACCACTGTGAGTAATTATGTGGAGGGCTTTTGTTTTCCACTGGAGAGCAAAGTCACTCAAGCTATTCCCGAAGCCTGCAGTTATATGATTTATGTGATTTCCCCTGAATGCACCGTCCCATCCTCTGAGCCTCCTACTATTCAATTGTTTTGATGGATCTTCTAAAACAACACCTTTTTCAATAAGGAAATATACCCTTATTGTGTTCTGTTCAGGGATTTTTTATTGGTATTTTTCAACAAGTATCCTCCGAGCGCTGCACTGTCATTTCTTTAGGGCTCTTTTTTTTTTCAACAGTATATTTTTCAGCCTTTTCCGGGAGTCTCCCACAGCATCGAACTCATTTTTAACAAGCAGCATCCTCTCTCAGATGAGAGATTTATCTCTCGCACCTGGAAAATATCTATCATAACAAGTGGCTGCGACTCAAGAAAGCAGACAAAGGCCTCGCTTACATTTTGACTGCATATCAGAATGGGCAAGGAAGAATTTGATGTGCTCAGTGTGACTGTTGATGGTGGCTGCTGTATCTGTGGAACGGCTGTCAGTGTGGTGTTTTTAGTCCCTGCGGTGTATGGAGACTGCCAGCAGCAGTCCTATAGGTGAAACAGAGGTTATTACTGCCTGGTCAGGCATGGATATGGAAGGAATTGTGTATTAAAGTGCAGCACAGTGGTATTCAGAAGGGTTTCTTTCTGGCTTAGCCTTTGGATACTATAGTGAGGCCTTAACCCTTAAGAGAGCCTAGGGACATTTGTGCCATTCAGTTATTTTTTTGTTTGTTTTCAAGCCACTTTGGCCATGTTGAATGAATATAGCTCAAGTTGCCAGACAGTATATTTTGAATTTTGTTTGAATTGTCATCTCAGTTCCTTTAATTAGCCTGAAATGGCTAAGCTACAGAAAACCTGACACATTTGTCCCTCAGGACAAAAAATGTCCCATTGAAAGCCATTGAAAATTCAATTTTTGATCCCACATTTATCTGAAAATAAATGTATTTATTCCTCTATGTTAAGATTTCTTTTTGGTCTATTAATTTTCAATTTTTAATTTTTGTATTTGTCCACCATCTTGTGCTCCTTTTTCCAAATCAAAGCCTGCTGCAAAATTTAACACTCTACTGTTTTCTGCAAGAGTGCCTTACAACTGAAATGATAACTGTGTGTGTCGCTACTGATGTTGGATAATGGTGTGTATGTAAAAAAAAAATTGGGTGTATTTTATTTGAGTTTTTGTGATTTTGCTGTATTAAAAACAATGAAGTTGTGTAAACATACTGGCCTTTAAAGGGTTAAAATCCCCAAAATATAATTAGTATTTCATAAGTATATTTCAGGCTGAAGTAGCTTTTAAAGACTGCCTCATTTAAAGTGGAAAAAAACATTCTAATTTACTATTTTAACAGCAGTTTTGGGGAAGTGGACATTTTTGGTCCTTAGGGCCTCAAGTGTGAGTTTTTCTTTTAAATCTGACACGGTAGAAAAATAAAAATAAGATCAACTTTGCAGCCAATCATTGGCCCATCTCAGGCACTGATAGAAAATTGCAAGCAAATACATTTTTATATTTATTTTATGGAAGTTCTTTTATGTTTTTCTTTCTATAAAGTTATGGAGTTATACATTATAAAGTTAGGGTTATCTGTAGAGTTATGCAAACATCCTGGCTTTTAAAGGGTTAAATTCCAAAAGTAACTTGGCTGACTTTACGGGTCTTTAAAGTCATACTAGTGACTCTGATATAGAATGTCTTTTTAACCATTTTTAATCAATTTTTGATCGTTTCTGCCGCTGGTGGCTACTGCTATCTACCATATTGTTGGGCTGTCACAACCAATGACAGGCTGTTCTGTCGTCAAGTCATACTTTGTCAAACTGCGCACATCTTTACTCTAAGACAGTGCAACTCAACCAACGAGCCAAATTGTTTAAAAATACCTTTGCAAAAGCCAAAATCTAAGAGGTGAAAAGTGGCAAAAACAGCTTAAGGTAGCAATAAAAATAGGTTAAAGGTGGCAAAAATGGTCAAAAGCAGCAAAAATGGGTGAAAAGAGGTGAAAATGGGGAGAAAAAGTGGAAAAATAGCCAAGAAGTAGCAAAAATAGGTGAGAAGTGGCAACAAAAATGAGTGAAAAGTGGGCAAAACGCAGTCAAGAGTGGCAGAAATGGGCAAAAAAAGAGGAAACAAGTGGTATTTAATGGCAAAGGGTAGCAAAAAGTGGCAAAAAATTGTTTAAAAAAAAGCCAAAAATGGGATAAAAGTGGCAAATATTGGGAAAAGTGTCAAAAAGACATTACAAAAAACAGGCAAAAGGAATATTTAATGGCAAAAGGTAGCTTAAATGGGCAAAAGGTGCCCAAAAAATTGTGAAAAGGGGCAAAAATTGGATTAAAGTGAAAAAATGAGGTAAAAGTGGCAAAATAAGTTTCAAAATGGCCCAAAAAAAATATGATTAAAGGGGTTTTTAATGGCAAAGTGTAGCTTGTATGTGTGAACAGTGGCAAAAATTGTGAAAATGGCAAAAAAGTTTTCCTTTTTTAAGGTTTTCTGGGGGAATAATATTTAAATTAAGACAAAAAGAGCCACAAATAATCACAGAAGAGCCACATGTGGCTCCAGAACCACACGTTGAGTATCACTGCTCTCAGATCATGCAGGCCTCGTTAGTTTTAATGGAGAGAGAGAGAGACAGAGAGCCTGTGATGTGGCCCTCTTGGAAATGTTTTTGTATCCATCCCCTGACTTATATTTTTAATTATTTTTTTCTTAGTTGCTTGGAGTGTTCTTTGGGGTGTAAAAGCCAATAGTACTGCTTAACCAGTGGCTGGACCTTGCAGACACAAGTGTCTCTATACTACAATCACTTCAGACACATTGCCTGCACTCAGGTGATCCCATTTCCCTGACTGTGAAAGTCAAAGTCCTAAATACAAAGGCATGATCACCTGTAGCTTTCAGGATAATAATCCGAGCCTTTAACCCACAAAACTGAGCTAGTTTCTTCTCTTCTTCCAAAAGCACATCATAACAAGCTGAGGACACCCAGAAATAAAGTTTTTCAGACATTAGAGTAATCGTGCATTAAAGCGTTGGGTCACTGTCGAGGTCATGATACTTGAGTTGTTGAAGCTTTTGTGCTCTTTTAGTCGTCAAACATCATCTCCTTCCTCCAGGATCATTAGCGGCTACTCTCATCCTGTCTCCGCTCTCTCTCACCTGCTGCCCTCAAGCTGAAGCTTCAGGTCAACAGCCACAGGGTTCTCCTGTTAAAATAACAATTATTTTTCTACAACTAAAGTTCACCTCCCTCACAGCAGCGGCTCAGGAAACAGTGGCATCATTGTTCTGGTGAACGCTGAACTCCTCTGTGGATCTGAGTGGTCTGCACATTTTCTGCAGCCGCTGCTGTTTGTGAAATGTTTGCTGAAGGAAAATTTTAGCAGTTCTTTTGTGTGGTAATGAAAGCACTTTTCCCTCAACCGGGGTCACATTAAGAATTTACAGTGGCCTTTTTCCAGTCGATTGACCTGAATATTTAGTTACGAAAAAGAAAAGTACACAATAAAACCCAGTAAGAGCTTGCAGACACTTTTAAAAAAAACAACACCAAATCTGTTGGAGAAAAATGGCCCCGCTTTATTCAGAGTGTTGTATTTTGCAATGCAAACTAGTGTTTAATTCAACTTGACTCATGTACTTTAACCAGTGTTCTCACTGTAATTTCATGCTTTTTCATTGGATGTTTTTAGAGAATTACTTGGTATCTTGAATCATAGTCCATGTATCTGGACATGATCAGTAGATGTCCCTGACATCTGATGACATATTTCTGCTCGCTTCAAGAGAGCCAGAGCTCCCTTTAGCCTGAGGACAACTTTATCTTTATTTTTTCATCATATTAAAATGAATTTATTGTGTTCTAAAACAGCAGATCACTGCTTGACTTGATATCGTTAGCCCTTTTCACACATTCAGCCTTCAATTTTAGGATGAACTACCATGAAATGTTTCTGATTTCAGGGTAAACCCAGGGCTTTTTGCATCCTGGAAGTTGTTTTCATCTACATAAATCCAGGAGTTCTGTGCCACTGTGAATGGGGGTATAATTAAACAGGTTGCCATTTGGCCTGACCAATCAGAATCAAGATTTATTGCCGGGTACATTTTCACATACAAGGATTTTGACTTTGTGTTTGGGACAAACCAGATAATACAGAAGAAGAATTAAAAAGAGGCTGGAAACAAAAATAGATTATTATGGAAAAAAGATCAAAATAAAAAAAACTAAATAGAATTTAAACATCACAAGTGGTAAAAAAGGAGGGACTGTACAGATATGCAGGCATGCTGGATAACAGATCATAGTGCAATTTTCTGTTGTTTTTTCTGCTGATTCTGGGGTTCCAGGAGAGTCTGTGAGGGGAGGGCTGGAGTACTGTTTAGGCTGACAGTAGAGGGGATGAAACCATCTTTGTGGCGGGAGGGTTAGGATTAGGCCTCATAGTCCTGGAGGCTTACTTGGCAGGCATTAGATAGTAAACGGGTCATCGTGAAATTGTCTATTGGCTTTCTGCTGGTTTTGGGGTTCAGTGAGAGTCTGTGGAGAGAGGGCTGGAGTGCTATTCATTAGGCTGACAGTATAGGGGATGAAACTGTCTTTGTGGTGGAAGGGTTAGGGTTAGGCCTCAGAGTCCTGAAGGAATACTGTGCAGGTATACTGGGGAACAGGTTACAGTGCAAATTTCTACTGGTTTTCTGCTGGTTCTGGGGTTCTGTGAGAGTCTGTGAGGGCAGGAGTACTGTTCATGAGGCTGACAGCAGAGCGGAAGAACTTGTGGCAGGAGGTTTAGGGTCGGGCCTCAGAGTCCTGGAGGCTTACTGTGCAGGTATACTGGGGAAAAGGTTACAGTGCAATTTTCTGTTGATTTTCTGCTGGTTCTTGGGTTCTTTCAGAGTCTGTGAGGGCAGGAGTACTGTTCATGAGGCCACAGGTTTAGGGTCAGGCTTCATAGTCCTGTAGGCATACTGTGCAAGCATTCTGGTGAACAGGTCATAGTGCAATTTTCTATTGGTCCTCTGCTGGCTCTGGGTTTCTGTGAGAGTCTGTGAGGGCAGGAGTACTGTTCATGAGGCTGATAGCAGAGGGGAAGAAACTATTCTGTGGCTGGAGGGTTAGGGTTAGGCCTCATATTCCTGTAGGCCTACAGGTCATGGAGAGATGGTGAGTTGCAACCAATCTCCCATTCTGCAGAGCAAATGATATGCTGCAGCCTGTTCCTGTCCCTCGCCATGGCTGCAGAGTAACAGACTTCAATCGATGAAGTGAGGAAGACTCGAATATGGCGGTGTAGAAGTGCATCATGGTCTTTGGCAAGTTGGATTTTTTCAGCTGACACAGGCAGTACATTGTCTGCTGGGCTTTTTTTTGGATGACGGAGCTGATGTTCAGCTCCCACTTGTGATCCTGAATGATGAGGTTCCCCAGGAAGAAGTCCACAGTGAAAACTGGGGAGTCACAGAGGGTTATGGGGGCAGGGGCGTGGGCCGCAGCATTCTTCTTAGTCTACGACCATCTCCAGTCTTCAGACCATTACGCTGCAGGTTGTTCTGACTGCACCAGGTCACCAGATGATCGACCTCCAACCTGTAGGTGAACTCGTCCACCAGAGATGAGTCTGATGAGGGTAGTGTCATCAGCGAGCTTGTGGAGCTTGACTGACTGGTGACTGGAGGGCCAGCTGAGTCAGCCAGATGCTGAAGGATGAAGCGGAGGGCCAGGGTTAGGAGAACAAGCAACAGGTGGATTTTAGTTGTACTGGAGGCCGATAGCAATGGCTGCCATCAATGTAGCAGTTAGCTCAGATGTAGCTATTGTATAGCGGCAGTTAAATCAGAACTGGAGCACATTTCTTTACTAAGACAAGAGCAGAGAGCCACAATGATAGTGTCTCTTAGAGGAGATTTTTTTGCACTTCTCCCAACCAGCCTTGGCATGAGTTTTATCCACCAACAAGCTCCAATGTTCAGAATTATGGCAGTGACCGCCTGCTGAGCTCACGTCACTATTGGCCCATTTATTCAAGTTGTGCAGTGAATAGTAAACACTGACACTTGAGTAACACATCTAGAACCAGATGATTCTGAATTCAAAAGTGTACTTTAACTGAATTAGAGGATCACAGTGGTTAAAGGAAATCTTTTCCGAGCGTATGACTCATGCTTCCCTCTTAAGTCGCTTGACAATTGCTTCCATTTATTTTCTCCTGTGGAACTTACACTGCATCTTAGCTTTAACGATCACATGCTCACAAACACTCACACGTGGAAACACACACTACTCCTCTTAATCTATGTCTGCTGAAGTGGTCTTTAATGAGGTATGAACAGAAGACCACAACCCTCCATCCTCCTCTCCCTCCTTTTTCATCTCCCCTCTCTCTCGCACCCTAGAGAGAAAGCCGACAGACAGAACGACAAAGACTCTCCGCTAGCGATGGACAGATGTGGTGGAGGGAGGGCAGGCGATGGTGGAGTTAATGGGAGAGAACGAGGTCTCTTTTTTCCCCCTCTTTCATTACTCCATCCCCCCATCCATCATCATGTGATCACAGCCGAAGCAGATCACAGGGCCAGTGAGGGACACTTTAAAGATTTTCTCTCCAGCTGATACCTACGTCAGGCTCTTCTCTGTGTGGAGAGATGTATGTGTGTAATACAGTCCATATATTTGCGTGTAAAGGGAGGCAGGTCAGGCAGGATGTGATTCTAGCCCCTCAGCGAAAAAAAAACAGCCCACTTTCACTCATAATAACCACACAGAATTACGGTTTTGTAGCTGAAGACCAGGCAGTGCCACTATTGCAGCTTAAATTTGTACATGTGTGTGTGAATGTGTGTTTTAGTCTGCCTTCCAGCGTTGTGCGATCCCGCTAACGAACAGCATTTCAGCAGCGTGCCCTTGATTTGGATGAAGGGCAGAATTTCTACCCGTTAAACATCCTTCTCCCACTTTGTTACCTTAAGCTGTAAAATGAGATTATGAAAAAACTGTGCCAGAACTTTGATTAGCTTCCAGGTTTGGGATTTCACCTTCAACCGGCTCAGCGCCAACTGCAAATGAAAACCAGAATCCACATTTAAATGGGAGACAGCTTGGGTGTCCTTAAATACCCATCCAAACGTGACTTTTCTGCAAAAAAAAATCCACATTTATCCAAAGTAAGGCTGCCACATTCAGCAGTGGTTTTCCTGTTTTCCTGAATGTAGTTGGCATCAAGGGAAACTCCTAGTTCACTTGACGTGGTAAACAAATCACAAATCCTGATGCTCAGGAGCTGCTCTGTGGCCTCTGCTTTGAAAATTTGAAAATTAGACTCGTAATGGTTTATATTCCCTTCATCTTTTTTACATGGATATATAAAATGTTTCACTACTCCTTCTTCTTCTTTTTTGGGTTTTCAGGAAGGCTACGTGTCTGGCAACACCTAGTCACCTGTCATGTGTCTACATATCCAGTAACTTGTTTTTAAGGGGCTCTTACATTCGTAGAGGGGGAATAACAAGGGAAAGAGATGCATCTGCTGCAGTAAGTAGCGTATTTACAAGTACACATACAAATATGTAGAGTGGCAGACCCTAATCATGTGAGGTTTGATGCAAGTCAGAAGTTTCATATCAGAGTTACAGTGACTGATAACAAATTGCTTGCCAGTAAAGAGCTGTCGACTTCCTGTCGACAGTAGGGGGTGCTACATCAAAACAATGAAAGTCACCTTTGAATATGTAGAGGGGTAGACCTTGAGCCTGCGTGTGAAATTTTTTGGCAATCAGACATTTCTTATGGGAGTTGCACATACTTCCTGTCCCACTGGCGAGATATTGAAATGTTCACCATCACCAGTGAGACATCCTTCAGTGAAACGTATCTGTCTTGTGGCCAACTATTGACGCCTTTGTTTAAAAATCAAAGCTCAGTAGGTGTAGCGTGATAAGAGGAATGAAGATATTACTCATTTGTGTCACTTCCTGTTGCCAGAAGGCAACAGAATGATGAGAGGTTTGCATGTGAGCGTGTTCAGTGTGATACTGTTGTCTTGCAAGAAAGAGCAAAAGTTCACAGAATGTTGTTTACTGAAGTTATAATAGGTTAAAGTCATTTGGCATAATCAAAAATGCTTTATTTTAAATTTGAATAAAGATTGTGGACTTCCTGTTTGGATTTGGGCACTGGTCCAAGAGGCTTTTTTGTAGGTCTTGTGATGACCCATATGTCGACCAAAAATCACAAGCCTGGGCTAAATGGTGTGCAAGGGCTGGATATTTAAAGGGAAAGTTTAAAAAATCAGAGGCAGAAATGTTCAATTGCCGGAAGGGGGCGCTGTGACAAAATAATGATATTGATGTATGAATGTATTCAAGATCCACCTGTGATCATCTCTGTGAAGTTTGGTGATGATTGACATAGGCATTAAAAAGTTATAAGGTGTTTTTGTTGTATTTACACTGCAAAAAATGTACAAAAAAATTAGTTAAAGTTCGGGCTCCGGTCACGGCCCAGCCCTACGGTGAAAACTCACAGTTTGCACCACTTTAGATCTCTGGGTCGTCTAGTATGACCACAAAAATTCTGCAGTCAATCGGATGAAATTCCTTGGAGTAGTTTGTTAAAATATGAACCTTGTGAATCACCCAAAAATTTCACACTTAGCTGTTTGTGGTGTGTGTCCTGTACATTTAAGAGGGTGGCACCAAGAGATTTCTTTTCATCAGATCATGATACATATGTGTACAACTTTTCATGCACGACGCTCTAACCCAGTTCCCTATCTCATTGGTTTTGTTGGGGCTGAATGCTCCATCTTTTTAAATACCTCTGCATCTCCATCAGCCAAGGCCATAGGCATTAAGTTTGTGGGTTGTCTGTCCATCAGGGTCATTCTTGTGAACACAATATCTCAAGAATGCTTTACCAGAGTTTCTTTAAACTTTGCACAAATGTCAAGGATGAACTGATAAGATTTTTAAGGTTAAAGTTAAAGGTCAAGGTCAGTGCATTCTTGAGATAGTATGCTCACAAGCAAGGACAAATGTGAAGACTGCATTGAGGTATTTTCTCCAACATTTGCAAAAATGCCCACTCTTGAAAAAAAAGGATGAGCTGATTCGATTTTGGTCAAAGGCTTTTTGGCGCCATGGTCATCCCTTCCTGATAAAATTTCAGAGTTACACAGGAACTACCCAGCCCTTTGACTGTCCAGCAATTGCATGCCCTGCTCAGGTCAGAGTTGGAGTTTTCTTCTGCCAATCAAAGGGCATTTTTTCCTCATTCCAGCTCTTACTTCTGTGCAGCTATAGGGGTCTCTTAACCTCATTCATGACTCATTTTCCTCAATCCACTTACATTGAAAGTATCAGAGACCAGTCGGTGTGTTGAATCTGAATGTGCAGTTTGTGTTGTATAAATAGCACATGACTAAATCTCCGGGTAAGGAGCAGCTCTGAAGCTTATAGGTTATTTTCAACCTGTGCTTCATATCCGATTCCTCTTTCCTTTTTAACATCCTGGCAGAAGATTGTGTAACTCCAAACACTGATGCTTCTGTACCTTCAGGTGCTACTGCAGGCAGCTGCAAAGAGAGCTTCTCTTTAATTCAGAACACATTTCCAATGAAAAATGTAACAAAAGAAGACAACTGAGAAGACACATCTAACTAGGAAATACATGCAGAACTGGAGTTAAACCTAACTGATTATTCACTTTGATTTATTTAAATATCTACAGGCTTCAGTTATTGATGTTTGTATTTTTTGAGTAGTACGTTTTGAATATAATGTGTAACTGGCAACAGAATTGTATCTCAGTGTTTGATGCTTGTATCCCCAGCAGAGCTCTCTTTTTCTGTAGCTATAAATACATGAAGCCACATCCCAGCACGTGCACCTTTGTCTTTCTCATGCCTCCTCAAAAAATAATCTTTTTTGAGGCATGAACAAAATAATCTCAGCAGATTATAATTACAAAAGGAGAAAATCAAGGTAATAACATCTTTTTACATAGAGTAGAAATATTCCAGCATAGTTTAGAATGGTAATTTTGTGAAAACATAATTAATGAGCTCATTTAAGCATTTATGTCCCACTTTTAACCCCACTTCTCTTTGCGAACTGCATGATCTGCATTAGACACCATGCTATGGTGATATCTGGTTTTCAGTCCTATGAAGGAGTGAAGTGAAGCTAAGGGAAAGCGTTATCTTTTCTTTCAAAATAGGAGGCACCTACCAAGAAACTGAACGTTAGATGCATTGCATTAGTTGACGTTGGTTTTGATGTTTTGTATTTCTTTTTTTTTTTTTTTTTTCATATTTCAAGTGTAGCAGAGTGCTAAAATATATCCAACATTTTTAACTTAATGACTGCAGTATTGGCTCAAAAATGTTTTGAAATATGTAAAGGGCTTTTTTTTAGGTTAATCTAGCAAAAGAAACCTGTCATTGCCATGTACAGTGCCTATAAAAGGTAGTCACCCTCTTGGAGGTCTTACCCTTTTATTGGTTTAAAAAATCAATCATGGGAAATATATATTGGCTTTTCTCTTCCAGGCTGAATAAGATTGTTCTCCAGGATTTTCCAATATTTTCCGCATTCATTTTACTCTCTACCTGTACAAGCCTTACCTCCAATTTCCACATACGGCAAACGTGCCGCTGCGGAGTAAATCGCTCCCTCTCTAGTCTATCAGAACATTTCCACAGACAACGCTCCAGTCCGGCAGCGGCACATGCCTGGACCGCTGCCAAACCGCGTCAATACCTGTCGATCAGAAAGCTCCAGAAGAGGAAGTCACAAGTGTAGAATATCCAGTTCTTTCAAAATACAACACAATGCACAGACTCCGGATCAGAAATCGTCACTATATCAACATTATGTCTCATCCTGCAGCAAGAGCAAAGGGTCACCGAGAGGTCAGTGGGTCACAGAGCTACAACGGCGCCATTGAGAAGGAAAAGTTAACTTTTGGGGATATTTAGCCAAATAATTTTGCATAAAACCACAGATCCTTTAAGCAAACGTTAACCTTTTAACTTCCTAATGTACTCACCCAATGGAGGAAGCAATAATATCATGGATTTATATCAGAAAGGATGATAAATTAAGCCCCAAAGGTGAAATAGTCCGTTGTTGACATACTATTCCTGCGTTAACTTGCAGTTTTCCCGTGATCTCTTCCTGCTGAACAGGGCTGTGCACCGCGGCGCAGTGCTCTAGACTCACTTCCAGTGGGCGAGGTCGCTCGCCGTTGGTCAGACGCTTCGGTGTGCAGCGCAGTCGTCCTATGTGGAAATCGGGGGTTACAGGCTGACTGCTGAGAGGCATCCCCACAGCATGATGCTGCCACCATGGTGCTTCACAGCGGGGATGGTGATGGCCAAAAAGCTCCATTTTGGTCTCATCAGACCAAAGAACTTTCTTCTACTTGACCACGGAGTCTCCCACATGCCTTTTGGTGAACTCTAGTCCAGATTGAATCTGAGTTTTCTTCAACAGTGTCTTCCTCTTTGCCACTCTCCCATAAAGCTCTGACTGGTGAAGAGGTTTTGGATGCAGAGTCTCTCCATCTCAGCTGCTGAAGCTTGGAACTCCTTCAGAGTAGTCATAGGTGTTTTAGTGTCCTCTCTCACGAGTCTCCTTCATGCACGCTCACTCAGTTTGTCCTGACTCAATCACCTTTTCTCTGAGTTGCTTGGAGTGTTCTTTTGTCTTCATGGTGTAATGGTATCCATGTATACTGATTAACCAGTGACTGGACCTTCCAGACACAGGTGTCTACTACAATCCCTTGATACACATTCTCCTAAAACTTTGACTAAACAAGACTAAAGTCTAATTTTGTTTTTCTTTGAACATTCAAAATCAGTGATATGAGAGAGCACAAGCTGTTAGGTAGAGTAATTCTGTAGCTCCTCTGCCTGTCAGCTGTAGAATGCAGAGGTACCAGGCCAGACTAGGCCCTCTGTTTGGATTTCTCCTCTCACTAAATCTTGCCACTTCTCCCCAGTTCAGCCCAGCGATCAGTCCTCAAGTCATCTGTACTGAAACAATCCCTTTGAGTAATTCCGAGCATAAAGAGATAGAAAACGTCTCTCATGGCACTTTGAAGACTAGAACCAATTAGGGAGTCATTATAATGAGGATCCTCTAAGTGTGCGTCTTTTGTTACCCAGCAGCTGTCTGATTGGAGTCGGTGTGTTTCAAAAAGAGGAGTTGGGATGTTCCAATATCACTGCGATCAACTGCCGACATCCTGATTGTGACACTATTCCTCCTGGAAAAATATATTCCCTCCTCATTTTTATGCTATTCCTGGCAGCATTAGTGGCATTTCAAGAACATAGCCACATAAAACGCTGCGTCTCCTGCAGCAGCTCTTAACCTTCACATGCCCACTGCAGCTGAGAATGACTTTTACCTCGGGGTATACTGTAGATTCCTGAATGGTCTACTAGTTACACAGCTGCCGCATGTACAGTACAGTTTGTATGCCTGTCAGAGCCTTATCTGTGCTTGCACAGTCATTTCTAAAGGAATGAATAGCATTAGCATTGAGGCAGCTGCAGCTTTCAAAGCATATGCATTGATGTTTGAAGCTTTGAATGGGTAATTCTGAGTCATAGTAATTCATCCCTTTTTCCCCTCTTTGTCCACTCTTTAAATATTATATTCTGTGTATTTTAATGCAGCCTTTTATTGTGGTCTTTAATGAATAAATCATACTCGTACTGTCCACGGGGGAGAAGGATGTGGAATTTAATTTGTTCTCTCTTCTTTTTCTCCCTGTTTGTCTTTTCACAGCTCCCCTGACAGACAAGCCGCCAAAAATCCTCTTCCCTTCAGAGACCCAAATGAGCATCATGGAGATGCCAATAGGTAAGGAAACACGCTTTATTCCCTCAAGTCGATAGCTTATTTCCTGGCCCTCCATGAAATATGCGCTCAGATATTTGTTGTGCCTTATGTTCGCTCTTCACCACAGAACTGTGTCAAATCTGCAGATAGTCTGAGTCTGAAGTTAGGCTCTTTTTTCCCTAACTCTGGCTTTATTCTGAGTGCCATAGCTGATTTCTTTCTCGCTTTGCTTCTGCGATGTGCTGGAAATATCAGAGTCAGATTATGTTGGCTTATAAATACACTGTTCTGGAGAGCCTTTTCTTGATGTTGGAGAAAGTTCCCCTTTTTCTTTGATTTTTTTTTATATATATTTCATCATTTTGGAGTCAAACTGCTTCCTCTTTTCTGGTCTTTGGGGTTTCTTCTTGTTGCTGATGTTGTTTGCTCTGATCGACCTCTGTGGCTGCTTGTTGTGTTGATCATTTTTGGATGATTCTTGTCAGCTGTGCCAGTTTGTCCTTACTCTGGCCTACTCTGGAGCTAAGTAACAAAACCCACACATGCAAAGGTTTGTTGTGTTTACTGTTCAGAGTCAATCATGCAAAATGATCAAAATTTGTCATTATCAAAATAGTTAAACTCTGACCTCCTGCACAACAATACAACAATATATTTTTACCTTACACCTGTGCAACTTCTGTGACAAAACTGTGATTTCTACTCCAGACGGATCCTTTGGAGAACAAATATTTAAAATGTAGAATAAATGTGCAGCCCGTTCTTGTAAATTTGTCCAAACACATCAGATGAGGGCAAAATTATTAGCCACCCCATGAAAAAACACATTTGCTGTTAAACAGAGCGAAGATTCTTTAAACTGCTTCTCCAAACATTCTAGTTTTTTTGGGATGTTTACATTATTTAGAGAAAAATTGGGTTAAAATTGGCAAAAAGTGGTGGAAATGGGTGGAAAGTAGAAAAAAAGTCTACAAAATCCGGTTAAAATTGGCACAAAGGGCCAATAATGGGTTCAAAAAAGAAATGGGGGGGGGGGAGTAGTGAAAAGTGTCAAAAATGGCAATAATGGGTTTAAAATAGAGAATAACGGGTTAAATTTCGCAAAATGTCAAAAATGTGTGGGAACTGGATAAAAAGATGTGTTATGATTGCTACGAGTGGCAAAAGAGGTTTAAAATGACAAAATGGCTTAAGAGGGCAAAAAAATGTGAAACTGGATTAAAAAGAAGCAGAATTGGTAAATATGGATTATAACAGGAAGTGGCAAAATGGGTTAAAAGTGGTAACATTTGGTCATACCTGGCAAAAAGCAGCAAGAAAGGGTTAAAGTAGCAGAAAACAGCTGGCAAAACTGGGTTTTAAGCAGCAAAATAGTTATGAAAATGGTTTAAAAGAGGCATAAAGTTTGCTAAAATGGGTTTACAGTGGTAGCAAAGTGGCTAACATGGATGAAAACTGACAAAAATAGGTTGAAATTGGAAAAAAAGTTGTGGAAATGGGTGGAAAGTAGAAAAAAGTCTGGCAAAATCTGGTTAAAAGTGGCACAAAGGGGCAATACTGGGTTCAAAAAAGAAATTTGGAGAAAAAAATAGTGAAAAGTGTCAGAAATGGCAATAATGGGTTTAAAATTAAGAATAATGGGTTAAATTTGGTAAAATGTCAAAAATGGGTGAGAAGTGATTAAAAAGACATGATTCGCCACAATGAGTGACAAAAGAGGCAGGATTGGCAATAATGGGTCATAATTGGTAATAACTGGCAAGATGGGTTAATAGTGGGTAAAAAAAAGGTATTGATGGGTTTACTTTTGCAATATTGGGTAAAATTATGCAATAATTGACAAAAAAAGGTTAAAAGTGGCAATAAGTGGAATTATTTGGTAAAATTGGTTATGGGTTAAAAGTGTCAAAAAGGTGGTATTAATGGTTTAAAATTAGTAATAATGGGTTAAAATTGACTTTAAAAGTGGCAAAATGAGTTTCAAAGCAGTAAAATTGGCAATAACGGGTTACAATCGGCAAAAAGGGTCAAAAGTGTTAAAAAAATAGTGGCAATAAAGGGTTAAATTTGGAAATAAGTGGTATTAATAAGTTAAAATTGGAAAAATAGATAAGAAGTGGCCAAAAGTGGGATTAATGGGTTCTAATGGGCAAGAGTGGCAAAAAGGTTAAAAGTTGGAAAATTCCAATTCCGTAATTTATCATAATTGGCCATTCTCTGGGATTTTAGGGGCCATTGTCTGGGTTTATCAGGGGCCCGTTGTCTGGGTTTATCAGGGGCCCATTCTCTGGGTTTATCAGGGTCCATTTTCTGGGTTTATCAGGGGCCCATTGTCTGTGTTTGTTTGGGTCCATTTTCTGGGTTCATCAGGGGCATTTTCTGGGTTTTTCAGGGTTCATTCTCTGGGTTTTTCAGGGTTCATTCTCTGGGTTTTTCAGGGGCCCAGCTTTTTCTGTAGCGAGCCCTGAGTATTTGTATGATTTCTTACACCTCCCCTGACTTTCTTGGCTTTTGTGAGTGGACCTTGAGTATTTGTCCTGATAAAGAATCAGGATGAGTCATTGGTGTAGTCTGAAAGAGGAAGTTATTCACTGGGTGTGAAAGTCATGTCCACTGCTTGTCGTCCTCTCCCATTTAATGCCTCGTCACTGTGATGAAACTGATCAAATCTATTTCTGTGCTCTCCGGATGCAGCCTGTCTTTGTTTAGCTGTAATGACTCACTAATGGATCAGAACCAATCAGAATCAGCCTCCGCATTACTTTGGAGTTTATGTTAGCACTGCATCAGATGCTTGCCTCCCATTCTGCCTCGGAGCGGTAGTTTTTTCGTTTGCTTTACCCGCTTTTGATGCACGGGGGGGCTCATGGGAAAACTCCTGCTTTGTGCCTTATTGGGCGAGAGCTCAGCTGTTGGTGGAATGGAAAATGGGTCATGATGAAGGCTTCCTTTGAAGTAAATTTGTCATGGACAATGAACACAACGGGCTCGCAGAGGTAAAAGGTGGCAATCAGAAAATAGGCACAAATCATTGTAGCTTTAAATTGATGAGGGATAAAAGCTTCTCTGGGTTTTTTCATCTGATTAAGTGTTCATAGTGGATGATGGTGGTTTTCAGGATCCATTACCTGATCGCTGAGAGAACCGGCAATAATGTCGCAAAGAAAGGCGATGTTCTATTTTGTTATTGGGGGTTGATTATTTTTAGTCACTGTGCAGGTTTTTTCTGCTCTCTGGAGCTTTATCCTCTCAGCAATCACATTCTCATGTTGATTTTCCAGTGCATGAGAATTACTGGAAACACTTTCACCACCTCCTTCCTGCTCATGCCCCTACCTCGTCCTATCTGTTGGACTAGCACGTCTTCCACACAAAGCTTGCGCTAACGTATCCTTTCCGGGGTTGTGGCAGATTTGGCGTGATTCTAATATCCATTCTTCCATGAAATATAGAAGCGCAAATGGCTCCGGCTGACAGTTAATTAGGCAGGTGAGAGCTAGGAGGACATGGAGGGACGCTTTTCCAGCTCGCATTGTGAAACTCCAGGGATGAACAGAGAGGGATCTGTAAATGGGCCGCCCTGATTAATCAGCCCGCACGTTTTTTGTCTGGTCCATCTCGCTTTTTGTCTCCTCACTTGTAATTGATTTAATTTCAAATGCTCGGCTGTGTAAAGGCTCTCCTCAGGCCTCGGCGTGCACGTCTCTGCACCACGCTCTCCATGGGAGCGATCACATACAGTTTGGGTCTGTAATTCAGTCTGACAGTTCAATGCGCACCACTCTTACTTTGTCTTGTGCAGATGTGGAATAATTGACTGCAGTCTAGCCGAGCAGACAAACTGCAGCATGAGTGTGTTTCTAGTAGAGTGCTAATGTTTATCATTTGTAAACACCAAACACACTATTTAATTTCCTTAATGCATGAGCATGTTTGTGTTTTCCTCTTGACTGAATGGATGAAGAGATATTTGCTCTTGAACGCATCCCAAAAGGGGAATCAAACCAACTTCCATACACAAAGCTGATCCTTTACTCAGCGGTCTGTTCTCCATGCAGAGCCGATCCTGACATGTTATTGTAGCTCAGATTGAATTTCTGACCATTGGGAATACCCAGCATGCTCCTTGTGACCCTGCCTGGCTGTTAAAACTTAGAGCCCTTCTCAGAGATATCACACTTCATCCCTCGATGCTTGACATTACGACACTGCAGCAAGTTTTCTGAGATTGCAGTGGAGAGAAAACAAAGTGGTTTAACATGCTAACATGCTAATCCTGTAAACAAACATCTTGACAAGACGAATTTCTGGATGTTTTTGTCACTATATTAAGACAAAACTGCACATGGTAAACATATTGGCAAACAAAATAATTGTATTTTTTTTTCTAACTCAGTTACAGCAGCAAAAAGCAGCACCAATAATAATCCAGCGGCTAAACCAGTGGTAGCTAGGGCCAAACAGGGCCCCCTGAAATCTGATCTGCAACCCCAAGAACCTTGAAATGATCGTCTTTTCGCCTTGTCAGCCATTAGCTCAGGTGTAATGAAGCCCAGGTTGCTTTGATAGCGGCTTTCACGTCATCGGCATTGTTGGGTCTGGTGTCTCTCATCTTCCTCTTGACAATACTCCATAGATTCTCTATGAGGTTCAGGTCAGAATCAAGCACAGTAACACCATGGTCATTGGTCATTGCTTTTGGTACCTTTGGCAGTGTGGGCAGGAGCCAAGTCCTGCTGGAAAATGAAATCAGCATCTCTATGGTGCTTGTCAGCAGAAGGAAGCATGAAGGTCTCTAAAATATCCTGGTAGATGGCTGCGTTGACTGTGGACTTCAGAAAACACAGTGGACCAACACCAGCAGATGCCATGGCAGCCCAAATCATCACTGACTGTGGAAACTTCACACTGGACTTCAAGCAACGTGGATTCTGTGCCTCTCCATTCTTCCCCCAGACTCTGGGACCTTGATTTCCAAATGACATGCAAAATGCACTTTCATCTGGAAAGAGGACTTTGGACCACTGAGACCACAACAGTCCAGTTCTTTTTCTCCACAGCCCAGGTAAGACGCTTCTGACGTTGTCAGTTCAGGAGTGGCTTGACACGAGGAATGCCACATTTGCAGCCCATGTCTAGGATTGGTCCGTGCATAGTTGCTCTTGATGCGCTGCCTACAGCCTCAGTCCACTCCTTGTGAAGCTCCCTCAAATTCTTGAATGGATTTTGCCCGACAATCCTCTCAAGGCTGCGGTTCTCCCTTATGCTGGTGCACCTTTTCCTACCACACTTTTTCCTTCCACTCGACTTTCTATGAATATGCTCAGATACAGCACTCTGTGAACAACCAGCTTCTTTAGAAATGACCTTTTATGGCTTACCCTCTTTGTGGAGGGTGTCAGTGACTGTCTCCTGGACATCTGTCAAGTCTGCAGTCTTCCCCATGATTGTGTAGCCTACTGACCCAGACTGAGAGACCATTTAGGTACCTGTATGTGGCTCAAATTGGTTAAAATGGGGTAAAGTTGTTTTTAAAAGGGTCAAAAAATGTAAAAATGGCTCAAATGGGTTAAACGTTTGTTAAAAGTAATGGGTTAAAATGGGTTAAAAGCACCCCCAAGGTCCAAAATCTGTTGAGGAGTGTCCTTGAAGAGTTGGGGTCTGTTCTAGCTGCATATTAGTGTGCATACTTGGGATTTAATATCTAAACCAGTGTTACTCAACCCTGCTCAACCAAAGAGCCAAATTGATGAAAAATACACCTGCAAGAGCCACAATCTAAGTGGTAAAAAGTGGCAATTAAAGTTGGCAAAAATGGTCAAAAAGTGGCAAACACTGGGAGAAAAGTGGCAAAAATGGGTGGGAAGTGACCAAATAATGAGTTTAAAGTGGCAAAAATGTTAGAATAAATGAGTGAAAAGTGACTAAAATGGGCAAAAATCAGAAAAAAAGGGGTGGGGAAAAATGGGCAGGAAGTGGCATTTAATTGCAAAAGGCAGCTTAAAGGGGGAAAAAATGCAAAAAGCAGAATGAAATTGTCGAAATTGGTAAAAAGTGACAAAAAGAATTGGCAAAAATGGGCTTAAAGCAGCTAACACTGTGAGAAAAGTGAGTTACAGGTGGCAAAAAAGGTCAAAAAGCGGCAAAAATGTAGCAAAAAATGAGTGAAAAGTGACTTAAATGGGCACAAATCAGCAAGAAGGTGGGAAAATGGGCAGAAAAGAGGCATTTAACTGCAAAAAGCAGGATAAAAGAGTCAAAAACTGGCTAAAAGTGGCACAAAGAAAAGGCAAAAATGGGCTAAAAGCAGTAAAATTTGCAAATAAGGGCAATGGAAATATAGAGGTTGACAATTTAGTTTGACAATTAAGCTAAGTGTGGGTAACAAACTGATTAATGTTAGTTGCAATGTATAATTTATGAGGTCAAATTTTCCATTTTCAGGTTTTCTGGGGGAATAATGTTTCAAATTACGGCATAAAAGAGTCACAAATCATCACAGAAGAGCTACACGTTGAGTATCACTGATCTAATCAGTCAAATAAAAATGTAGTTTTAAGGGTTTCATACACATAAAGGGTTCAGTATTATCCTTAAGTTGATATGTGTCATGCGTCATATTCATAAGTAAATCTGTGAATATTTCTGGTATATTTCAGATGATCTAGTCTTTTTTTTTTGGAACACTCCTTGTAATAAACCTTTTGTTTTTGTCACCAAAGCCCCTATCTGATAATCTGCCCTCCTCTCTGGAGGTTTCATTTGAAGGTTGGTGAGTAATAACAATACAAAGTGGAAATTGGTCTTTAGTCACTTGTCAGTGGCGGTTCCATCGTCTAATAATATGAACAGAGGATATCTGAGAACAAAACCATCATTACCCTGAATGGACTTGGACTCTGCAGCCACATCAAATTAGAATTTGCAATCTTTTGGTAATGATGGGGTTAGCCACATCAATGCACGCTTACTCTCTTACTCTCTTATTCCATGATTGCAGGTTGAGGTTGTGATGAGAATCCCATTTCATCTCAGCCTCATATTAAGCTCAAATATTAGAGTTAAAATCTCGACACATGTAGATCCCTCTGCCGTTAAGCTCCTGTTGAAGCTGATGAGCGTCGCTTTACACGGATAGGGTCGGTGTTTTATCAGCGCTCCTTTAAACTCGGCTAAGAGGCGGTTTTGAAGTGGATAACCTTTCTTTGACTTTATCAATCTATGAACGCTGATCATGCCATTATCCCGAGACAGATTTCTTCCTGTAGCTGTATGGATTTCATCTTTTGATGTTGGGATGTTTGAGCTCTCCTCTCACTGATTCAGGCCCTGTTTTCAATACTTAATGATTGATATTGACGCCTCAGATGTTCAGCTGTGGGATGAATGCGCTCCATGCTACATACCGATAGACTGGTGATAGATGGTGTTCAAGGTAAATACCAAGAGTCCTGGAGAAACCATGTAAATGTCAAAGGGTTGGGAAGACTCAATGATCACACAAGGATTGATTTTGTTGGTGTCTGTCTTTGAAGAAAGTCATGTTCTTTTCTCACAACACCTTCCACTGACTTATATAACACCCACACCTTTTTAAGAGCAGGAGGAGTCATCATTGTATAACATTTTAACAGAAAGACAGAGTTGTTTTAAATGAGAAAGAAGATAAAAAAGTGGATCTCTGAAGCTGCAAGTGAAGCTGAATCATAGCTCATTTTGTGCCATTCAATTTTCATTTTATTTGGCTGTGTTGAATGAATAAAACTCAAATTTGCCAGTGAATATTCATTTAAAAAACAATCAGAATTGTCGTCTCAGTTCTTTAAATTAGCCTTAAATGGCTAAGCAACACAAAAACCGACACATTTGCTCCTCAGGACCAAAAATGTCCCACTGAAAACCATTGAAAATGTCATTTTTGATCCCACATTTATCTTAACATGAACTAATGCATTCCTTTATGTTAAGATTTCAATTTGGACTACTGGCTTTTAATTTTTGATTTTTATAATTGTCCACCAGATGGCACTACTTTTTCCATTCAAAGCATGCTGCAAAATTTCCCATTTTTAAAGTTTTCTTCAAGAGGGTTTTTGTGATTTTGTTCTACTATACTTGCCTTTAAAGGGTTAAAATCCCAAGAATATGATTATGTGATATTTATATTTCAGGCTGAAGATGTTTTAAAAGATTGACTTGTTTAAAGTGGGAAAAAATACAAATATAACATTTTTACATTTAGGCATTGTAGCGCCATATTATGTAATAACGCCACATTATGTAATAACCCTAACCATAGGACTTAGTGTGGGCTCCAAGGTATGCCCTACCCCACTACCTTGCCTTAACTCTAATCGCTTAGTGGCTTCGAAAATGTGGCGTTATTACATAATGAATTGAAAATTTGTTACATTTTTAGATAATGTGGCATTATTACATAATGTGGCACTACAGGCATAAATGTGTTTGGATATTAAAGGAACTCTAAAGGGTTAACATATAAAAAAAATCCTAATTTTGTTAATAAAATGCTTTTATTTGAAATGTTGATGTACTATCATCTTAACAAACTTTGTGGGGTAAGAGCATGAGTGATGATGTGCCATTCACGACCAGACCTGTGCTACGAAACGGCTCTGTAATGTGAGCCACTGTAGCTAGCTCCTGTTTAAGTGCCAGTATCCTCTCCTGTTGTTATTTAATCCACATTTAAAAAGCCAAACTGGTACCAAATGAAGAGCCAAATAACCAGCTCTACTGATCAGAGCCAAATGAATTTCCTTAAAGAGACACTGTGAGGTTGGAGAGACGAACCAAAGGTCAGAGTTTCATTTTTTAAAGAATGGACCATACAGGAGCGGGGGTGATACCACCCATCCAGACTTTAGATGGAGGCTTTTTTAATTCATATCTACTGCAGTTTCTCTGGTGTGTTTTTTTTTACTTTTCTTTTTTTTTAGTAGCTGAAGTTTGAAAGGTCACATATTATGCAAAATAGTCTTTTTCAGACTTTTCTAACAAAATGATGTGCCCCAGGCTTGTCCACAATCCCCCCACGAATCAGAAAAATCCATTCCCTCCTCCCCTCTCTTTCTCCACCTTTCTGAAAATGTGTGCTCAAACAAGCCGTTCTCAGATTTTCCCCTCATGATGTCATGTGGAGAGTTAGCCCCGCCCCCAGATCCAGTTGCCCTTTCCTGCTTGGAAGAAAGTTCTACCCTCCTCTCCTGATCCTCTTCTCAGGAGAGCCAAATCCATTAAGCCTCATCCATTTCCTGAGAGGGGCGGAGTCAGACAGCTCAGTAACATTTAAAGCCACAAACACAGAAACATGCAAAAATTCAATACTGGAGGGTTTTTGTTTTTAATCTAGAAACTCCAAAGGCATGGTTTAGGACATCTGAGACTGCTATAAACTTGTCTTACAGGGGTCAAATATGTGACCTTTAAGAATGTTTTTTGTTTTTTTTTTTTGCACTTTGAACACAGTGGCTACTGTTTTATCACTTTTAACTCAATCCTGAGCTTTTTTTGCCCATTTTGCCACTTTTAACAAATTTTTGCTCTCTGCCCTTTATTGCAGGGATTCCCAAATTCTTCAGCCCGCGACCCCCAAAATAATGTATACGACGACCAGGGACCCCCACTGTCCCAAAGATTGGTTGTGGAATAGTTGAACTCAGCCATGCAAATTCAAGATTCGCCATGTTCAGGACTTTTTAAACATTGCTTTTACTTCTGCAAAATTCTAAACAAATTACCATGTTTTTATTTTTAATTCAACCATTTTTATGCATATATTTTTAAAGAACTGACAAAATACACAATTTAAAACCATTTAAAAACACTCTTTGTTTCTTGGAAGGCATCTTGCGACCCCCCACTTAGTGTCCTGCAACCCCCCAGGGGGTCCCGACACCCACTTTGGGAAACACTGCTCTATTGGCACCTTTTTTTTTGCCCCTTAACCTCCATTTCTGCCCATGAAAGTTTCTTTTCACTAATCTTTGTCAGTTTTAACCTATTTTGCTGTGTTTTTTTGGCCATTTTTGCCACTTTTTAGCCACTTTCTTTCCTCTTTTGCCTCAGTTTATGCGAATATATGTGAACGTCATGGCTTTGCTTTGAGGTCTAACATTACTTTCTAAATAGATAATTCAGTGTTTCCATCCACATTGTTGGCTTTTCCAGTAAAAGGTCATTTTGCTTTAAGAAAAGAGGTTTACTATTGAAAGGGGCCATATTTGTACTTTAATTTAATAAAATTCCTGTTTTGTTGCTTTGATAAGACCAGCTATTATTCAGGTTAAAAATAAAACATGGTCATCACAGCTTAACTTTACATTGGACCATGATTTTGCTGACCTCCATGGGCCCCCAGGTCAACTGGGCCCCAGAAAGCTTTTCTCTTTAACCCCCTTATGTTCAGCCTTGCCCTTAACTGTGAGATTTAGAACAAAACCCATTTTAATGAAAGTAGACCCACCCTGACAGACTGCCAGACACATTTTTCTCTTGATAAAACTAATTTGTGTTTTAAGTTTGAAGGGGGCAGCACCTGGTAGACTGGTTCTGACTCACTGGTACTGGTTTCTGACATCAATTAGGTCTGATCGTTTACTAAGAAGGTTTACACTGGATGCATTTCTGAATCTAGTAAATCAATTTTAATTGGAAATGGTGCCAGAAAGACAACAGCGGCTCATTCAAGCTGTGCACATCAGGCCAAGGATTAGAACCATTCTGCTTGATATGTTCAGTATTTGAACCTTAAACTCGCACATCTTTCCATTTGTTATAGAAGAGTTTGTTTTCACTTTAACCCCAAAGGCAGCCTGGAACCAGGCTCAGATATTAAAGCCAATTACTTTGGTTTTTGGCACAGGTTTAGACGGCACATGCAGGCTTTAAATTCTCACTGCAGCACTCTGTGATGCAGCAGCTCGGTGTTATGTTTAGTCCAATCTGCAGGCAGAAAACAGTCCTCTTTAAGCTCTCTATTGGGTTGTCTGAAGCTTTTAAGCGGGGAAGTTTGCATCAAACTCTGAGACACATTTTAGTTTCTAAAGCCTCAGCAACACCTTCCTTCAATATCTCACACTCTGGCTCACACACACACCAGCCATCCCTCTAAATGTCACGAGCTCGGCAGAATGCTCCAACAATGCCAAAGGGTTCAGAGGCCCTGGGATCAATATTACATCATTTCTCTCAATTAGGGCATATTTATTCCCCTCAAGTTATTGTACATCTGCGAGTGGGCCTATCTGCATTCCTGGCAGGTCTCCAGATGAGTCAAGGCCCCGGGGGGAGGGGGAAGAGGCAGGTCGAGATAAGGATGGAGAGAGAAATGGAGGTAGGGGGAGTTTAGGCGGAGAGGAGTCAGGGAAAAGGAGAAGATCATTGAGGATGCATGGAGGGGATGAAATATGACGGTGTCCTCAGTTGAGTTATTACAGATGAAAGTGGATACAAGGCAGCACACTGTCCCAAATGGATAATATGCCCTGCAGCGTGGAGGCATAAATCGGGTCTGTCATATTAGAAGGGGGGTCGCTGGTGGTGATTGGACGGGATTCTTGGCACGGGAAAGGTCCCATTAGTGTTTTACATAAGTAAGGTAATGAGGGAGACAGTCAGCGCAATTGCTTCATGAGACCCGATCGGCCCAGCGGACCAAAGAGGGCTAATTTTACTCAGTCCACCCGAGTGTGACCAAAGGGCTGAAACCCTGCTCACAGCCCGGATCCTGACTGACCTCAAAAGTCAAGCTATCGTCCCTCATTGACCGTTCTCCCCGCTTTACTTCCTATCAGCAGCTTCCACCTGCAGCGTTGTTCCTGTCTCAGCGAGCGGAGAGGAAAATGTCTGAAGGCATTTGCTGTCCTGAGCAGAAATAGCATCTCTAAGTAGCCAAGGCACTGGAGTGCACACCCCCTTGTCTGTGCCAGGAACGCTCCCCATCTCTGGGTAGACTGACTAATCATAAATCTGGCTAGGGCGGGAGTTTACAGGAAGTCTGTGTTATGTTGTGTATTTATGTTTGTTCCTCAATTACACCAGAGGAAGGTCAGAAAGCTCACGTCATTGTGGAACGGACTCATTTAGATCAATTAAGCTTTAAACTGAGGAGGGCTGAGATGACCTCCACATCTTTGGTTTAAACACACCGTTTTAAACTCTACCAACTCTACCAAATCAAAACAGTTACAAAAGATGCCGACAACATCACACCATGAAAAACGATTTTATATTGAGCAATAGTCCAAGTTTCTAGGATTAGCATATTTTTGCAATTCTTGGTACATTTTTGCCACTTTCAACTCATTTTTCAACTATTTTCACCATTTGGCAACCAAGTTTTGGCACTTCTAGCAATTTCCTGCCACTTTTAATAATTTTTTGCCAATTTTAGCCCATTTTTCCACCTTTCACCACTTCTGCCAGTTTTGTAACATTTGCTTCCACATTGAACACCTTTTCCCACTTACAACTGGTTTTTGCCACTCTTAAAGCACTTTACATCATTTTTACCAAAAGTTTTTGCTATTTTTAGATTTTTTTGGTACTATTAATACAGTTTTATCATGTTCTACCCTTTTTCCCATTGTTTTAAACAGCTTTTCACCATTTTCACCCCTATTTTTGGCACTTTTATCCTCTCTAAAGTCATACTTGCTTCTTTATTCCTTTTTTGCCCCTTTTAACCATTTTTTTGCCATTTCTAATACAATTTTTTCACTTTCAACCCACTTATGCATCTCTTTAACCACTCTCCACCAGTTATTCCATTAAGTTTTGCCACTTTTGAAATAGTTTGGCTACTTACAACCCATTTTTCCCCTTTTTAACAGCTTTTCACCTATTTTTCACCTCATTTTCATCACTTTTATTCTTTCTTAAGCCATATCTGCCCCTTTGTGGCCTATTTTCGCCACTCTTTCACAACTTATTTTGTCCATTTTTGTCACTTTTCACCAATTTTAACCAATTCCTAACTGCTATTTGCCATTTCAACTTCCCATTCTCACCATTTCTAACCAAATTTTGGACACTTAAAGCCAGTTTCGCCCCATTAACCTATTTTTGCCACTATTAATTCATTTATCTCCACTTTTTTTTTTTTTTTTACCACTTTACACATTTTTTTTGCCACTTTTACCCATTATTCCCCATTTTAACTGCTTTTCACAGTTTTTAACCCCCGTTTTTCCAGTTTTATCTGATCTAAACTGATGATAATCATAATCCAGCACAAGTTAGTAGCACTAAACATAAATGAGATACAGCAACAGAACAGCACCCAGTGTTTCAGTGGCAATAATAAATTGTGGAAACGACATGACCTATTACGGCAGTAAAGGTTCATTACAACAGTTTCAGACTGCTCTACCTTAGCCAGGGAGATTTAATTGTGGCGTCAGATGGAGTTCACTCCATGCCAGAGTTGTGTTTGGAGGAGGCCATTTGAGATTGGACCAATATAACACAATACAAGCTCTGCAACCCAGAACCAATACTGGTTCACAACATCATGTTTTTCCCACAGACTCTGCATGTTCACATATGAATGTATATCTTAAAGACTGAATCATGCACTGAAACATAAACCACTGCTCATACAGTGTGACTCAAGTCAATTGCACTGCAGAATAACCCAATCTAGACATGATTTATAGGGATAAAGGAGAGCCAAGATTGGTTTTGGGATAGCTTAAGTGTGTGCAGTGCTATTGTGATCATGCAGACCAAGAATATCAGAACAATCTTATGAAAGTTAGGCTTCAGGATCCTTTAAATAAACTCCAGAGATTTTTGTTTCTGCACACTCCGTATCACTTAAAGTCAGAGTTCGACAAAGTTTAGGACTGAACAGCTGCAGGGTGACTTCTCATGCTGTTAAAAATATACTTAATAAGACATGTAGGACTTTCTGTTTTGGTACACGGAGAGCTTCAGGTGCTCGCTCTGTGACCCTGCGACTTTGTATGCTGCTTTTCAGTATTTCAACACAGCGTAATTTAAAAACACAAATGCCAGCGTTAGCACTGGATTTTGCTTTATTCAGAAGTGTTATGAGTCCTTTCAGTAGCTGTGGCTCCAACCGCATGTCTGCACCTCTAATGCTCCATCATACACCAGCAGCAGCGATGCATGCCATCTGATTGCCAACTTCATTCAAACACCACCATATGGATAACCAGGAGGACTCACCTGGCAACCTGTGCAGCCACCTGAGAGCCACCTGCTTTCAAATTAAAAGCACCTTTTAGTGCAGCAGTTAAGCTCTTTTTACAGCCTCTAGATTAGCTTTCAGTTTGACCTCAACACGGCAGCATCACCTTCCTCTTTGTGAGCTTTTATTCATAAACTTCGACGAGGAGACGCTAATTTTCCCTGGTGATTCAGATAAAATCCCTCATCCTAATTAACTGGAGTCCTTTTTTTGTGCTGTAAATGTTTATTTTTCTCTCTTTTTCATCCTGAATGCAAGCAGAATCAGAAAACATGCATTTTCATTCTGCAAGAATTCATCTAACTCTCCAGTCCTCACAGCCAAAATGCAAACCCTGCAAACTTTCCCCTCATCATCCTTCCCTTGGCAGCGCATGTGTTGCCTGGTTGAACTAATTGCCCTCGCTGTGTTTCCAGCCAAACAGGTGGCCATATTGGTTTCCTTCTGGCTGTGTTTATGCGGCTGTGCATCCAGGTTGGACAGAGATGACAGCGTCTCCTCTGCGCCCCGAGCACGACCTTGGTTGGGCGACGCTCCCTCTGCTCTGTCTTTGGTCTCACATTGGTCTTTTTTGGATACTTTTTTTGATTGCGTTAGTGAAATTTAGTGTGTGTTTGAGGCAGGGGGAGAGAGATTGAGGGGTGTGTGATGTCAAGCCAGAGAGCTGGAGGGAAGAGGGGTGACAGCGGGTGCAAACTTTGGCAAGTGATTCATAATAACAGGAGGGGACAGATCTATGATGTCATTTTACAGCTGCCATAGATATCAACACAAAGATGCTGCTTAGGCTGCTACTGTTCAAGGGAGCGATACCTCACCCTCATACAGAATTTAGCTCAGTCCTAGTGCACCCCTTACTCCTGTACTTGCTGTTAACTACATGGAAGCGTCACGGCTGGCCTCACTAAACCTCCAAGTGTCCTGATTCAGCAGAACAGAATAAAAGCATCCTGTATAAACACAGAGTTTCTTGAAAGAAATGCTAAACTGGGCTTTTATATTAAAAATCACCAACTGGAAGTGTCTTCATACTGGGTTTAGCTTTCTTGAGACAGCGTGAAAATAGAAAGCTTCGCTAGTAATCAAAGTTTAGAGGCCTTTAGGCCGCAAACCTTGTGCAGATCAAGTAGGCGAGCCCTCTGTGCTCTAGAATCTCTGGGTTTGTGATGTTCATATCAGGTGCATGGGATGCCAGAATCACTCTGGAAGTCTGAAAGCCCTGACGTCTTAACATGCAAACCAAATGCAAATCAATGTCATGGGCAAGACATGCATCTAATGCAGGCAGTCTGAAATAAGCTTTACTTTAGTCTGTCATGGTGCAAATCTGTTTTAGACATTATAACAAACATGTTAGGACCTTTGACAGCAGATGGATGTTTCCGAGTGTTAGCCAGTGACTTTGAATGTTTATTGCAATCATAAAATAGCTGCAACATGTAAAATAAAGGTGATCATTGCATAAATGTGTGCTATTTCCCAACTTTTTGAAATGGAAGGATAGCTTTACTACGTATATTGTATAGCCATTGCAACTCTCAGAAATGACATGTATTTCATGCATAGGCTTATAATGGGACAATAGCGACATCTAGGTATGAACACTAAAGATGACAAATTTGATTTTTTTTCTATATAGTGAATCCCAGACATGACAGAATGCATTGTTTTATCTTGCTATGGCAGAAAAATTTAAAAAACACAATTATAATGGGAGTAGATGGGACAGTTTTGTCCATGAAAGGCTTACAAGTGAGGAAAGTTTTAAATCGGACACTACAGAAAAACTAAGGATGCATAATAATCAGTTTTGTTGTTTATCTTTGACGCATCCAAGACTATCATTTGAAAAAATATCCCATCCAACTGACATTTATTAATGTTAAATTTTTAATTTTTTCATTTAAATAGATCTCATTTTCTATTTCTTTGTTGGTTATATTTGGTTATTTTTGGCAATATAAAAGCAAAGTACAGTGATACATAGTTATAAGCTTTACATAAATACTTTTTTTTTTTTTTTTTTACAAAATAGTGAACACAGTCGCCGCATTTTTTAAGAAAAATTTTTGATGAAAAAAATAGTAATTCAATCTTGTAATCAAGCTGGCATTTAAAGGGTTAAAAACCTAAAAATAATCGAACATTTGGTAGTTTTGATCAGGACTGAAGTTGATTTGAAATATTAATATGCAATATTTTTATTGCTGTTTTCTAGAGTGGAGGGAGGAAAGTTTATGGGAGTAAAAAGTAAAAAGAGAGTAAAGTTTTAAATCGGACACTACAAAAAAATGACTGATGCATTAAAATGAATTTTGTTGTTTATCTTTGACACATCCAAGACTATTATTTGAAAAAATATCCCATCCACCTGACATTTGTTTGTATATATATATATATATATATATATATATATATATATATATATTTTAATTTTTTAATTTTTAATTTTATGTAAATAAATCTAATTTTCTTTTTTTTTGGTCAATATAAGAGCATAGTACAGTGATATGTAGTTATAAGCATTACATAAATATTTTCTTTTTTTTTTACATTATAGTGAACATTGTCTCTGCATTTTTTTAAAAATAATTTTTAATGAAAATACAGCAATTAAATCTTGTAATCAAACTGGTATTCAAAGGGTTAAAATCCCCCAAATCTTCATAAATTTGGTACTTTTAGACAGGACTACAGTTGATGAAATAATTCATTGAAAAAGTAAATAGATAAGGAAATAATGCCTTAACATCCACACACATTCACTCGGAGGTCTTAGAGCATCCTCCACCATCACCTCCAGGGATTTACACGTGCTGAAGCAATCTGATGTGGTCAGCTGCGTCCTTCTCCACACATTTACAGTATCCTTTGGCTTTGTGGCGGTCTATTGTACGTACAGTTGTTCTGCCCGTGGGCGTTCTCGCCACAGGGAATAGGGATTTGTCAGAAGACGTTGTGGATGTTTGTCTCATAACTGCAGTGAGTCAGGGAACACCTTGTTCCTATACCTCGAATGAAGAAACAATATTTTCTCCTCAGCAGTGGGAGGGATTATGACACGCTCAGATAGGCCCTGACCTCCCCGCAGACCAGAATAGAAGAACATAGAAGAGGAATAATGTAATAGAGCTGTGTCATCTGTCATCTCTGCTGCAGGCTTATATAAATGACACTTCTCAGTGATCAGTTTATGTGCGATTACTGTGCCGTTAAGAGTTAACCAACGTATGTGTCAACTTGTTTATGCAAGTTCTTATGTACTCGTTCTGCTCTCATTTACAGCCTGGGAGACCTTTGGTGGTCCTACTGGCCCCTTTAATCGGCTTTATCTTCCACAGATGTAACCAAAGCCTTAGGAGGGGAGTGGAACAAGCACAGATATCCTTTCTATCTGTATACAATAGTCATCAAACCCTTTATTCATCCCTCGAGAGGAAATAGCCCTGTCATTGAACATGCTCCGCTCATAAAAGGCTGAAATACGTGCTCATACATGTTTCTACAGCGAACCTCTGTTTCCCAACCCCATGGCTAACTCCATTTTTTGGAGGATCTAGCCTCTGGACCCACAACCAACTAGAAATATAGATCTAAATTTCTGATATTTTTCAGCCAATCAGATTTATTTGATGATGACATTGCCTTTTAGTATGAAGATTTAGAAACAGAACAAAGAGAGTGAAGATAACACCTCTGAGTTTCTGGGGTCCCACCAGTTTCTTGGAAAAAAAATCCAGAGAAAATTTTTAAAAGGTTTCAGGAAAATTCTCAAAAATTCCTTAAAGTTTCTGATTAAGATTCCTGATAAACTACAGACACTTTTATGAAAGCAGGAGCTGGAAGTATACAAAAGTTCCTTGTGATAGTTGTATTAAACTCCTTTTCATATGCAAGGACTAGTTGTTTGGTGCTAAACAGAAGACAAATAAAATTTGAAATAAAATTCTAATAAGAAATATTTAGAGGCTAACAAAATATTAAGAATATTGAGTATAAATATTTGAATGAATAACAAAAATATATAGAGACTAATAAAAATATAAGTAGGCTAATGACAAAATCAAGAAGCGAATAAAAGTATAAAGAGGCTGATAATAAAAAATTTTAGAGGCTGGTAAAAATATTAAGAGGCTAATAAAAATATTTAGAGGCTGATGAAAATATTTAGAGACTAATGAAAATATTTAGAGGCTGATGAAAATATTTAGAGACTAATGAAAATATTTAGAGGCTGATGAAAATATTTAGAGACTAATGAAAATATTTAGAGGCTGATGAAAATATTAAGCGACTGGTAAAATTATTTAGAGGCTAATGAAAAAAATATTTAGAGGATGATAAAATATTAAGAGGCAAATAAAAATATTAGAGGCTAATAAAAAATATTTAAAGGCTAATAGAAAGTTTTAAGAGGCTGATAAAAATATTAAGAGGCTAATAAAAGTATTAAGGAGCTAATAAAATATTAAGGGGCTTGAAAATGAAATAGATTATTAAAGAAAAATATAGCAGCAAAAAATAGAATATAAATAGAATATAATATTAAGATGCTAATACAAATATTCAAAAGCTTATAAGATATTTATAAAATTGTATCTTCATTAAAATATTAATATTATATTATAGAAAATATGAAGAGGCTGATAAATTCTAAGAAAATAACAAAATTATAAGGAGGTCAATTAAAATATCAAGAGACTATTGTAGAATATTTAGAGGCTTATAAAAACATTCAGAGGCTAATAAAAAATGAGTGGCTAATAGAAAGTTTTAAGAGGCTGAAAAACTACTTAGAGGCTGATAAAAATATTAAGAGGCTTATAGAAAAATTTAAGAGGCTAATAAAAACATTCAGAGGCTAATAAAAAAATGAGTGGCTAATAGAAAGTTTTAAGGGGCTGATTAAAATATCAAGAGGCTAATAAAAGTGTTAAGGAGCTAATAAAATATTGAGGGGCTTGAAAATGAAATAGATTATTAAATAAAAATATAGAAGCAAAAATAAAATGTAAAATAGAATAAAAACATCACAAGTATACAGATAGGTGCAAAGACAGAGCGACTGTACAGATGTGCAGGTTTACTGCCTGCTGGTGATAGAGTAGTTTTTCTACAGGAGTATAACACACAGTCCTCACTAAGCAGAGGTGAAAAGGTCCAGTGTTTGTTAATGTCACACATCAGGTCTGTTTAAAGATGCATTATTTTTGTCTATTAGCTCTGGGGTTCAGTGAGAGTCGGGGGGGGGGAGGGCCAGAGTACTGTTCATGAGGCTGACAGCAGAGGGGAACAACCTGTTCTGATGGTGGGAGTTTTCGGGTTAGTCCTCAGAGTCCTGGATGTTTACAGGTCCTGGAGAGATGGTAGGTAGCAGCCTGTCAGCCTCTCTGCCGAGTGAATGATACACTGCAGCCTGTTCCTGTCCCTCACCGTTGCTGCAGCATACCAGATGATAATCGATGATGTGAGGATGGACTCCATGATTGGGGTGGGAAAGTGCTGTGTTTCTAGGACGATGACCTCATATTTGGGGCAGTTGTGGTATTCCTCAAAAAGCTTTTGCAAGTCTAAATTGCGTTTTTAACTCAACAGCTTTCGTTTCTGTTTGACATATTGTGAGTTCTGGAAATGGCAGTTCTACTTTTACTCTTGTATGGATGGATAATACACTCTGTCTTGTCATTGTTCTGCTGTAAAAACACAGTTAAACTCAGTCAGTACATGCAGTAGTGTGCCTCTGGGACATAACTTATGAGTAGGCAGCTCTTCCCCAGGCATTCTGGGTAAGAAACACAAGATGTACTTGCCAAAATGAAATTCAAAATTGTTACTTCACAGAACAACTTATTGCTTTTGGAAGGCTCCAGAAATGTTCCCAACAATGAAACCAAAGTGCCCAGAAAATGTTTTATAGTAAAAAGATTTCATTTCTTTTCCTGGTGTCTTCTACAGAGAGAGGAGCCACAGCCGCCGTGCCAGCTGTCTTGGCAGCGCTCAGGTTTAATCTCCGAGACTCAGCCTTACCAGAACGTGGAGGCTTCTCTCTCTTTTAGAGCAAAGGCACAGCAGACTATTCAGTCTGCCTGCCAAGCACCGTCAAGATAGAAGATACAGAGCATCCTTCCATGCTCCGACACTGTAGCGATATTGATTTCAATTATGACAGGAGCACTGTCGAGGCAAAGTGTTTTTGGAGGACTTGTGCATCGGTGGCTCCCTGCTCCATTAGCTGGTGGAAGCCACAGACATGTTTTTCTTTTCTTTTTTTTTTAGGATTTGTTTGTCCTTACATGGACTAAAATTTGCAGCTTCACATCTACTTCATAATGTGAGTCATGCAAACTACTAAGAAAGAGCTTCAGGAGTAGATAAATACTCAGACGAAGAATCAAGCTGTCAAATCTGATTCTCAAAAGGCTGCTAAAAAACTCTGCTTTACCAGGGTTCAATAAACACTTCTGCTGAGCTGTTCTTTTATTTTGGACTGAAGTAAGGTATACTTCCTTCCAAACAGGCTGGTAACAAAGATGCATTAAAGCAGAAAGAAAGCTCAATCTGTCCCTCCCTTATGTCTGCATTTGTCAGTTTCACTGTCTCACACTAATGACATAAAAAATGACAGTTTACTTCCAACAGTGAGTGCAACTCCACAACTCACACCTGCCTGCTACATCCTTTAGCTGTTAGCTACCTGCTACATCCATCAGCTCTTAGCTACCTGCTACATCCATCAGCTCTTAGCTACCTGCTACATCCTTCAGCTGTAAGCTACCTGCTACATCCATCAGCTGTTAGCTACCTGCTACATCCATCAGCTGATAGCTACCTGCTACATCCATCAGCTCTTAGCTACCTGCTACATCCATCAGCTCTTAGCTTCCTGCTACATCCATCAGCTGTTAGCTACCTGCTACATCCATCAGCTGTAAGCTACCTGCTACATCCATCAGCTCTTAGCTACCTGCTACATCCATCAGCTGTTAGCTACCTGCTACATCCATCGGCTGTTAGCTACCTGCTACATCTGTTAGCTGTAAGCTACCTGCTACATCTGTTAGCTGTTAGCTACCTGCTACATCCATCAGGTCTTAGCTTCCTGCTACATCCCTCAGCTGTTAGCTACCTACTACATCCATCAACTGTTAGCCCCCTTCTACATCTATCAGCTCTTAGCTACATCCGTCAACTGTTAGCTACCTGCTACATCCATCAGCTCTTAGCTACCTGCTACATCCTTCAGCTGTAAGCTACCTGCTACATCCATCAGCTGTTAGCTACCTGCTACATCCATCAGCTCTTAGCTACCTGCTACATCCTTCAGCTGTAAGCTACCTGCTACATCCATCAGCTGTTAGCTACCTGCTACATCCATCAGCTGATAGCTACCTGCTACATCCATCAGCTCTTAGCTACCTGCTACATCCATCAGCTCTTAGCTTCCTGCTACATCCATCAGCTGTTAGCTACCTGCTACATCCATCAGCTGTAAGCTACCTGCTACATCCATCAGCTCTTAGCTACCTGCTACATCCATCAGCTGTTAGCTACCTGCTACATCCATCGGCTGTTAGCTACCTGCTACATCTGTTAGCTGTAAGCTACCTGCTACATCTGTTAGCTGTTAGCTACCTGCTACATCCATCAGGTCTTAGCTTCCTGCTACATCCCTCAGCTGTTAGCTACCTACTACATCCATCAACTGTTAGCCCCCTTCTACATCTATCAGCTCTTAGCTACATCCGTCAACTGTTAGCTACCTGCTACATCCATCAGCTCTTAGCTACCTGCTACATCCTTCAGCTGTAAGCTACCTGCTACATCCATCAGCTGTTAGCTACCTGCTACATCCATCAGCTCTTAGCTACCTGCTACATCCTTCAGCTGTAAGCTACCTGCTACATCCATCAGCTGTTAGCTACCTGCTACATCCATCAGCTGATAGCTACCTGCTACATCCATCAGCTCTTAGCTACCTGCTACATCCATCAGCTGATAGCTACCTGCTACATCCATCAGCTGTTAGCTACCTGCTACATCCATCAGCTCTTAGCTTCCTGCTACATCCATCAGCTGTTAGCTACCTGCTACATCCATCAGCTCTTAGCTACCTGCTACATCCATCAGCTGTAAGCTACCTGCTACATCCATCAGCTCTTAGCTACCTGCTACATCCATCAGCTCTTAGCTTCCTGCTACATCCCTCAGCTGTTAGCTACCTGCTACATCCATCAGCTCTTAGCTACCTGCTACATCCATCAGCTCTTAGCTACCTGCTACATCCATCAGCTGTAAGCTACCTGCTACATCCATCAGCTCTTAGCTACCTGCTACATCCATCAGCTGTTAGCTACCTGCTACATCCATCGGCTGTTAGCTACCTGCTACATCTGTTAGCTGTAAGCTACCTGCTACATCTGTTAGCTGTTAGCTACCTGCTACATCCATCAGGTCTTAGCTTCCTGCTACATCCCTCAGCTGTTAGCTACCTACTACATCCATCAACTGTTAGCCCCCTTCTACATCTATCAGCTCTTAGCTACATCCGTCAACTGTTAGCTACCTGCTACATCCATCAGCTTTTAGCTACCTGCTACATACATCAACTGTTAGCTACCTGCTACCATCAGCTGTTAGCGACCTGCTACATCCATCGGCTGTTAGCTACTTGCTTCATCCATCAACTGTTAGCTACCTGCTACATCCATTTTCTGTAAGCTCCCTGCTACATCAATAAGCTGTTAGCGACTTCCTACATCCATCAGCTGTTAGCTACCTGCTACATCCATAAACTGTTAGATATATGCTACATGCATTGCTTTTAGCTACCTGCTACATCCATCCACTGTTAGCTACCTGCTACATCCATCAGCTGTAAGCTATCTACTACATCCATCAACTGTTAGCTACCTACTACCATCAGCTGTAAGCTACCTGCTAAATCCATTGGCTGTTAGCTACCAGCCACATCCAACGGCTGTTAGCTACCTGCTACATCCATCGGCTGTTAGCTACCTGCTACATCTGTTAGCTGTAAGCTACCTGCTACATCTGTTAGCTGTTAGCTACCTGCTACATCTGTTAGCTTTAAGCTACCTGCTACATCTGTTAGCTGTTAGCTACCTGCTACATCTGTTTGCTGTAAGCTACCTGCTACATCTGTTAGCTGTAAGCTACCTGCTACATCTGTTAGCTGTTAGCTACCTGTTTTCTGCTTTAAAATGGGTTAAAACCCACTGACCTTTGTGAAGGGTCACTAAAAGCAGTGATTAATAGAAAAAAATTAAATCATGAAATATGGTGATACAAGGTTTTGGTGTGACCTAAACAATATATTGTTTTTGAATCATAATCACTAAAGGGTTAAGTTGGATCAGCCAGATCAGAGAGGGAAAGATCACATAAAATCAGCCAAGATCATCTCTAGAACCATCAGATCATTCCTGGGAATCACACTGGAAATTAGAAGATTTTTCTTGGCGAGTCTGCCAGTCTTTTGAGACCAGAATTCACATTTTTCATAAAGTATTGTGTTGACTTGAACAAAATACGACTGCATTTAACTCACATCCTGCCACTGTTTAAATCGCGCTCATCATCAGTGGTACCGCTGTTTTTATTTTGGCTCAGTAATTGGCTGTTGTCAATGGAACATGAGGAATATTCCAGATCCAAACCACCAAACACTTAACAATCTTCCCTCATGCAGTAGAATAGCAGTACCAAGGAGCAGCCAATCTACCCAGAATTATGGCTCAGCTTGCTGGCTAAGACCTTTCCATCTGCACCGTGCCCTTGACTTGCAGCCGCTGAGAAACTGCTAGTTTAAATAATCAGAGCCTGCATCTTCCTGGCACCACTTACATACGCTCTCGGTTGAAGCTTGTCCAACTTAAAGAGATTCAGAGTTATCTCTTGATACAAATTGGAGCTGTAAGAGCACAAAAAGCGCCGATCGAAGAAGTTTGAAAGTCAAAGATGCACGAAAACAAGTTTATTTGGCAGGCAGAAGTACAACTTGGCCCAGCAGCCTCGCTGTGGTGCTGCTTTTGTGCAGACAAGTGGCATCAGAGTATCATAAATAAATCAATCCTTGGGGGAAACAGCAAGGCAAACTCTGGATTGTATTGATGCCACTGGGGAAATTTTTTTTGCATGACATTTCCACCTAAACACTTCGTCTACCTCCTAATATTGACTCGAAGTCCATTTGCACAATCAATAAGCAGCGGTTGGTGGAGAAGATAAGTCAGGTTTTGCCAGGATAAACTTAATTAGCCCGTTTCCACGGAAGAACCAGGTGGCACTGATATTTAGCACGCTCCAATTTTTTTGGACGTGTGAAAGAAAAACAGCACTAACCTATCAACACCAGGCAGCCTCACAGTCCCCAGGCTGTGGAGTCGGCCGCTGCCAAGTCGCCTCTGTCTGTGCGTCTGTGTGTGTGTGTCGCTGAGAGTGTAAGCGCAGGTGTGTCTGTGCAGCCTCTATTGTATAAGCAGAGTGTTTGGACTGTCCCAGTTTAGAAGACCCAGAGCTATGACTCATCAACTAATAAAGCAAGAGGCGAAGGGGGGAGAGAGTGTGTTTGTGGGTGTGAGTGTGAGGGGTGTACCAGGTCGTGTTTATGATTTTTGTAGGGGTGTGTGTGCTCTGTTTGTTTGGGAAAGGAGCACAGCCAGAGCGGTTGGGAACAATGGGGACAGTTTTGTTTGGGCTGGACCTGTACACATGAGCACTCACACAAAGATGCGCTCTACGACTTTTCAATAAGCTTTTCTCTGAGATGATTGGGGTGTTCCTTTGTCTTAAGGGAGTCGTGGTAGCCAAGAATTCTGGAGCTTCCTGATGCTGGTGTCTTTATACTTGTTTGTCAAAAAAGCCAAATTATATTGACCATTTATGTTGCCATTCGGCTCATCGGAAAGTGTGTTTATGTGTGTATAAAGGAGCACAGCCGGAGCATTGGGAACAATGGAGGCAGCTTTGTTTGAGCTCTCTCTGTTGGACCTGTTGGCCTTGTAAACACCAACACTTCCACGCGGCACATACACAGATTGACACACAAAAATAGCGCCATTCTTTTGGTTCTTTTTTTTTTCCATTAGTTGATACAGCAAATGCACTCAGATCCAAACAATGTCGCACGGCCTTATCTTTCCTCCCTTCACAGCTGTAAATGGCGTCCTCACTCGCCCTCGCTGTGCTGTCAGCTCTGCGGCCGCTCATTCACTTTCTCCTGACACAAATCTTCAGAGGCGCTACAGTAGCTGCAGTGTCATGAGCAGCTGCAGATTTGCTAGCTGATGTTTATGCTCCTAACGTTTAATGTGGTTGCTGCTGCAACAACACTAATAGACACAATTATTCATGTTAATTTTTCTGCGCTCAGTGTTTGCTCAGCTGATGCTCAGAGTGCATTAGTCACCATTAAATGCAGTTTATATTATTATCAGTGTCCTGCAGAATACACCATTAAATATAATTAAGTCCAATTTCTACACGCTGGACGTCTTCCAACGGAGCAGAGAGAATAATAAAGCAATGCTACATGTAGCTACTTAACCACAATGCTTAACAGCTACATAATGCTTTACTAAATGTGTTGTTTGTTGAGATGATGGCCATGTAGCTGTTTCTTTTCCTGCTAAGTACAGTGTATTTCATGTCAGTGCTTTCTGCATGGTTCTGTGGAGTGCAAGGACCCGGTGCACCGGAATCCCAGATTGATGAACATAGATTTGTGCAACTAAACTGGCGACTGCTCACCTATTTTTACTGACTTATCCTTATTTTTCTGCACATTTATCCCACTTAAATGTTTTAAATCATCAAACAAATTTTAATATTAGACAAAAATAACTTAAGTAAATAATTTTGCGCCATTCAGGTTTTTTTTTTAATTTTCAAGCTATTTTGGCTGTGTTGAATGAATATAGCTCAGATTTGCCATGGAATATACATATATATATATATATATATATATAAACTGACACATTTGCCCCTAAGGACCAAAAATGTCCCATTGAAAACCACTGAAAAGGCCATATTTGAACCCACATTTATCTCAACATAAATTAATGCATTCCTTTATGTTAACATGTGATTTTGGACTACGAGTTTTCAATTTTTAATTTTCATATTTTTCCACCAGATGGCGCTGCTTTTTCCCATTCAAAGCATGCTGCAAAATATCACACTTTATTCTGCAAGGATATTTTATGATTTTGTTCTATTAAAAACAGTGGAGTTATGTAAACATGCTGGCCTTTAAAGGGTCAAAATTCAAAACAATAGAATTAAAATTTGATATGCATATTTTATGCTGAAGAAGTATTAAAAGATTGATGTATTTAAAGTGAAAGAAAAATCAGTATGTATTATTTTTACAGTTGATTTTAGGAAGCGGACATTTTTTGTCCTTAGGACCATGAGTGTGAGATTTTGTAAAAATCTGACTCTGCAGAAAAAAATTAAGAGGTATCAAATCAATGTTGTTGTCAATCATTGACCCATCATAGGGCCTAACTATAATAACAAGCAAATCCTCTTTAAATATGTTTTTATGGAAATTATTTTTGTTTTTTGTTTGATAAAAAATGTGGCGTTGTATCCCCTGTAATCCCCTAACTATAATTTATATTTGCTATTTATATTCAAGGCTGAAGTTGTTTAAAAAGACTAACTCATGTAAAGTGGAAAAAATAAATCGAAATATATTATTTTTACTGCAGTTTTTGGGAAATGCGTTAGGATATTAAAGGAATTCTTAAGGGTCAAGAGAAAAATGTATCCAAACCTACCTGGCCTTATGTGAAAAGGAAATTGTCGCATCATGAATTAACTGACAATTACTATCTATCACCCTGGAAAGGCTACAAATCCATTTCTGAGGCTTTGGAACATCAGCCAACCACTGTGAGAGCCATTATCCACAAACGGGGAAAACTTGGAACAGTGCTGAACCTTCTCAGGAGCGGCCAGCCTACCAAAAGAGCACATGGATGACTCAACCAGTAGGTCCTAAAAGAACCCAGAACAACATCTAAACAGGCCTCACTTGACTTTGTTAAGGTCCGAGTTCATGATTTAACAGTAAGACAGAGACTGGGCAAAAATGGCGTCCATGGAAGAGTTCCAACGCCAAAACCACTGCTGACAAAAAAGGACACGAAAGATTGTCTCACATTTGACATGAGAACATGATCTGAAACATATAAGTGTGACAAATAAGCAGAAAAAATAAATAAATCAGGAAGGGGGCACAGCTGCAGAATGCATAAGTGATGTAAGCCATGAAATAATGTTACTGCCAGTTCCTTATGATGTTTTGTATAGCTCCCTATTATCTTTCCTCCTTTGTATCCAGCATGAATTCAAGTGCCTTTTTCAACAGACAGTAGTCAGAATTACACTAAAAAGAATGAGTCATTTTTAAATTCAATGGTTGAGGCAGCTTGTCTGACAGCTGAATGAGAGAAAGCCAAACATCACACACACAGAAAACTAAAAAATAAACACACACACTCCTACAGTAGAAGGCCACTCTCCACAGACTTTGTCAGAATCTGACAATAGGTTATTTCTTCTGCTGTATTGATTTTTGCCTGTCAGACAGACGTCCAGAAGACACATTCTGACGGGTCGTCATGATTGTTACCATCTGAACTTGGCCTTTATCAGCTAATGTTCCCGCCTATTCTGTAAAGGTGGGTTATAACGTCAGCTGAACGTCAGTCATCCTGAAAAAAAACAGGCTTGAAGTTTGAGATGGAGCTTTTTTGTTGTTGCTGCTGAGGTGAAGGCATGTATGGCTTTTGCTCAGTCCAAACAATTCCTTTGTACTTTGGCTTTAAATCAGGACTCTGAGTTGGGTAGTTTTCATGAGCATGCACCTGCAATGGGAAATCACATCAGGTGTTTTATCAGCAAAGTAAAAAGTCAACAGTCAACAGTCTACAGTGGTTTATTATCAGAGAAACCGCTACATATTAACACAACACAGCTGGACGATTGGATCTTCATTTTCCATCCAGTATCTTTTTGTTTTGTACACAAATGTGCTGAGCTACGTAGCTAACTGGCCTAAAGCTAAGCTCACAAAACTGCAATGTAAGCTTTGTATGTTATCTGTATAGTTAAGTTAGCTTTATGCTGAAGATCACTTTGCTAAAGCTAACTTAGCTACAGATAACAGAGCTGTGTAGCTACAATGCTTATTGATCTGTATACCTAATAAAGCTATGTTGCTAACTGAGCTAAACCCAAGCTAACAAATGAGCTATGTAAGCTATTTATCTCTGTTATCTGCATAGCTAAGTTAGTTTTAGTTATGTTTTCTAAAGATCCCTTTGCTAAAGCTAATGTAGCAATATATAACAGAGTTATGTAGCCTCATAGCTATGGAGCAATCTAGCTAATGGAGGTATGCAGCTAACTAAGCTAACACTAAGCTCATGAAGCATCTACGTAATCGTTGTAAGCTATGTATGTATGATATCTGCATGGCTAAGTTAGCGAAGGTGTGTTTGCTAAAGATGAGTTTGATGAAGCTAACCTAGCTACAGATAACAGCTACACAACTGTGTAGATAATGTAGCTAAAGCTAAGCTGCTATGTAAGCTTCGTATTTTAGCTGTATAGTTAAGTTAGCTTTATGCTGAAGATCACTTCTTAGCCACAGATGACAAAGCTGTGTAGCTACAACGCCAATAAATCTGTATAGCTAATGAAGCTACATTGTTAAATGAGCTAAACCTAAGCTAACAAAGCAGCTATGTTAGCTGTGCATCTTTGTCAACTTCATAGCTATGTTAGCTTTTGGTATGTTTGCTAAAATTCAAAACAAACTTTGCTACAGCTAACAGAGCTGCGTAGCTATGTAGCCAAAAATGCTAAAGCTTGGCTTAGAAAGCTGCTATGTTAGCTACATAGGTGCATGTTATCTACACAGCTATGTTAGCTTTAGCTATGTTTGCTAAAGCTCACATTGATTAAGCTCAAGTTGCTAAACTTAGCAACAGTAACGTCGATTAGTAGCTAGCATAGCTATGATAACAAAGCTATCAGCGCTAAAGCTAAACCACTGTTTGTGTAACTGCTTATAAAATGGGTCTATACATAACGTAATCCCGGGATAGACCTCTGAACTTTTTCTCAGCTTCATCTCTGAAATGTTTTTCAGTCTGTAATGTTTGTAGTGTGGTTATTTCATGAATGTAACTGCCATTCTATGATGGTAGCATTTATATCAACATAATTTGAAGGTTTTTTTGTGAGGAGCACGGATGTTCAGGTTTAGTCCACCAAACTGTTAAATACTATCACATTACTCCAGCTAGTAGGCACTGGAATTACATTTGGGTTAAACAAAATTTAAATATTTTAATACATAGCTGCTGTTGCTGTCTTTTGGTTCTACTGCCCTGATGTAAACAAGTACAGTTGACAGATTAGCATCGCCACAAAGCAGTACGGTTTGGCTGTATTTTGATTCAGAGGACTGTGATAGATTGGCAGATTGACTGAAACAGTATCTACCAACATTTAGCACAGGCATCTGGACATTAGCCTGTAAGGAAAACTGAATGCTAGAGGTGTTAGCATGGCTAACATCAGCCACAGTCTGCAAACCACTGACAGTCTTTAATGAAGTGTGCCCTGTTCCAGCTGTTTTCTGAGTGTTTTCTCCCAGTAAGGCTGGTTGGTTAGTCTGAATTTAGATTTCTGTTAAACTGAATAAGAAATTAGTCGTCTGGCAGCACACTGGTCTTTCCTCATCGTGGACCCACCTTCAAACAAGCCCGCCTCCTCAGGAGGGCATACAAATCAAGGCCAGGCCTCTTTCTGCACTCAATTGACACGTCATCTCTTTACCACTAGAAATGGATGAATCATCAGGTGAAAGGTAGATCTCACAAATCCCCGAAGGCCCAGAGAGTAAACAGCACCTGATTGAGTCGTGCGGTTCATGTTTGTGGGGGTTCTACGGGGAGTTTCCGCTGTAATTGAGACGCCTGAAAACACACGAAGCAGCATAGCATCATGTTTTCATGTCATTTCTGTCACAGAGGATAATGCAGCGCTGAACCAACAGCTGTCAGTCGTCCTGCTACTCCACTCTCATCCCACGTCTGGTGGAGAATATCAAGTCAAGCGGCCTCCTGGGGTGCTTTTATGTGTAAGGACGTGGATGTGAGATCTCTGGGTTAGAGACTGAAGCTCTCAGGGAGCAGAGAGTTTAGTGAAGAAGAGGAGACGACCGCCACAGGCCTGCTTTATATCATCCATGGGGGTTGGTTTCATATTACAATATAATGGTATTGGTTCAACCCACTTAATGAGTCACATCATTTCTTACGTTCCTTCTCAGGAATTAAATGATAGGAAGGAGTTGTTGAATTAATGACCAGCTTTGAATGTATATCTCCGTAGCCTTAAGCGTAAAGGAAAGAGTAAGAACTGTTGCTTTAGTGGCTGAATTGAATAAGGTATAGTTCGCAGAAAAAGCTGAAGTAGTCTTTGCAGAATCGTGCGTTTTATTCAGTCAATTCCATAGCCCCACCTTTGCATACATATGGATGAATCTGCCTCCTTTAAGACACTTAATTTGCATCCGCACTGTCCCCGTTTATCATTTCTCCATCACAGCTGAATTTGCATAGATTACCATTAAGATTTCAGCCCCTCTTTTGTCCTCCTCTTCAGGTAGATTATGAATCCTTAAGAGAGAGGACGGCTCTTCTGCTCTGTTTTGACTGACCGTCCAGCGTAGCTCTCAGCCTTCAGTGGTTTGTTCTCCTCTGGGTTATTTTTGGGTCTCATTTTTTGGAATTTAAGTTTTTTGCCTGTCCTACTTACTGCATTCCCCAAAGTGAACTCGAGGCCTTTTTCAGCCTGATCCAGATTTCTTCCCCCTCTCTCTCTCTCCCTGTCTGCCGATCGTTCTCGTGCTCCCTCTCTCGCTCTTTCAGACTCCCTTCTCCACCATCTGTTCTTGCTTGTGGCATCTCTCTATCCGTCTTACCTCCCTGCCATATTTCACTCTTCTCATCTCATTTCTCCCAACATTTTATCATCGCTCCCCGTTATATAATAGCCTTCCTTTCACTGTCGTTCCCATGTTTGTATCACATCATTGACAGCCTTTGTGCCAGCTTTCTCACAGGTTTTCAGAGCGACTCTTTCACTCTTTCAGGTAGCATTTAACATGTTCCTGTTCTGTGATTTCTCTCTATGAAAATCTCGCATGCCTTGAAGAATGTTAAAAGAAGTAAAAGGAATAATTTGACATACCCGCTCCTTTTGGTAAAGTGCTTCCTTGGCTTGAAAACATCTCCCATTAATGCACGTATGAATCAAAGGAATCCCTTCTGGTTGAAATGTAAATTAATCACTAAATGCTGTTGTATTTAACACACCAAAGGACTGTGTCTTTGCATATTTACCACACAGCATCCACTTTTTGATACTTTATTTTGGATTGGATACACTTTAAAAAAAAAGCAGAAAGGCGTCAAAAGTGGCAAAAATGCTTGAAGTGTCAAAAAGTTGGTCGAACAACGCAAGAATGGGCAGTTAAATGGCAACAAAAGAAGTTGATAAGGGGCAAAAATGGGTTTTAAGCAGCGAGAATTTGCCTTAAGTGGCTGAAATTGGCAGCCCAAAAAGTGAAAAGTCATTATAAAGGGGCAAAGCGGTGCAAATGGGCTGCTTCAGAGGTGAAAGGGATTAAAATCTGGCTTAAAGTTGAAAAATTCAGCCCAAAATGGCAAGAATGGGCAGTTAAATGGCAACAAAAGAAGTTGATAAAAGGCAAAAATGGGTAATAGTAGCGAGAATTTGCCTCAAGTGGCAAAAATTGGCAGTAAAAATGGCGAAAAGTGGTTAAAAAGTGGCAAAATGGGTTCAAAGTGTTAGAGATATATTAGAAGTGGCAAAAATTTGCTAAAGTGGCAAAAAATGGCAGCCAAAATTGTGAAAGTAGTTAAAAAATTGCAAAATGGTGCAAATGGGCTGCTTCAGAAGTAAAAGGGATTAAAACCTGGCTGAAAGTGTCAAAAATCAGCCCAAAATTGCAAGAATGGGCAGTTAAAATGGCAAGAAGCAGTGGCAAAAATTGGTGAAAAGGTGCAAAATGGATGGTAAAAATGTTGAAAAGAGTTTAAAAAATGCAAAAATGGGTTGAACGTGGCAAAAATTTGTTTGAAGTGGCAAAAATTGGCAGTAAAAAGGTTAAAGGTTGTTAAATTGGGACAAAATGGTTTGAAAGTGGCAAAAATTTGGCAAAGATTTACCAAAAGTGGCATACTGGGTGGTGAAAACTGGTTGAAAAGTGGCAAAAAGGGTAAAATTGGGCAAAAAGGTTCAAAATGTTCAGCTTCAGTTATAAAGGGTTCAAAAGTAGAAAAAAATAGCTTTAAGTGTCAAAAAATGTGCCCAAAATGGCAAGAATGGGCAGTTAAAATTACAAAAAGCAGTGGCAAAAATAGGTTATAAAGGGCGAAGAAGGGAGGAAGCAGCATGTATGGGTGAAGAAAGTATTAAAAGTGGAAAAAAATGGGAGTAAAAATGGTGAAAAGTGGTTAAAAAATGTCAAAAGTTCATTAAAAGCAGCAAAAGGTTACCGGAACTGGCAAAACAGGTGATAAAAATGGTGAAAAGTGGTAAAATGTAGCAACAGTGGATTAAATGAGTAGTGAATACAATGAATACTTACAGAGCATTAGCAGTTTATTACAGTTATGATACTGCATACTTCATGCTGATGTCAAAGCTTAACCTCCTCCACCCAGCCTCCTCCTTTATAGCTTAAAGCTTGTTGCACCGTCATATTCATATTCATGCTACTGTGGAGGAATTGCTTTGAACTAATTTTATTGTATTCAGTACACATTGTCATAAATGTATCTTTCCATATGGGGGTTTCTATGCTCTCCCTGGAGAGTCAAAGCATGCTGCTTGGCTAACCCAGCAGCTTCTTTAGAGCAGAGCCTTCTCTGCCAAGTAATACTGTAAATCCATTTTGTACTAAAATGGTGAAATGTATGACGAGAGTGCTCCTGGCTGAACAGTGTTTTTATGTTTATTGTTTTGCTGTTTTTTCCATCTTCCACTTGCTTCTTTGGTTCTTCTTTAGTACTCTCAACAGCAAATTTCCCAGACAAAGTACAAAGCTTTTTCTGTACCAACTAAGCTCTGAGTGAGCTTTTGGCTGCCGCACCTGAATTGAAGAGCAGAAGAGCCGAGGTAGACATCTGCTGCATGTATAGTGAAGCACCAAGAGGCTACTGCCAGATATTTACTTCAAGCTTATGTTGAGATTACATTGCAATCATGTGGTAGGCACTTGAGTCCAAGGAGACTCTCACTGTGTACATCAGAGCAGCACAGAGCAATCAGAACGGGTCTTAAAGAAGGTTGAATAATGGACTGTCTCAGTGGATTTGACCGACTTCACAACTGCTGGTTTTGTAAATCTACACCTGATTGCTTGACAGTGGACCTGTATTTATAGCATCTTCCTGGGTCTCATGTTTCTCCTCATATTTCCTGTTTCTGTTGGATGTTTGGAGCTTGATTGGGAGTCACTGTCCTAATAAACACATGCAAAGTCAGCTTTTTGCATTGTCCTGTATTATGCATTGTTTTTCACTGATGCTAAATGCTTGTGTCACTCCTGCAGTGTTTCAGCCCTCCTGTGAGTGTGTTGCACGTTGTTTCAGTAGGCTGATATCTCCTCTTGCAGTAGATTCTTCTTCTTGCCTTTTTGTCTGCAGGCGTATGAGGGTTTGATTGACGGGTCAGAGGATTCGCATCAGCAGGTATCTCTGATCCATGTTGCTGCATGATGTCACCGCACGCGATACAACCTAAAAACTGCAGAATCTGTTGCCATGGAGATGCTTTTTTTTCCTGTAGTGAAACGCGGTCAGCGCCTGAAGCAGCGGAACAAGCGTGTCAACCTGCATAAAGGCGAAGAGCGGCTCGGCAGACTGCTAGAACGTCTTTGAGTATATCTGTAGAAATGCATGTGTGCTCCTGTGACATTTCTGTACACCCCCCCCCCCACCCACACACACACACACCCACCCACACACACACACACACACACACACACACGCATCCCTGATCTGACAGTCCACAAGCAGTTGCGTAATTCTTGGTCTATGCTACACAGTCTTGACCCGCACTGTCTCAGTGGACGGAGATGGGTTGTGTTTATATTATGTTGGTTGGATTCGTCTGCTAAGAGCATCCAGGGTCTGTGAGCTTCAAAGTCTCCCATCCTGCCTGTCTGCCAGATGTTTTGGCATCATTTGGGATTAGTTGAGAGCTGTGTTGTGTAATCTTATAGAGAGCTTGTGTTGTATATTAATGTACATATGCTCAATATGTGCATTTGTGTCTGCTGCAATGCATGCATGAGTATACCCCATCAAGGCTTTAGTTGTTGGAAGAAGTGCAGATTATGTTGCAGCACTAAAACCAGCCTATCACCCTATGTAAACAAGTAAACTAGGGCTTAGAAAAGCCTAACACATGAGCAAAGAGTGGTACCATTAAAGACTAAACAGCTCATCAGTCCTGCCTCTTAAATGTGGTTGACTGATATACTTGGGAGCATGAAAAACCAGTGTTGTCAGTTGGCTAATAATTTAGTTTAAGCATCAACTAGGCCCTGATTTCCCTAATCTGTGCGCCTTAAAAATGCACAGATATGTGCTGTCATGACTCTAAGTGCAGCCACTATGATCAACCAGATTTATAAAGTATACCCACTTAGAGTGCATAAACAGTGGATTGCTCCCTCCAGGTGTGGAGCGAGTCTCTGCCTCAGGTGAAGGACTTTAAGTATCTTGTTCACGAGTGAGGATAAAAGGGAGTGTGAGACTCCTCCCTTTGGAGGTTATCCAGGCATACCTGGTTGGGAGGAGACCTCAGGAAAGACCCAGAATGCACTGGTGGGATTATATATCCTATCTAGTCACCTCGGGATACCCCAGCAGGAATTGGAAAGTGTCAATGGAAGGAACAATGTCTGGGTTGACTTGCTCATCTTGCTACCATTGCAACCCGGCCCCACATAAGGACCCACTTAGAGTATATCCACTTCTATCCCCTGTGATACACATCATTCAGCCGTATGCTGCATTTTTATGGCCTGGGAAAGGAGTGAGCCATTTTACTATGCCTATAATTGTTTCATATTTGTTGCATTTGTTGGTTAGTTGGGTAAGAATATCAGGGTAAGCCAACTACAGACAGAGGAGGCTACTTTTCAGTCTTTGGATATGGGCTGGTGGTGCTACTGATAATGATGATGATGATGCCAATGATCCTCTCTGCCTGAAGTCAAGCAACTGACACAAATAAAATTTTAAGTCAACAACACAGGCAGTAATCCTATTTTTAAAAATGTGGGATATACCTTAAAAGTATACCACCTCTGTAGGAAACATGACAACATAACCAAACTTTTCCTGCATGCTCTAAAGCAGCAGTTCCCCCCAGGAACCACCTGGAAATTTAAACACCAATTTTGGCAGTTTTTATTGGGAAAAGTCCAACATAATAGGTTTTTATACACTTGTTCATGCCAAAATATCTATGTATAAACTATCAGTTATGATGATGTTGTATTAGAGCCTCTTTAAAAAATGAAAACAATAAAGAAGATCTATGATTAACACCAATAAACTCAAAATTATTGAGAGTAAAAGTCATACATTTACAAATCAGTAAATTTTAACTTTGAAAGTCATGAATGCACATCAACCAAAACTTTTGAGATTAAAAAGCTTAAACCTGAGTCACTTTTTCAGTCACATTTCTTGTAATTTTTTAAATTCACACTGTCATAATGTTTTTTTTTAACCTTAAATCTACTTTTCTACTTTAAAAAATAGTTTGTTTTTTTATTTGTAAATTAAAGACTTGATTATCTCAAAAGGTTATATTTTTTGTCAAAAACTAATTTTTTGTTATCTTTTAGGGTAGCCCTAACCTGACACACCAGATGGATGTGTTTCACACATCCATGTGGTAAAACTCCAATAGACAGCGATTGGGAAAGGACAGAGCCTTTGAAAAAAAGCTCAGAGGGTGATTGGATGAATGTTCTGTCTGTCACAACTTTACAGACCAATCAGAGCAACAAAACATGGGACGTCGTATCCCCAAACCAAGGTTTGCCACTACCGAGGAGTAAACACCATAGAGAGCTACACAATGCGAACCATGGCGACTATAGACATGTCAGTACACAACTTTTGTGGTTTTGAAAAGCAAACAACTCACTGCTGTTCTTTGTTCTTCTTTTAACAAAGAAATGTCATCAAGTTCTGATAAAACTGGTGCTTTAGCAGCATCCACGCTAATGTCTTCTACCATTCTTGCACCGGCCTCTTGTCGCTGCTTGCTTACGTCACGATTCTGCCGCGCCTGAAGCACTGCCCCTCGTCACTGATTGGTCCTGTCACTCTCTAACCGGGCCCAAACTCCTCAGATAGGAGCTTTGCAAGATGGATTCGCCAGTGAGAAACACAGAAATGGGCATATCCATCTGATTGGCAAGGTTAGGGTAGCCCCATACACCGTCATATATTATGTTTCGAATCAGGATTTTAGTGAGATATATGCACATATAATCTTGACAAAATCAGAGCAGGCAGGTTGAAAAAGTTGAAAAGATGTATTTAAAAGTCTTAAATGCAAGACCATAAGGTCTCGAATTTTGTAGCAGGATGTTTGCATTTAAATGGTAGGCAAATAAAAGTTTTCTGACACATGGCTGCAGGAGAAAGTGTTGGAGCTGTGGCTTGTTGACATTTTAAAGCAGGGGTCATCAGCTACATCTGGACAAGGGCTGGCTTTTTCCTCGATAGACACTTTGGGGGCCAAATTTTCAAATCAACTAAAATCTGTTTAAAAATGGTCCATATTTTGACTTTCTTTGAATGCATGAAATTTGTAGCCTCTAACAGTGAGATCAGATCCTATACCATAGTCAGCCACAAGGGGGGGATTGAGATATTTTAGCTGAGGCTTTCATGTTGTCTGTCACAGGGTTTGCCCTCCCAAAATGCCTGACTTTCATCAACAATGGACTCATAAGTACGAGTTTAACGTGCTTTTTTTCTACATGTATTTTTAGTAGGTTTTTTTAGTAGTTTATCCCTACAAAGTCAGCTTTGGTTGCTCTTAGTTGTAATTTTAGGCTGCTGAATTTTTAAGTAAAGCTGTTGATGTTGTCAACAAATAGACCTTCACTTGACTCATAATAATCAGAATTAGTGGGCACCTCCGGCCACTGAAACAGCAGAGTCCTCTGGGTAATAAATGCTGCTTTTTGCATACATGAATATTCACTTGTCAGCTCCAAACCTTTTATTCAGCCTCAAACTTTCTCAACTTTTGTTTCCACCTCTTTTCCAGCCATCTGCAGCTATATCAACGCTCTTTCGATCAGCATCAATTACAAGTGCAAATGCGTGTAATGGACTGCACTTCCTCTGGATTCAGGCGTGTTGTTCTCTGAAAGCGCGTCATGGTAATAATTACGGCTCCATTTCTTCCCGCAGTGTGAAAGATAATAGTGGCTGGTTTTTGTCCCCAGAAACAACGACAGATAGCAGGCCTCTTTGACCACGGAGGTCAAGCAACAATGGAGGGAAGACAAAGGAAACTTGGCCTGGAATTGTTTGGAAACTGTAGCTCCAAGTCTCAGTGAATGCTAGATACATATCTGAGCCACCTTGTTTTTGTTGTGTGTAGAGAATAGAAATGCTGCCTTGTAATTCAACTAAATGAGACATAATTGCATAAGGATGTCCATCTTTGTCCCATTAAAGAGCCTGCTTATCATAGTCAGATACCTGGGTGTAAATGAAGGCATGTTAGCCACATAAAAAGTCCTTTTGCTCTCATGAGCTTGACCTCCCTCGGGTGTTCAGAGCCCCAGCTTGTCATTGACATGTCACCCACACCACACTGAAGGTCTCCATCACCTTAATGGGCTGTTAAGCATCATTACAGCCTCCGTGACTTTAGCTAAAACACAGCCAAGGTTATCGATTCAAGGTGTCGGGGCGGGTGCGTACGTCACAGGACACAATAGCCGCTGATTTAGAGAGTGATGAGGAGAGAGTTAGGCATTAATCAAGCACAATACTTCTAAATGTGGGTTTGCATGCAGGATGAATATTGGCAACAATTAAATGAAAGGACCTTAAGGAGACTCATTATGGGTATTGATTAAGATTGATCTGGTCATCAGTGTTATGATGCTCTCTAGGATTCCCTCTGGACACGTGTGATCTCAGAAGGTTAAGGTTCCAGCTCTCAGGAAAAACCAGATACATTTAAAAATCCAGAAAATAACACAGAAGCACTTCTCAGTGCTTCCTGCTCTTGTTTTTGTGAGGCTGGTGTGCCTCCTCATCTTGTTAAATGTACACCATTTCACATTTAGCGCTCCGCTTAACATCCAGGTCAGCCGCATGCACCGTGCATTCTTTTCATGAAAGGGAATACAGTTCAATCCGTATCCCACCTGCTCTGAGTCAGGTCATTGCTCACTGACCATAATAACAAAACATAAACACACAGGTAGCATGGTCCACAAAAGCTGCTCCACCTGGGAGAGAAGTCAGAGGTTTTTTAAAAGTGTCAAACCCAGGAAGCAAAAGATTTTTTACACAGAGAAAATTACAGGAAAAAAAAACAAAAATTGGTTTAGATTGGTATGGTAGGATATGGTATAGAACCCGACGGTACATTACTGTATGGTTGGTATGGTATGGTAGGGTATGGTTTGGAATGGTATGGAGTAGTATGGTGAGGTTTGGTATGGTTTGGAATGGTATGGAATGGTTTGAAATGGTTTGAAATGGTATGGTATGGTATGGTATGGTGAGGTTTGGTATGGTGTGGTGTGGTATGGTCCGGTATGGTATAGTATGGTCTGGAATGGTATGGTATGATATGGTATGGTATGGTATGGTATGATATGGTATGGTATGGTATGGTATGATATGGTATGGTATGGTATGGTATGATATGGTATGGTATGGTATGGTATGATATGGTATGGTATGGTATGGTATGATATGGTCTGGAATGGTATGGTATGATATGGTATGGTATGGTATGGTATGATATGGTATGGTATGGTATGGTGTGGTATGGTCTGGAATGGTATGGTATGATATGGTATGGTATGGTATGGTATGGTATGGTATGATATGGTATGGTATGGTATGGTATGGTCTGGAATGGTATGGTATGATATGGTATGGTATGGTATGGTATGGTATGGTATGATATGGTCTGGAATGGTATGGTATGATATGGTATGGTATGGTATGGTATGATATGGTATGGTATGGTATGGTATGATATGATATGGTATGGTATGGTATGGTATGGTATGGTATGGTATGGTATGATATGGTCTGGAATGGTATGGTATGATATGGTATGGTATGGTATGGTATGATATGGTATGGTATGGTATGGTATGGTATGGTATGGTATGGTATGGTATGATATGGTATGGTATGGTATGGTATGGTATGGTATGATATGGTATGGTATGGTATGGTATGGTATGGTCTGGAATGGTATGGTATGATATGGTATGGTATGGTATGGTATGGTATGATATGGTCTGGAATGGTATGGTATGATATGGTATGGTATGGTATGGTATGATATGGTATGGTATGGTATGGTATGATATGGTATGGTATGGTATGGTATGGTATGGTATGGTATGGTATGATATGGTCTGGAATGGTATGGTATGATATGGTATGGTATGGTATGGTATGGTATGATATGGTATGGTATGGTATGATATGGTCTGGAATGGTATGGTATGGTATGGTATGGTATGGTATGATATGGTATGGTATGGTATGATATGGTATGGTATGGTATGGTATGGTATGGTGTGATATGGTATGGTATGATATGGTATGGTATGGTATGGTATGGTATGGTATGGTATGGTATGGTATGGTATGGTATGATATGGTATGGTATGGTATGGTATGGTGTGATATGGTATGGTATGATATGGTATGGTATGGTATGGTATGGTATGGTATGGTATGGTGTGATATGGTATGGTATGGTATGGTATGGTATGGTATGGTGTGATATGGTATGGTATGGTATGGTATGGTATGGTATGGTATGATATGGTATGGTATGGTATGGTATGGTATGGTATGGTATGGTATGATATGGTATGGTATGGTATGGTATGGTGTGATATGGTATGGTATGGTATGGTATGGTATGATATGGTATGGTATGGTATGATATGGTATGGTATGGTATGGTATGGTGTGATATGGTATGGTATGGTATGGTATGGTATGATATGGTCTGGAATGGTATGGTATGATATGGTATGGTATGGTATGGTATGGTATGGTATGGTGTGATATGGTATGGTATGGTATGATATGGTATGGTATGGTATGGTATGGTGTGATATGGTATGGTATGGTATGGTATGGTATGATATGGTATGGTATGGTATGGTATGGTGTGATATGGTATGGTATGGTATGGTATGGTATGGTGTGATATGGTATGGTATGGTATGGTATGGTGTGATGTGGTATGGTTCGGTATGGTATAGTATGGCCTGAAATGGTATGGTATGGTATGGTGTGGTTTGGTATGGTATAGTAGGGTCTGGAATGGAATGGTACGGTATGGTAAACTCACCAGGAGTACGTCATGTTTTGGTCCACCCTGGTGCTGTGACGTCACAGTTCTGCAGCACTCCTGGCCGTTCCTCTGCAGTCACCGCTATTTCAGACTGGCAGCCATCGTTAGGGCTGATCTCAGAAACGCTGCACGTCTCGCGCATGGAGAATTTTAAAATTTGACGCCTCTTCTATTTCTTGTTTGCACCACAAGAATTTTTCCATCCAGGCAGGAAAATGATAAATACAGAGCCATATTTACCTTGTTGGAGCAAATATTAACATCCACTCCTACCCTTCTGATGACATCAGAAAATGAAACTTCCATTCTTGCAGTTATGTTTCCTTTCTAATCTGAAAAGGAAAATGACGGCATTTTAAAGTTAAGCTCAACTCTTTTTGATTGTTAAAGTGAAAGTCACCTTGTATTTCAACTTTAATTGAAAATAAAAGTAAGCTCTCGCCATCTTTTGATGTTAGCTTGTGAAAGTTACACCCTGACCCAGTTTAACTTTACGGGAGGCTTTCTGAAAGTCAAGAGGCAACTGAAGCAAAAACATTGGCTTTATTAATTTGTTTAGAGTCAACAGCCATCTTCACAGGAGCAAAAACTGATACAACAAAACTGTTGTAGGAGTGTGAGGTATAAGAATTTAATCTTGCATTTATTGATTTTGGTGTTTGGCCACTGGGGACAGTGAAACAAGCTGAAAATTAGATGTGTATAAAACGTCTGTGCCTTAAGCAGCTAGCATGTGGCTAACCAGAGACATGACGTGTTTATCTAATCAGAGAAAATGTGCTCAGGAGTAAATTGAAATGTAAAAATCTTCCCTGTCATGCCTCACTTCAGCTGCTGTGTTGTTCAGAGGTAGAAATTCTGGTGGGCTGTGACAGCTCTGTGGAATTATCTGTAGCCACAGGTGGAGATTGACAGAATCTGAAGGACGTTTCTATCGAGCAGAGTACACCCAAGGACAGAAAATTGTGATTATCCCTGGGTTTAGCAGCGGGGTTATAATCTTCCAGCCCAGGGGGGGTTGGTGGCTCATTCATGAGTTCCTCTCCTTAATGCATCCCCCACACGTTACAGTTGTGTTACAGTATAACAGTAATTCATAGTGATAAGGGTGCAGCAGTGCCTGGGGTTGGTCTGCCAACTGTGGGAAGCATGTGTAATTTGATCTGATACCGCAGGCTCTTCTTTGGGAAATAAAGGAAAGAGGATTGTTGATGTAATTCACTCAGTCAAAATTTATCAGCCACTCTATACAACATGCTGTGGGTTTTGAAGTGTGTGGACCAGAAGTAAAAAGAGGTAGAATTTCCACTTCACAAGTTTTACCCATTTTCTGAATAACTCAGAATCACCTCTTCCTGTGTGTACGGTTTTCCTCGGGCCCGTCTTGTATTCTTCTGAATAGCAAGGCCGAAAGTGTGTCATTGATTCTTCCAGCCAACTTTCAACTCTGTATTCAGCCTTTTCTTTCTTTAGGAACCTCCTGCTTCACATTCATAGTTGGAACCTTCACACCTGAGAGCTGACTTTTACAAGAAAAAGTCTTCTACAATGCAGCTGAATGGCTCCAGTGTAGCAGATGAGGGACATGAGGTATGTCCAAGAGCTCCTGTATTCAGCTGCCTGCCAGGCTGCTCATGAAGCAGCATCTCCAATCATTATTATTTATTAAATCAGTTTCCATTGCTGCTGCTTTGTTGAATATAACGCTGAAGCTGCACTGAATTTTCTGTCTTTCTTGTAGTCTAACGCCACTCTCTGTGCATTTTTAGCTCCATCCATCTCCTTCTCAGTCGATACCCTCTGTGTTTGCAGGAAATCCATACTGATGTGGATGCATGTGTTACAGAGAAGAGAAACTTGAATATTCCCTCGTGTACTAGGGGAGAAATTTGTTTTGAAGCTACGGTGTGAGCAGATTGTTAGTCTGACTTCAAAGCGACCCAGTTTTCCAGCCAGCGCCCTTTTTGATTTCTTCATAAATGCTGCCGAGGCACACAGAAATTTGACCAAAGTTCTTACTATGGAGCGCAGACACAATGCAAATGAATGAATCCATAGAGAAGCTGATTACACAGTGCTTTCTCAAACAATAGGGCGTGCAAAGGGCAATGATTTAGCTTGCTCTTGTTGTAATAACCTCCTTTGGAGATACGGAGCATCAAAAGTATTTCCAATTAGCAGAAAATAAATGTTGCTGCAGTCTTGCCGTTGTAGCCTGATAGCAGTTTGTTTGAAAATTCATTTTTGGGTGTGGGTCAAGCAGTTTAGGAAGCTGATAAGAGCGTGAGAGCAGAAAATGGTGGACTGCTGTGAACTGGACTTCAACTCTGCTCTGGTGTCATAAAAATGAGAGTGGAGGTGTGAAGATGCTCAGGAACAGGCGGAATAACTGATGACAGGTGTCTGTGCAAGTCCGATTTTTGGCTTGAAGGAGGACTGTAGCTGTTCAAGGAAACATGCTGTATTTTGTCAGTGATTTTCAGCTGCTTTAATGAACATTAGCTTTAATATGATAACATAACTGAGACCCATTATCTTGAAAATAATCAGCATAAACAGAATCATTTTTCATTTTCAGTTAGGGCTGTCACCTTTAATACATTAATTAGAATGTAATCAAGGTCCATAGCACGCTTAGGCTAGGCCATTGCAGTGTCTCCCTGCAGCCGCAGCGATGCAAAAGAATCTTCTACTGAACTGAAGTCTGAAGTTGTTCAAAATTGATGAAAAGTAGCACATAATACTGAAATTGCAAAAATAGATGGGAGAAACTGTTGAAAAGAGGTTAAAAAGCTGCCAAAATAAATAATTACAACATCAAATCCCAATAATATTTAAATAATACTTTTCATTTCCATAATGTTAGCAAGGATATTAGCACCAATGCTACTCTTCCAATACACATGCATTGATATAATCAATGAATTAAAACTGCAGAGGGTCCATTCTCTGGGTTAATCAGGGTCCATTCTCTGGGTTTATCAGGGTCCATTCTCTGGGTTTATCAGGGGCCATTCTCTGGGTTTATCAGGGGCCATTCTCTGGGTTTATCAGGGCCCATTCTCTGGGTTTATCAGGGGCCATTCTCTGGGTTTATCAGGGCCCAAACTCTGGGTTTATCAGGGGTCCATTCTCTGGGTTTATCAGGGGCCATTCTCTGGGTTTATCAGGGTCCATTCTCTGGGTTTATCAGGGTCCATTCTCTGGGTTTATCAGGGCCCAAACTCTGGGTTTATCAGGGGTCCATTCTCTGAGTTTATCAGGGCCCAATCTCTTGGTTTATTAGGGGCCATTCTCTGGGTTTTTCAGGGCCCATTCTCTGGGTTTATCAGGGGTCCATTCTCTGGGTTTATCAGGGGCCATTCTCTGGGTTTATCAAGGGCCATTCTCTGGGTTTATCAGGGTCCATTCTCTGGGTTCATCAGGGATCCATTCTCTGGGTTTATCAGGGTCCATTCTCTGGGTTTATCAGGGGCCATTCTCTGGGTTTATCAGGGTCCATTCTCTGGGTTTATCAGGGTCCATTCTCTGGGTTTATCAGGGCCCATTCTCTTTGTTTATCAGGGGCCATTCTCTGGGTTTATCAGGGGCCATTCTCTGTGTTTATCAGGGTCCATTCTCTGGGTTTATCAGGGCCCAATCTCTTGGTTTATTAGGGGCCATTCTCTGGGTTTTTCAGGGCCCATACCCCGGAGTAATCAGGGCCCATTCTCTGGGTTTTTCAGGGGCCATTCTCTGGGTTTTCAGTGCCCATTCTCTGAGGTAATCAGGGGCCATTCTCTGGGTTTTTCAGGGGCCATTCTCTGGGTTTTTCAGGGCCCATTCTCTGGGTTTATCAGGGGTCCATTCTCTGGGTTTATCAGGGTCCATTCTCTGGGTCTATCAGGGCCCATTCTCTGGGTTTATCAGGGTCCATTCTCTGGGTCTATCAGGGTCCATTCTCTGGGTTTATCAGGGTCCATTCTCTGGGTTTATCAGGGCCCATTCTCTGGGTTTATCAGGGTCCATTCTCTGGGTCTATCAGGGCCCATTCTCTGGGTTTATCAGGGGCCATTCTCTGGGTTTATCAGGGGCCATTCTCTGTGTTTGTCAGGGCCCATTCTCTGGGGTAATCAGGGCCCATTCTCTTTGTTTTTCAGGGGCCATTCTCTGAGTTTATCAGGGGCCATTCTCTGGGTTTATCAGGGTCCATTCTCTGGGTTTATCAGGGGCCATTCTCTGGGTTTATCAGGGTCCATTCTCTGGGTTTATCAAGGGCCATTCTCTGGGTTTATCAGGGCCAATTTTTTGTTTTTTTCAGGGCCCATTCTCTGGGGTAATCAGGACCCATTCTCTGGGTTTATCAGGGGCCCATTCACTGGGTTTGTCAGGGGCCCATTCTCTGGGTTTGTCAGGGGTCCAGTCATATATGTGTCCGGCCTGTGCAGAGTAAGTCTTGATAGGTCGGGGTTGAGAGCGCTAACACCACATTTTCCCACCTTTAAGTTGTTAAAAACACGTAGTGAGTAAGTAATATAAGTTTGTTATAATTGTGTGTGACTGCAGCCAGGCTCTTCACCTCTCTTTCAACATTTTTGCTCACAAGCCTGACTTGTGATTGTGTTTAAGCAGCGTTCAACATCTCACTTCATGTTGCTGCTCAGTACTAAGGATTTCTCTTTGCCTGCTTACCTGCATGGATCGGTGCGCCGAAGCTGGCAGCCCGAGGCCAGAACTCTTCTCGTCTTTGGAAAAGAGAATACAAAGAGTGTTGTGTCAGCTTTAATTATGCAACACAGGAGATGATGCTGCTTTTGTTATTTCATTCACCTTGCAGTATCTTTAGCACCGCTGCTTTTGCTATTTTTAGCCTCAGTGGTGCCAAGTAATGCTGTGAGAAGGAAAAAACCAATCCCTCTATGATTCTATAGCTGCCATGAGCAGATGCAGGACTAAAGCAGAACCAAATATCACCCTGGTGAGCAGTAATTGTGCTTCTTTGTTTAATTTGCCTCTTGTTGAATTGATTGAATCAAGCTTGTTGAGAAGGGAAGTGGGAGGCAAGGCAAAGGATAAACAAACAGGAGTGATTATTGGAAAAATCCACATGAATAAGCGTTGATTGAGAGGGCAGGTAAACAGCAAACAGTCGGACAGCAGGAGGCGAGTCTGCGTCCAGAGTTTAATGAGATGAATACAGCTTCTGAAAGCTGTCTCATGTGCTCACAGAGATGGCAGCTGAGGCTTTTGATCATTGCAGCTTGGATTTAAATAGACGACTTATAAACAAATAAGCCTCCTAATTTTCTGTCCTGGCATTTCTCCAGATTTTGACACCTACTTATTGGTTGACTTTGATCTGAAGAAGAAGCTTTATCTTGGTTCCTATTAAAACAAAACAGCACAGAAAACACTCTAAATATCCTTCTATTTGTATTCTCTTGGCAATCAATCCTTAAAGTTACCTTGCCGCTGCGCTCCAGGGCGAGCCCGTGTCTTTAATTGCTTGCCAAAGAGTCTTGTAGCATGCATGCAGCTAAAATCAAATCAAGGCCAGACATCATTAAATCCTTTAAACTCACCATGAGCCTTTAAGCGCACTCGTCTGGAACTCTTAGGTCCACTTGTCTGGCTGATAAGACCTTTATGAGACCATATTTCATGTTTTAGCAAAGTGCCGTACAGTGTCAGAGGCAATGCACGCTCGCATTGATATAGGAGTCTGGTTTGCAGAGATTACAACAGTCAAAGTTACAGAGTTGCTTAAAAGATGGGAGATTATTTTGGCAACATATGCCATGAGATATGAGGCAAAGCAGCTCTAACCTGGAAGGTGCTGTGACAGAAATAACCCTAGAATTGCATCGTTCGCCTGACGTTTCTGAGTGATACGGATAGTTCCACAAGCTTTTCACAAATCTACTACTGGAAGACTCCCATCCAAACACACTGGGGTTCACTGGGATTTAAACTTTTAAAACCAGGGTGCATCCAGGGTCAACCAAACCACATCTTTATCTCCAGCCAGCATGAAATATTAGCTCCGCTATTCTGGGTTTAGCTAAGCTTTGCTTCCATCTGCAATATTTTCTCAATCCCATTCACTTCTGATTCCAAATGCACTGTAAATAAAGAGATGTGGTTCAGATCCAAACCTGCCTGGCCCTGGTTCTCTGCCAGAAAATGGTGGATTGCTCCCTCCGGGTGGGGAGTGTCTTTGCCCTAAGTGAAGGAGTTCAGGTATTTTGGGGTCTTGTTAACGATTGAGGTTAGAATGGACCGTGACATAGACAGGTGCTGTGCCGTGGCGTTGTGGTGAAGAGGAAGCTGAACCCAAAGGCAAAGCTTTTGATTTATTGGTCAATTTATGTCCCAACCATCCCCTGAAGAATGAGCTCTTGGGTACAAGCAGTGGAAATGAGATTCCTAAGGATGGTGGCTGGGCTCAGCCTTAAGGCCAATTTATGCTCAATGTTAAATAAGGATACGAATGGAGCCTTCTGTCTGTGCTTCACGTTCATTTCGTCCGTATTTCTGCATGTTTCCATAAAGCTTACGGACACGGGCCAAACGGAGCAGTACCACCAGAAACCTTAGCTCTAGTGAGACACGAAGAAGAAATAACAATGGCGGAACTTTTTGAGGAAAGCTTGTTTGAGTTGGTTAGAAACGCTGCCTCCGTTTTTGTCTTTTATGCAAGAGGTACATTATCAATACCCCCTACACAGTCACCATGTTTGTTTTTGAGTTTGTAGTTGTCATAAACTTTTGACTCTGGGCATTTAGAGATAGGGTGAGGAGCTTGGATATCTGGAAAGATCTCAAAAGAGAGACCAGTTGAGGTGGTTGAGGCATCTGACAGGATGCCTCCTGGGCACCTCCCTGTGGAGGTCTTACAGACAGGTCCAACTAGGAGGAGACCCCGAGGCAGACCTAGAACCTCGCTGGAAGGATTATATATCCCATCTGGCCTGGGAGCACCTCAGAATCCCTCAGGAGGAACTGGAAAATGTTGCTGGGGAGAGGGACGTCTGAGTTGTCCTGATTTGCCTTCTACTACCAAGACCCGACCCCAGATAAGCAGAAGAAGATGGATGGATGGATCCATACCCAGGCCTGATTAATGCCAGACCTTTTGAGTCCAAAAATCCCTTAAATAGAACCTGTCTGACTAAGTGGAGTAGGCTAAAAAATCTCAAAAAGCAACACTAAAGAAATTCAAGAACAAAAAGAGACAGTCGTTGACATCGATCAGTCTGGAAAGGGTTACAAATCCATTTGGAGGCTTTGGGACTCCAGCAGACTATATTGAGAGCTATTATCCACAAATGGGGAAAAATTGTTACTGTGGTGATCCTTCCCAGGAGCGGCCGGCCAAACAAAATGACTCAGAGAGGGCATCAATGACTCACCCAGGAGGCCACAAATGAACCCAGAACATCTAAAGACATGCAGGGTATGGACATCAGTTCACTCTTAAAAACAATGCCTTCGGTCCTGTTTTTTATTAGCGTGGATGTGTAGGGATTCTTGGGCCAAAGGCACCATAGGAAATTTTAGAGAAAGGCAGAGAAGATACCCATGCAGCCATTTGACTGGGATAAAACAGCCCCAGAAAAACCTCCAGGGCTGATAAATATGGAAACATGTGTCTTTAATTAAGACATGAGAGGTCAAAACAGTGGATGCTGCTATTGAGAAAGGTGAATAATTTATGACTAATAATTTTTTGCACTGTGAGCACCAATTATTTGAACCACTCATGTCTTAATTAAAATAAGTATTCTGGCATTTATCTCAGCCTGTGGACACCAGACTGGTTCTCAAATCCTCTGACATGAAACAAACAAATGTGCCTGGAAATATTAGCACAAATAGCCTTAAAAAGGATTGAAAACAATAATAAAATGTCAGTGTCCAGGAATATATTATGATTTAATGAGCATTTAACATAAAACTGTTTACTAAGCTTTAAAGGGCCTTCTCCCTTATTTCTAATCTAACAGTGCCTCTAAAAATATTCGCCCCCTTGGATGTTAAACTCTTATTAATTTTATAAAACAATCATGGTCAATATGATAAGGCTTTTGATCAAAAAACTCTTCAGTGTCAACGTGAAAACAAGTTTCTACAAAGTAATGTCAATAGATAAAAAATATTTAAGGTAAAATAAGTAACTGCATTAATATTCACATCCTTCAAGTCAATTTTTAGTAGTCACCTTTGGAAGCAATGACAGCTCTGAGTCTGTGTGGATAGGTCTCAAACATGCTCAACATCCAATATCTGCAGGCTGGCAGAAAGCAGTATCAGAACCGTAGAACCAGGACCCGTGTTTTTTTGCAACAGCACCACCCAGCACAGTGGAGGAGCATTGCAATGACTAGTTAACATTATGTTAGTAAGCAGGAATTTAAAGCTAACTTGAAGTACTTTTTTGATGTTGTAAGTGTTCACCTTTCATTTTATAAAACAGTTTTAGATATTTTACCCTCTACCTTTACAACCCTTCCAGGGAGCCGGCTGCTGAGAAGCATCCCCACAGCATGATGCTGCCACCACCATGCTTCACAGTGGGAATGGTGTGTTTGCGTGTTGTCCCATGAAGCTTTGACTGGTGGAGAACCCGGCCAACAGTTGTTGTCTGCAGAGTCTCTCCCATCTTAGCTGCTGAAGCTTGGAACTGTTTAAGAGTCATCATAGGTGTCTTCGTGGCCTCTTTCACGAGTCTCCTCAAGGACGGCCTGATCTAGGCAGATTTACACATATGACATTCCTTCCATTTCTTCATGATGGATTTAACTGAAGTCTGGGGGGATGTTCAGGGCCTTGGCTTAACCCCTGACTGGAGTTGCTTGGAGAGTTATTTCGTCTTCATGGTGTAATGGTAGCCATGTACACTGCTCAACTAGTGACTGGACCTTCCAGACACAGGTGTCTTAATAGCACAATCACTTAAGACACTGGTACTCAACTGGGCTAGAGTCAGGACCCACCACCATCTCCTTGTTGACAAATTACAACCAAGATTTCTGACAATATTCAACCATAACCAAGTGTTTTGATGAAAAATGCTCCAGTTTAAACCCTAAATGGAAGAAAACATGAATGAACAAAGAGACAGGACAAAACAAACATGTTTGAAAAGTGCATCGTTATAAGTGCACATTTTATTTTACTCAATTTTCCCTAGAGAGCATGGAAATTGGTCATTTTTCAAGGAATTTCCTAATTATCTTGGAGGGAAATGATATAGATAAGTCTAAACCTTGGGAAAAGACCTAAATTTACTCATTATCACTGGAAAACCTAATAGAAATGTAAGGATGTACTGTATGTCCACACACTTTTAAAGACTTGTTTGCCACATTTTTGCATATTTTTATTTAATTTGCATTACTTTGTAGAAATCTGTTTTCACTTTGACATTAAAGATGTGTTTTTTTGGTAATTTTTTGTCTTGAAAGCCCAATTTTACTGATGATGATTGATTGATAAAATCAGAAAAAGGGTGACACATCCAGAGGGGTGCATACTTTTTATAGGCTCTGTGTTAACTGTCATGTCCGGTGTAATTTACTGAATCACAGATGGAGATTAAATTGACTCTCATATTCTGTTTTTGGAACTTAGTTGCACTTTGAAAGTACAAGAGTCAGTAATTATTCTGACTAGTGGGAGGACACTGATTTTCTTATGGACCAGTGTTAAATGTCATTTTCTTTTCATGCATGTCTGCTAACAATGGAAACATATTGACATTGTATTCATGTGTATTGCAGATGAAGAAGTTTCCAAACAGGGCAGGCGTACTGTCACGCTGTTTACTGTATTTATACAGTTGCCCACCCACGCCCAGCACCCGGCTCTCCTCTGTTCTCCTCTCCTCCTTCTGAGGGAGGACGTGGGCTGATTCTTGACCTTTCCGTGCACAGCCCTCCCACATAAACACTCACTCGCTCATGCACAGGGTGAGCATGTGCAGCCTAAGCTTCAGAGCCAGGGGACTCGGAGAAGGCTTTAGCCCTGACTTGATGCCCCCACTTGAAAGTCAGCCTCCTCTTGCCCCCGTGGTACCAGTGTGGCGTATACTCCGACTGCGATCGTTATGCTGTAGAGGTGAAGAAAATGTTCTTAAACACGACATGCAAACTTGGTTTTGTCATATAAAGTCAAAATAGGTGTGGGTTTTCCTTCCAGTGCCACATTTTGCTGCTAAATCTCTGCAGAACCAGACTGTGCTTGTGTAACTGGATGCAACAGTAGTATTAGCATGCAAATTACAGGGAGAGTAATGTTGCTGTGGCTCTAAAAGAGCTGTTCGTTTAGATTTGGGTCTCTCTCTACCAGGGGCGCTCTTACCTTTGCACTTTCTCAACTTTACTGAAGAATACAATTAACTAGACTCTTAAAACTTTTTTTTTCCTCCTCCTAACGCTCTAAACAAATTATCCTGCAGATTTTTACCCAAACCTCCGCTGTCTCCCTCTCCCTCATTAATTTGGGACTCACCACAGCTGAGAGCAATAATTGCTTTTTAGTATTCTTGGTGCGGCATGCTATGGGCTTCATTTTCTATAAGTAGATAAGACTAACCACTGTGATGGGATCTGCATTATTAATGTTCACTTTGTGTTGTGTTTGGGGATGTTTGAGGGAGCTCCTCTGGAATTCACTTTATTAGCGTTTCAAAATTGGCCGTGTAATGTCCAAATGTGCATGAAATGTGCATGTCACTGGAGGAAAAAGCAGCATCTGTGAGTGTTTTTATTTGCTCATATTTGTCTGTGTTTGATAAATATAAACACCCAGAGTGGCTCTTTGCATTTCCTGCTAAGCTGCCGGTTTGCAGGTTGCTTTGCTCGCATGCCGAGCGGCTGCCTCACATCAATAAGAAGTGACAGAGGAGAGAATACCACTCTGGTTTGCGGCCAGGCTTGGCTGGCTCTGTGAGGGGCCCGGAGCTCCCCGGTGACAGAGTCCTTATTTCTGGGAAGATGGGCCCGTAATCGGACTCATATACTTCACACACCTTCCATGTAATTGGACTCTGGGTCGCAGATTTAACCAGAGCTGCCAATCACTTCAGTGGGAGGGGATATGGGCTGAAAGTAAAGTGGAGGAATGGAAGGGGGTCCTTTCTTTACTCTGACTTTGTTGGCTTGAAGTACCAGACTTTTAAGTGACAAAGCAGACTTTGAGAGTGGAGGGCTGATAACTGATCGCAGTGCTTGGCAATCAACCCCAAACTTCAATCATGGATTTTTCCCAATTTTCATTTCCATATATTTAATGACGGCTTAACAGATGGGTGATTTAGATAGAAAAACCAACAATCAAAACTGATTTGTTTAAACAGCTTCATCATCAAAATGCAATTTGCTCAGACTTAATAATTTGTATCTTTCATATTGGTGTTTTTAGAGCCTGTTGGTTTCAAAAGTCAAAACAGTTTGGAGTTGAATCTGAGTTTTCTTCAGTAGTGGCTTTCTCTTTGCCAGCTATCTCAGCTGCTGAAGCTTGGAACTCCTTCAGAGTAGTCGTAGGTGCCTTGGTGGCCTCTCTCTCTAGTCTCCTTCTTGCACGCCCTCTCAGTTTTGAGGACAGCCGGATCTAGGCAGATTTACACATGTGCCATATTCCAGTGGTTCTCAAATGGTGCGTCAGGGCATACCAGTGCGCCTTGAGGCAAGTCTAGGTGTGCCTTGGTAACTTGTACAACCATACGATATTACCACGACTTTATGACAAGCCTTCTGTAACCAGGTCTACCCACAGATCTGACTGGAAGAAAACCCTGAGAATGTGCCCTCCCCAGTTGTGATTCATTGCCGCTTTTTTGGAACATTTTGCCACATTTAAGTCATATTTGCAACTGTTTTGCCACTTTTTGGCCAATTTTGCTATTGTTTGGCTATTTTTTACTCCTTCTTAATCACTTTTAACCTCTTTTTACCACCTTATTGCAACTTTAAACCTTTTTGGCCACTTTTCTGCCACTTGCAATATGTTTGCCACCTTTTTGCCACTTTCAACCCGATTATGCCACCTTTTTGCCAATTTTTTGGCCACTTTTGTTGTAGTTTGACCACTTTTTTTGCCCAATTTTTGTCACTTTTCACCAATTTTTACCACTTTTTACAACATTTAACTCCTTTAGGCCACTTGTAACCCATTTTTGCCGCTTTTTTGACACATTCAACAAGTTTTCGCCAATTTTAACCCATTATTTGGCCACTTTTTACCAATTTTCTACCATTTCTAACTTTTTTTTTGGCCACTTTTTGCCCAATTTTGCCATCTTTATGATCCCCCAATTGGCTGGGCCCCAGTGCGCACTCCCCTTCATCTGCCCTTATAGGTCACCTTGACTGTAACATTATTTAAATTTCTTTTTTGTATCGATTTAAATATGGTGTGCCTTGAGATTCTGGCTTAACCTTAGGTGTGCCCTGGGCGAAAAAAGTTTGAAAACCACTGCCATATTCCTTCTATTTCTTGATGATGGATTGAACTGAAGCAGATAGATTCGCCTGTTTCCGTCTTTCAAATCTATCTTGGAAAGCTCCCATCTGAGCCGTTTGGGCCCGGTTAGAAAGTGACAGGACCAATCAGCGACAAGGGGCAGTGCTTCAGGCCCGGCAGAGTTGTGACATAAGCAAGCAGCGACAAGAGGCCGGTGCAAGAATGGTAGAAGAGATTAGCGTGGATGCTGCTAAAGCACCAGTTTTATCAGAACTTGACCTCATTACTTCATTAAAAGAAGATCAAAGAACAGCAGTGAGTTGTTTTCTTTTCAAAAACGCCTATCCTAGCTGTCATCAGGTGAGAGGTGGGGTACACCCTGGACTGGTCGCCAGTCAATCGCATGGCTGACATATAGAGACAGACAATCAGGTATGCTCACATTCACACCTACAGGCAATTTAGAGTCACTAATTAACCTAATGAGCATGTTTTTGGTGGTGGGAGGAAGCCGGAGTACCGGGAGAGAACCCACGCATGCATTGGAGGAACATGCAAACTCCGCACAGAAAGGCCCTGGCCCTGACCTTCTTGCTGTGAGGCAACAGCGCTAACCCCTGTGCCCCCCCACTATAGAAAATCTGAAACTATTAAAACCTTGGCCTATACCTCACCTCATATCGTACCATCACTACCAATCAACCATTCTTTCTGCATCCATTCTTCTGTCATCCCCTCATCCCTTCATTATTTAGTCTCAGACACTTGTACTCATCTCTTCGCTCTAACTGCTCTCATCCATGATCACAGTAATCAATCCTTAACTGATTTCTTTGTAGGTGAAAGTGGCTGTTATCATAAAGAGCAGTCCTTATTTCTTACATTAAGGAGATAAAACAGGCTTTCACTTTGGGGTAAAAATGTCTTATTCGAGATTTGGAGCCTCCAACTGCCGCCAAAATTCCTTGGAGCAGCTCTTAGTGTGTTGATAGACACAGGCCCTTAAGTTCACAAGTGTGTTCAGTCTTGTGAAGCAGCAATATAAGTAATCCTCATCAGACAGGAAGACCAATACAACAAGAGAGGGATCAATTAGCTTTTTTAATTAGGCTAATTTGAGCCAACTTTGTTAGCTCGTTCACCTCTTCGCCTGATGAAAAATGAGCAGCAGCACGCGGCTATTTGTGTGTGCTAATTGCGGTTGTTGTATCAATGCAGCGTCAAGTCTCCTGTCATGAGACAAATGCCTCTGGAGTCCTATAGAGAAGAGTACCTCCTCTCTGTCCAATCACTATAGACCAGTGATTACGCTGCTAATTACAGTCACATGTTTGTTTTAGGTGAATGAGAAACATCAGCAGCCCTCCGTTTTAAGTGTGATATTAGTTTTTCACCTCCAGTGTTGTGTTTTTTTAATATGAGGCTGAACCAATAGCAGCTGTAATGACAGAGAAAGTGATTGTGCTCCGATCCATGCACGCTAACTATGCATAATATAAATCTGCGCTGCCATAAACATACAGCATGTTAGGAGGAAAAACAAGTGCCGCCTGGGGAAGCTTCAACACGTGAGCGCGGCGTAAATTATCCACACAGATTGCTTCTCTGGAGTTAATCATCTCCTTTTATGTTATTCATTTGTCAGCGGTTATTGTTTGTCAAAATAATGCAGTCGCCACACGATATGAAGTGGAATGTAAATTTTGTTTGGGCAAGTCATCGTCGTCGTGCCAAAAAGAGAAAAGAGGAGAGGGGTGGCCGCGCCGCAGGATTTACATTTACAATTACAGTCATGATACAATCATCTCTCATCATAATTCCTCTGCCCGGGATGTCAGCTCCGATAGAGAGCAGGCTTTACACGCTGCATACCAAACAGCTGCTTGGCAGGCCTGGCACCATGCTTCAGGCCTGCTGATTTACAAAGCTCCTCTCCTGCTCTCTATTTCTGTCTCGCTCAGCGTCTTTGTACCTCTGATTCTTAATGTCTGCCTCTTTCAGTGTCTCTGCCCCCGGTAATTCTTCCTGCTTGTCGCTCCTCTTCCTACAAAACACAAAACAAACCTCTTTGACCAGGGCGAGGTCTCGTCTCTCGGCTGTATAGGCCATCCTTTAATGTTGGCGTGGATCAGCATGCGCATTCAAACCTGCCAAGGAGTAATAACGTCATTTGTTCAGAGTCGGCCGGAGTGATTAGTTCTGTTTTTACACTCTAGTATGTCATCTTCGTTCTTCCCTGAATTGACTTAGCTAGCGTTGTCTTGCAGGATGTCAAAGGCGGGAGTGGATTTAAAACTTCCAAGGAAACTTCCTGTGAATAAGCGACAAGACCACAAGACCCTAACCATGAAGACCTGTACGCCTAAATGGACCTTTACAACCAACCCTAGCCCTCAGACCCTGACACTAAGGATTTTTACCCCTAACCCTAGGCACCCTTACCCTAGGGACCTTTACCTCCAACCCTAATCCTTGGGACCTTTACAAATAGCCCTAACTCTAAGGACTTTTACACTTTACCCCAACCCCCGGACCCTTACCTTAACCCCAACCCACAACCCTTACCCTTACCCTGTTAACGACTATCCCTAATCCTAGGGACCTTTACACCTTACCCCAACCCCCAGACCCTCACCCACGGGACCTTTACCCCAACCCTAACCCTAGGAAGTTTACAAGTAACTCTATCCCCAGGGACCTTTACAATTAGCCCTAACCCTAGGGACCTTTACACTTAACCCAACCCCCAGACCCTTACCTGAGGGACCTGTCAGCCGCTTGCTTTTGTTCCCATGCTCATTGCAGTGCAGGACTAGCAACATGGCAGACTGTAAACTTAGCACACAAGTCTCCAAATGACCCTTTAGTGTTCATCATTGCAGCCAAATTATCCACAATGGTCTCTTTTTCTAGGAAACAGACAGAAAAAGTGTTTCAAACCAAGAAAAACACAGAATATAGCAGCTCCAGTTGAAAATCTGTGCCTCTTAGATATCTTTGTTCTAAGCCTAACCCCCAGATATCTTCTCCTCTCTATAAGAAATAGACTTAGTGATAAATCATAAAGACTTAATAAAGCAAATCTAAAATCTGAGTGGGTTCATAGATTCATGCTCACAAGTTAGCTGTCTCCCTTAAGTCAACACAGCTAAACCGAACACACATGATGTATGGTTTTGTGCATCCAAATTGTTGCAGAAGCACAAGAAAGCATGACCAAAGCAAGTCCAGATGTCTTTAAAACAGCAACTTCTTGCATAAAAAAGTTTGCAGCAAGCCGAAAGTCTCGGTTGTCTTTGCTGTGACAAAAAAGAAGAGAGGAAGTGAAAGTGTAGATAACTGCAGATTTGAGCGGTTTCTGGCTCTGTATCAGCAGGTACCACTGGCCGAGAGTCTGAAAAAACAGTTCAATCATTCCAGCTTTAAGCTGAAGTGTCCTTGAATTTAACATTTTAATGCAGCAGACAGATCCCTGAATGATTTCATTTATCTTCTCTGTTAGCTCTTTAACATATAGATGATGTAGTTCAGTTTTTAGCTCTGTGCTTTAAATTATGGCTTTATAAATGTTTCTGTCAAGATGAATCTGCTAGTTTTGGAGAATTACTTCTTTTAAATTCATTTTTTTCTTTCTGGATGTGCTTCAGTCGAACTATTTGAAGAACATAATGACAGTCAGTTTCCAAGCACCAGGAAAAAATATTTATTTACAAAAGTATGTCCAACTCTGCGACACAGGTGGCAATAAGCCCTCTACATGAGCTTCTGCTGGATAAAGTTCTGGCTGTAAAACAAGGATTAATACGTTAGAAATACTCCTGATCAAATCTGGATGTATGGCCACCCTACATTTGGAACAAATATGAAACATATTATCCCCCTAGCTTGACATAACCTGTGCTATGCTAAGCCTGATGTGGAGGCTCTGCAGGCTACTCTCAACACCTGGTCTGATTTGGGATTACATTTGTTGTGTTTACAGGTGCATCTAACCCTAACCCTACAAAGTTCAGGAATTAAAAAGTTTTACCCCTTAACCTAACCCCCAGATGCTAATCCTAGGGACTTTTACATCTAACCCAACCCCCAGACCCTAACCAGAGGATCCTTAACATTTAACCCCCAGACCCTTACCTGAGGGACCTTAACACCTAACCCCCGGACCCTAATCCTAGGACACTTAACACCTAACCCCCGGACCCTAATCCTAGGACACTTAACACCTAACCCCCAGACTCCAACCCGAGGGACCTTTACACCTACTCCTAACCCCCAGACACTTACCTTTGGGACCTTTACACCTCATCCTCAGTCTATCCAGCTGAAACCTAACCCTAGGATCCTTTACACCTAGCCCTACCCCTAGACCCTTACCATTGAGACCTTTACATCACATCCTAATCTTAACCCTGTGGACCTTTACACCTAGCTCTACCCTGCAGACCCTAACTCTAGGGATCTTTACATCACCCTAACCTGTAGACCCTAACCTTAGGGACCTTTATACTTATTCCTAAGCAGCAGACCCTAACCTTAGGGACCTGTACATGTAGCCCTAACCCCTAGACCCTAACCCTAGAGACCTTTACATCACAACCTTACCCTGACCTGCAGCCCATACCCTAGACCTTTACACCTAGCCCTAACCTCCAGATCCTTACCCTATGAACGTTTACACCTTTACCTTACCCTAATCTCCTGACCCTTGACCTAGGACCCTATTCACCTAACCCTAACCCTGGTAGTGTGACCACATAAATTTCAACTTCTCTCACTTCCACGTGCCCTAACCTTCAGATGGCATGACTTAACCTTCTTGAACTGGACCACACATTTGGTATCAGAACCATGGCTATAGATCCAAATATGATGCTGGACCAGTGAGTCCCTTTGACACGTGTGCCCATTTTTGCCCTTCAATTCCTCTTCTTAACCATCCATGGGTCGCTGTGGATGTAGGAATTGAATGTATCCTTGACAGCTCCTAAACCTCAGATGTTGGTACCCCCACTAGAAATGTAGTCTGAATCCAGAAATGGGGAGCTTAAAATATCAGAACTAATTGAAGTTTTTTGTTCTAAATGTGGTATAAACAAGCCAAAGGGAGGGAGTTATAAAACCTGGAAGTGTTTCATAATTCACCCACAGACTCCTGGGTAAATAACACATATTGTTTACGTGTGAATTTATGGAAAAGTACATGGCGGGTAATGAATTGTCACGCTGCTTTTCAGGTGCTGCATTTCTCTTTATAGACTCAATTATCTTCACCATAAAAGCGGCTCTGCAGGCAGGTATAGTGAGGAAGAAAACACACAGTTCCCTCTAAGCGTGGCGTGGAACAAGTGGGATGTGAGCACCGACTGCTCTGTGCATACACAACGGACCTCTGTGGAAACCTTTCATTATTGTATTCACCAGCTATCACTCGGCTTCAGCATGAGGCTTCATGCTCTTGTTAAATCGGAGACATTTGACGGTTTCATCTTTGATATCTTCCTCTCGGATTTTCTTGCTGATTTGCACTTTTCAACTTCGACCAGGGAATTGTTGGGGCTCGTCTTAAAATATACCATCAGAATCAGTCTGAAAATACTCCCTGTCAGCAGATATGATATGAAACATTGAAAATAAACCACTCATAGATTATTTAAAGTGTTTTATTATCTGTGTTGAGCATGACACCAAAGCTTTTTACCTTGGAGATTCTCATATCTGTCATGATCCTTGAGATATTCAAGCATCACTATTTTCCTATCTGTTGAAAAGCTGACAAGTGCTTTTCTTTCACCTCTGATAACACAACAATCTCAGTAATCAGTCCTCCGTTCCAGACTTTTACATTGATTTTATGCTCAAATTTGCGTGAGGGGACCCGGTGTCTGTTCTCCCTTTCATGTGGATTTTGAAGTGCACTCGCAGCCAATTTTTTCTTTGTCAGTATTCAAGTGTTGCCTTGCCCTGTTGATCTTATCAGGGAGGCTGGAGCACAAATCCAGCAAAAGCAGCTTTATTTTAATGTCACAGGTATTAGATTTGCTGAAGAGCGAATATTGAAATGGGCTTGAACTTGGCACGTTTTAAGACGGTGGTGGTGTGGGGGGGGGGGGCTCTGCATCCGTTCTGCTTGTGATGCAGATCTGTGCCAGGAAAATGAGTTTTTCCCCCTGCTGCTGGACCAGCGCTCCATCCTTTTCCACTTTTTTCTTCAAAAGCCCTCTCTTCCTGCACTCGCACGCCGTCTGACAAGAGTTTTATGCTAATGCAAGCAGTTTGGAGTTGAGGAGGGAGCGAGGGCCCATGACAAGGGACCAGCAGGCGTCTTGTAGCGGTAGCATGTAGAACAGAGCTCCTCGCCTCATTTGAGGTCTAAGCTATTTCATTTTATGTCCAAAACGCTCCTCTTAAGGCCTAATTATACATGAGCTGCCAGAAAAGTAACAACTAAGAGTAAAAGGGCTGGAGAGATTGGGAGAAATGTTCCTTCTGTGTCTCTCCATATCTTTGTGAAATTTACATAGATTAAGGAATAAAGGAAGAGTCCAATTACCATAAATACTTATTAACAAAACCCATAATTCTACTGAGGTGACATTTATTTCAACAGCACTTTTGTGCAAATGTAACCTTCTGTCTGGGGTGAAAATAGACGAGGACAGACAGGAAAGAGGATATTTGTATTCTAGGGACAGTGTTATACCTTCAGGAGCCTCTGTTTATACCAGTGGTTCTCAACCTGGGGGTTGGGACTCCATTGGGTGTCACGGAACTCCAAGAAGGGGTCCCCAGATGCCTTAAAAAAATGGAGAATACTTTTGAAATGATTTTTTTCTCACCCAATTTCGTCACTATTATTTGCCATTTTTCACAATTTGGACCTGTTTTCCTTTCTTTTTACCAATTTTTTAACACATTTTTGCCACTCTTAAACTATTTTAGCAATTTCAAACACTTGGCACCACTTTTTACTGCCTGTTTTGCCACTTTTTAACAAATTCTTGCCACTTTCCGTACATTGTTGCCTCTGTTGACCCATTATAGCCACTATCAACCCCTTTTTAGCCCATTTTACACCCCTTTTTAACCAGTTCAACCCATTTCTGCTAATTTATCTGCCCCAGTTAACTAATTTTTGCCCCTTTAAAGCACATTTTCCCACTTTTATATCCCATTCACCAATTTTTGCCGATTTTTAATCCCCTTTTATAACTTTTTGGTGCCTGTTTTTGCCACTTCTAACCCATTTCTGCTACTTCTAAAATCCCATTTAATCACCTTTCCCACCACCTTTTTGGGACATTTTTTTTACTATTTTCATTCTGTTTTAAAGAAATTTAAGGGATTTACATTTTTGAGATGACTATATACTACGGTACAAATGATTAAAAAAAGATATCTGTTTCTATGTTAAAAGTGGTTATTATTCAGGTCAAATATAAAATATGGATATCTAGCTAACTTAACAATGGACCCTGATTTTCTTGACCTCCATGGGCCCTCAGTCTGGGTCCTAGAAAGCTCTCCCATTTATCCCCATTATGGGCGGCCTTGTCTGCACATGACTATTCTTGATAGTACATGGCTGTTCAACCACCTTCAGGTACAGTGGGGTTCCCTGATCTCTAGCACCTTCATTTTGGGTGTCCCGGGCTGAAAAGTTTGAAAACCACTGATTTATACAACCCCATGGCCGCCCATAAGGGGGGGGGGGGTAAAAGGGGCGAGCTTTCTGGGGCCCAGCCAAACGGTGGCCATGAAAAATCACGGTCCATTGTAAAATTAAGCTCTGACCATATTTTATTTTTAACCTGAATAATAACCACTTTTGTTTTTGTACAAGAAAGCCTGATTAAAATGTAAACCCCCTTTCTTCCTTTTTTTTTTTTTTTTTTTGCTAATGTTAACAATGTGCATGTTTATATTGACTAAAATATTTGCAAAGTAATGTCAGACTTCATAGCTAAGCCATGATATGCACAAATATCAGGATGCCAGAGAATAACAATGAGGAAACTGAAATAACTTTGAGGCGAAAATAATCAAATAATTTAAGGAAAAAAGGAAAAAATCGTTAAAAGAGGCAATGGTGAGTCAAGAAAGGTAAAAATAAAATGGATGGGAAAATGGTGAAAAGTTGCACTTGGTTTAGAGAATAAACAATGGGTCAAGAAAGGCGACAAAGGGCAAAGATGGTTAGGAAAATGGTGAAAAGCAGTTAAAAAGTGTTTTCACAAAGGTAAAAAAAAGAGACAAAAATGGGTCAAGAAAAGTACAAATTCTGTGGGAATATGGTGGAAAGTGGTTTAAAGTGTCTACAATGGAATTGAAGTGGAAAAATTGGGGACAAAATGGGAATAAACAGTTACAAAAACGGTTTAGAGGGGGCCAATTAAGTAATGTCAACATTAGAACCCAAAAATAGTTTCACACACTTCAGCTCAAAAATGAGCTTTGTTAGCCAGGATGCTAGCACCAATGCTACTGATCCAAATTATTATTATTATAATTTTTATTATTATTATTATTATTATTATTATTACTGAAAAATGAACTGTAATAAGTTTAATACTGTAATATTAAAATAATATTTTTAATAGTATTAATAATAACAATAATGCTAATAATATAATGATAAAGATAATAAAATGGTGATATTATGTTGATGGTGTAATGTTAAAATACTAATATGTATATTAGTATTAATGACAATAAAAATAATGATACAATGATTATAGTGAGGCCCATGATAAAGATGGTAATAATATAATAATGATAATATTATTATTATATTATTAATAATATTATTAATATTTGTAATAGTGTTTTTTGAATTTTCATTACTTTTATTAACAATAATAATAATAGTAATAATAAATAATCAATTATAATAGTAAAAGATGATAAGAAATAATAATAATAAATATATATATTTTAAGGGGCCTCTGTAATGGGACACCCTTTGATGCACTGTCGTGATATTAAGAGCTTTCAAATACACACTTTGTAGCTGCAGTTCTTGAAGAGAGACATAGCCATCGAAGTCAAGATAGAGTGGCATGCATCACTTTGTGAAAGACTGTTCTTGCAAAAAGTGCAGAATAAGTGCACTGAAAAGTAAAAAACAACAAAGAAAATTCAGTCATACTTGGATCCTTTAGGAAATTAAAATCTGCAATTCTATCAAGTGGTCCCAGATGCAAAGCTGAACCAAATTTTTTGCCCTAGTTTTGCTCAAACTTACATTGTCATGAGGTCTGAGTGTTTGCACCTTTTCCAGACAGTGAATTACTGGAGCAATTTTGCACAAATATCAAGGGCAATGTTCCTGTGCATGCCAGCCATTTGTACGAGCAATCCCGTGAGTTAGTGATTCACCGGCCCCACTCGTTTGGCTCAATTAATCCTTTTACCTTCTGTTGTGGCTCCAGGACTACTATTCCCCCTCTGAGTCTTTAAAGAGCTCCATCAGGATTCCTGGGTTTTCCCTGTAACCCAACTTTCAGAAAGCTCAGCAGATCAACGGGCCGAGTTCATTAAACGGGAGCAAACTCAAGGGAGTAAATGCGTAAAAGCACACCCAGAGACGGTGTCAGAGGACAGCCATCAGGTGACCCAATCTCTGCCCAGCAGCTGGCCGCTCGCTCCCCGGCCAATTAGCCCTGAGACTTGAGATGCTTTCACTCGCCGTGATAAGGCTCTTCCTCTTCCTCATCGGTTGCCTTTAATCAGCCTCTTCCTGAGCATCAGTCCTCAGATTAAGGCTCTATCAGCGGCGTGCAGAGGAAGGGCCTGTTCACTCCCAGTCGTCCCGCCTCTTAACAGGAGAGGCAGCGGTGTGTGAGCGAGGGAGGCATGGGTCGACTGAGATAAGATGAGTGTTGGTGAAAAGAAGCGAGGGAAGGGTGCAGGAACATGAAGAATCAAACCAATGAGTTCCCAGTGTGGATGTGCGTGCAATACCGATCACTAGCTCTCTTTCCTAATCTAATCCATCTAATATTGCATTCATATTTTTTCCACAGTCATGTAAAAGGACAGGAAATTGTGTTTCCTGAAGTCTCTCACTGACCGTCTCTGATTGCGGCCCAGGTGTGTGAAACTCAATATCAAAAGTCCTGAACATGCACCCAAATTATCGAGCTGTATCTCTGCAGGCTTTCATCACACAAAGGAGATTTGTGAAGGTACATCGCATTTAATCCCAGCATAGATTCGGTTGCCCTCTGAGCACTGGATATCCGCAAGCATATCTGTGTAATTCTTTTCCAAGAGCAAGTCTATTTCCCTCGCTTCAGCAGCCCTCCTTAAAGAGCTCTTCACCATGAGAGGAAAGGCGACGGGGGAGTTGTTCCAGGTCCGACATAGTCTCCATACAGCCTCTTGTTGTAACAAACAGTGGGATTATGGGCCGTCGCCTCCTGAAAAAAAATAGCTCTTTGTGTCTCCTCAGTAATGTTCCCATCATAGAGCTATTACACCAGCATTCTGCTCACCAGCGCCTGTCTCAGCGGGCTGAGCGAGCACTTAGGCCACTCTGTGAAGCGAGGGAAATGCGGGTTTTGTGCTACCTGCAGAGACTTCCGTCCTTGTGTTTCACAGGATGTCAACTTGACTCAATCCATCTGCACCCTTTGGTTGCAAGTCACAGCTAGGGTATATGGAGCTGCTAAAGATTTTCCTTTGTTTGTGAGACAGATTTAGAGCCACTAGAGGTTGTGGGTGAAACATTTTCCATTTGAAATTAGAGATTAGCATTCGCCCTTCCTTTCTACAGTGTGATTTGGTTCAGTTTCCTGTGACTTTTCCCACATCGGACTCCAATGTCACATTTTCATTATGCGGTAAGTGAGGGCTGACTGGTGGTTTGGTGGAACTGATTGTTTTTTGATGACAGTTGAGAAGGTGACTTCTATATTCAGTTGATGCTTAACATTGGTATGGGCAATGACATTCATCTGAGGGAGATCGTAAGTGCTGGTGAAGAAAGCTGAAGAGTTTCAAAATTTTAACAGACGTTTCAATAAGTCAAGGTAGATTTTAAAGTTTCGTAGAACACCACACTCATTCATCATTCACCAACAGCCAGAGTCTCAGCTTCTCTCTCCTCAAACTGAATCTTGCCAAATCCCGTATGGTCAAACACAACTTTGGAGTAAACAAACATGGCAAACAATGGGCAGAAAGAACTGTGATTTTACCTTTTGGACTGCTTTTTACTGGAAACTCACAAGCAAAAAAGGAAAACTAATGGTTAAAGCAGCTGAAGCCATCTGAACAGGGGCTGTAAATGTAGTATGAGCTTAGGGAGGGAAAAATGTTGTCTTTCTCTTAACCCTTTAAGGGCTAAAGTTGCAAAATTGTGACAAGCAACATTGCTGAATTAAACAGGCTCTAGCTGCAAATATGGTGCCTAATGTTGTTACTACTTAACACCAGGAGATGGCGGACATGAGTAACTTCAATCCCAGCAGCTTTTGTGGGTGTGTTTCTATTCAAAGTTTTGGAGTATTAAGAGTTTGAAAGATGCACCACCGGTCAAGAAGACGAGGAAGTGGTAGTAGTGGTTATAGTCGGAGCGTAACAGAGAGAAAGAGAGCGAATTTTAGTGAGAATACTCACAATGCCGGGAGAAATAGAGGAATATCCACCCTCTGACATGGCGTTCAGTCGTCCGGTGAGACCATGGGTGAGACTGACGGTGCATCTGTCAGCAGTGACAGGGGGTCCATGTGCCATGACAGTCCACAAATGACACATACCGAAGCGGATGCTTTGCCTCACTGTGGCTGGGGAGGGAGTAATCGGCGAATGCCGGGAAGGGGACATGGTGAGGGTGTCGGGGGGGGGGGGGGGTTGGTCAAAACACCGCAGATAGTGTCGGAGGTAGGGCATGAAAAACACCGTTGAGGTAGGGGCAGACATAGTAGAAGCCGTGGGAGGAAACGCACAGCCAATGGCAGTGGAGGCCACCTGGCGATGTCAGCATATGCAAATTAGACAAGTGAATTTACTCCCATCACAAACTTTGGGTCATACTGAAGATTTTTCTCTCTTACAGTATGCCTTTATCTGTAACCACATTCAAGTTACAGCCTTTAGAAATCTTGAAATCAAAATTGAATATTTTCTTGAAAAAACTATGGCGCCCAAAGGGTTAAGCCAGTATGTTGTGCAAATTCACACTGAAAATCCTGGATGTGGGACACTAGCAAAACAGTTAAATTCAAAGCCCTTATATTTCTGATCAGTTCAGGCCAGAGTTTCTGCTACACTTTTTGTCTCGGAACAAAATGACCGTCTTCAAAAATTTTTGGTCATTTAGAAAAATTACCGGACATTTGCTCCACTGTTTTGCTTCATCTAACATAGCATAACTCAACTAGACGCCACCTTAAAACTCTGCATTTCAAATGAAAATTGAGTCTTACCATCAGTTGTCCAATATTAGTCCTCATAAACTGATGATCTCAACTGTAACCTCCACTGTAGAAGTAAATCCAACCATCTTGGGTTATTTGGAGTATTCTCAACAAGACAAAAGCCTCCACTGTGGATCATTTAGTACAGTCCTCCATTCATTGATGGCTCTTCCTTCATTACTTCTGCTAATTAGCCAGGACGCCTCAAGCATGAACAACCAGCTATGAGGAAGAGAGATGGTGCTCTCGTTCTCAGCCTCAAGCGGTCCATGCTGTTCTGCACGACATGATTCTGTGTTTAGTACAGTTCCTCTTTATGTTAGAATTGGTCATAAGTAGATTTACCCAATCACTAAAGTCCACTAAAACTCTGCTTGCCGCTGGCTTTTCCTTCCCAGCTGCTGGATCGTGTTGAAGCCGCAAAGCGGTCTACAGTTCCCTTTGTTTCAGCTTCTTTAATACTTAACTCAAAATCATTCAATACCGCTGATTTTGTTGAACCTTTATTTAACTAGGAAAACCACATTGAGATGAAAAATGTCTTTTTCAAGAGTGTCCTGGTAAAAAATTTCTCTACATAGTTTTCAGAACCTCAAAACTCCCCTAGAGATAGTCTTTGTCTGACGCCACCTCAGTTGATCTGGTGATACTCATTAGCCATGTGCTTGCTGCCTGAGTAGATAGACAACCCCGGCACCACGAGGAAAAAAATGTTATAAATAACCTTGCGTTTATATTAAAGGATTTTTGCAACATATTCTCTAGGTAACACAACATATAACATTTACTTATTCACTATTTATCTGGTAATTTGCATATTGTTATTTGCTGGATTTCCACTTGTGAAACCAGCCAAAGACTGGCAAATGATGGCTAACAGTGACTCAGGTTCAGGCTCACAATCCTGGTCAAATGCTCCATGCAGCAGCCTTCCACTAGTCACATTCTCTGATTGGAAACATGCGTATCAGATTGTAGTGTTGCAAGATGGATCAATTTGTTTTGCTTTTTGAGGTTAAAGAGTTTGTCCATATATTACCCTCAAATTCCACCTGCGCCCACAGCAGATTGCAGCCCTGTGCAACTGGAAACAGGAGATCGCAGTTCATGCTGAATAGTATGTAAACAATGGATTACTTTGCCTAAAGGCTGACTCAGACTACACAGTTTTTGCTCATTCATAGCACCATGTCAGACTACACAACAAACCACTTGTCCAGCCTTGGCTGACCTCTATGGTGAGGCGACCTCAGCCATGGGGTGGGAAATGGTTGGCTGACAGAGGTTATGGTAAGTGACTTTTTTTCATAAGAGCAGAAAGTATGCCTAAGGTTATTTTCACACCTGAAAGTCCGGACCAAGGTCCGTGTTTGTGTTACATTGTATACATTTGGTTTGGTCTGTTTTGGTTTCACACTGTCATTATTGCAAACGGACTAACAGACTTTACATGACGAACCTACGTGATATCGTCATCAACTATGTGGTTTGCTTGTCTCTGTAGTTTTGATTGGCCATTCGGCTGGCGGGCATCTAACGTCAACACGTTGAATAATGCAAGTCTTGAATGTTGTGAACAATGAATGAAATCGTCATTCCCACCATCATATTATTGTTTATTTTCTACTACCAAAAGCGACAACTTGAAGAGATGTACATAAGGCTGGTCCGAGTTCATCTCATGAGTTTTATCATTAGACGAGAACTTTATCATTGTTGACAGGAAAGGAGACAAATGCAATCCTGCGAGCTATTGCAACACCGAGCGAGAGAAGGTATGCGTTGTAAAACTCTTGAAAAGACGAGCTGCCAATAGTGAGGTATAACTTCATTTACAATTTTATGACATTTTCCATGCTTGGATAATCCCCATTTAACATAAGAACGGACACTTCTACTCCTCGCGTAACGTAAAGCAGCTACCGTTAGCCCACCCTGTCCAGGCTGCTGCTTAATTTCGGTAGCGTGAGATTGTTGTGGGCTCTTCCACAGCTCATTTTGTTATGGTGATGGATTTCCTTTGCCAGTAGTCATGTCATAACTTCCTTTATTGATATGAAGGTCCGAACCTTTCAATATAATGCTTTCACACTGGGCAGACCGTGGTTCCGTTTGGTCCGGACCGAGACCACCTCTTTTGGTCGAACCAAGGTCCGGCTGTTTGGTCCAGACCACGGTCCAGGGGAGGTTTCACACCTATCATTTTGGTTTGGACCAAACAGAAAAGTCTGAAATCCGGACCAAACGACGTAGGTGTGAAAGCCCCCTTAAAGTTGAGAGTTTACTGACCAGACAGACACACCAGAATCTAAGGAAAGGACAAAGAGGGTTAGGGTTAGGCACCAGAACCCTTAAGGTTAGGGTGAGGTTGAAGGAAAACAAACAAAGGAAAAACCTAACAAGGGTTAGTACGCCACGTGTCGCCCCACAGTTGAGGTCGCCCTATAGTAGAGGTCTGCAACGGATGCCTCTTGACAGTCTGATCCTGCTTGAACTGCTCATCGTATCCTGACGTCACTACTGTCTTTCTACTGTCTCCTTAAAATAGAACTTGAGGTGAATGTGGTGCACACATAAATCCTTGGTGGGAGAAAAAGTGGGGGCTTGTGTACTGTCCCTCTGGTAAATGATGCTCTATTGTTGAAGTCAGGTCAGGGTGTCCAACAAGACAACAATGCAAGAAAAATTCTGGCATGCTAGTCTTATTGAATCGAGGTTGCGGGGCGTCTTTGACGTGTCATGCTACATAATTGTCAGTCGTTCCTTAACATAATCATATTTGAGGTTTGACAATAAGCTCTGATCATCAAAGAATCACAACTTTGCTCACTTTTGTTGCAATAGGAACATTTGGCCAAGTTACCTTGCAGCGTGTACTTTATATTTTTTGTATTGAGACCAGATTTACTTTTGTAGATATTAGCTTGAGGCTGTTGCTCTTTGTGCTCGTTAGAAAAAGGCCTTGTTTGGCGGAAGCAAACACAAGGTTAATTTACGGCGTTTGCCGGCAAGAGCTGCCAAACTGTTAAAAACAAGCCCGTCTGCAGATAAAGTCAGCCGTCCCTAGAACTAAAGTGAAATTCAGGACTGTGAGCTCAAAATGCATGAGATGATCAAGTTGAATTTGTGTAGAATTTGCCTCTCCAGCCTGGTTTTATGTAGCGACACCCCAGGGACTGGACCCAGGCTCGTAGAAAAGAACAGCAGCTCGGCCGAGTGGTTATCCATCACGCTTCAGTCCATCTCCACAGGGGGAAGCGGTCAGAGGAGCACACATACACTCGCTTTTTGTTTGCCACCTCTGAGAATATCCTCGCTGGTGACTAAATTGGCTGCAGGAAACACTTTTTTGGAGGGAGTGTGAGCGTGCCCATTAGCGGGGAAAGCAGGTGTGCTGTTTTCGCCCAAATCCCAAGATTTATTCCACGGTCATCAGGCCCGGAGGAATAAACGGTTATTCGGCCTTGTTTCATTTTGAGCAGAATAAAACCATGCAGGGAAGGAGCCAGGAGGGTTAAACTATCCGGGACTTTGCAAAGTCATCCACCTTTCAGTCATTTGTTTGCGTCAAGCGAGGTTTGCATCCAGACATAAAGAAGCCATTTGAGTTGAAAAGCTCATTTTTATTGAGAGCCAACATTTAGTTTACCATGCATCTTTACATCCCCATTTCTCCGGGGTCGCCCTGAGCGCCTGTCAGCTGAATGAGGTGGTTATTAATGTAGACACTTGCCTCTGTGCTTACTGCGTCCATACAGCTGTGACAGAAAGGCTTTTACTTGTGCAATGACAACGCACAATGAATGGAGGGAAAAGCGCCAATTATTGCAGCGATGCTCCAAAGTGGCTTTTAGTGCCCGGAGGAGGAGATATCTTGAAACTGACTCTGACACACATCCACTAGCACTCCTACATCTACATGCACACTGTGTTTCCTTTTCAACTCTTTGATTACTTTGTGGATGCAGTGATTGTGAGGCCACCCTTGATTAGCTCAATTTATTCCCCAGCCATGCCAGAGGGCCATTTAGGGAAGTTTTTGCAGACTCTTTCCATTTATCAAGATGGGAGGCGGACATGATTTGAATCTTAATACCTCCTTGCGGCAGAATACAAACAAGTGCATGCAGGCAAACAGGGTCCTTCTGCACGCACATACACAACCCTCCATTTTTAAGATGAAAGAGGGAACACAAAGGTCTTTTAAGTGCTGTTTGGTTATCACACCGGCTTTGTTGTGTTTGTTTTGCAAGCCTTTATTATGGATATCTTCTCTGCCCCCACTCCTCGACTCCTACTCTGAGAGTCACGAGTTCACCCATGGAGGGTGATTCAGTGAGAGGAGCTGCAGAGAAGTTTGATCTGAGATAACCTGGGTGGATGCTTTTAATATTTCTTACCACTGCTGGCTAACAGATTCATGCATCAGAGCTGCTTTTCACCTGATTTCACCCCCGAACATAGAAAGCCACCAGAAGGGGGCTCCACTGAACACAGAGCCTGTAATGATTGATCCATTCTGAACATATGGCCAATATGCATGCTTTATTCCATTTCTACAGTCATTTTAACAAAAAAAAAAGACTCCATACAGCATCCCCAAAAAGCTGGGACGCTGTATGGAATCTAAAAAATCAGAGTCCAATGATTTAAACAACATACCAGATGTTGAAACTGAAAACTGTTGTCCAATTCTTGTCTGAAGTATCACTCTTGTGACTTTATTGCAGGATTTTTCTTTATGGTGCTCCAAATATTGATGACAGGTCTACTGGTGGCCCAGGGGCCACATCAGGCCACTCAAAGCTTCCCATCCCAGCCCCTAAAACATGATTAAATTCAGAATAAGTGACGATGTTGTGGTTGTTATGGTTTATTTTGTCTTAAAATATCTAAAGCTATTAAATCAACCTCAAAAATGGGGCAGTTTTATCAGGAACGGCTTAAAATTTTATCTGTTTTTACAGATGTCAACCTGTCAGCCATGATTTGTTAATAATATGTACGATAAAGACACTGATAGTATCTAGAACGTGGGTGTCAAACTGGTCTGTGGTGCAGTTATACCGGGCCCACCAGATCATATGATATTTTATTATAACTGGCTCACCAGTATGAGGTCTGCAGATTTCCCTCAGTATAAAAATGTGACCTTAACCTTGATGATTTATAATATCCTTGTTTAGTTGTAAAAATTAGAAAAAGTAAACAGTAAAAAATAATTTGATAAAAAAGTCAGCGATGTGGGGAAGAAAGGAGTGTTTTTTTTATATTTTCAATTTTGCATCTCACAGTTATGACACAAAAGTTATGGTTTTGACTTTTTATCACATATTTTTACCTTTGAGATTAATCATTTTAGATTTTAAATCCTATTTGGACCTTTTAGAGTCATGATTTTGACTTTTATCTCATATTCTGACCTTTTAAAGTCAAAACTTAGATTTTTATCCAATATTTGACATTTTAAAGTCATGATTTTGACTGTTATCTCATATTTTGACTTTTTAAAGTCATGATTTTGACTTTTATCTCATTTTGACCTTTTAAAGTCAAGATTTTGACTTTGATCATATTTTGACTTTTTAAAGTCATGATTTTGACTGTTATCTAAAATTTTGACCGTTTTATGTTGATTTCAACTTTTATCTCATATTTTGACTTTTTAAAGTCATGATTTTTAATTTTTCTCTCAGTTTTTTGACCTTTTAAATTCATGATTTTGACTTCTGTCTCATGTTTTAACCTTTTCAACTCCTAACTTTAACTTTTATCTCTTTTTTTTTTACCTTAAAAATGCATGATCTTTAATCTTATCTGTTTTTTGACCTGTTAAATTCATGATTTTGGCTTTTCTCTCATGTTTTGACCTTTTTCAACTCCTAATTTTAATTTTTGTCCCATTTTTTTACCTTAAAATGCATGATTTTTAATTTCATTTCATATTTTGACATTTGAAACTCATGATTTTGATGTTTTTATTTCATATTTTGACTGTTAAAAATTATGATTTTGAATTTTATCTCAGTTTTGACTTTTAAAATTAATGATTTTAGTATTCCATCTCATTTTTAGCCTTTTAAAAACATTATTTTGACTTTGAATGTCATGTTTTTACCTTTAAACTTATAAGTTTGACTTTTTATCTCAGATTTTGAGTTTTTAACTTATAATGTTAACCTTTTAATCACAAAATCATTTATCATCGGTGCCAAGTTTTTTTACCCCCGTAATTCATTTCTGGTGAAAATAAGGTTGACATTTTATGGTTAAATATTGACACTGTTATGCCCTCAGGTTGGACCCAAGTTCAGAATCCGGCCCCTGCGGTGATTGAGTTTGACACCCCTGTTTTAGAACTTAGAAAAAATTTGAAAGGAAATACAAATACTAATAAAATAATCAATAATAGACATAGATAGTTGTAGTTATGGATGAACATTTTTTTTATCTTATTTTAACTTATTTAATGGTCTGGTCCACACAGCACCAGTCAAGGCTAAATCTGGCCCTTGTACAACTCTAGTTGATGACCACTGGTCTGGACTACAGGCAGGCCAGCTCAGCACCTGGACTCTTCTATTGTGAAGCCATGCTGTTGTGATGTTTGTGGTTTAACTTTGTCTTGCTGACAGAGACGTTGTCTAGATGGGAGCATATGTTGCTCTAAAACCTCTCTCTACTTTTCAGCATTGATAGCTCCTTTCCAGATGTGTAAGCTGCCCATGCCATAGGCACTAAAGCAGCCCCATACCATCAGAGATGCAGACTTTAGAGCTGATCACAAGCTGGATGGTCTCTTGCAGGATACAGCATCAGTGGTATCCAAAAAGAATTGATTCATCTGACCACAGAACAGTTTTCCATTTTGCCTCAGTCATTTTAAAAGAGCTTTGGTCCTGAGAAGACAGCACTGTTTCTGGATCCTGGTCACATATGGCTTCTTCTTTGCATGACACAGACACTGATTTCTGGAAGTGTTCCAGAGCTCATGCAGTGATTTCCTGTACAGAATCATGCCTGTTTTGAATGCATCGTCACCCGAGGGCCCCAAGATCACCAGCATCCAGTTTTGACCTTTAGACTTGTCGCTTGTTCACGGAGATTTCTCCAGATCCTCTGAATCTTCTGATGGTATTATTGACTATAAATAATGGGATATTTAAGGTCTTCTATTTTCTGAAATCGTACCACAATAATCGGACACAGTTATTCACATATTGATAAAACTCTGCCAATCTTTACTTCTGAGAGACTCCTTTTATACGTAGCATGACTGGCTTCATGCCAAATAACCCACTTTCTTTTCTTTTTTTTTAAAGTGTGTTGCTGCCATTAAATTTTAAAATGAGCTAATGTTTTTCATGAAATGGTAAAATGTGAAAGTCCAAACATCTGATATGTTGTTTTTGTACACAGTGACCCAGCTTCTATGGTATTAGGGTTGAAGGTTTTTGCCTTTTTTGACCGGACAGGACGGATAGAGAGAGAAAATGTTGGGAAATTAAGTGAGGAATGACATGCACCAAATAGCAGGAGTCAATCCCAGCCTCCTTATCCCTAAAACCCGCAGCAACCGTGAGCATCAGGATCTGTGTGGCTTGGTTTTGCTCCATCTGACCATGCACACCCTAATCCACTGGATCTGTTCCTAGGAATTAGCCTGGGACAGAAGGCTGTGAGACGGGCTGTGATGAGACCTGGTGTGATCCAACATGGTGATGCCCTGCTACTTAATCCAAGACCGACAAGCATGAATACAGCTCTTAATTTTGCCATTGTGTCAGACAAGTCTGCTCGGAAACACGAAAAACTGGAGCGCCATATTGATGACTGTTAATGTCTGCTCTGCAAAATGAATGAAAAGCAAAAGAGAGACAAAAAATACCAACGTGTCTCCCTCTCCTGAACAGTCCTGGTCACCAGCTTCACTTACAGACTCTACAACGCAGGCCAAGACTTCCCACAGCTTCACTAAGGATCTACGTTAAAGCCCAGAGCAGCAGGATCTTAGCCTTGTAAAGCTGATAAATTAGCCAGATTCCATGTCTTTAATCAGGCTGATGTGTCTCACAAAGCTCCAATCTAAAACACTTGTGCTCAGTTTGAGAATAGATGAACCAATCAGTGCCGTTGTTGGAGAACAACACGGTAGGTGGGATTTAGTTGTACTGCACATTTGGTAAATGGGCAACTTGCAATTTGTTTAGATGTAGCTATAACAGTACTGAACAATGATAGCAGCTGCTTGTTGAGCTTTTGGACGTAGTTTACTCTCCCACTCTGCACTCTGGTCAGTCCATTATCAATGAGACAGAACATTTGTTCAGTCACCCTCTGAGCACGGATCGCTGCAAACAGCATGGCTGGTTTTAGGCCCAAGAGTCCTCAGTATAGTCATCATCCTACATGAGGTATACACCTAAAATATTTTCAATGATAAGGTCTTGCACAGGGGTTAGTGCCGTTGCCAGGGACCAAGAAGTTCCAGGTTCGAATCCAGGTCAGGGCCTTTCTTTGCGGAATTTTTATGTTCTCCCCGTGCATGTGAATGCGTGGGTTCTCTCCAGGTTCTCCAGCTCATCCACAGACCAAAAAACATGTTCGTTAGGGGAATCTAAATTGCCCATAGGTGTGAGTGTGATGTAGGGTTAGGGTTAGGCGTGCTGGTTGTTTCCATAATCTTGTACCCGGCCTCTCATCCAGTGACAGCTGGGATAGGCTTCAGCCCCCGTGACCCCAGAAGACACTTGAAAAATGTTCATTAGTGGGGATGCTGAGTAAGCTTCTACACTATTGATATTTGTGTCAGCCATTTTGTTTTTTAATTTTTCTTTTTCTTCGCCGCTAGCTCCTCCTTCATACTTTATCACATCGACACCATTTCAACTTTAAAAAATTCAGTTTCTTCATCATTCAACTGCTATGACTTGTCTCATTTCTAACTTATAATTTTTAAAATAGAGGCAGAACTTCCCGAACAAACTGTTCCCCCGAAGAAGATATTTGGTCCGTAGTTATAAACAACAAAACGGAGCCACACATCTCCTCTTGCTCACAAAAAAGATTTTAGGTCAAAAGGATCAAGGGTTTTCACACAGTGAGCTTCAAAGCATGGCTGACCCTTACAGCTGTTCACCTGCACTAATCTTTCCATCCTGAGGTTCTCAGGGGAGGCTTTCAGAACCAATTGTTTTCTATGCCTTTTCAGCCATTGAATGACATTTTCAGCTACTTTTATGCTGTTTTCGGCTACTTTTATGTTATTTTCAGCTATTTTTATGCTATTTTCAGCTATTTTAAGGTGACTTTCATCTAATTAAAAGCTGCTTTAAGCTAATTTAAGGCTACTTTCAACTGTTTTTATATTTTTTTAGCTACTGAATGCCATTTTCAGCATGTTTTATGGCATCTTATGCTATTTTATGTTATTTTCAGCTACTTTTATGCTATTTTCAGCTATTTTAAGGCTACCTTCAACTAATTAAAGGCTACTTTAAGCTAATTTAAGGCTATTTTCAGCTGTTTTTTTATCATTTTTTTAGCTACTGAATGCAATTTTAAGCATTTTTATGGCATCTCATGCTATTTTATGTTATTTTCCACTATTTTTATGCTATTTTCAGCTCATTTTAGGCTACTTTCAGCTATTTTTATATTTTTTTAGCTACTGAATGCCATTTTCAGCATGTTTTATGGCATCTTATGCTATTTTATGTTATTTTCAGCTACTTTTATGCTATTTTCAGCTATTTTAAGGCTACCTTCAACTAATTAAAGGCTACTTTAAGCTAATTTAAGGCTATTTTCAGCTGTTTTTTTAATCATTTTTTAGCTAATGAATGCAATTTTCAGCATGTTTTGTGGCATCCCATGCTATTTTATGCTGTTTTTTTGCTTTTTGCCCATTATCAGGAGGTCTTCCACAGTTAAGCTCTTGGCATCCCTACGCAATTTCAGCTGAAATTGCATTTTTATCTAGTTTGCTATGATAGCTTTGAGCTAAATGGACAAGGAAAGGCCTCATATGAGTCTTGGCCCCTGATCGATACAGGCTGAACAGCTAACCACAACTGTTTTTTCATTATTGGTGAAAACCCTGAATCAAAGTAGTTTTAGTTTGTAGCATTAGGTGTTCAAAGTCTGTCTTTTATTTAACTCTTGTGTTTGCATAACTCTGGTGCCCAAACAAATTTGCACCACTTCTCAGAAAATTCTTTCACACCTCTATGAAACTTAATACTTCTTTATCTTCACAAATCAGAAATGTCAGCTTAACAAGTCGATTTGAAGTTAAATGTATGAAAACTGTCCGTGCGTTTGAGTGTATTTTAGCATTCGATATGTCCCCATTCTGCTTCAATGACAGCATGAACTCCAGCTGGCATGGACAAGTCTGTGCAAACATGATGACTCATTTATCCCAGCATGATGTGACAAAGAGCTCCCTGTGGTGTCACACAAATTTTGGCTTCTTTAATCTTTAATTCCCCCCATAAATGTTCCATTAGGGTTGGGCAAAGTTTGTGACAGTCCAGACTCTGGTCTTCTTTTGTCTACGAGATTGTAGCTTTGCTAGGGCTCATTATTCTACTGTGAATCATTTACTGTAAAGATGCAGAGGACAAAGCATATCCCTCAATAATGGAGTGTTCCATTCAATCCCTTCTTCTTTCAAAAATCCAGGGTTTCTGCACCAAAGGTTCTGTCTCATGAGCCACAAGTTTTTAACTTTAATTCATCAGTGAACCAAAGTTTTCAAAGTTATCCATGCTAGTGTGTATGAGCTGCATTTGAGGTGATTATGAAAGTGAATTGTGTCCTCTGAGACCACAAAACATCCTTCTTTTTTCTACGGCCTCCTGATAGTCATCATCCAGGTTTGTGCCGGACCCACACCCAATCCCTCCAGGCTTCTTCCCAGCTGATCCCTCCACAATGCACACCACTTAAGGTCTGGTCTTACCCACTGGGTCCCGGGCACGCCAGCATTAGACACATGGTCTTACAGACAATACCCAAGAATGCACTGAAGAGAAGTCATCACAAGGAATCCATCCAGCATCTCTGGCCATCAGTCACCATCCAGGCCCCAGAAAAGTATAGTAAGACTGGGAGGATGAGGAAAGACTTGTGAGAGATATCATGAGTGTCATACCGCACCCCCAGTAAAGACCAATAAACTACAAGAACTCTCTTTCTTTACTGGGTTCATTCGGATGGATTAGCTGGAGTGAGGCCTCTGTGTAACTGGCTACTTACTTTTAATTGTAGACCTTCTAGAAACAGATGAGCAGGTGGAGATTTATGAACTGAGAAATGATGCAGCTAACTTTGAAGACACGTCTAAATGGATGAATTTTATTTCCCCGTTGATCTGAATGCAGTCGTCTCTCAAGTTGCCAAAGTGGACTGTGAACAAGCTAACAGAGTTAAAGAAGCTTTTGCTGGAATTCATTTATAGCTGAACACTTGCAACACCAGACCCCTTTTCTTAAAACAGAGTACCTTTTTATTGGTTATGTAAACAGGATGGGCTCGATGAACTAAAGAATTAAGTAGTAAAATCAGACACAATAGCCGTGATGTGCACAAAAGTCAGGAATACAAAAAATAAATAGAAAAACTGAGACAACTTTTATTGAAAAAGAATTAGATAATGGTCAAAAGAGACAAAAGTGGCAAAATTGTTTTAAAGTGGTAAAAAGAAGTGGCAAGAAATGGTTTTAAATGGGTTAAATGTGGCAAAAAGTGGCAAAAGAGGGCAAAAAGCAGCAACTATTGGTTAAAAATGGCCAAATTGGGCAACAAAGCAGCAAACAGCTAAAATCTGCAAAAAATGGGGCAAAAAGTAAAAAGAAAGGGTTAAATGTAGCAACAAGTTCCCAAAACATGACAGCATAATGGGTTAAATGTAATGAAACAGTACAGAGAGTGGTTTAAAAGGGGAAAAACTGCCAAAATAGGAAAAAAATGGCATGGATTCTTTCAGAGTGGCAAAGAGAAGTGGCAGAAATTGGCCAAAAATGTGTTTAAAGTGGCTACATTGGACAAAAAGTAGGAAACATTGGCTAAAATTGGCATGTGAGGTCAAAAAAGTGGCAAGTATTTTTTAGAGTTGCAAAAGATGGTTGAAAATGGGTCGAATGTGGCGAAAAAGGGGCCAAGAGTGGCATTGAGGGTTAAAAGTGGCAAAATAGGGCAAAAAGCAGCAATCATTGGTTTAAATGGGCAAATAAGGCCAAAAAGTAGAAAGAATTGGTTAAAAGGGGCAAAAATGTGTGGAAAATTTGTCAATCAGGTTTAAAAGTAGCACAAGTCAATAATTTCAACATCAGAACCTAATAAAACATTGAATTGATATCATCAATAAATCAGAACTGGGAAGGGGCCATTCTCTGGGTTTATCAGGGTCCATTCTCTGGGTTTATCAGGGGCCATTCTCTGGGTTTATCAGGGTCCCATTCTCTGGGTTTATCAGGGGCCATTCTCTGGGTTTATCAGGGTCCATTCTCTGGGTTTATCAGGGTCCATTCTCTGGGTTTATCAGGGTCCATTCTCTGGGTTTATCAGGGTCCATTCTCTGGGTTTATCAGGGTCCATTCTTTGGGTTTATCAGGGTCCATTCTCTGGGTTTATCAGAGGCCATTCTCTGGGTTTATCAGGGTCCCATTCTCTGGGTTTATCAGGGGCCATTCTCTGGGTTTATCAGGGTCCATTCTCTGGGTTTATCAGGGTCCATTCTCTGGGTTTATCAGGGTCCATTCTCTGGGTTTATCAGGGTCCATTCTCTGGGTTTATCAGGGTCCACTCTCTGGGTTTATCAGGGTCCATTCTCTGGGTTTATCAGGGTCCATTCTCTGGGTTTATCAGGGTCCATTCTCTGGGTTTATCAGGGTCCACTCTCTGGGTTTATCAGGGTCCCATTCTCTGGGTTTATCAGGGTCCATTCTCTGGGTTTATCAGGGTCCATTCTCTGGGTTTATCAGGGCCCATTCTCTGGGTTTATCAGGGTCCATTCTCTGGGTTTATCAGGGTCCATTCTCTGGGTTTATCAGGGTCCATTCTCTGGGTTTATCAGGGTCCCATTCTCTGGGTTTATCAGGGTCCATTCTCTGTGTTTATCAGGGTCCATTCTCTGGGTTTATCAGGGTCCATTCTCTTGGTTTATCAGGGTCCATTCTCTGTGTTTATCAGGGTCCATTCTCTGGGTTTATCAGGGTCCATTCTCTTGGTTTATCAGGGGTCCATTCTCTTGGTTAATAATGGGTCCAACCACGTTGTGGGTATAAATCAGGTCATCGTAGTCCCTTTTGGAGCTGTGTTTTGTATTTATGAAGTTCCTCTGTGCTTCCTTGTTCCTCGTTGAGCTGCTTTCCTCTTTTGTTTTTGTGCCTAATTAGCTGAATTATGGTTCCAGCTCCTCTCAGCCCTCACACATCCTCTGTTATTTGTACTAAATGAACATTTGCAGAAAGTCAGAGGTCTTGATGTGATTGAAACTATGGACAACCCTCCAGGAGACGTGCACCGCTGGCATTACTCAACCTGTGTAAGGTTGTCTTGGCAACAACCTTTATAGCTTACCTTGGCAACAACTTGATGGCCAGGTGATACAGGCAGTTTTAGAGGATGGATTCGGGGGGGGGGCTGCAGTTTAACAGCAGATCCTGGACTGGTGTTTCCACCCAATGTTTGTCCTTATCTCAGAGATCAGCCTCCAGCTGCTTTTTTGTCCACATTGAGGTTAGGTAGCCATCAAGCGTGTGAGGATTTGAGGGTTTAAAATTGGCACTGCAGTAGATAATCTGCTGTTTTCCTGGCATCCATGCTAGCTAGAGGTTAATAGGCTCTTCTAGCACTGGGGCATGATTTCAGCTATCCACTATTGTCTCTAGTACTCATAATCTGTTTACACAGACTCTTAGGGTCCCTGTTTTGATGCTGCATACACGTCTGAGGGGATGAAGGATGAGGGGGGCGACACAGTGGACATTAATTCTCTTTCTGAGAATGTCTTATTAGTCTCAAGAGGCTGTTTCCAGAAAATGGCTTCAGATTTATCTTACTCCAGTTGGAGCCTGATGTGGGGAGAATTCTCCACCATGACAAGACCAGAGAGCTCATCAATTTTCTGTTTATGTTGAATCACAGTCTCTTTTAAAGAACCACCTCCTGGGAAATTATTTCCCTCTCAACAAACAATGTGTTTAACTTGCCCATGCTTACCTGTGTTGATCCCCAATGTCTCCTTCTGTCTGAGCTCTTCTTCCCACTAAAATCCCCTTTCCTGCAACTCTGCATTTTTCAGGCTGGAAATAGCGGAATCACAGGAATGTGGCAGGGATTGAATCTCGGCCGGCTGATTGGATTGTCTTTTGCTCCATCTCAGGCTGCATTAAGCGGCCCCTGCTTTGGACGTATAAAACGGTGATGGATGCCTCCTCCTTGCGTCTGGACCACTCTGAGCTGACCTCAGCAGAAGGCAGGAAAGGCTGGGGGAAAAAAGAGAGAGGCTGTGATTTACTGACCGGGCCGGTGATAGTAGAGAGGAGGATGAATGCCACTCAGCTCCACAGCTGTAAAGAAGTGCTCCCACTGCTCTTTCTCCTGCATGTTTTTCTCAGAGATGCAGCTTGCAGAAATTACACTCTGTAATTATCGTTTGTTGGAAATAGTGAGATTTTCTGATTAGCTATCAAACCCATTTTATTCCTCATCTGTGATTCCAGTTTACCCGTCCTCCCCTCCATAATTATTCTGCTCGGTCACCACGTTATCTGCTCCCCTCTTCTCTCCAGCGCCACCATTATTCACTACCATCGCGCTCATTTCAGCCCTCCAAGGTTTTAACATTACAAGAAGATCCAGATCAAACGGTGCAGTGGTGGTTTTAGTACTAAGTGGGTGCATCTGCTGTGACCCTGCCATCCATCTGTCAGTAATAATTAGGCTGCTAGATGAATTTTCTTTCTATGCAAAGCAGAAGACGTTCGAACCAAGCGTTCTGACTCTTTAGTCTCCACGCTGATGTCTGTTTGACTGCCTGAGGAAGCACAAATTATGCAGGAAAATGCCAGAGAGCCCATTACCCGGCGTACAGTAAGATGAATGCACATTCTTATTAAGTCGAGTGAATGCTCGTCACAAAGCTTCAGAGAGGAATCTGCAGAGATCAACTCTTAGTATGACAGGACATTCTTCATGCTCCATGCACCACGGAGGATAACTTTGTGTCATCTCAGTCATAGTTAATGAGAGTTTATGTGAGTAAACCCGCGGCTGGTGTCCATTCTTCCAGCTTTCTTTCTCCTGACTGTTGTGGAAACTGCCTCACTTGTTTTGCATAGTTTGTATGATTAATATCCTACTTTTCCTTTCTCTTATAGGCAGCTAGGACCCTGATCATAGTCCTGCAATGGCTGCTTTTCTATTTCTACTGTTTTCAGTTTTGATTTAAGGCTGGCTAAGACTACACGATTCTTTTCGTTGTTCATGATGGCACCATGTCAGACTATGCAACCAAAATCTTGTCCCGGTGTGGCCGACAGCCTGGCCACACTACAAGAGTGGTCGGACCGCTCAGCGTATGCTGACGTCACACTGTCTCCGCGACTGAGTGCGAGTTCACAGGTTGTCTGGGGGCAGGCCAAAGAGTGCCCATCACTCTACAACAGAAGCGCTCTTTGTGATTGTAGCGATCTTTTTGCTCCAAAAAAAAAAAGGAAAATAAGAAACAATTATGGATTGGATTATGGATAATAAGTATGGATGTATCAAAGGAGGACTATATGGACTGGCTCTCCTTCAGACAGAACTTAAGGTATGCATGTAATAACATAAATAAAATAAAATAAAACTTACACATTAATTTTAGGGAATAAAAGGGGATAGAGGGGTAAATCTTGTAAATGATGATGCAAAGATAATGAGCAAATGTTCTCCTGTAGTTAGACGTCGGGATTCATGTCGTTGACATCAGGTCAGGGTGTCAAAATAGACAACGATGTATGAAAAATTCTGACGTGCTAGTCTTGTTGAATTGTGGTCCTGAGGAATCGTAAGGAGTCTTGGATGCGTCGTTGATTATGTCACAGTACAAGACAGTTTGTCGTTCCCGACTCTCAAAATCGGGCCCAAGTTTCAACGACAAGCTGCAACGTCGCAGTCGGGCTTAAATCTGGCTGAATTTGTGTAGTCTGAGCCGGCCTTTAAACAAACTGGAGCAATGTCAGCATAATATGTAAGGTAAAAAAGGTGACTGCATTAAGTCAGTCTTTAGTAGAGTCACCTTTGGCTGCAATCACAGCGCTGAGTCTGTGTGGATCGGTCTCAGTCAAGCTCAAACATCTGCAATTTTACTCCATTCTTCTTTGCAAAACTGCTCGAGCTCTGTCGGGTTGAACAGGGATCAGGCATGAACAGGCGTGGATTGAGGTCTGGGCTTGACTCGACAGCTCCAGAACATTCCCTTTGTTGTCTATAAACTCAAGCTGCGTTTCCATTACCCTTAGAAATGCGCAAAATCTAAATAGTGCAATAAAAAACTGGTTATGGAAACACTTGAATTTTGAAAAACCTGTCAAATATCACAAAAAAGTTTTTACGCTCTCATGAGGAGGTTTTTCAGACGTTTCGATATAGAAATATATCGCAAAAGTGTAATGGAAACACTTTTTCTGCATTTACAAGTCACAGGACGTGATGTATGGTGTCACATGACCAGTCACTCAGAGACAACATGGTCTGGTACGTGTGGACAGAAGAGGAGTCAAGACTTTTCTTATTAGCATACTTATACCCTTATACGTGGCTTTTGCCATACATACGGACCTTGCCTCGCATTCAAAGTGCAATTGTACTTAATTGAAATTTAAGATATATCGCTTTTATTTTGTGACAAACTGTCATGGAAACACAGCTAGTGTCTGTGTAGCTTTCTCAGTCTTGCTGGAAAATAAATCTGCCTCCAAGCCGTAGTTCTCTTGCAGACCTCAAGGACTTACCAATATTTTGCAGCATTCATTTTACTCTCTCCATTTACAAGCCTTCCAGGGCCAGCTGCTGAGAAGTATCCCCACAGCATGATGCTGCCACTAGAATGCTTCACAGTGGGGATGGTGTGTTTAGCGTCTTGTCAGATGGCCAAAAAGCTCCATTTTGGTCTCATCAGACCAAAGAACTTTCTTCCACTCAACCATGGAGTCTCCCACATGCCTTTTGGTGAACCCTAGTCCAGATTGAATCTGAGTTTCTTCAACAGTGGCTTTCTCTTTGCCACTCTCCCATGAAGCTTTGACTGGTGAGGCTTTGAACTCCTTCAGAGTAGTCATAGGTATCTTGGTGGCCTCTCTCACTACTAAAAGAAAAGGTTAAAAGTGGAAAAAAGGATTAACAGAGCAAAAAATAGATAGGAATTTGCAAAAATGGCATACAACGTGGTAAAAAGTGGTGAACATTGATTTATTGTGATATAGGTGGGAGAAAGTGATGAAAATGGGCTAAATTGTGGCAAAAAATTGATAAATAAAGAGGTAAATTGGGTAAAAGTGCCCAAAAGAGATGAGAAGTGGCAAACATTAGCTGCACAAATGGGCTGAAAAGAGGTTAAAAGGTTAAAAAGTGGCACAAATGTTTGCTCAAAAGTTTACTCCAATTTGTGACCAAACTCCAAACTGTAAGCTGTACTGACCATGGAGTCTCCCACATGCCACCAACAACCCTTAGCCTCCCAATAGCTCTCAGTTAGCCACTCTGCAGCTCCATCGCTAAACCTATGGGTTTCACTCCTAGTGACTCATGCAGCCTTTAGCCTGAAGCCTCCAGCAGAGATGAGGAGCGGGACACCGCTGGAGGCCATTCATCGTGCAGCTCCTGCAGGCGCCACTAAAGCTTTTATTCAACTGTTTCCTTTTTTCCTTTTTTCTTTTGCGGTATAGTGCTTCCTGTAAACAGACTTTGATGTGTAGCAGAAGCCCACATCATCTTCAGCAAACTGGACCTATTGCAGCAGAGAAAGAAAGACCCACACAGAAAAAAACTCCACTGAAGCTGTTTTTTTATAAAATAAACCTGAGGAGAAAGGGGCCTTGCTTTTGCTGATGCATGTTTGTTGTAAGTACAGTTATGAGACCTGGGCCTAATGAGCTCCGAGGTCTCAGGAGTTTATAACCAGCGATGAGGGGAGAGAGTAATATTTTTAGATTAAATGTTCTTGGAGCTGTTCTAGCACCATTTTCCTTTATTGTTTTCCTCTGTGTATACATTCAGGATGATAAGCCCCTTTTTGTAGACTCACTCCAGCTCTGATTATATTTTCCTGGTGACTTTTTTAACTCTGTCAGAGAGCAGTGGTGTCACCAGTCACTTGTTAATCATGATCCCTGGCTACCATTACATCATGAAGCTAAAAGAACACTCTGAGGTTTGCGTAAAGCTGCAGAAAAGAGGTTGAACACAGCCAATCAAAGATTTATATCATCTGAAATGTCTCGCTTTAGTTGTCGTTATCAATGAAAAGATGTTGTACATCTCTGAAATGATGTACAACATCTTTTATGAAAATTAAAAATCCTCCACCAGATCTACTGCCAGGCTCATGTTTTAATTAAGAGGACGGCATCTGCCAGTTCTGAACCAAATAAAATTTCACCCAGAAAAAGAAACTGGGAACAGTTTTCAGTTCCACTGATCCGGTGTTGAAAAATGAAGCCAGTGTGGAAGCATATGAAGTGCTTCCACACTTGTTAACCCTGAGGTTGGCTGCCTTGAAAGTCTCGTACACGGCCGTGTCAACAGAGGAAACCAACATCTTCACGACCTTGAACAAACAGAGTTTGGTCTGAAAGCTCGTCCTTACTCCTATTTTACTTTAGACCAAAGATTTGCAGACAAACTGAAACTTTCAGCAGCTTAGGACGGGCTGCTCTGCAAACATCTAAGAGCCGTCACTCACGCCGCTGCTACTTGAGGGGAAATGCCTTGTTTAATAGAAAAGACTGACTTAAAGTCACTCAATAAAAAGAGATTTACCCTTTAAGTTCCTGCACAAGCTGTAATTCTTTTGCAGAGTGACTAAGATTATCCTCCAGGATTTTTCTATATTTTGCTGCATTCATTTCACTCTCTACTTTTACAGTCCTTCCAGGGCCGGCTGCTGAGAAGCATCCCCACAGCATGATGCTGCCACTAAAATGCTTCACAGTGGGGATGGTGTGTTTGTGGTGATGAATACTTTTTTTTTTGCAGTGTAGGTCTTTCAGTCCAGTCTAAACCTCCTCAAATTTCTGGTGCATGTGACCAAAATATGAAGGCAGAGATATTGTTTATGTCCTTTTGAGATCATGATTTTAATCTAAATTTTAATCCCATAATTTTACCTTTTAGACTCATAATTTAAAATTTGAACTGGTATTTTGACCCTTTTGAACCAGGGGTGTCAAACTCAATCACAGCCGGATTCTGGATTTAGGTCTAACCTGAGAACCTAACAGGGTCAACATTTAACCATAAACTGTCAACCTCATTTTCATCAGTAATAATAATAATAATAATAATAATAATAATATATACTGTACATATATATATGTATATAAGAAACAGCACTGATGATAAATCAATTGGAAATTCAAAAAAGTAAAAATGATGAGTTTAAAGGCTCCAATCTGAGATAGAAAATCCAACTTATTAGTTCCAAAAATCAAAACAGAATATCAAAAATATAAAAAATAATGTTTTTAAAGAGATATGAGGAGGAAATATGAGATCAAATTTGAAATCATGAGTTTAAAAGTCAAAATATGACTTTAAATTTAAAATTGAGAGTCTGATTGGTCCAAATATGACGTTTAAAGTAAAAAAGAAAAAATAAAAGTAAATAAATATAAGAAAAAAATGAAATCATGAGTTTAAAAGTCAAAGTATGGGATTAAAACGCCAAAGTAAGGAGTTGAAAAGGTCAAAATATGACTTAAGATGTATAATTGTGAATCTTAAAGATACAAATGTGAAATATAAAGTCTAAATTTTGAGTTGAAAAGGTCAAAGTTGGAAATGAAAAGTCAAAATCATAAGTTTGAGTCATAATCTTGAGATGCATAAAAGGAATAAAAACACAAATTAATTTATTTCCCCATATTCTTGACTTTTTATGAAATCTTTCTTACTCTTTACTTTTTCAGATTCTTATGGCTTAATAAGGGCATTTTAAATAATCATGCTGAAGTTCACATTTTTATACTGGAGGAAATCAGACCTCATACTGGTGGCCAGTTATAATATAGATATGGGATGACCTTGCAGGCCGCACCCCTGCTTTAAATTCGTGATTTTTAATTTTATCTCTTTTTTTCACCTTTTAACCCCTACATTTGAATTTTAATCCCATATTTTAAAATTTTATACTCATAATTTAAAATTTTATCTCGTGTTTTGACTTTTCGAAATAATGATTTTAAATTTGATCTCATATTCTCACTTTTTTAACTCCTACTTTTGAATTTTAATCCCATATTTTTAACCTCTAAAACTTCATTTTTTGACCCTTTGAACTCATGATTTTTAATTTTATCTCTTTTTTTCATCTTTTTAAAGCCTACATTTGAATTTTAATCACATATTTTAACCTTTAAAACTTCTGACTTCAAATTTAATCATAAATTTTAACATTTAAAACTTGTGATTTCAAATTTAATCTCATATTTTGACCTTATAGATTCATACTTTTAATTTCCAAATCATATTTTTTCCTTTTAAATGCATGATTTCAAATTCTAACTCGTATTTTGACCTTGTAAATACCTACATTTGACTTTTAATCTCATATTTCGACTGTTTTGTCCTCATGATTTCAAATTTTATCTCATATATTTGCCTTTTAAAAACATTATTTAACTTATTTTGTGGTTTGACCTGTTGACCTAATATATTTGAGTTTTTATCTCCGATTTTTGCCTTTGAAATGATAATGTTTGACTGTTTTTTAATCTCAGATTGACACCCCTGGTTTTGATTCCCTTCAGGACATGAAATAATGTTTTTGGGACGGTGCTGACAAAAGTTAGACCGGTAAATTATCCTTTAAAAGTTTTCTTGCTGACTGAGAACAGTTTAAATCAGCTGTGTGTAAGGAAGCATGTCTGCCGTATGTGCAGGGTGAGGACTAAAATGCGTGTTTATAAATTAGCCTTCATTTAGACGGCTGGAGACATTTGCAGCCATGCATGCAGACAGAAAACTTACATAAATCAGCCTTGCATTCCTCTGTGGTCAGTTTAGCATTGAAAATCTTTAATTTCACACTTTTAAATATTTATCATCTCCTCTGTGTGTACAGTTGACTCAGGCTGTTTGATAATCACATGGAGTGGATAATCAGCCGACTCTATGAATGGGATTTTTACAACAGATTGCAGAATCAATATTCACCGCAGTCTGGAGCAGTTTTCTCTTCTCTTCCTATTCTGCAAAACGGATGGATTAAATATGAGAAAGAACAGGAGGCTCACACCACAGTGAGGGTGTTTGTCTGCAGGGATTGCTCATCCTGTGCTGTATAGGATTTAATTCCCGGAGCAGATGTATGTACCTGTGAAAGAGGGGAGAACATTAGCATGAGGAGCAGGTGGAGGATGAAGATATACGATGTTTAAGCCCAGTGTTTGGCCCACTGCTGCTCCACTTTTACAGCCTCCTGACTGGTTTATCAGCTCACATCATTGTAGTGTTCAGAAATACCTACAGTGTATGCATGCATGTGTGTATCAGCACGTCCATGACGAGAGAAAAGGCTTTTCAATTGCCTTATGCCCCAGCAGGCTGCCCTGGCTCAGCTGGGGGGGAGGCTGGAGACATTACTCAGCTATTAAACTGTTATTCGCAGGTGTCACCCTCAGCAGGGGCCGTGTTGATAGAGGCAGAGACGCCCTCGAGGTCCGCAGCTACTCACACACAGACGCATCCCTCAGGCAGGCCGGTTTGAGGACTTCTGGCTGCGGCTTCCCGACTTGATGGGGCGTAACAGGGGCTAGAACGGGGAGCAGACGGGTGAGCCAGATCGGGCTGGGAGGGGGGCAGCGGGACACCAAAGGACAGCGGGACATGGCCAGTAGGGAGGCCACCTGCCACTCCATTTCACCCATGATGAATCGGCCAGTTTTCTCTTCGCCCTGTTTCTGGTTGGAGAGACTTTCTGACAGCTGCCATGAGGGCAAACTGACACTTTTATACACATACAGTATTCATTCACATGCATACACTGGCTGTTGGTGCTGTTGGAGAAGAAAGCAGGGGCAGGGAGCTAGATAGAGGAGAGGAAAGCATGGACAGAGAGCAAGATGAGGACGATGAGGGAGGAGAAAGCAGGGACAGAGAGCAAGATGAAGAAAGATGGAGGAAGTGAAAGCAGGGACAGAGAGCAAGATGGAAGAGAAAGCAGGGACAGAGAGCAGGATAGAGGAAGAGAAAGCAGGGACAGAGAGCAAGATGGAAGAGAAAGCAGGGACAGAGAGCAGGATAGAGGAAGTGAAAGCAGGGACAGAGAGCAAGATAGAGGAAAGAAAAGCGGGGACAGAGAGCAAGATAGAGGAAAGAAAAGCGGGGACAGAGAGCAAGATGAAGAAAGATGGAGGAAGTGAAAGCAGGCACAGAGAGCAAGATGGAAGAGAAAGCAGGGACAGAGAGCAAGATGGAGGAGAAAGCAGGGACAGAGAGCAAGATAGAGGAAAGAAAAGCGGGGACAGAGAGCAAGATGGAGGAGAAAGCAGGGACACAGAGCAAGATAGAGGAAAGAAAAGCGGGGACAGAGAGCAAGATGGAACAGAAAGCAGGGACAGAGAGCAAGATGGAGGAGAAAGCAGGGACACAGAGCAAGATGGAGGAAAGAAAAGCAGGGACAGAGAGCAAGATGAAGCAGAAGAAAGCATGGATAGAGGGCAAGATGAAGAAAATGGAGGAGAAGAAATCATGGACAGAGAGCAAAATGAAGATGTTGGCGGAGGGTAAAGCAGGGACAGAGAGCAAGATGAGGATGGTTGAAGAGAAGAAATCAGGGACAGAAAGCAAGATAATTAACCTAAGCCTAACATCCAATAGGGGCAAATCTGCACAGGCCCATTTTAGATGAAACACCACTGCAGGTATGAGTCACGCCTCTAAGTCTCTAAGCATGACTGCTAATATGACTCATTTTCTATTTGCGTGTAGGAAAAGTTCCGTAAAGCTTTCCAATAATCATTAGTTCCCTTGCTTGTAATATCAAAGAGTTATTTGTCCTCTTTCATAATGACATTAATAGTTTCTGGTGCTTACGCCAACAACACCGGTGGGCGAGACACAACCGAGCTGATAAGTGAGTCATTTGTTTTTGCAGTCCATTTATGCTCCAGCTGTGTTAGCTGATGTTTTATAAAGCAGCTCCATTCATTACCTGCTTCATTAGTTCTGTCCCTCCAGGTATGGCACCTTTCTGTGTTTCTCTTTTTATTCTGTCACCACATTTTCGAGCACTTTGACCGAAGAATGCCAGACAGGCAGTTTTCCCCTGCATTCTCCCTCAGGAGCTTTAGCTCAGAATAGGAAAATATCATCTATAGGGGAGAGAGAATAACTGAATTTGCTTGACTGAGCATGCTGCAAATCTTAAACCTGTTTGCATAATATAAATATAGAGTGGAAAAGCTCGGTTTTATTAGGGACTGTCGGTACAAGTTGATCCCTTTGTTCATAAAGAAGACTGCACTGCTCGGTTTTTAATTGTTCTAAAAAAATAGTCTGCTTTTAAAGGTGCAATACGTAGAATTTTCTACACCACTAGAATATAAAACCCCAGTTTCAAGCTCATTTTAGATTCAATGGCAGTGACAAGGCAACAGAAGGCTGTAAAAATAAGTGGTACAAATGAAAATCAGCTAACGAAGCATTTTGCAGCTAATTGGATTAATTGGCAGCAGGACAGTAGCATGACTGGGTATAAAAGGAGCATTTTAGAGAGGCAGAGTCTCCCAGAAGTAAAGATGGACAGAGGTTACAGCTGAATCAAGCAGAGAAGAAGACATGTGTAAACAAGATCCTGGAACATGACTACCTCCTCATGGCTGAAGCTCTGTATAATGGACTGAGGCAAAATGGAAAACTGTTCTGTGGTCAAATGACTCAAATTCAAAATCCTCCTCATTCATAGAGTCCTCATGATGGTGTGGCCTCATTAGACATGTCCAAGTCATGTAGCCTCTTGCTTGATTCTTGTTTTCGAATTTCACATTAGAATGGAGAAAAGCTGTTAAAAGTGCCCTTTCTGGTAAGCTGCTTGCAAAGCAGTCTGGGATAACTTGCAGCATTAACCAGGAAGTATCCGAGGAACCTGTTTCTGCCATCTTTTCTTACTGGTCCCGTTACCACCATCCTTTTGGCAGATTTCACTCCCTGTGCCTTTAATCTCTGTTTAATTGGCAACTCAGCAAAAGTGGCAGCCACACATGTAATTTTGTAAATTCCTTTACAACTGGAATCCTTCTTTCTCCTCTTACATTCACAGCAGCACCGGTTGTGAAATTTACACAAAAACCTGGTCACAGCGGGAAACATGCTCTCAGCAACAGCTGCTGGTAAATCCTGTTCATCACAACAAATAAACACATCATAGATATTCCAGGCATTCAAGTTCTGTTTCTAATAATGATTCAGAGATGGGTTTAGATTGCTGACATGTTGTCTGTGATTGTGTTTCCCTCCTACGGCTCTCTTAATTAGTTTTCTCTATTTCAGACTCTCACTTATTGAATGTTTTAAGAGTGCCAAAGATGGGTGGCTGCACCCAACAGCACCCTACTGAGCAGCAGAGAGGCAGGCAGATTCTGGGAGTGGAAGCCGCATTTGAATGTAAATTTAGACACTTGTTTCTGATGAAGCAGGTCCAGGAGCCCAGACAGGGGACCCATGGACAAAGTCATGGTCCATACTAAAGTGAAGCAGTGATCATGATATTTCATTTTTACCCTGGATAATTACCACTCTTATCTAAGCAACAAAACATGAGTTTTACTTGTGCTGTAGAACAAAAAAGACTTTTTCAAAACATTAACCCCCTTCATTAACATTGAATCACCTTTTTATTGGTGCTGGTATTATTGCAGATGGGCACACTGAACTTAAGAATTAGGAAAGCAGTGTCAGACTTCAAAGATAAGCCATGATGGGCACAAATGTCAGATGCCTGAAAACAAAATATAGATAACTTTCAGAAAATAATATAAGAATTGTGAAAAGGGTTAAAAGTGGCAAAAATGTGCAAAAAGTGTAAGAAAATGTTAAAAGTGGCAAGAAGGGGAAAAAGTTGTCAAAAAAAGTGGCAAATTAAAAATGTAAAAATTTGTGAAATGTTGTATAGATGGGCAACAAGCAACAAAAACATGCCAACAGGAAGCAAACAGGCAAAAAGTTGCAACAAGATGTTGGAGAAATGGGCAAAATTGTTATTATGGCAAAAGGGTCAAAAAGGTGAAAGGGGCATAAAGCAGCAAAAGTTTCACAATAGTGTCAAAAATGGGCAAAAAGTAGCAAAAACAGTATAAAAGTGGCAAAAATGGGTAAAAAGTGTCAGAGAATTTGAAAAGTGGCAAGAAGGAGAAAAAGTTGTCAAAAAAGTGGCAAATTAAAATGCAAAAATTTGTGAAACGTTGTATAAATGGACAACAAGCAGCAAAATAAAATGCCAGCAGACAGCAAACAGGCAAAAAGTTGCAACAAAGGTTGTTTGAAAATTGTGAATATGGGCAAAAGTGTCAAAAAGGTGAAAGGGGCATAAAGCAGCAAAAAGTTTCACAATAGTGTCAAAAATGGGCAAAAAGTAGCAAAAATGGGTTAAAAGTGTTTAAGGGTGTCAGAAAAATGGCAAGGAGAAAAAAAGTTGCCAAAAAAGTGGCAAATTAAATTGCAAAATTTGTGTAATTTATAAATAGGCAACAAATAGCAAAAAAGCAAAAAAAAAAAAGAAAAAAAAGCCAACAGACAGCAAACAGGCAAAAAGTTGTTAGAACATGTTGGAGAAATGGGCAAAAGCAAAGAGTATTAAAAAATGTGAATATGAGAAAAAGGGTCAAAAAGGTAAAAGGGCATGAAGCAGAAAAAAAAGTTTCAAAATAGAGTCAAAAAATGGTCAAAAACTGGCAGAAGAAAATGATAAAATAGGCCTAAAATGGCAAAAGGGTCCAAAAAGGTTAAAGTTTGCATTAAAGACAATGGCAAAAGGAAGTTGCTGAAATGGTGAAAAATGGGCAAAAATGGGCAAAAATTGGCAAAAAGATATTGCATAAATGGGAAAAAAAAAATCTAAAAGGGGCCAAAATTTTGGAAATGGGATAAAAGTGTCAAAAAAGGTAAAAAAAAAAAAAAAAAAAAAAAAAAAGCAACAAATATATTTCAAGATAGTGTTGAAAAATTGGAAAAAGTGGCAAAAAAGGGGCAAGATGATGTTGCAGAAATGGGTGACAAAGATGGACAACAATGGGCAAAAATGATCAAAAATTGCGAAAAGGGGCGATAATGGGCAAGAAAATGGGTGAAAAGAGAAACAGTGGACAAAATGTGGCTGACAGGCGAAGAGTTTGCAAAATGATGTTGCAGAAATGGGCAAAAACGGCACAAAGGGGGCAAAAATGGGCACACGGTGTGAAAAAAAGAAATTATGCAAACAAAGTGTGCAAAAGCTGCAAAAGAAGTGACAAAAATGGATGGAAAAAGCCTACCTATTGTCAATAATTGGAACATTAGAACCAGGTAATAGCTTGGCACACTAATCAAAGTACGGTAACTGTTAGCGAGGATGCTAGCACCTATGCTACTGATCCAACACACGCTAATATATCAGTAAAACTGGGGAGGGACCATTCTCTGGGTTTTTCAGGGCCTGTTCATGATAAACACAATGCAAAGGTCTGGGTCTGAATTAAAATTCTTTCTCACAATTTTGATGCATCAAAAATCTCTATTTTAACTCTATGTAGTGATCAGAAATCCCCCTCAGATAAAGTGTCATCATTATCATGATGAAAATAGGATCTTGTAGATTCAGGAGCTAAAGCAGATGTTGTTGTAAACAGACAGAACAGGCAGGCTCAGAGACAGTGGTGATGTGCATCCTTTAGTACTTGTCTCTTACACTTCACAGTCTCGAACAAGCTAGCCCCACATGGCATATTTATCTCAGACAACGATCTCCTTGGACACCCTTGAACTATTCTAACCCCGTTTCTCAGGAGCTTCATATGAACTCAGACGAAACCCAAACACATGATGCACCTCAAACTGTCATGTGTATACTGTTCGCTCTCTCTGCTCTTACTCATTCAGCCGCTAACTCAGGATCAGAGCTGGAAGCTGCAGTTGATTGAAACGCTCCGATGCTATAAGCCACCGCTCCTCTTCCTCCCACCTCCACTCCCACTTGCCTTGGCACAACTCCCACACATTACTCCTGCAGCTCTGTCGTGTCTTTCCTTCCTCGCAGTCAGAGTGAAGCGCTCCCTCCGTATTAAGAAGAACGCGGGTAGGTTTAGGCGTTTTGCGGGAAGTGAAATATTGTTGTTTATCTCCTGGTCTAATGAGACACCAGGAGGGGATGGGATGGCTGCTTATCTGTGGCGTTGGAAACAGCAATCAGAACGAAGATGCTGCACATGTACTCTGCAAATTCACATCTTTGCACAGAGCTAATCATTCACAGCTCTCAGAGTTTGATTCGCTTTGCTTTGAATGAAGCACATTTTATTTCAAGGGCTCAGCAAGATACAGTACTTAGTAATTAAGCTCCAGCATGCCTCTCTTTTGGAAACTATTGACTTTCCTACTAAGTTATATTTAAGCAAGTCAGCAGGACTTGAATATGATTCCAGAAACACTCACACCTGGTTACCCTGCTGCCAATCGAGAGCTTTCTCCACCCTCACTTTTGAGCATGATGCTTTACAATTAGCTGTGAGAGTTGTGTTGTCAGTGCTCCGCTCTTCACCTCTTCATGCTTTACATACTAAGCAGCAGAGAGCCTGTGGGCTCAGGCAGAGACTGAGAATGTGAGAGGAAGATACGTAGACAATATATGCTTACTATAGCATGATGCTGGGGGATGCTTTGATCCTTCCCAAGGGGGGATATGGGTCTGTAAAGATAGGGATTTTCACCCAACTAACCCAAAAACATGCCATGTTGTGTGGTGTACTAAACAGAGGCGTAGCTGGAAATTCTGGGCCCCTAACAAAATAATTACACAGGGCCCCCCTCAGCTGGCCAGCCAAGCCAAAATGTTTTAGGAATAACATTATGCATTTTAAAGGCATTCATCTTCATTGCTCTCACTTTCTTAACCTGCATCCCATGCCTCTTCAAAACCTTCAGAAAAACCTAATTTCCCTGCTCAGCTGTCTTCAAACATCCTCATAATGCTCTCTATACATGCTTTCTCCTCCTAAATCATCTTCATTTTGCTCTCTGTCCCTGTTTTCTCCTCCTAAATCATCTTCATCTTGCACTCTTTCCCTGCTTTCTTCAACTAAATCATCTTCGTCTTGCTTTCTTTTCCTGCTTTCTTCTCCCAAATCATCTTCATCTTGCTTTCTTTTCCTGCTTTCTTCAACTAAATCATCTTCGTCTTGCTTTCTTTTCCTGCTTTCTTCTCCTAAATCATCTTCGTCTTGCTTTCTTTTCCTGCTTTCTTCAACTAAATCATCTTCGTCTTGCTTTCTTTTCCTGCTTTCTTCTCCTAAATCATCTTCATCTTGCTTTCTTTCCCTGCTTTCTTCTCCTAAAACATCCTCATCTTGCTCTGTCCCTGCTCTCTCCTTTTAAATTATCTTCATCTTGCTTTTGATCCCTGCTTTCTTTACCTAAATCTTCATCATCCTGTTCTCTGTCCATGGTTTAGTCTCCATCTTCCAGCTCTTCTTTCTTACTGATGGTGAACTATCCCAATTTTTACTGTTTGACTCTGTTTGATACCAAGTTTAGTCTGTTCAGCAGTTCATTTCCTTGCGTTTTATTTAGTAATTATACTAAGTACTAAGAAAAATAGAAGAAAATTAAAAGTTTTTTTTCCATTCAAGGCTTCTCAAGGGCCCCCCTCCCGCTGTGAGCCAGGGTAATCAATACCCCCCCCCCCCCCCCGTGCTACACCCATACCTCAAAACAGTCCCTGCTTTTATTACATGAACAAAGTTCAAGACTTAACCTTTAGCAATAACTTGCATCCTGGCTGCTGACCTTTGAACACCCTCAAAGAGGGCAGCTATTTATAAAATGGCCCTGTGGGGGAATGTACAGTATCATTTCTTATTACATAACAAACTCGCAGTGACATTTTTCCCATTTCATTTTTCTCTGAAGTTGAATTTGAGTGGCGGGAAGGTTTTTGGAAAAACACAAGCAAAGACGTAGGCTGTCATATTAAAGCAGCCAGCAGCAAATTGCACATCCAGGCTAATAAAAGCGACAGGGAAATTGCTGCCAGCAGATTTCCTCCAAATCTCCCCAGTAATTCCCCATGAGCTCTGGCATTACTGCCTCACTACCCAGCCTCAGATTAACCCCCGCCCCCGGCCTCACTGCGATGCTGCTCTGGGTAAGTTTAGCCTCTTGATTTCAATGCTTTTATATCGTCCTTTTGAAGTCTCCAAAGGTGCTTTGACATTCAGCTACAAAGGAGACACAATCAGTTCAACTACATTTAACAGCAGCTTGCTTGTAATCCACTGGCATCCATTTTTAACATCACTTTTGTGTCGTCCTTTTGTGAATTTGGTGCCAGCCATTTAAGAAGTAACTTGGCAAACTGGGTTTAACTCTCTAACATGGATGTGGGGTTGTAAAGTTAGTAGTTTTCTCAAACTTTCATATGACATGAGTAAAAAAATCCAAGATGTTGATAGATTTTGGCAAGACCAAATCTTCTCCCAAGCCATAGTTCTCTTGCAGACTAAATAAGATCGCCAACCAGGATTTTCCTAAATTTTTCTGCATTCATTTTACCCTCTACCTTTACAAGACTTCCAGGGCTGGCTGCTGAGAAGCATCCCCACAGCATGATGCTGCCACCACTGTCCTTCACAGAAGGGATGATATCTAAAGAGACTAAATAAGATTGTCCTCCAGGATTTTCCTGTATTTGGCGCATTCATTCCGTCCTCTACCTTTACAAGCCTTCCACAGTTGCCGAGAAGCATCCCCACAGCATGATGCTGCCACCGCCTTGCTTCACAGTGGGGATGTTGTGTTTGTAGTGATGCATCAAAAAAAGTGTCTTGTCCAATGGCTGAAAAGCTCCATTTTGGTCTCATCAGACCACAGAACTTTCTGTCACTTGACCATGGAGTTTCTCACATGCCTTAAATCTTGTCAAAATCTTGTCAAGATTTAGAGTTTTGGGGTCCCTGGTCTCTGACACCTTTATTTTGGGGGTCGTGAGCTGAAAAGGTTGAGAACTGCTGCTTTAAATAAACAAGAAACTCAGTGTTTAAGTGAAAAAAATCGCTCATTTGTGTTGTATTAAAGCTGAAAATCTTTTGTTTTTATCTGCTTGTCTGACATTTACAAGCACGGATGATGGAACAAACATCTAGTCCACAAATGAAATAATGATGAATATCAGCCCTTTTATGATGTGACTCATAAAACCATGACTCAGGATCTCTTAGGATTCCCCTAGAACAGTGTTTAGAACAGCTGTACCCTCTTTTCTTTGACTTCACCTCATCTCCGTCTCCACTCCACTCCTGTAACCTTCAGGTCAATCGGCCCGCTGCGTTTCACCTCTGAAAGCGTTTGACCTCGACCCGGTGTCCTGGCTCCGTGCTGAGCTGGTCTGTATTCAGAACAACATCCCGCCTCTGCGTTTTCAAACAAGCTCCTTGTATCCCAGCTTGGTGTGAGTAAAAATCCACTCCAGGACTCTGCCTCCAACTCTGAACATGAGTGTAAGTGCAGAGATTCTGTATTAGACCGGTTTAGGGAGCCTAAGCTGTGTTTTATGGATTCTCTCTCAGCCTGCCCCTCTCTTCCATCTCTATCGATCCGCTGCTTTAACTTCGTCTCTCCCAATCTCTCCTTTTTGCTCCATCCCTCCTTCTTTACCCTCCTCTTTAAGAGGCAGACGGCAAAGTATTACTTAGCAGCCAGTCTGGCTCTGGGGAAGGCAACAGGTCGGTTGGCCCAGCACTAAAACATTCAGGAAGGGTTGTAAGGATTGCCATAAAAATTGGTACAGACGTTTGTGGTGTCTGGAGGATTAAGGCAACTGCCTTTACTGATCCCCTCAGTTTTTAATCTAGTGGCAGCAGCAGGTCAATATTTTCTATAATCCAGTGAAATACCACAGCAACTTTAGGATGTACCTTATATGAGAACATAAAGCTATGGTTGTCATAGGATCAGTCATCAATTATTCAGTTTAAGTTCAATTAACAACAAATTAACGTATGCATACATATAGATTTAACACTGTTACTCATAACATTGTTGATGATGGATTTAACTTAAGTCTGGGGGATCTTCAGTGCCTTGGACATTCTTTTTCATCCATCCCCTAATGTTTCCTTTCCAACCACCTTTCTCTAAGTGGCTTGGAGTGTTCTTTTGTCTCCATGGTGTAATGGTAGCCATGATGACTGATTGACCATTGACTAGACCTTCCATACACTACTTGCCTGGACCTCTGTTGAATAAGTAAGTCACTTTAAAGGAGTTTTTTTATTTAATTGCCCTTATTTTGTAAAAATTGGACCTCTGGTACTCGTTCATTGTTTCTTAACTTCTGCTGCTTGAGCGAAATAGTTAAAATATTATTTTAAACATCCGCATCAGTTTTCTCATGGGTTTATCTCTACAACAATGAACATTTGGACTTAAGCTTTCATGATTGAATTTATGCATATAGCATTAATTGCACTCAAATGTCTCAAGCCAGCCAGTAGGGGGAGCTTTAAATATTTTGAGCTGCCATATCATCCATCTTTTTTATCCCTGATCCTCAACATGTGGTTCTTAAGTCACATGTGGCTCTTTTATGTCTTCATTTGAAATATTACTCCCCCAGAAAACCTTTAAAAAGGAAAGTTTGACCTCAGAAATGATAAATTGCAAGTCACATTAATCAGTTTGGCAGAATAGGCTTAAATTGTTAACCTGTATTTTTTGTCTGTATATTTCCATTGCTCTTATTTGCAATTTTTCCCCAATTTATGCTATTTTTTGCCACTTTTCACCCATTTAAGCTACCTTTTGCCATTAAATGCCACTTTTATGATGCTTTTTGGCCATTTCTGCCACCTTTAACTTATTTTCCATGCCATTTAACCAATTTTTGACACTTTTCACCTATTTTGTCACCATTTTATTCCTATTTTGCCCTTTTCATCAACTTTTGCCTTTTTTTTGGATAATTTTTGCCACCTTTAAATTGTTTTTCTTGCCACTTTAACCCATTTTGCCACTTAACACATTTTTACCATTTGATTCCACTTTTTTCATGCTTTTTTAACTTTTTCTTCCACCTTTAACTTATTTTCATTGACATTTAACCCATTTTTGCCACTTTTCAACCATTTTTTTTTACCATTTTATTCCTATTTTTCCCATTTTCATCAATATTTGCCTAATTTTTGACCACTTTTGCCACCTTTAACCTAATGTCATTGCCAATTTAACCCTTTTGCCACTTTTCACCAAGTTCTTTTCTATTTCATGCCTATTTTGCCCCTTTTCAACCATTTTATTTCACTTTTTTGATGCTTTTGACCAGTTTTGCAACCTTAGACTTACTTTCATTGCTATCTTTACCCATTTGTGCCACTTTTCACCCATTTTTTAATCATTTTATTCCTATTTTGCCCCTTTTCATCCATTTTTGCCACCTTTTTTTTAGTAATTTTTGCCACCTTTAAGTTATTTTTCTTGGCACTTTATCCCATTTCTTTCTACTTTTCAAACATTTTTTACCATTTGATTCTACTGTTTTGATGCTGTTTGACCATTTTGCCACCTTTAACTTATTTTCATTGCCATTTTAACCCAATTATTTACCATTGTATTCCTATTTTTCCCATTTTCATCAATTTTTGCCTAATTTATGATGATTTTTGCCACTTTTCACCCATATTTTACCATTTGATTCCATTTTTTGATGCTTTTGACCAATTTAGCCACCTTGAACATATTTTCATTGCCACTTTAACCCTTTGTGCCACTTTTCACCCCTTTTTTACCATTTTATTCCTGTTTTGCCCCTTTTCACAATTTTTTTTGCCACTTTTTGATGGTGACTCTTGTAAAAGTGTTTTTTAACATTTTGGCTCTTTGGTTGAGCAGGCTTGAGTAACACTGTCTTTTATAGTCTGTTGTTGTGGCTAAGTCCACTTCTACAATCTAAGAGCATGACAAAGTTAGCAATTAGCTTAAAACCAAGCTGTGGCGGAGCACAGCCTTAAATGGCCTTTAGCACCGCTGCTCGCTCTCAGGCCTGTTTTATCTCCTCCACTCACTCCCTCTAACTTTACTTCCCTGTCTTTCAAAGTTTTGATTTATATCATCCCTGAGTCAATTTGTCTAAGTGATATAAGCGAGGTGTGCCAGTGGCGCTACAGCAGCCGAGTTTTAAAGTCTATCTCCCTGCAGCCAGAGCGAGCACAGGGACCTGGTTCTCCTGCAGGGGCTCCGTCTAGTAATGCAGTGTGCTATTAAATGTGAAATAACTTGGAAAAAGACGTTTTTTAAGTAAAAGAAGTGCTGAAATGAAATCAAATTGACCTGCAAAAAACCTCGATATAGGAGTAGAGTAATGTAACATTTTCTAATGAAAAGCTGAGCTAAAAAATATTGGATTTTTTGATAGATCTTCTACTTACTCATCCTATAATTTTATCACGTCTTATTTAATACTCTAGTTCCCATATGTATCAGCACATTGAAGACCACAATGAAAGTAAATGCCAGAGTGGTGCCCAGAAATGGCACGATATACAAATAAATGGAGCATGCACTGCCAAGTTTTCCTTAAACCTTTTAAAGCTGCCAATTTACAGTTAGATCATCCACTCCTTAATGTGTAATTCTTCCATAATGATAAAGTTTTCATTGAAGGTTAGACTTACTGTGATTGAGAGGCTTCCCAGCACAGAGATCCTGATTTAGACGCTATTGGTGCATGTTTTTTTAGCTTACTAGAAAGGACATAGAAGCAGCTCTTCATCCCTATAATGACCATACATTAAGGTGCATTTGATAGCTATCCTGTAGACCAGCCAGGGCTTTCAGGCCATCAGGACACTCCATGGATTAGTAGAGTTGTTTTCCTGCAGAGAGAGAAGGAGGGGCAACGTTCACGATTGACTGATTGACAGGCGGCAGGACAGAAAGAGAGTAGGTAGTGTAATTTGATCGGAGCATGCTGGGAACTCATCAGTATTCTGCTCATGAACGCCCCCACCCTTCTGTGCTCACAACACACAGACGCACAAGTTGCACAAGGATGGAAGTCAGGATAGACAAATAACAGACTAATGCAATCATGTAAACACTCCATCACTCCCGTTCTGTCACAGATGCTGCTTTTCTGCTCCATATACAGACTTTGAATTCATATCTATGCACGCTGATGCAGGCAATTCTGAGATTTTTGAGTGTGCATGCTTGTCAGAGCTGAATATTGGAGTTTTTAATCACTGTGCAGACCTTTTTTATTGTTAAGAACACCAAATATCTCCTGAGCAAAGAGAGGCTGAGTCAAGCAGAGCTGAGAGAGGAGCAGGGCAGTAGACAGTCAGGTAGTTGCTTTATATTTGCTCAGGTCAGGTATGGGAGCATATGCCGGTCAGCCTTGCTCCTGAATTGCTCTGGCCTCCCGATGGTTATCGTCCAGGCCCGTCCAGGGGTTAGCGCTCTTGCCTCACAGCACGAAGGTTCCTGGCTTGTTATTTCTGTGCAGAGCTTGCATGTTCCCTCTGGCTTCTTCCTACCATCAAAGACGTGCTCATTGGGGTAATTGGGGACTCTAAAATGGCCTTAAGTGTGAGTTTGAGCATTTCTGGTTGTTTGCCTCAAAATGTCAGCCCTGTGATAAGCAACCAGTCCAGGGTTTACCCTGCTTCTCACCTGTTGACCGCTCAGATAGGCTCCAGTCCCTGCAACCCCGACGGGATAAGTGCTGGATATAAAAAAGTGACAAAAGTAAAAAGTCATGGGATTTCCACTAATAATATTCTAGGGCAGGGGTCGACAAGAACATTCACTCAAGGGCCATTTTTAGTCCCTGACAGAAACTCTGGGGGCCGGATTTTCAAATACACCAAAATTAAATAAATATTTTGGGTTTGACTGAAATAGTATTGTAGTAGTATTTGTATTTTCTGTCAAAATGCAGGATATTTTTAGGCATTACCAGTGAGATCTGTCCCTATTATCTATAATGCAGCAGGCCACAAGGAGCCTGACAATAGAACTGGCTGTGCCCCTAAAAATCCCAGAGAATGGGCCTTCAACAACTGTGATTTAGTTCTAGTATTAGCTCATTTTTGACACTTTTGACCCCTTTTTGTCTCTTTAACTACATTTTTGCAAGATTTTAAACCTTTTTGAAACCAATTTTCTTGTATTTTTTAATCCCTTTTGTGCCAATTTTATCAATTTTTGCCTCTTTTCTTTTATTTTTGCCCATTTTGAACCCCTTTTTTGGTACATATTTTCAACTATTTTTGTAACTTTAAAACCCATTTTTGCCATTTTAACACATTTTTGCACTTTTTTCCCTCTTTAACACATTTGTTGCCGTTCTTTAACCCATTTAAACCACTTTTCCTGCATGTTTTATCCCCTTTGTGCCACTCTTTTATCAATTTTGTCACTTTTCTTCTGTTTTTGCCCATTTTGAACCCCTTTTCATTACATATTTTCTTCAATTTTTGTACCTTTAAAACCCATTTTTGCCACTTTTAACACATTTTTACTCTTTTTGTCCTTTCTAACACATTGGTTGCCATTCTTTAACCCATTTAAACCACATTTCCTGCATGTTTTATCCCCTTGTGCCACTCCTTTATCCATTTTGCCACTTTTCGTCTATTTTTTACCACTTTTTAACCCTTTTCATTTCTTTTTTTTGCACTACTTTTTGTCATTTGTAACCAAGTTGTTATACTCTTTGCCCTTTTTCCACTTTTACCGATTTTTGCAACAATTTAACCTCTTTTCACCACTTTTTCTGCCAATTTGTGTCCCTTTTTGCCACTCCGAAACCCATTTCGCTACCTATTCACCATTTTATCTGGCCATTTTTGCGACACTTCTGCCAACCTTAACCCTTTTCTAAATATCTACTAATTATGACAGTAAATTTCGGCAAAAACAGATCAAATATTAAGTCATCCTAGAATTATTTCAATATTAATTGTTTGTGGGATGGATTTAACAGCTGTAGACATTTAAAGCCAAGGGATACTCTTAAAACTACAACTTCTTCTTTTCCTCCTTTTCTGAATCTAATAGTCTTCTGCGGGCCGGACAGGAAGCTTTGGGGGGCCTGATATGGCCCCCAGGCCGCCAGTTGATGATCAGCGTTCGAGGGTTTAGATTTTGAATTTCAAAGTATTTCAATGAGTGCCCATTGCATGCCTTAACATGGCAGCAAAGTTGGTCTAAAAGTTTGATTACTAGGTGTGTTTACCTCAGGATTCGTTATCTTATTATCTTAACAAGGCTGCTTGCATAACACTGTTGCATGAAGCATTTTTGTTACATTTTTATAGAAGTAGTTCCAAAAATGATGCAGGGTTAATGTCAGGGGGGGTATTACCAGTTATGTAGTCTTAAACTTTCTTAGAATTCATACAATTCCCATGATGCAACAAAGTGTACTGTTTGTCAGACCCCATCTGTCTGGGTTTTTAGCTTGCAGGCTTTCTGTTAAAAATAAGCACTTTCCTGCCCCAAGTTAGGAAACCTTCTTGGCATCATCATGACATTATTTTGTTTCTTTTTAGGCATGAAATACACCCCCCTCCTAGAGTACTGCTGGTAAAATGCATTCTCTATAAGGTTTCTGTCTGGAGATTGAATAGGCCAGTCCTCCAGCTTCCACTTTTTGCCCCTGATGAACTCCTTTCTTGTTTTGGAAGTGTTCTTTTGATCATTTTCTTGCTGCGTGAGAAAGGATCTCCCAATCAGTTTGGTTGCATCTTTCTTTAAACTGGCAGATTTCTGAGTTTATTTTATTGCTGCCATCATGTGATACATCATCAATGCAGATATATAAGCCCATCCCAGAAGAAGCCATGCAAGCCCACGCCATGAAATTACCTCCACTCTGTCACACAGATGAGCTTGTATGTTTGAGGCTCATCTCTGTAGTTTTTGGCAGTTTTGAGCCTGGCTTTCCTATTCTATTTGCTAATGAGTGATTTGCATTTTCTAGTGTAGCCTCTGTGCCTTTGTTCATGAAGTCTTCTGCAAACACTAGATGGTGATACCTTCACTCCTGTCCTCTGGAGGCTGTTTCTGATGTCACTAAGAGTAGATGGTGATACCTTCACTCGGGTCTCCTGGAGGTTTTTGTTGTTGTCACTAACAGTAGATGGTGATACCTTCACTCGGGTCTCCTGGAGGTTTTTGTTGTTGTCACTAACAGTAGATGGTGATACCTTCACTCGGGTCTCCTGGAGGTTTTTGTTGTTGTCACTAACAGTAGATGGTGATACCTTCACTCGGGTCCCCTGGAGGTTTTTGTTGTTGTCACTAACAGTAGATGGTGATACCTTCACTCCTGTCGTCCGGAGATGCAAATAACAGTTGTTTTAGGGTCTTTTTTTTACAGCTCTCACGATGTTGCTGTAGCCAACTGCTACCATTTTACTCAGTTCACGTATGTTCCTCAGTACACCAGTGGTTTCTTTATGCTTCTTCATCTTCTCTAGGTTATATAATTTCTTGATTTTCCTCCACAGACAGATCTCAGTTTTCATGTTGGTTACACCTCTATTAATCCAGTCTACACAGGCAAAATCCAGTATGCAGCAAAAACAAGGAATCATCCTCACTATTTCAATACTTTTGTTGGGGAGTGTAGCTCCTTTCCCAGCCACAGATCTAAAAAGTACATTCTCTCTGATTTATTTAGCCCTCTGAGCCTCATGAGAACTGATTTTGTCAGCTTGAAAACAATCCCTGGTTCATGATATCATTACTGATTTTATTGGAAATCAAGCTGATAGCGTATTTGAGATTTTTCGTGGATTATCGCTGAGCAGAGATCACACAGTGGATTTGGGAGTGCGGCGTAATCCTGCAGTAGAGGAGCTGGTCGTCTAACAGTGGATGAAGCCAATAAGCCCAAAAGCTCCTAATGTGCCTGTTGGTCTACAGATTATAACAGATGCTCGTTGGCCTGTTTCGGTGGGAAAATGTAGTGGCTGCAAACCGTGATAAAGAGGTTTTGGTTACAAGTGTGAAAATGGTCAGGAAAACAGTGTTTTACTGCTTTAGCGGTGAATCCTTCCTGTGCCAGACCACATATGTTGAGGTTGATTCATCAAACACCCACGTATTTGCATTTTCTGATATTTATAGCATGAAGTACACCATGAAATATGCATGTATGGGAGAAAGCATGATTGACAGATAAGCACTAGCGCTTTTAAATTAATGCACACACCCTGATTCTGCTGTCTTTAAATGTTTTCCGGCATAAGGTCATAATTTACCTTCCCTCCTCTTCTCCCTCCCTCTTTGCTCTTGATAGCATTGCTTGTAATTTATCGTATTGTTTTTAATTAAATGGATGGCAACCGGGTTTAAGTGCCCAGCGGTTCCAAGACGTGCCATTTCTTATCTGAATTCTAAATTCAGCGCACACCTACTGTAAAGTGAGACTATAAAGCTGAATAGGTCCCAAACTGCCGTGCAGCTCGGCGCAGGGATTGAACAGTTAGACAAATGTCACCTTTGGAGGAGAAGAGCGGGGATAATAAAGCGACGGCCGGGGTAGCGGCGGATACAAACTTCACAGACATGGGGACAGCACGGATTCACAGCTCCTGCAGTCTGGGTTGTGTATTCTCAGTCTGGCGTAGAGGATCAGAGAAGAAACAGGCTTGGATTACAGAGATGCCTTCTCTGATAACTTTAAATTAAACGGAGTCGCAGCAGGCTCGGCGCTGCACCGCTTCCTGCAGTTAAATCCAAACCCAAATGCTCGACATAATATCTTATGAAACAAGATTACAAGATATTAGAGAGATTTCATGATCTTAAAAGTAAAATATTACATCTAATTTCTGTGTGTTAAGTCTGATTCATGCAGCACCAGTGCTTAATAAAAGAAATATATTGTGGGAACGAGCAAATCAATTCGATTATCCCCAGTCCATGCTGAGATGTATGCCCGAACAATCAGAGGTTGAGCCATGCTCTCTGCAGGTTTATTCTGTGTGACTGGCGTTAAATGTGATTTCCCAATATATATGAGGTCACTGGAGAGTATGCATCAGAGGTTATTTCCTCTCCGTTCACAGGGCTCTTATTTCTATTCCGATGGCGATCTGACATTCAACAATCACAGCCTGCTGACCCTCTTAACCTTACAACATTAAAATCTTTTATTTTGCAAATGCACCATTCAAGCAAGTCATGTCGGCGCCTCCAGGGAGGGTTCACATCGTCCTATTCATGGCAGATATTTCCTGTCACGGTGACATTTCGTCCTCCCTAGACACCCGTGTCAATCTGCTGGTAATTTGTCAGGATGGATACATGCACTACAATGCTTTCTCGCCGTTTTATCAAATGCACATGTTTCTGGAGCAGCATATTTACCTGCATATGCTCATGCAAATAAGACAGACAGAAGCATAGGTAATACAAATCACTCCAATTATCCCGCCTATGCACCAGAGCGGCACACGCTCACTCAGGCGCACACAAAGGCCGACATCTCCCAGTGTGTTTTTTTAGTGCGAACATGACGGACAGCGAGGAAGCAGCAGGGCGCTGTGGAGACGACGCCAGCTCTCGCTAGAGTTTTAACCTTTCCTTCAGCGTCCTTTCCTGCAGAGTCTTCTCCTTCCTCGCGGCTCCCTGGTTGTCACACAATCCTTTTGTTTGTCCCTGTCCTGATTCGCCGCTCATTATAGAAACCTGTTTATGCGCCGAGCGCTCCCGAGACATGCTGCAAGGCATGAGGGATGAGGAAGAAAGGTGAGGCTGGAGACAAAGCAGAGGAGATGAAAGGGATGAGTGAGATAGAAAAGAAGAATGAACAATGAAGGAGAAACACATGAAAGGAGCAGTCACAGCAGCTACTGATGTTAACAATATACTGTAAAAGGCCTTGAAGCATTAGCGCCTCCACTTCAGAGCAGCATATTACAGTTTTAATGACTGAAAAGAGCAGTTCAGTAAACATCTAGGTGATCACAGCATCACTTCCTGTTTCCTGCTATTGCAGTGTTGCTCTCTGCTGTTTCCCATGGTGACAAAAATAGTGCTAAAAAGTTCATTTGGCTTATATTTTTAAATCTACTAATACTTTTGCCGCATAAAGAACATTTTGTAGGTCATGAGAAATTATTATTATGAAATATGTCATATCTTATCCTATCATATTATATCCAATAACGTTATATCCTATAGCAGTGGTTCTCAACTTGTTGAGCCATGGAACCCACAATCACATCCTCAAGGAAAATTGCGACCAAAATTTTAGAGATTTTTTGGATCAATCAGATGTATTTAATTTTTAAAAAGTAGAGCTTGGGCCAAAAACAATACAAACTAGAAAAGCACTCGGAGAGCACAGACCTTCACCATTAGCCCTATCTCCCAATAGTGAAGAATCCTTTAAAACAGTGGTTTTCAAGTGTGAAGCGGGCCTCCCCTCAGGGGCGCCACAGAGCCATAAACCTGAAAAAAGGTGATTTGCTTTGCTAACCTCTGCTGTGCATGGAGCAAAATGGATGGACTTATAGTTATGCTATAGAGCAGCCTCAACTCTCAACCAAAGAGCAAAACTGTTGAAAAATACCTTTGCAAAAGCCACAATCTAGGAGGTGAAAAGTGGCAAAAACAGCTTTAAGTAGCAATAAAAATAGGTTAAAGGTGGCAAAAATGGTCAAAAAGCAGCAAAAAATGGGTTAAAAGGGGTGAAAATGGGGAGAAAAATTGGAAAATGGTCAGAAAGTAGCAGAAATGGGTGAGAAGTGACAAAAAATGAGTGGAAAGTGACTTAAATGGGCAAAAAGCAGTCAAGAGTGACAAAAATGGGTAAAAAACAGAGGAAACAAGTGGTATGTCATGGCAAAAAGGTAGCTTAAATGGGCAAAAAGTGACAAAAAATTGTGATAAATAGGGCAAAACGGGAAAAAATGGCAAAAGGAACAGGCAGAAATTGGGAAAAAAAGGAAACAAGTGGTATGTAATGGCAAAAGGTAGCTTAAATGGACAAAAAGTTGCAAAAAAATGGTGAAAAAAAGGGCAAAAAATGGGATATAAGTTGCAAAAATTGGGAAAAAGTGGCAAAAATGAGCAAAAAAATTGGGGAAAAGGGGATATTTAATGATGAAAGGTAGCTTAAATGGGCAAAAAGGTGAAAAAGGGCAAAAATGGGATAAAGATGGAAAATATGAGGAAAAGTGGCAAAGAGAAGTTTTAAAATGGCCAAAAAAAAATATTACATTGTTTTGTTGCATCTTTACCTCCGCCAAGGAGGTTATGTGATCGGGTGGGTTTTCAGTTTGTTAGTTTGTTAGTTTTTTAGCAACATAACCCAAAAAAGTTATGGACAGATTTTCATGAAATTTTCAGGAAATGTAAGAAATGGCATAAGGAAGAACTGATTAGATTTTGGGACTGATCTGGATCACCGTCTGAATCCAGGAATTTTTGAAAGGATTCTGTACTATTGGGAGATAGGGCTAATGGCGGAGGTCTGTGCTGTTACCACTTTACACCAGGAGATGGCGGACATGAGTAACTTCAATCCCAGCAGCATTTTTGGTGTGTTTCTATTCAAAGTTTTTGAGTTTGATAGGGTTTGAAAGATGCAATCGCGGTTGAGGAGACGAGTTGGAGCCTGACAGAGAGAAAGACAGCGCATTGTAGCGAGAATACTCACAATGCTGGGAGGAATAGAGGAATATTCACCCTCTGCCATGACTTCCAGTCGTCCAGTGAGACCATGGGTGCTTCTGTTGGCACCCGTAGCAAAGCCAATGCTTTGTCTCACCATGTTTCCACCCCACCGGGGAGGGAGTAATTGGCGAATGCCATTCAAGGTGTCCAGTTGTCAGAGATTAGGCCTCCCAGCCTCCATTAATCCCTGATAAATGGACACCTCGTCAGGCGGTAGCCCATCAAATCATGTTGCAAGTACTGTATGAAATCATAATGTTCTTATCATATGGTATTAATTTTTTTTTGTCTTATCACAGCTACAGCACATGGAAAGGGCACGATGCAAACCAAACTGGCTCTGAACATTGGTGTCTTTGTTGGTCTATACAGTAACACAAAATCATGGTCACATGACATTCCTGTTTACATATAAACTCTCTGGCTTGAAAATAGCTTTACTTACCTTGAGACAACATGGCAGCTGCCATCATTGAGCTTCAAAGCTTCAGAAACCAAACGGTGACATGTGTACAGTTGAGCACATCCACCGTTATAGCGCTTATCAGCCTTAGATTTTAAATACATGTCTGTGGCTCCAATCCAAAAAGGATCTGAGCACTGATTGGTGGAAATGTCTACTTTTTATGCCACTGTGTTGATTAAAGTTGCAGGAATGTCTTCAGTTTTGTGGTAGTTGCACATTTGTTCCTCGATAAGCATATAAGTACATTGTGGTGTGTTTGTTGAATTTGGAGTGAGTGTTTTTGGTTAGCTGAGAAATATTTGGTCCAATATTTGTTCTGGTTTTGGCTCGTTATGTTTCATGCTCCAAAATCTGCAAACATAACTTAATCTTAAGTTTGCTTTGTTCAATTTGTTCAACAGTTGGTTGCTAATTTTTCCAGCCCACTGTTTGGCACTGGAAAGGCAGCATGGAAATGATTTATTGGAGCTTCTTATTGAACAAAAACAGCTCCAGCTGCCTCTGATTACAACTAAGAGCTTAAGGAAGCATAAATACCCCAAATAGCAATAAATGCCTGTAGTTGGCTTATACAGATTTCATTTAAAGTTTAAAATCTATAAAGTCTACAGCTTTACTACTAGAAACTGAAGCTTGAGTGAAAACCATATTTCTGCCATGAGCGGGCGACAGAATCTTTTTAAGAAGCTGACGCTTCATCTCCACATGTATTTTTTAAGGAGACATCTCAGTACACGAATCCCACCACTGGAGTCCCACAGTCACACCGTGTAAACCTGCTTCTCTACTTTCCCTGCCGTCCCCTGAGAAATGTGATGCAATGATTTCCAAACCCACTAACACCACCCTCCCTCCAATCCCTCCTCCTGCAGCTAGATTTGAGGTGATAAGTTACAGCAGCTTCTCCTCCTGATTTCTCAAACCCGTACCACTCATTCACTTCACGTCGCTGCCTCGGTTAAGTCTCTGCCCGGGCTCTCTTGTTCATTCAGCTCACACGTGCTGCACATATCCAACACTGTGTCTGCTGGAACGCTGGGAAAAGCACCTAGAGTCCCAACCACTCTGCTGTGTCCTGTTTTCATTATACAGACTCCCAGGGAGAGGGTATGGATATATCGGTGCTCCCCTGCCCTCCATCCTCCTCCCCCTCCATCTCCCTCTCTCTCTCTTTCTTGCTCGCTGAGCACAGTAAGCTGTCTTGATCTTGGTTGGTAAGTTTGCTCCACTAGACCATTTAGGGACTAGATTCTTTTCACTCGTGGCTTAGGAGAAAAGGGCCACTCTGCTGCAGCACAATGGGCTACATCCCATTTAAAGCCTTGATAAGCCCCTGAACATGCCAACATGCAGTGTAAGGGATGACTGTTGGAGTAAGAGGATGTTCACCGTCTGTCATTTGCTGTGTGGCAGTAAAGTTTGTGATGGGCAGGCTGCTTGTCAAATGTGTTTAATTTAGTGGTTAGTTAGGCCTGCATCATATGAGGGAAATGTGCAATGACACTGTCAAAATTCACAGTAAAGTTTCTCTGCTTTCTTAGAGACAAACATTGCTCTGATGTTTTAACTGGTTTGCATGGATTTGCATGTGCATGCTTAAAATCATTGCAGATCTGTCTTTTGTGTCTGTTTGTATTCCATGCACGGAAACCTTGTGCAGATTTGTCAGCGGCTTTTTGCACGCACCATAAAAACACAATTTTTTAAATTGCAATTAATACCGTAATTTCTGTAATTAATATTGGATTTTGCCACATTCATTCTACCCTCTACCTCCACAAACCCTCTAGGGCTGGATGCCAAGATGCATCCCCACAGCATGATGCTGCCATCACTGTCCTCCACAGTGGGGATGGTGTGTTAGGTGTCTTGTCCGATGGCCAAAACGCCCCATTCTGGCCTCATCAGACCTCATAAGAACTTTCTCCCACTTGACTTAGAGTCTCCCACATGCCTTTTAAAGAACTCTAGTCCAGATTGAATCTGAGTTTTCCTCAGCAGTGGCTTTGTCTTTTCCACTCTCCCATAAAGCTTTGACTGGTGAAGAGGTGTTAGATTCAGATTCTCTCCCATCAGTAGCTAGGGCTTTTAGCACCACATTATGTAATAACGCCATATTATGTAATAATGTAATGCATTTTCAATTCGTTATGTAATAGCGCTGCATTTGGAGGAGCCCATCTTAAGTCCTAGGGTTAAGGGTAGGTGTTTGGTCTAGAGCCCTGAAGGGGGGTTAGGTTTAGGCATAAGTCACTAAGCTGTTAGAGTTAGGGCGAGGTAGTTGGGTAGGGCATACCTTGGAGCCCACACTAAGTCCTATGTTAGAGTTATTACATAATGCGGCGTTATTACATAATGTGGCGCTACGGGGCTGAACGATTAGGGGAAATAATCTAATTGCGATTTTTTTTTTCCCCAAAATATTGTGATTGCGATTTAATATGCGATTACTTCTTAAGTTCCTCATCTTATGTATTTTCCAGCAAACATAAGCAGTAATTCATTCTGTATTATAAGTAGCACAATAGTCGATTGAACCAGGCCGAACAATTCTGAAAAATGTCAGATTGTGATGTTTTTGACTAGTATCACAAATTGGACATGAATTGTTGTATTAAAGGGAATTATAATTTTAATGTCATTCTCATATTTAATAAGAAAAACATACAAAAATGAAGAAAAAAGTTTTTTGTAGATTATTTTAAAAATATGGCACTTAAATGATTGCATATGTAACGCATCATATCTCTGCTGCAAAAAAAGGTTTTAAACTGGAATTTTTACACAAATTCAGGTTAAAGAAATATTGCACCTGCTGCAATTTGAAAATTGCAGCGACCATATTGCGATTTAATCTACTTTGCGATTAACTGCCTAGCTCTAGTATCAACTTTGTCGACGAAAACAATGACTGAAAATGTTCATTGGACTAACGGTAAAGACTAAAATGTGAGGACTTTTTATGGACTAAAACTAGACTAAAACTAAAAAGGGTAAAAATGACTAAAATGTGACTAAAACTAAAAGACGTTTCATCTAAAGACTAAAATTAAAAATAGCTGCCAAAATACCACAGCAGCTGAAGCTTGGAAGAAAAGGTTAAAAGTGGAAAAAAAGGATTAATGGAGTAAAAAAAATAGGTAGAAATTGGTAAAAATGACATACAAAGTGGTGAAAAGCAGTTAAAAATTGGCAAAAATTGATTTATAGTGATATGGATGAGAGAAAGTGGTGAAAAGGGGCTAAACTGTGGCAAAAATGGGTAGAAGAGGCAATTTGGGTAAAAGTGCAAAAAGAGATGAGAAGTGGGAAACATTAATAACAGACATGGGCTGAAAAGAGGTTAAAAAGCGGCACGAACTGGTAACTTCAACATCAGATCAGCTTCAAGTTTGCTCCAAACTGTTGGTCGTTGCTGACCATGGAGTCTCCCACATGCCTTCTGGTGAACTCTAGTCCAAATTGAATCTGAGTTTCTTCAGCAGTGTCTTTCTCTTTCCACTCTCCCATAAAGCTCTGACTGGTGAAGAACCCGGCCAACAGTTGTTGTCTCCAGAGTCTCTCCCATCTCAGCTGCTGAAGCTTGGAACTCCTTCAGAGTAGTCATAGGAGTCTTGGTGGACTCTCTCACTAGTCTCCTTGCATGCTCACTCAGTTTGTGAGGACGGCCTGCAGATTTACACATGTGAAATTCTCCTTCCATGTCTTAATGATGGATTTAACTAAACTCTGGAGGATGTTCAGAGCCTTGGAAAAGTTTTTCTATCCAACCCCTGACTTATATCTTTCAGTAACCTTTTCTCTGAGTGTTTGGGAGTGTTCTTATGTCTTCATGGTGTCATGGCAACCATAAATACTGACTTACCAGTGAAACACATTCAATGCACTCAGGTGATCCCCACCTTCTCGCACCAATTGGCGGACCTCATGAAAAATTTCACAATGTTTTCAGCCTTTATTTTTTTCTATCTGCATAAAAGCGATGAAGATAGACTGGAGTTAGGTGTTTGAGAACCAAGATGTTCGTTTTCGACATCTCTGTTGCTGATTTCTAATACAGATGGCCATAATACCGGGCATTTCCACAGAAATTTTGTCATCTGATCATTTCATTATTGTATTACATCCACAGTGCTTCCCTCTGAGTCACTGGATGAGCTTTGTAGACTTTAGTTCATAAAGTTATTCCATCCATTTTGGTTGCATTGACCTGCTTTGGCATGTGTTTCAGTGAGTAACAATTCTGTTCTGCTTTAATTTGACAATAATGAGCCAGACGGGGGCTAGAAATAGCATTTCAAAGATTCTGCAGCTCCTCAAAGTCAGCCATGCAACTGCCATGAGTCACAGCATTTCATCATTAGCAAGCAAACTTGGAGTTTGCACAAGCAAGCCTGGCTGGAGATGTTTCTTTATGCAGGAAAGTTAAAAGGAGGGGTTCAGTCTAAAGTGAGGCTGCAAACTGGAGAAAAGTGCATGGGGGCTTGTTCCCTCTGGAAGCAGAGACTGCTTCAGATCCCCTGGACAATAGTTAAGAAAGGAATTCATTGAAAGCAGTGCTAAAGTGGGCCCAAGCTGAGCTTCTCCCCACAGGGAGCTTGAGCTAGGAAATGGGACCGTCGGGGGTTCGGGCACGCTTCAAAGGTGACCCAGCAAGGCCTCGAGGAGTCTCTGCGATTTCTGCCTTTCTCTCTTTGATTGTGCATCCCTCCCCTTTTGCTACAACATTTTCCACCTTCCCCGCTCCCCGTCCCACCATCAGGAACTTAACGGCACCATGCTGCTTAGGGATTCTCTGGGTGGCTTCGTCATTCTCTGCTAAGCCCACCAGGAGTCCCTCTTCTGCCTTGCACCAAAGCCCAGTAAGCGTTCAGGTCTTGTTATCCAGTCTCTGCCTTCTTCTCCTGTGAGGGAAGCCTTTTGTTAATGCTCGACTAATGGCAGTATCAGCATCGCCGAGAAAGAATCAAGTTAGACAAAGAAGCTGGGATTTTCTCAAAGTTCCTTCCTTTTTTACCTGATCATTGTCAGTGACAGGTCGCTTTGGAAGGGAAGGAAAGGGAGCAGTAAAGCAACAGTAGACAGATCTCATTAAGATCATCTGAAGCATTTCTACAGCCCTGAGTCCAAAAAAGTTGGGGCGCTATGTAACATGTAAATATAAACAGAATGCAATGATTAACAAATGTCATAAACCAACATTTTATTCACAATAGAAGATAAACAACACATCAGCTGTTGAAACTAAGATGTATGACCATTTCGTTTTGGATTTGATGGCAGCAACCGATCTAAAAAAAGTAGCAACAGGGTCATGTTGACTCTTCTTTTAACAACAGGCTGTAAATGTCCCATTCTTTTCTGTTGTAGGATTCTATCTTCTTAACAGTCCTGGATCTTCTTTAGAGGACTCTCCAACTGTGAAGCCATGCTGTTGTAAAGGATGTGGTTTAGCATCGTCTCCCTGAAAGAGACGTCTGGATGGGAGCATATGTTGCTTTAAAACCTCGAGCTACTTTTCAGTTGTGGTAGTTCCTCTCCAGATGTGTAAAGGCCGGCTCAGACTACACAAATTCAGCCAGATTTAAGCCCAACTGCAACGTCACAGCTCATTGTCAAAACTCGAGCCCGATTTAGAGTCGGGAATGACTAACAGTCTTGTAGTGTGGCATAATTAACGACGCATCCAAGACGCCCCACCACCATGGTTCAACATGACTAGCATGTCAGAATTTTTCATACATCGTCATCTAGTTTGACACCCTGACCTGACGTTAATGACGTGAATCCTGACGTCTAACAACAGGAGGACATTTGCTTATTATCTTTGCATCATCACTTACAAGATTTACCACTTTTATCCCCTCTTATTCTCTAACACTAATGTGTAAATTTTATTTTATTTTATTAACGTTAGCACATGCATACCTTAAGTTCTATCTGAAGGAGAGCCAGTCCATATTGTCCTCCCTTTTATACAGCCATAACTGTTACCCATGATCCAATCCACAGCTGTTTCTTATTTTACTTTTTTACGAGCAAAAGACTGCTACAATCACACCGAGCACTTCTGTTGTAGAGTGATTGACACTCTTTTGCCCGCCCCCAGGCAACCTGTGAACTCACACTTAGTCATGGAGATGGTGGTGACGTCAGCATACGCTGAGCAGTCGGGATCACTCTTGTAGTATGGCCTGGCTGTCGGCCAAGACGGGACAAGATTCAGCCACATAGTCTGGCATGGTGCCATCATGGACGACCAAAAAAATCGTGTAGTCTGAGCCGGCCTTAAGCTGCCCACGCCATAGGCACTAATGCAACTCCATACCATCAGAGATGCAGGCTTTAGACCTGATCCAGGAGAACAAGCTGGATGCTCCCTCTCCTTTTCAGTCCACAGGACACAGGGTCCATGGTTTGCAAAGAAAATTTCAACTTTTGATTCATTTGACCACAGAACAGTTTTGCATTTTGCCTCAATCCATTTTAAATGAGCTTTGGCTGAGAGAAGATGGCAGCATTTCTGGATCCCACTCACATACAGCTTCTTTGCGGGATCCAGCTTTAATCGTCATTTGTGCATGGCACGGCAAACTGTGTTGATGACTTCTGGAATGTTCCTGAGCCTGTGTAGTGACTTCCAGTACAGAACCATGCCTGTTTTTGCCCATAGGCCCCAAGATCACCAGCATCCGATACTGACCTTCAGCCTTGTCCCTTGCTTGCAGAGATTTCTCCAGATTCTCTGAATCTTTTGATGATATTATGGAACTTGTCTGAACTGTTGCCAATTCAATGTTCATACAGGACATGGTAGTCATATAGCCCGCTGATCCCAATTATCAATTCCTAGCTCCCACATCCAATCACAGTTCTTTCTCTCAGCACAGCGGTGTATTTAAAAACGTCTCTCTAATCCCTGCTTGCATTAATGGTAATGCAACACGCTGCTGCTGCTGGCAAAGCTTCACCTCCTCCATTCCAGCTACCTCCTTTATAGCATAAAGCTGTTTGCACCCTCATATTGAGACCCATGCTACTATGTTTTAATTGCTTTTGAACTAATGAGATTGTATTCAGTATGCGCTGTCATAAATTAGAGGGTTTAAAACTGTAGATCCATTTTGCACTTAAATGGTTAAATGTATGACAAGAGTGTTCCTGACTGAACCTCATTAGATGCAAAATGCTCCTCCATCCCTCCATTTTTTAAATCAGGGCAGTAAATATAGTATATAACCTGCTCTCCTCCATTCATCTTGGCATTTGTGTAGTGTTTGTGAAGTTCCCTTTAAGTGTTCCATTAATGTCTAATTAGCTTTTCATTAGGAGAATTCAACTGTGACTCCTCGACGCAGGATTATAAACAACACAAGGTTTAACATCGCTAATGATTCCTCGCCAACACTAATAGGTGCAGCTTTTGTGCTAAAGAACATCGTATTATGAGAACATCGATGCATAGAGTGGCTGTTGATCTTTGCAAATGTCATGCTCTGCTCCACAGGGCCCAAGCAGGACTCGCCCAGCCCTCTTACATCATCTGTTGCTTGCAGAAGTAGCAGAGAAAATTGTGATTTCACATCCCGTTCCTGAGCATCCCCGGCTATGATTGCCACATGTTAACATGCTTTCCAAACCTTGAGTTGAAACGGTGTCTCTTGCTCTACCTGGATAAATTAAAGGGCCCGGGCGGCAGCAGTTTGCCTGCTTAGCGATAATGAGGTGCGATGCCGAGTATGAACAACAGAAGATTGACCATACGGGAGGGGGACGTGGCTAAATGAATACAGAACACAGCGCAGTCAATGGCAGCCTTAAAAAGCCTGATTGGAGAGGCTGTAATAAACAGAACAAAGTGAATGCCGAGCAGAGATACTATTAAACCGCGGCATCTGGCATCAACCACATGAATGGGTACCCAGCGCTGTAACCCTTCACTGCCCAGATGTGTAGCTAAAATAAATGACAGAGATAATACTCTTAAAAAACGATTAGCAGGAATGGCTCGATGCTGTCCAGATGCCCCACTGAATCTGGGAAACCCCTTTTTAAACCAGTGATAAATTCAATTCCTCTCCTTCTTCTCAGTCCAGATCACTCACTCATTTCCTGATCAGAAGCAACAGAGAGATCTTAACGTCCTTTCATGCAGAGCCCAGACTCTTTCTATGAAAGGAGATCCTAATTAAACAGAGGAAATATAATTTCAACTGGATGAAGAGAAAGAAGAGATTTCCACCAATGCCAGAAGTGACAGAAGTGTCACTCTGACATTTCGTAAAGAGGTTTTTGGTTTTGCTTTAAAAGCACAGACTGTTTATCTTCTCCAAAGCAAACAACGAAGGCCTTTTAGGGATTGGAGATATACCTTTGACACTGAAGTCTGATCAATTTACAGTAAACACAGATGGGGGATGATTTAAATGAAAACTTCAAATAGAGTGCCTTGGCATCAGGTCTCTAAGCATCTCCTTCTGTTGAAGGGATGAACTCCATTTTTATAAATTCCTCCCAGTTTGGTGATTTAACATTGATTTAAGTTTTCAGACCCAGTGCAAAATCACTAAAATTTAGCTCAGGTTCCTCCCATTTCTCTAGATTGATGCTAAAATATTTCTACACTTTGATAGGAACTGCCTGCAGAGCTCAGAGACAGCATTGTTGACAGGCACAACCAGGACTCTTCCAAGAGCTGGTCGACTGACCAAATTGGGCAATGGGGGGAGAAGGGCCTCAAAAAGAGGGGTGACCAAGAACCTGATGGTCACTCTGACTGAGCTCCAGAGATCCTGTGTGGAGATGGGACAAAGTTCCAGAAGGACAACCATCACTGCAGTCCTACACTGATCTGGGCTTGATGGCAGAGCGGCCAGATGAAAACACAAGTCCGCTGGGAGTTTGCAAAAAAGCACCTGAAAGACTCTCAGACTGTGAGAACCAAATACTGTGGTCTGATGAAGTCAAGATTGAGCCGTTTGGCATTAATTCTAAACATTATGTCTGGAGAAAACCAAGCACCACTATCCCAACAGTGAAGCATGGTGGTGGCAGCATCATGCGGTGGGGGTGCTTTTCAGCAGGCCCATCCGGAACCCTGACTTGAACCCTATCAAACATCTCTGGAGAGATCCAACCTGACTGAGCTTTGCAAAGAAGAACGGCAGAAAATCCCCTAGTACAGGTGTCCACCTTGTCATTATGGGTGACTGAGTGTAGATTAATGAGAGAAAAAAATGAATTTAAACGACTGTAGCATCAGGCTGCAACATTGAAAAAGTGAAGGGGGTCTGGATACTTTCTGAATGTTCTACAACCAAGCTTTGGCTTAAAGGTTGAACAGCATAAAGATGAAACATAGCAGGTTACAGGAGAAAAAAAAAATCTTCGCCCATGTCATGGTTCTCTTGCAGATTCAATAATATTGATTCATTTTGCCCCCTACCTTTACAAGCCTTCCATAGTTGCAGAGAGCATCCCCACAGCATGATGCTGCCACTAGTGTGCTTCACAGTGGGGCTCTAGGTTTTTGGTAATGAACACTTTTTATAGGCACCGTAGGTCTTTTGCTCCTGCCTCAAACTCTCAATTTTTTGTACATATGACCAATATTTGCAGGTGATACATTGCAGTTTTATGCAGAGCTATTCCCAAGACCAAGGCTTGGTCCGAAATCACTCCCTATTCACTTTATAGTGCACTATATAGGGAATACGCCGTTTTGTAGTGGTGTCCGAATTCTGAGTGAGCATTGTTATTCACTATATAGTGCACTTATTCTATCCCACAATGCATTGTGAAAAGTAGTGAACAATTGATGGTCACTAGCCCAGAAATATTTACCATAATGCATTGCGGTTGCTGCTCTCAAACATGACGGACAAATGAGAGGAGCACAGGAACATATATAAAAACTTTTTAAATGCTTTTTTGTTTGTTGGTTTTACCAAATCCGTAAGAAAATATTAAGGATTCCAAACTGAGTAATTTTTTCCTCCAATGATGATTACAAGACATGAGACCATCATCTTTATGCAAAAATAAGTGATAATACACACAAAAAAGGTTTATTATTTTGTCACTATAGAAACAACTTTTTATCTATTAGTATATTTATTTTTTGTGAAAATATGTTACATTTCAGTTTTCACTGGAATTCTACTGTTAATTTCGATCCTCAGCTGTTCTCAAGGAAATTTACAAGCTGTTGCCGCTGAACGTTTTAATTGTGAGACGGCGATGACATCATCACCCGCGGCCGGAGTAGTGTCCGAAATCATTTTTGTGTTTTGCAGTTGAGTCCACTGTGTATTCCACTATATGCTGCTCACTATAGAGTGGATAGGGAGTAGGGAATGAGTGTGTGGTTTCGGACACAGGGCAAGCCTTCTTGGGCCGACTGCCTAGAAGCATCCCCACAGCATGATGCTGCCCCCACTGTGCTTCACAGTTGGGATGGTGTCTAAATCGACTAAAGAAGATTGTCCTCCAGGATTTTTTCAATATATTAGGGTATTAATTATACCTTTACCTCTACAAGCCTTCCATGGTTGCTGAGAAGCATCCCCGCAGTATGATGCTGCCACCACTGTGCTTCACAGTGGGGGTGAAGGTTTTTGGTGATGCACACTTTTTGTTGGCACTTAAGGTCATTTCGTCCTTCCTAAATCTTCAAAAAAATTTTGTGCATATAACTAGTAATTGCAGCTGATACACCAGTTGTAAACTTAACGTAGTGATATCAGATTCAAGCCTGTCAGGGCCGGCTGCTGAGAAGCATCCCCGCAGCGTGATGCTGCCACCACGGTGCTTCACAGTAGGGATCATTTCTTTTAAGATTTATTTTTGGGCATTTTTGTGCCTTTATTAGATAGAGGAGGACAGTGGATAGAGTCGGAAACAGGGTCAGGAGTTGGGGAGGAGACATGCGGTGGGGGGTCTCAGGCCGGATTCAAACCTGGGCCGCCCGCATACATGGGGAGTGCCTTTCACCACTAGGCCACCTGCTCCCCAGGGATTATTTCTAAATAGACCAAGTAAGATTGTCCTCCTGGATTTTCCTGTTTTTGCTGCATACATTTTACCCTCTACCTTTACAAGCCTTCCATGGTTGCAGTGAAGCATCCCCACAGCATAATGCTGCCATTATTTTTACAAATGGTTTTAATACTGAGCATTTCATTCACTTTATCATGATTTTGTACTGTCTTACACTTGTGATAGTGTTGGAATTTGGCCAACTCACTCACTGTGAACCAAATCTATGCACTGGTATATATAGTGACCTTTATTTATAGATTTCCTGCTTATGTACAGGGTGTCACTTTGGTGCATATTATTATTATTTTGCAATTACTGATGTGTGATCGTATCAGATATACTCTCTCCTAATGATTGTCCATTGTCTGTTCCTGTATTTTAAGACTTTAATTTCATCTTTTGTGTGTCCTCCTCAGCAGATGGGTGTTTCTAGTTGTCATTTAGTAGTTGGTTTTCAATTTTGTCATTTTCTTCGAACAGTTAAAGGATTTCTGAATCACTGCTAATCAAACGCTTTCCTCTCTCTATCTTCCAGGCTGCCATTTGCTTCTATTAGTATCCATATGGTATTAAAGCCATCATGCGGGGAAAAAAAATGTGCTCACAGATTGCTGATAATTTGAATATGTGCTCTTCTTGTACAACATTATTTATCGTTAATCGCCATCTCCTGAAATTGCTTCCCGTCCCACCAGAAACGTTAAACAGGTAGTTATTTGTGTCCTTGCTGCTATTAAGATTGCAAATTCCCTTTCCCAAAAAAAAAAAAAAACTCTACAAATCTTCTCTGAAGTATTATTCCCACTAGCTGCAGGCTTTAATTTATTCAAGGCTGTTAAAAGCATAAAAAGAGGCTTCACTGCTCAAGAGCTGGATTGTTTGGATCTGAATGGGAACGGCGGTAGATTAAGTCGACACGGATGGTGCACACAGTGCATGTGGAGTTACTGATCTGTAATCTATGTAATCTTCAGGGCGATTCGATGCTCTATTCAGTCTGTGTGGGAAGCCTCTGGTTTGTGTGTGTCACCTCCACACATGCCCTTTTCCTCTCATGCTCGGCCATACCTCTCATCATGACATGAACACAGATGCACACACGCCTCCTCCCTGCGCCGGCCTAGCCGTGGGAATCTTTGCTGATGTCTCGGCGCTGCAGCTGCAGTGAGAGATGCTCCAGAGGCAAGCGGAGATAAGAGAGATGAGACAATCGCATTAAGCCTCACTTTACCCCCTCTGACCAAGTCCAGGGGTTGGGATTTAGATGTTAAAATCTGTGCTCTTAAAATCCCCGCACGGCTGCTGGAGCATTTCCCAAAATCAAGCCCTCTACCTGCGCCTGTGCAGGCTTATCCGGCACAAATTAGCACTCCGTTGTTAAGGGAAAAACATGCAATAATATGCACAGAAGAGGCCCCTTGGAATAAGTCGAGGAAAATGACACAGCGGCTGTTGTCAGCACAGCAGTGGAGCTGTCAGAGCAACAACACAACATGCTGTTTGGTTCCATGGGTGAAGCCTCTTGACATCAAAGGTGGCACACAAAAGGATCCGTGTTTCCTTTTACTGTTGTCTGCACCTGTCAAAATGGGCCGTTTTGTTTTTTTGTTGTTGTTTTTTAATGCGCTCCTCCTGCAAAAAGAAGAGGCCTCCCCCTCGCTTTGTAGCACCACAGAGACCCCTGGTGGAGCTTCTGCGCACAGCAGTGTGGGTGTATGTGTGTTTCTTCCTGTGGACAATGTTTTGGTCGAGCCGTGAGACAAAATGCAAAAGCATTGCACAAACTGGGGGCCTCTTTCTGAATCTCCAAACCAGATTCTCCCTGTTAACGCTTCAGCTATCATCTCAGCTTGCTACACTGCACTAGAGGGCCAAATTAGAGCAAGCCTTGGTAAAGTAAAATCCCTATTATCTTTGAACTAGCAAGTACCCAATTATACGCCGCAGTTATCTCCCATCTCACAGACTTCTGAGTCCTCGCCACAGGGCCAATGAGCAAGGAGTGCTAATGAAGAGATGCTGAATCACCTTTTTGCCTTCCTGGACGCACAACTCAGTGGAAGCTCCTTGATCATCTGCAGCTTTCTTTATGGATCAGAGTCATTCCCAGGCTTTGATGATGTGCTTCTTTTTCTCTCATTCCCCCCGGAGAGTCTGTCGCAGCACAGGCCACACACTCATGGATGTGCCGTTGGCTGCAGCATGCGTGTGATAAGAAAGAGAGGTCTCTAATCCAAGGCACAGAGAGAGAGAGAGAGAAGTGGTTTTTAAAAAGAGGTTTATCGTTCAGCAGTCACATAAAGGATGTGTTCAGAATGAGCTGGAACTCCTGCTGATGTGACGGCGGGGGGTTTGACTGTTGATATGTGTTTTCTGTGCACTTTAGCACTCTGATCTCACGGTCTTCATCATCCCAGGAAGCCTATCTATACATCACCATGCCTGCTGCTACTCATAAATCTACCTCAAGAGTCTGGAAGGCTGGCTCTTCCATTTTTTAATCCTTTAGTCTTTCTATTTCCGACTACAATGACTTTATGTCTCAAATATTTAATGCACAGCTTTTCAGCATGAGTGAGCATGCATATATTCATCCATTACTGCTTTTACTGCTCTTAAGCACAATGTATGAGGAAGTACATTGGTAGGAGTGTTCAATTTAAACATTTAAGCTGCACTTAACAGTAGTTTTATGTTCAAAAGGATAAAATCACTGAATGTAGTGCAAAAAAAGTTCACTCAGAGAGACAAATCTTTAGAAAACTAGGGCTGCAAGCAGTACTGAAGGGCCCTCACACCCAAGTGCATATATGGGGTGGGGCATATTTATCATGCAAAATAAGAAAAAACACAACATAATGTGTTAGGGATGCTTCTGCTTGCTTTCGGTAGGTGGTGCATTAGCAAAAACATGTTATAACCATTTAAATACACATTATGTATGTAGAGATCCTAATCATGTCAGATTTGATGCAAGTCACAAGTTTCATATAAGAGTTACAGTGACTGCCTGTGAAATGGTGAGTTAACAAATTGCCAAATTATGTCACTTCCTGTTGCTAGTAGGGGATGCTACATCAAAACAATAAAATTAACCTTTGAATATGTAGAAGGGAAGACCTTGATACTACATAGATGTTTGGTATGAGAGTTGCATATGCTTCCTGTCAAAGTGGCGAGATATTGAAATGCTCACCATCGCCACTGAGACAACCTTCAATGAAGCATATCCATCTTTTGGACAATTATTGAGGTCTTTCTTTCAAAATCAGAGCTCAGAAGGTTAAGCACAATAAGAGGAGTGAAATTACGACTCATTTGTGTCACTTCCTGTTGCCAGTAGAGGATGCTACATCAAAACGATAAAAATAACCTTTGAATATGTAGATGGAGTACAGTGTTCATACATGTGAAATTTGAAGGCAATCAGATGTTTGGTATGAGAGTTGCATATACTTCCTGTCAAATTGGCGAGATATTGAAATGCTCACCATTTCCACTTTCAATGAAACATATCTGTGTTGTGGCCAATTATTGAGGCCTTTCTATCAAAATTAGAGCTCTATTGGTTGAGCACTATAAGAGAATGAGGATATGACACATTTGTGTCACTTCCTGTTGGCAGTCGGTGGCACTATGATGGGATATTTGCATGTACGTGGGTTCAGTGTGATACTGTGGAAATGTAAAAACAGTTGTGGAAGAAGGCAGAATAATGTATACAAAAGTTCCAACAAGTTAGAGTCATTTGGCACCAAAAGAAGGCCTTATTTTGTAATTAAGATGTATTTTGTAGACTTCCTGTTTGGATTTGGGCATGGGTCCAAGAGGCTTTTTTGTAGGTCTGATGACGACCCTTATGCAGACCAAAAATCATAAGCCTCGGTTGAATGGTGTGCAGGGGCTGACTGTTTGAAGGGGAAAATAAAAAATCAGAGGAGGTAATGTTGAATTGGCAGAAGGGGGCGCTGTGACAAAGAAATTATATTGATGTATAAATGTATTCAGGAACAATGTGTGCTCATCCCTGTGAAGTTTGGTGACGACTAAAACAAGCACTTTGGAGATAAATAGACTTACTGTGCAGAAAACACTGCAAAAACGTGGTTAAAAAAAAAATTGCCCAGGTTTGGGCTCCTGTCACAGCCCCGCCTTGTGGCGAAAAGTCAAGTTTTTTATACGTTTCTATCCCCATCTTGTCTAGAATGAGTAAAAAATTAAGAGTCAATCAGATAAAATCTCTTCGAGAAGTTTGTTAAAATGTGCAACCTGTCCATCAGCGAAAACACTAAAATTTGACTTTTTGCTGTTTGTAGTTGGCTTCCTGTACATTTCAGGGGAAGGTCCCAGGAGGCTTTTTTTGTCATCTAGTCATCATACATATGTGCACCAATTTTCATGCATGTAGCTCTAACCCAGTCCCTCACTTTTGGGACCTCTGCATGATTGACCTGCATGAAATCACTAGAATACATACATTTTGATAGGTTCCTCGCTCTGAGATTGGTGCAAAACCTGAATAATTATAAAAATATTCACTTAAACAGTGGCATACAGAACCTTTGGATTCAAGAGTTCTTACTGGGGGGTTAAAACATTAACCCTCAAATCTCGGTGCCATAGCACATAGCAGAAGCCCACATAAAGCTACATGTCAAGAGTAGTATCTCTGAAGTTTGTTGAATGAAAGGTGGCTCAATCACAAACTAGTTTAGTGAGCCCAAAAGGGCAAAAGCATTCCCTCATTTCACGAATACCTGCAGGCGTACAAGTTGTAATGAGTTGATGTGCGGTTTGAATTCGTGTTTAGGATCCAGAATGAACACATGGCCTCTCTGTATTCATTAGTAGTGTTGTCCTTAAATGCTCTGACATACTTCTGTGTTTAAATTTCCCCAAACTCCTCTTGCAGAACACAGTGATTGAAACTTAAAAGTCTGACAGAGAAGGGGGGTTGCTGGAGAGTATAATGGCTTTCATGATGGTACAGCAGTGCTGCAAAGTTGCCTTGAAAGAGGGTTCAAGAGAGTGATTTAAAGTTTAAGAGGCCATCTGGGAATTGGAAGAAAGGGTCAGGGATGGTTGAAGATGGCACCTCCGGAGACGCTGGTGGTTTCAAGGTAGGTGTGATGTTTTTAGCAGGAGTCCTAGAAGAGAACATGAGTAATTACAGGCTCCACGTGCATGTTTGAGCGTTCTCGCATTTATTCAGTTCACGTATCGGCCATCTGAGGGGAACTGAGGCTGCTGGACATTTTAAACACCTGTGGTCCAATGAGTGGAACCAAGATGCTGAAGAGAGTTACATAAACGGTGTTTATTGTGTGATCTTAACTTGTTTAAATGTGGTTGTTTTTACAGGAAAACAACATTTTGTCCAAACCACATTGCAAAAGACGGCCATGCCACCAGCAGACCAGATACAGGAAATGTGACAGAGAATGCAATTGTTGTTTTTGAGTTAAGACTTGACATGCATCGATACAGGGAAGCAAAAGTGTACTAATTCAACAGAAGTCCAGCCATTCGGTGCTAGTAGTCTCACGATTAGGGAAACAGGAATCATCTGAGTGCACTGAACGTATCTCAGTGATTGCAGTATAAAGACACCTGTGTCTGGAAGGTCCAGTCACTGGTTAATGAGTATGCCTGGCTACCATTACACCATGAAGACAAAATAACACCCCAAGCAACTCAGAGAAAAGGTTATTGAAAAGTATTAGTCAGGGGTTAAGCCAAGGCCCTGAACATCCCCTGGAATTCAGTTAAATCCATCATGAAGAAATGAAACAAACTGAGTGAGCGTGCAAAGAGACGAGTGAGAGAGGCCAGGTTCTTCACCAGTCAAAGCTTAAAGAAAGAGTGGCAAGGAGGAAGCCACTGTTGAGGAAAACTCAGATTCAGTCTGGACTAGAGTTCACCAAAAGGCATGTGAGAAACTCCATAGGCAAGTAGGAGTACGTTCTTTGGTCTGATGGGACCAAAATGGAGCTTTTTGACCATCAGACAAGATGCCAAACACACCATCCGCACTGTGAAGCACAGGGTTGGCAGCATCACGCTGTGGGGGTGCTTCTCAGTAGCCCCTAAAATACATGGGTTCAACATAAATGGGGATGAATAATTTTTATAAAATCAGAATCATTTTTATTGTCATTGTACAATGTACAATGATTTTTTTTTTTTTTTTTTTTTTTTTTTTGCAGTTTCATTTAGTGCTCGAGCTGTTTCTCATTTAATATTGAAACAGCTCTGGGATAGGTGCTGTTTTTCAGTCTGTTAGTTTGGGTTCTTATTGTCCTGAACCATCTTCCTGAGGGTAGCAGTTGGAACAGGTGATGTGCTGGGTGGGATGAGTCCTTCAGGATGCCCAGGGCCTTCCTGTGGCAGCTGGACCTGAACAGCTCCTCTAAGGAGAGGAGAGCACAGCCAGTGATTTTCTGTGCTGTGTTGATGATCCTCTGGAGAGCTGTCTTTTCCTGAGCAGTGCAGCTGGAAAACCGCACTGGGATGCAGTATGCCAGTACACTTTCAATGGAGCAGTGTATAGGTGGTAGTATAGGTATAGTGTATAGGTGCTGTCTATAAAGACACAACCAACTGAATTTGGATTTCAGGGGTTTTTTGTTTTTTTTTTTTTTAGTTGAGTTTAACAAAAAAAAATGACTTTACGATTTTTACCCCCCCCCCCGAGTCTTTCGCGCTCCTTCTAAGCGTGCTGCATGGCCAGCCTTTTGTAACATTATGTTATCTTGATAATAAGAAGCATAAGTAAAACAATGAGTCTGCCAGTTTTGCTTTCTATGATGACAAGAAAATCAGTCAGTGAAACAACTGAAATTATTTGTCTTCGAATATCCAGTTAAATAAGTCAAGAACTTAAAAAGAACAAATGTGTCTGCTTTAGGTTTCTGTACAATGCTGATGCACATCAAAACAGATGAAGACGACCCTGATGTGCAGGCAAACATAAAAAACAAAGAGTTTATTAAAGGCTGATGGTTTGTCTGGAGATTCACTTTCAAGCAGACAGAAAATACGACCGTCTTTGAAGTTGAAATCATGTCCAATCACATCCACATAACAGTAATTGCAGCAGCAACAATTGTATTGTTCCATTGTTCTTCCTAGCTTCATTTTCAGTGTGTTTTCTAAAGTGACGATTGGGCTATATTAGATAGAACCCAACAGTAGTTTTATTGTATTATACTAAGAAATATGCCTTTTGTCTTGCAGGTAGTCCAGTCAACCTGACGTGCCGAGCATTCTTCGGATACAGCGGAGACGTCAGTCCACTCATCTACTGGATGAAGGGGGAGAAGTTCATCGAGGATCTGGATGAGGAGCGGGTGCAGGAGACTGATATCAAGTAAGACTTAAAACATGAAATCCCTGCTGCACAGTTATGCACATGACACAAGCAGGTATGTAAGGTGAAACAGGAAGTACTGAGAGCCCCTTTGGTGGCTCTCGACGTGCATTTGAAAACAAAGAAGTAGAGAAAAACTTCAAAGAGCTCAACTCCATTAAGCATCCGTATTTTCTAAACCTGTTAGCATCACAGCAGAGCTTAAACAGCATGATATAACAAATTCATGAGGTACTTCTAATCGCTTCAAAAGCAGCAAAGGCCCCCAACACTCTACAGTAAACATCGATTTAAACTCAACCACCACCACTGTTGGACCACACGTCAACATTCAGAACAATAAAAGGAACATTTCAGCACTGCGCTATCATATAAATGATGCTCATGAATGCTTTATGTGGCTCTTTAATAATGTAGACAGCTATGCATTCTTTATCATGGACAATATATATGCACAATGCAGGCGTCGATTCATCTGCAGTTACTGTGCATGCATATGTGAGAGGAGACAGAACGGGAAACATACAGCTGGACGTCCGTGTTAGCCTTCAGTTAGGTGACCTCCATCCTCACTGCAAACAGATATTTGTTTATTCCAAAATCAGGTAAAAAAAATACAAATAAAGAGCTCAGCATGCACACTGCCCGTGGCTGTTGACTGTTTAACTGCGCTTTTGTTGTTATTCTGTTTAAAAGCAGCTCTGTTAGCTTCAGGTTATGGCATTATATTTGGGCAAATTAAACACAATTTTATCTTCAAAACAACTTCAGGTTGTTTAAACTTAGCATGCAGCATTTTTACAAAATGACATACTTTCATTATTATTGAGTAAAATAAATGAGGTATAAGCTCTCTAACACAGATGATTTTATTAGTCTGAAATCTTTTTCTCCAGCATTGTTGAATTAAACTCTTGTTACAACAGTGCTGTGTAATTTAATGATTTCATCAAACACAGGCCGAGGCTCTGCAGCCATGCTGGCAGATGTTTGGTGCTGTACAGCTGTAATTAATCATGCTTACTCTCTTATTCTGGCCTGATAGCTTTCTTACCCTGTTTATCAACAGTTAGTGAAGCTCAGCTGAAACTGGAGTTCATCAGTTAGATGACTTATTAGTGTATTTTTGGCTTTATAAGCCAGAGAAGGGTGGTGCGTTGAGTCAGAAACAGGAAAGAGAACCCAGGTCACCCACATACATGTGGCACAACCTAAGCTCCAGGCCGTCTACACCCTGGACAGGGTAAGGGTTAGGCCCCACCCACAGAAATGGCTGGGCCTGATAAACCCAGATAATGGGCCGTCCCTACTTTTGATTTATTGATGATGTCAGTGCAGTAGCATATGTGCTAGCATCCTGGCTAGCAGTTACCTTATTTTGAGTTTGGAAAGTGTGTGAAGCTATTATTGGGTTCTGATGTTTGAATTATTTATGCGGGCTACTTTTTAACCTGTTTCACCACTTTTTTTTTTTCATCCATTATTGCCATTTATTTTTTCCCACTTTTCATCAGTTTTGCCTATCTTTAAGAATTTGTGCATTTTTGATATTTCCTTGCCCCTTTTTGCCAATTTCTGCAATATCTTTTTTGCCATTTTTTTGCCCATGTTAGCCACCTTTTGCCACTCTTTTGCCACTTTTTGGCCATTTTTTGTCACAATCTCTGCAACTTCTTTGAAACTTTTTTGTTGATTTTTTCCCCTCTTGCCTTTTTGACACGTTTGGCCTTTATTTGTACATTTTTTGCCCCTTTTTTGGATTTCTCCCATTTTTGCTCTTTTTTGCAACATCTGTTTGCAACTTTTTGCCCACGTTTGCTACCTTTTTCCACTTTTATTGCCAATTTTTTCCAATTTTTGCCCCTTTTTTGCAGCCGTTTGCCCATTGGCCGCTTGTTACCAATTTTTTGCGGTGTTTCCTAAATGTTTGCAACTCAATTTTGCTGTTTTTTTTTTAAGCACTTTGTAATTGTTTTTTCTGTCGTGCCACTTTTAACTCTTTTTATGCCTCTTTTCTGCCAATTTTTGCCACTTTTACCAACATTTGCAACTGTTTCATCCATTTTTGCCACTTTCTTGCGGCTTCATGTCAACTTTTTGCTTTTTCCCAAATTTTGCAATGTTTTTTGCCATTTTTTGTCCATTTTTGCATGCCTTTGTTGCATGTTTCAGCAACTCTCTTTTGCCATTATTTACCACTTTTTGATGTTTGTTTTATGTCTTGCTACGTTTAACTCTTTTGTTGCCACATTAAACCCATTTTTTTTGCCACTTCCACCAATATTTGTAACTTCTTTACCCATTTTGCCATATTTTTGTTGCTTTTTGCCCCATGTCTCCAACCACTTTTTGCAACTTTTTGCTGGTTAGCTTATGTCCATTTTTGCCATATATCTCAAATATTTACCAATGGTTTTGGCCCTTTTTGCCACTTTCTCCCACATTTCTGCAACTCTTCTTGTCATTCTTTAACAATTTTTATGCACTTTTTTGCCATTTTTTGGCCTTTTTTTCACAATTTCTGCAACTTCTTTGAAACTTTTGTGTTGATTTTTTCCCGCTTACCTTTTTGACATGTTTTTGCCTGTATTTGGACATTTTTTGCCCTTTTTTTCATTTCTCCCATTTTTGCTCTTTTCTGCAACACCTGGTTGCAACTTTTTGCCCACATTTGCTACCTTTTTCCACTTTAATTGCCAATTTTTTCCAATTTTTGACACACTTTCTTTGCCGCTGTTCGCCCACTGGCCGCCTGTTACCATTTTTTTCAATATTTCCTAAATCTTTACAACTCTTTTTCGCCAAATTTTGTCTATTTTTGTTACTTTTTTGCACATTTTTGCAACTCTTTTTTGCCTTTTTTACCGCTTTTTTGACTGTTTTTTCCATCTTGCCACTTTCACCCTTTTTATGCCTCTTTTCCCCCAATTTTTGCTACTTTTACTAACATTGCAACTTTTTCCCCCATTTTTGCTACATTTCCCAAATATTTGCGATGATTTTTGGCACTTTTTGCCACTTTCTCCCACATTTCTGCGACTCTTTTTGCCATTCTTTACCGCTTTTTATCCACTTTTTTGCCACATTTACCAATTTTTGTCACACAAAAATGGCTGCCTATATGAATATCCTGTCTTTCTTTGTTAACATATACAAAGGACAGAAATGTTTATCTAATAAGGGCAGTTAGTCTAAGGAAACCCTCATCCAGCAAACTTCAGCTGGCTGCCAATCTGTGCCTGTGATAGTCCCAGAAACTGTCAGCTCCTGAAGTTACGGGCTGAGTTTATTGTGGTGCTGCAGAAGCCTTAAATGTATTCCCTCTGTTTTCTGCAGCACTTTGACCTGATGTTACTTTTGGTCCAGAACAATGAACTGACCAACAGGTGGACATCGTCACCTAGAGCCTTGGTAGTAGCACAGCTGAGCTTCCATATCTTTGTGACTTTATACACTGACCTTTTACCTTGAGCACACCTTATTTCTACATGATTATCCATATTGAGTCAGTCAGTCTCAATCAAAGCCTCAGAGAAGTCTCTGCTCTGATGGAATTGATCCTGATCAATGGAGGACTCCTGGATCTGTCAATACAAAGCGAACTACGCTAGCATCCACCTTCTATCTACAGTTTTATTACCACTTTTATTCACACTGACTGGTTTATTTTATTGCCGGATGAAGTGAGAGGACTGTTGACTAAAGACTTCCCAAAGAAACGAGGATTATAAAATACATGAAAATGAGTCGAGCCTATTCAGACAGCTGAGTGTGGAAACTGTTGCTTCAAATTTACATAAAGTAAGTGGATGTTGTACATTTGTGCACCGATGCAGTCACCAACTCCCAGATGTTGTTACAAAACATGAGCCACAAAAATCCAATACTGAGGTTTATTTGTGAAAGAGAATGACTCGTCCTCAAACGTCACCACTGGAGAATTCAGATAATCATGTCGAGGAATATGAAGTTCAACAAGTCAGGAAGCTAGCTGACATGTTTATAGTGTTAGCATGTCAGAGCGCTAGTTTGGAGGGTTTGAATAGCCAACCCACCGACAGAAACATGTGCTTTTGTGCTCGGAGAAGAATAAAACAGCATTCAACTTTCCAAAAATAATATCCTGGTGACTGTGAGAACAATACTCCTCAACATTAAAGGGTTCCAGTCTGACTTGTTTTTGGCAGACTGGTTTCAAGTCACTTTCTCTGCAGGAGAACAAACTCTCTCATGAACTTTGATTTTTATTTTGAAAGTTAGTTTCAAGGTTTAGATTCACCAACTTTGTGAGTCAGCAGAGGCAGGGATTTAAAGGTACAGTCATACTCGGCAGTCCGTGCTGCACCCGAGCATGTTTGACCCTAAAGTCCAGGTTGTTTTAGTGTAAGTGCTTGGTTTTTACTCTAACCTGACCCTGATACAGATGGAACAGCTGGTCTTCAGTATGAGAAAGCTCATACATGCAACACCACTTCTTCTGCCCCTGTTTGACACTTCTAAACTCATTCTTGACACTTTATGCCTATTGTTGCCTCAGTTGACCCATTATTGCCACCACTAACCACCTTTCATCACTTTTATTTCACTTTTTACCAAAGGTCACTATTTGTTATGTCCATTTTTGCCAGTTTACTCTATTTCTGCCACTTCCTGTCTATTTTTCCTGCCTCAATAAACCAAGTTTTACCTGTTCAAACTAGTTTTCCCCACTTTTTTTCCCATTCCACCGCTTTTTCTCCAAATTTATTCCACTTTTTTTTGCCAGTTTCTGCCAATTTAAAGCCAATATTACCACTATTAACCCCTTTAACCACTTCATAGTTTGCCACTTGAACCCATTTTGGCTTGCTGTTGCCTGTTTTTCACCCATTTTTGCCAATCCAACACTTTTACAACGACTTCAACCACGTTTTCTAGTAGTTATGCCCATTTTGCCAGTTAAACCCATTTCTGCCACTTATTTCCTATATTTTCTGCCTCAGTTAACCTACTTTTGCCAATTAAAACCATTTTTCTAACTTCTTTCCCAATTTCTCCACCTTTTCCACTTTTTTTTGCCACTTTAGACCCATTTCTACCGCGTTTTAATACTATTTGACCACCTTTTCTTCTCATTTATCCCACTCTTAAACTATTTTGTCACTTTTAAACCTTTTCCACACATTTTCCTGCCCATTTTTGCCTCTCTTAAACCAATTCTTGCCACTTTCTTCCTATTGTTGGATTTAATGAGCCACATTTCACTGTAATGCCAATTTAACCAATTTCTGCCACTTTCTACCTGTTTTCTGCCTCAGTTAACCAATTTTCCCCTTATAACCCAATATCCCTCCACTTTACCCCACTTCTCCACCTTTTCCACCCGTTCTTGCCACTTTCAACCCATTTCTACCACCTTTTCTGCCATTATTAAGCCATTTTTGTTACTTATAAACACTTTAGTTATGCCCATTTTTGCCAGTTTAAACCATTTTTCCTCTTTTAATTCCCATTTCACCACCTTTTCTGCCAGTTTCTGCCACTTTTAAGCCAATATTGCTATTGTTATCCCCATTTCCCACTACTTAGGCCTGTTTTTGCCATTTTTAACTATTTTTTTTATCAATTTCTGCTGCTTTTAAAATCTCATTTTACCACTCTTTCCACCAATATTGCCATTTTTAACCCATTTTAATTCTATTTTGAAGAACAGGGCTTTACCTTTTAAGATGGCTATATACTAACTTTATAATACTACTACAGAGATCGGTGGCTAATGGCTTTTGCTAAAAAGATTTTAATTAATATTGAAAAGCTAAAGAAAATACGACATCACTAACGTGATCCGTAGGTGTTTTAAAACCAATTATTTGTCCACACTGACATTTCTGTTGGATTTTCTGTGCTGAAACTCACATGTTCACACACCCCTCCATGTCCTAGCCAGTGCACTTCTTTGACGGGTCTAACATACGACCAGAAAATCCCTGTTGTCTACAAATGTCTTCTAATGAAAAGGTTAACTGTAAGCAGCGTGACAAGGCTTGGAGGAGACTCGGCGGCCCCGTCGGTGACCTGGCATTTGGAGATGTCTCTATTAGCCTTCTTGTACGCTTCCTCCAGCTCTCTGTTGTGAAGGACACCAGGCCAATTAAAGCCTACAGGATTTAAGGAGGCGGCGGACGTGGTGGTGGGGGGTGCGGCAGGTGGTGGCGTTGGATGTGCAGAGTATCAAAGATGAGAAGGAAGAAATCTGAAGGAGCCTTCGCAGTAACATCCCTGCTTTTATACGATAGTCAAATGAGATAACAAGCCCGAGATCCAAACTGTGACCCTGAGATTGTTCCGGAGAAGAGTGTGTTTACAGACTGAAGTGGGGCTTTTGTGCAAACAGTGGGAGCACATACAAGTGTATATTTTTGTTGTGTCTCTCCACATGACGCTGTCTCCCTCTGTATTTTATTTTTTGCCTCCATTTAAATGTGCTCCACTTCAAACCCACTCCCTGACATCATTGCATGAGCTTTGAGCTTTGAAATGGAAATTAATCACACCGGAGTATCCCCTCAAGGGCAGCCTGTAGTACATGAAATGGAGCTTTTTTGGCACATTGTTTCTGACGCTCAGATTCAGAGTTGATGTGAGATTTTGTGGCTGCAGAACAAGACCACAGAGGTGAAGTCACAGCGTGTGTAGCAGAGAGGCTGAGCTGCTGATATTTAAACCAGAGGAAGCTTCTGTCCCTGGTGTATGGTCGTGCAGCACCCTTTTGAGCAGCAGTTCAAGTGTAAAATTTCATTTTTTAACTCTTAATTAATTCTCTAACTGATAGATTCATGGGAAATCAGGGTGCTTAAAAGTCCAGCATGGCTTCATCTGCATATCAGTGCTGCTAAACATGCTTCTTAACATTTTAGAGGCTGGAATTAGAGCCATGGTGATTCATACTGACTGGGCTTGGACACATTTTGCAACCCTGGAGGCAGTATCGAGAAGTTTTCCCTTTTAGGATTTGTGGGATCAGAAGCATTCATGCTAGCTATTATGGCTAACAGTTACTTCATTTTGTAGCTGAAGAGTGTTTTGCTATTATTGGGTCTGATGTCGAAGATATTTACACTTTTTCGCCTCATTTGACCACTTTTATCAGCCAGTTTTTGCCACTCTAATTAGCCACTGCTCATCAGTTTGCTCATGTTTTACCCAATTTTCCCCCTTTTTACACATTCTTGCCTCTTTTTAAATGATTTTCACCAATTTTCTGCTGTTTTGCGCATTTTGCCTCTGTTAACCCATTTATGCCAGTCTCCATATATTGCCACTTTTTAACTGCTTTTCACCGTTTTTTTTCTGATGTTTTGCTAATTTCAATTAGCAATTAAATTTCACTTTGTAACCACTTTTCACCACTTTTGCCACATTTTTGAAGATATTTATATCTACTACTTTGTAACCTCCTTTAACCAATTTTTAAGCCAATTTTTGCCACTTTAATTAGCCACTTATTGCCACTTAAATAGACCCAATTAGCTCCTTTTTTATAATTGTTGACACTTTCTAACCCTATTTAACAACTTTTTGTGCCATTCTCTTTTTAACCATTTTGTCTCTGTTAACCATTTTGCCACTATCTTTCTAGTTTTTGCCACTTTTTAACTGCTTTTCACCACTTTTCCTGTCGTTTTTTCAAATTTTAACCTATTTTTTCTGCTGTAAACCCATTTTTGCTACTTTTTTGAAGATATTTATCGGAGCCACTTTTTAACCTCTTTTATTCACTTTTTCTGCCATTTTTTGCCACTTTAATTAGCCAATTTTCATCATTTTTGCACCTGTTTTAATCCTTTTGACACATTTTTGCCACTTTTTAACCCTGTTCCACCAGTTTTTGACTTTGTTGACCCATTTTTGCCACTGACTTCCTATTTTTTGTCACTTTTTAAACCAATTTTCACCACTTTTTTGGTCATATTTGCCAATTTTTCCACTTTTACCAATTTTTTTGGTTGTTTGGCTCCCAAACAGCTCTTCATTTGGTCAAAGCTTGGCTTTTAGGATGGTAGAAAGGAAACTGGAACTCAATCAGAGTTAGCTACCACAGCTAATGTAAGGGAGCCGTTTCAAAGCACAGGCTCGCTCATAAAAGGCATGTCATCATTTAGTCTCTTACTACACGATGTTTATCCTATTGATAGTCTATTACTGTTAAAATTAATGGCAGGTTTGTGACAAATAGAGGACTTTTAATATATTAAGGGGGTCCAGCTTGCCTACTTAGCTCAACACTAAACCCCTAAAGTACAAGACTCCCCCATACATCTGACTGGATGACATAAGATGCTAGGAGGCCTGCAGGACTGAGTGTTTGTGATATTAATCACCTCCACACCAGAGAAATCAGTTAAACATAGGTGAAAATCCACTTTTGGTCAAACGTAGTGATCGTTATTATTGTTTGTAGAAATTGTTTGATGATACTTGCAGCATTCAGGTCCATTTAGAGCTTCAAAGAACTAACTTTCCTCCGTTCCCATTCATTCCTATTGGCTGTTCTCCACTTCCTGACCCCCAGTGGACATCTGGGATCATCTGATTGCAAACAACCCATACATGAAAAATTACTTCAGTCATTAAAATTATTGAATGAATGCATTGTACGCCATCAAATATTGCTTGTTAGTCCAAAAATATCCAAGGGAAGGACCTCTAGACTCCTACTGGTTTCCTGCCTGTCAAATATAACACATATAATGTTCAACTACGTGTTTTAAAGTTTAGCCTCTAGACATGCTTCAATTTAAATCTTTCTAAAGTGTCTTTCTTTATGTTTTCCATGGCACCTTTCCCACATTTTACTTGACTTTTGAGTTTAGTAACATCAGGAATTATCAGCATTTTCAACTCAATATTTAACAGGTCGGAGTCTCAGTAGCACAGAAATGTTTACCAAACCATTTACTTTCCATCTCCTTGAGGGATTATTTATGCAGCTCTAGCAGAAATATTTTCTACTGTTTGCTGGACTTCTCCCAGTCTATCATACACATTAAATACCCCTAAGACTTGGCCTCCAGGAGGTCATCTTTAGCAGTCTGAACCATGATGTGGAGGTTAGATTTATGTATGAGAAGATCAGGAGAGCTACAGGGTTGTAATATTTTTAACAAATAAAGCATAAACTTCATATCTTCTGACTTTTATTGCTTTACCAGACCACAAAAACAAAAAAAATGCACTGTTATGGTTATGTAAAGCCTGGCAAAAACAGAAAATAAACAAAATTCAAACTGATTTTTAAAAAAATGACCCAAAACATGATGGAGAATGATTTTTTTTTCCAGGATTTGCCAAATTCATTTTACCCTCTACATTTACAAGCCTTACAGTGTTGGCTACCGAGAGGCATCCCCACAGCATGATGCTGCCACCACCATGCTTCACAGTTGGGATGATTTCTAAATAGGCTAAGTAAGATTGCCCTCCAAGATTTTTCAGTATTTTATAGCATTTACCCTCTACCTTTACAAGCCTTACAGTGTTGGCTGCTTAGAAGCACCCCCACAGAGTGATGCTGCCACCAGCATGCTTCACAGTGGGGATGGTGTGTTCATGGTGAAGACCACTTTTTATAGATACTGTGGTGCTTTTGGTCAGCCTAAAACGTCACATTTTTTGTGCATATGAATTATATTTGCAGATGATACATTTGTTGTAACTTTTAGGTAGTGATATTAAATCCAAGCCTTCCAGGGCCAGCTGCTGAGAGGCATCTCCACAGCATGATGCTGCCTCTAGTGTGCTTCACAATGGGGTTGGAGGTTTTTGTAATGACCACTTTTTTTGGCACTTTCATCCAGCCTAAAACTCCACAATTTATTGTGCATATGACTTATATTTGCAGGTGATACATTAGTTGTAAATTTTAGATACCGATATTAAATTCAAGCCTTCAAAGGCTAGCTGCCGAGAGGCATCCCCCACAGCATGATGCTGCCACCACCATGCTTCACAGTTGGGATTTATTCTAAATAGGGTAAGTAAGATTGTCCTTCAAGATTTTCCAGTTTTTAGTGCATTTAACCTCTACCTTCATAAGCCTTCCCTGGCTGCCAAGAAGCATCCCCACAGCATGATGCTGCCGCCACCATGCTTCACAGTTGGGATGGATGTTTTTGGTAATGACCACTTTTTTTTGGCATTGTAGGCCTTTTGGTCCAGCCTAAAGAAGAATTAATTTCACCCTCTACCTTTACAACAATATCAAATTCAAGCCTTCCAGGACCGGCTGCTGAGAAGCATCCCCACAGCATGATGCTGCCACTCCCATGCTTCACAGTGGGGTTATATGTAGTGTTTAGTGACTTGTCTGATGGCCAAAAAGGAGTGTTCCTTTGCCTCATGGTGTAATGGTTGCCAGGAATACTGATAAATAAGTCACTGGACTTTCCAGACACAGGTGTCTCCAGAGTAAAAAGAGAAGTAATAGACATAAACATGAGCAGAAACAGCAGCAGGAGTTTCCACAGCTGTGTGCTGGGGTAGTTTCCTTTAAATCATGAGCAGAAAATAAGTCTGTTATCTACTTGATACAAACAAAGAGCTGCCTGCCCCTCTGGTGTCTCTGCTCTGTTTGAATAGCTTGAAGCCCATAAGATTAAAGTGTAAACAAAACCAGTGGTAAAGTAGTGGATGGTTGACGCCATGAGTTTTGACATAATGTCACCTCTTATATTCTTTGTATGCCGATGATCCTGTCATGTTATTCCCGTCGGCCGTGAGCAGGACAGGGCAGTTCAGGTGAATCACACATACAGATCTTGACTTTAAAACATCACTAACAAGCATGATGGAGTCTTTCTGCTAACAATGATTGATTTTTTTGTTCTCTTTGCAAACACCTACAGTGTTTCAGCCGAGCGTGTGCCGGGTCACACATGAGCGCCACCTCTTTAAAAAGCCATCAGCGTGGATCTATATTCCAACCTTGTGTGGCCTCTGCCTGACTGATCTCACAATGGAGAAAGATGAGGGTTTGAAACGCTCAGAGGAATCACAGAAAAGGGCTGAAATACTATCCTGTTACATACACAGCAGAATTACTTTCCCGCAGAAGCGGAGCAGCTTAAAAAGTGCTTCTTCTTAATTAGTTGTTATGAAGCAGCCAGCTATACAATGATTACTTCTAATGGGTCAATAAAAGAAATTTCACTGCTAGTGTGGTGTTTTCAGTGTGGGATATCAGTTATTAGCAGCACTTTGTGAGGCTGATGTAAGATATTGCCATGGCAGCGGTGATTGTATTGTGCTTTGTCTTCATCTCCCTACGTCTCCGCGCTCCGCTTTGTTCAGTCCCTTCATTGATCAGCAAGAATTAGATGAGTTTTTGTATTCAGATGCCCCGCGGCATGCAGCAGATGAATGCCCAAGTGGCACTTGTACCTTTTCACGCTATTAGCCCCATGCATCATTACACCGGGCTTTGAAATAGCTGTAAATTTTGTAACCTTAAAAAGATAATCTGCTCATTTATCATGCCTGCTTTTGCACGGCGACTCAGCAGGAGAGATTCAGCTCTTTTATCCAAACTTGTTTTTCTGTTGTTCCTTTCTTGTTTGTTAAAAATGCCTTGCCTGGTTTAAAAAGTCAGACTGGGCCTTTATTTTTCCATGTTTTGAAGTGTATTTGCTGATTTTCTGAGGCATTAGGACAACCAATGACTCATCAAAAGGCTCATGTTTCTTTTAGTAAGGACACAAAAGCTCAAAAAAAAGATTCCAGGCACTAATTTATCTAGTCAAATACGAATCCATTCTAAATAATGTGCCTTTAAGGAGACTTTATCAGTCGTACTTCCTTAAACTCTTTCAAGCATTTTGAATGTTGCAATCATCTTCTATGTCTGCAAAACATCATAAACACCCAGATGGAGCTTCTTTCTTGTATAAGAGCTCCTGTGTTATAAAAGGTGGTTGAGCATCGTACAAGATAATCATGTCCCAATTTCCCCTCAGACAAAAGTAATGGGGGATATACACTACAATATAGTTGCTACTTTTGACCCATTTTGCCTCTGTTTACCCTTTTCAGCTGCTTTTCACTACTTTTTCTGTCATGATTGCAATTTAAACGAATTCTGTCATGGGTTAACACATTTTTTAAACTGTCTTCCTATTTTTGTCACTTCTTATCCTTTTTTCACCACTTTTTCTGCCATTTTTGACAATTTAAACCCATTTTTGCCATTGTTAGCTCATTTCTGCAATTTGCTCCCTTTTTTATGACTTTTTAACCGCTTTTCACCACTTTTTCTGTCATGTTTGCCAATTTAAACCCATTTTTGCCTTTTGTAAATAGTTTCTGCCATTTTCTCCCTATTTTTGTCACTTTTAACTGCCTTTCTGCCCATTTAAACCCATTTTCTCTGTCAACCCAATGTTTGCCACTTTCTCCCTGTTTTTCAACTTTTTAACTGCTTTTTCCACCACTTTTTCTTTAGTTTTTGCAAATTTAATCAAATTTTTTGCCATTTTTTAACTGCTTTTCTGCCCATTTAAACACATTTTGCCTCTATTGACCCAATGTTTGCCACTTTCTCCCTATTTTTGCCACTTTTTAACTGCTTTTCACCACTTTTTCTGCTGTTTTTGACAATTAACCCATTTTTCCCTCTGTAAAGGCATTATTGCTAGTTTTTTGAAGATATTTATACGTGCTACTTTCTATCCTTGTTTAACCACTTTTTCAAACAATATTTGCCACTTTAATTGGCCACGTATCATCAATTTTGAACGCTTTTTACCCAGTTTGCTCTTATATGTGCCTTTGTTTGCCCCTTTTAGCCATTCTCCCAATGTTTTGCTATTTTTAAACCACTTTTCACCACTTTTCTCTCATTTATGCCAATTTAAACCCATTTTGCCTCTCTTAACCCATTTTTGCCACTTTTAACCCATTTCTATTCTGTTTCGAGAAAAGAGGTTTACATTGTGAAGAAGGTTATTTTCTATGGCACAAAAGAATTTAAAATATTTTTGTTTATTTGATAATAGTAGTCATTTTTCAGGTGAAATATAAAATATGGATATCACAGTGTAACTTTACAGTGGAGCAGGATTTTTCTGACCTCCATGGGCCCCAGTTTGTCTGGGCCCTGGAAAGATTTCCCCCTTATCTCTCTTATGGGCAGCTCTTTCTGCACATGACTATTCTTAAATGTGCGTGGATGTGTTCAGCCACCTTCGGGTCCAGAGGGGGTACCCGGTCTCTGGCACCTTTATTTTTGGGGTCGCAAGCTGAAAAGGTTAAGAAACCCGTGCTCTAAACGACATAGCGTCTCCTGGGGTGGTGAAGACTTTAACCTGATCGTTGTATGATCTTCCTGAGTGCTTGGGTTACCTGTAGATATCCTCTCTGTTGTGCCTTCATCCCGGCTGTATAATGAGGGTAATTGTGCACCTGTTGGCCATCGTAGTCATCTGGTGATGATGCTCCTCGGCCTTTTAACATCCACAGGTTTTGGCACAGGTATGCAGTGGGCTCGATCCACAGTCACCAGCTTCACAAAGTCGTTCACCCCGAGTAACCTCAGTATCAGCTCAGTGATGAACAACAAGTTCTGATGCTCTAAAGCTGCATTTGGCTGTGAGAAATAGATAAATGTTTTTTTTCTGTTCAGGCCAGGACATGCACAGATCCAAAGGTGTGATTTTAGAGTTCTAACAAAAGCTGCTAATGCAGCTAATGCCTCTTCCATCCAGCAGTGACCAAAAGCTGCTTCAGTTTCTGCCCCATTGTTAAACGTTTGTGTTAAATTCCCTCTAGATCGTGGTGTTGAATCGATCCACACAGGAATCCAGCGGTAGTGATGTAAACAGCGGCTCTACAAGTCTTCGCAGAAGCTGAACGACTGATACTTGGACGTCTTTGGATGTGAGACGGTGTCAGACTTTCTTTCAAGTCTCTTCAAAGACTTCTACTCCTGCATATGTTGAACATTAGACCTGCCAAATATCAGCATGTTAAAACATAAGTTACCTCTCATCTGTGAGGCTGAGAGCAAATGCAGGAGCTGCTTTTGATCCACACTTTAACTTCAATGAAGACATCACTGAATCAAGCCCTCCCTGTGCCGTTTCAGGGAAATCAGTTATAAACATTGACAAAGTCTGAGCCTCCTCAGCCGTTTGGTTACTGAGGGGGCGTTTGAGGCTCCAAGACCAAACTATGCAGAGCTGGAGAGGTGTATCTGGGCCTTAAGTCTGATTAAAAGCTACTCCAACCATTCTCCTGATTATGCTGTTAATCTTTTAATAAACATAGACTTTCCTGTCTGCAGAATCCTCTTGGAGTTTCACCCTGAACAAAGGATTTGATTGGCCCAGTATGCACTGATCTATTACGAAAGTAATGTCAGACTTTTTAGCAAGGCCGTGATGTGCACAAATGTCAGGATGACAAAGAAGAGTAAAAAAATTGGTGAAAGCGGCAAGAATGGGTTCAAATAACAACAAAAAAAGACATGAATTGGTTATAATTCATAAATAAAGGGGCAAGAAGTGGCAAAAATTGGTTAAAAGGTTTAAAAAAAAAAAGAACGGGGTGAGGTGGCAAAAAGAAGTAGCAAAAAAAGAAAACAATGCAAAATGGGGTGAAGTGGTAAAATGATTAAAAGTTGCAAAAATGGTCAAAAAAAGGTATATATGGGTAAATGGGCACAAAGTGACAAAAAATGGGCAAAATGTGGAAAAATAATTGACAAATAGTGGCAAGAAAGTGGCAAAAATGACCAAAAAGCAGCTAGAAAGGGTTAAATGCAGCAAAGTATGGACAAAAAGGACAAATAAATCAGCTAAAGTAGCCGAGAAGCTGCAAAAAGATTTGCAGTAATGAGCAAATAAAGGGGCAAAAAGGTGGTTAAAAATGTGACAGAAATGAGTGAAAAAGGAAAAAAATTGGATAGGATTGGCATAAAAGTTTGAAAAAGTGGCAAAAGAAAGGGTGAAAAGCAGTAAAGGTTGTATAAAAAAATCACAAAAAGTGGCAAAAATTGCAAAAAGAACAAAATACCATGGTTAAAGTAGGCAGAAGTAGCAAAATGATGTTGCAGAAATAGGCAAAGAATTGTAGATATGGGCGAAAAGTAGATAAAGTAGTGGAAAAGGGCAAAAAGAAGCAATAGCCAAAAACTGGTATATATGTGCAAAATGGGCTCGAAGTGTCAAAAGAATTGGCTAAAAGTTTAACATTTTTGACAAATAGTGGCAAGAAATGGACAGAAAGTGGCAAAATTTGATTAAATGTGGTGAGAAAGTGGCAAAAAAAAATGGAAAAAAGCTGCTAGAGTAGGTGAAAAGTTGCAAAAAAGATGTGCAGTATTGGGCAAATAAAGGGGAAAATGGTGGTTTAACAAATGACAGAAATTGGTGAAAAAGGATACAAATGGGATAGGATTGGCATAAAATTTTGAAAAAGTGGCCAAAAAAATGGAAAAAAGCAGAAAAGGTAGTAAAAATATAAAAAAGGGGCAAACAAAAACCAACACACCATGGTTAAAGTAGGCAAAAGTAGCAAATTGACAGAAATGAGAAAATTTGGGCCAAAAAATTGCCTTAAAAGGGGGCAACGAATGTAAATATGAGCAAAAATTAGTTAGTAGTGGTGGAAATGGGCTCAAAGTAACTAAAATGGGCAAAAAGTGGAAAATCTATAAAAATAGTGACAATAAATAGGCAGAAACTGGCAAAAATTGGTTAAATGTGGCAAAATCTGGCAAAAATTGACAAAAAGGGGGAAAGAAGGGGAACGACTTGCTAAAAATGTGTTGCAGAAATGGGCAAAAAAGTGATTTTAAAAAGTGACAAGTAAAAAGTGGTAAAAAAGAAAAAAAAAAAGCATCAAAAAGTAGCAAAAATACACAAAATTAGCAAAAACTGGCAAAAAACAAAATTGCCAAAGGTGGCTTAAGAAGGCCTTAAATGGCAAATGGATGGTCCAGTAATGGGCAAAAAGTGGCCGAAAAAATGACTAGAAAAAAGGGGGGAAAACTGCAAATATGGGCTAAAAGTGGGTTAAAGTGGCAAAAATATAAAAAACTATGTATTTTTTTAAAAAGCCAAATTATATTGACCATGATAGATTTAGAAAACAATAAAAGTGTAAGTGTGTCGTTGAATACTTTCTATAGACACTGTGTGCCTTGCAGGGGTTCTGCTGCCTGTCTGAAGTGGAGCTGCAACTAAATTATTTTCTCTTTCACTTCATTTTCCAACCACAGATGTTGTTGCTTGATTCAAAAAACCTTTAAAAGCCATCGACAGGAAACAAAATCCAAGCTGTCTGACCTCTGAGCCCCAGACTCAACCACAGATGGTTCACAGAGGAGTTTTGTTGAAAAGTGCGTCATTTGTTCAGAAATTTTACACAGTATTTCCACATTAGAGTCCTCTGGTGCATCATTTTAATCGCTTGATCCTCTTTTACTGTTTATTAAATGATCACGAAAGAGAGTCAGAACTGCAAAAGAAAACAACCTGCTACCGAGTCTTGGCCTCAGAGATTCAGACATCCCATTGTCCTCACAGCGCAGTCACACAGATCAAAAGTCAAAGCAGATCCTTTTAGTCTTTTTGCGGGTTTTGTTGTGGGAGTAGACGCGTAAAGATTTTCCCAAAAACGGCTGAATTCAATGCAACAAAAACATCAAAAGGTTGTTTTATTCCTCTCGCTAACCCTCGTGGCTAAATGTTGTGTGATATGTCAGCACTATAGCGCATCATGACAGTCACACTATTATCCCCGTCCCAACATGTCACAACAGATACACATCAAGAGCTTCAGAGAGGCGACAGTGGAGGGGTTTCTTCTTCATGGGGAAAATCTGTCGCTCCTCGTATGATGCTGGCTGCCTGTCAGTCACGGACTGTCACCTCCTACCTTTGGTCGTCTACTTTTGTTTTACTTCTGAGCTACAAAGTTATCCCTAAAAGTCGAAGCTGCAATGACTTACCACAGTATTCTGATGTGTGTATTTATGATTGCAAATAAGTGTGTAATACTTGTGCTGTGCAAACAGACAAAGCAGAGAAACTCAAGGTCATGCTTTATGGATTTTAGGATGCATACCTCAGACGCAGATGCTTCAGGGAGAACGCTAGTCTGTTGAAGAAATCCATATTTTATTAAATAGTCAATACTCTCCTTATTACTTCTTCACTGCCAGCACTCTGCTCTTATTGTTTTTCATATTTTTATCATTTTCATTGAAGATTTTGAAATTTAAGTGACTTTTTTGACAGAAATCTGCAGTCGCAAAGCTCACTGAAGCTAAATTAAACACAGCTTAAGCTCTGCAGGATGCCCGGCTGATTTTTCTTTCTGTTCTCCTTTGACATCATGAAGTCTGCAGCTACTTTGATGTTCACCTCAGTCAGTAATGACGCACTTTGTAGTAGCGCTGCAGTTGAAATTTGACCAAACATCTTGTTTTGATTAACCAAGCATGAGTTGTAAAGTTACTGAAGCTTAGAGCAGACAGTGACGCTCATACTGATTTATTCATGCTCTCCTTCTCTCATGTTCAACACTTGTTTTTGGTTCAAACAGTGAATCCACTCTATGAAGTCCACTTGTCTCAATCCAAATCTAATAGCTTGAATTTGGGCTTTAAAGTCCCAAATCTATCTATTCTATACACTCAGAGACAGCAAGGGATCTGACTCCAGTTAACTCTCAGTGTACAGGAATCAAACAATATATACAAAAAAAGAATAAAACTGAAAAAAATGATTTAGAAAATTTGGATTTAAGTATGTATAAGCTCTTCTAAGTTATTAGTGACTGTAGAGTGGTTGTCATGGTAACCCTGTGACTGTTGAGCGGACTTTAGAGTGACTCTGTGACTGTTGAGCGGACTTTAGAGTGACTCTGTGACTGTTGAGTGGACTTTAGAGTGACTCTGTGACTGTTGAGTGGTCATCAGAGTGACTCTGTGTGTGTTGAGTGGTCATCAGAGTGACTCTGTGACTGTTGAGTGGACTTAAGAGTGAATCTGTAACTGTTGAATGGACTTTAGAGTGACTATCTTACTGTTGAGTGGTTCTCAGAGTGACTCTGTGACTGTTGAGTGGACATCAGAGTGACTCTGTACCTATTGAATGGTCATCAGAGTGACTCTGTGACTGTTGAGTGGACTTTAGAGTGACTCTGTACCTATTGAATGGTCATCAGAGTGACTCTGTGACTGTTGAGTGGACTTTAGAGTGACTCTGTGACTGTTGAGTGGACATCAGAGTGACTCTGTGACTGTTGAGTGGATATCAGAGTGACTGTGATTATTGAGTGGTCATCACAGTAAGTCTGTGACTGTTGAGTGGTCATCAGAGTGACTCTGTGACTGTTGAGTGTTCATCAGAGTGACTCTCTGACTGTTGAGTGGACATCAGAGTGACTGTGATTATTGAGTGTTCATCAGAGTGACTCTGTGACTGTTGAGTGTTCATCAGAGTGACTCTGTGACTGTTGAGTGGACATCAGAGTGGCTCTGTGATTATTGAGTGGTCATCAGAGTGACTCTGTGACTGTTGAGTGTTCATCAGAGTGACTCTGTGACTGTTGAGTGTTCATCAGAGTGACTCTGTGAATGTTGAGTGGTCATCAGAGTGACTCTGTGACTGTTGAGTGTTCATCAGAGTGACTCTGTGACTGTTGAGTGGACATCAGAGTGACTCTGTGAATCTGTTAGCAGGGGATCTCATGTCACTGCCAAGAACTCTAGATTGGGTACAGGGGCATGGCTTAAACTGTGGCGCAGGTCCATTTACAGGCATAACGTACTAACTTTCCTCCATTCCCGTTGTTGCTTATCTGGTACTGTCCACTTCCTGCACCCTGTCTGACTTGCACGTTTCATTAGGATCACTTGAAACTACAAATCAACCAATAACATGGCTGCAACCAGTGCAAAAAGAGGCATAGATATGGTCATGCTGAAGTACAAACCAGCACCAGAATAGAGAAGAAAGGTGATTTTGATGTGCCACGGTTGTTGGTCTGAGTATTTCACTAACTGCTGATCTACAGGGATTTTCACACCATCACAACCACAGCTTGTCAGCGCCAGTTCTATGAGCCAAAATGCCTTGTTGACAGAGGTAAGAGGAGAAATAGTTAGAGCTTAGGTGTGCAGAAGACCACCTCTGAATGCACAACACATCCAACCCACCTAAAGCAGAAGAAGACCACACCAGATGCCAATGACAACCTACAAAGACAATGGAAGATTTAAATAATATTGCCTGGTCTTGATTTTTGCTGCAAGAAGGGAACACTACTAACAACCATGACTCATCTCAAGTCACTGAAATCACCTTTCTTCCCTACACCTCATCTTGACCATGTCTACATGCATAAAAACACTGATTCCTGCTATGTGATGGTCTGATTAAACACTTGAGTTAACAACAGTTGAACAAGTATACCTAATGAAGTGACCTTTGAGAGTTTAATCTATTCTATTATCAAAACCATACATCTTTCTACACATAATTCTTGGAGCAAATGAAAGGTAGAGGCAGTTCTTTAATGCTGACGCCTGGTAAAGTATCCAGCTTTGATTTATTCAGTCTGCCCTCTCTCTGGGAGCTACTCTGCTTTAAATTCAAACAGAGGCATAAACATTCATAACTTCCTTTAGATGCTAAATCAAGTTTTGAACCATGTGTTTGCCATCTGAAAGCAGAGGGTTTTTAAGTTTCCACATAGCTTTGGTCTTTTAAAAAACAGCCACTGTTTCCTTTTGTGGTGCATTGATTATCCATCAGTGCGTACGTATTAACAATGGACCAAATAACAACTTTGAAAGAAGATTTCAATGGTGGTGAACCATTTTCACCCCCATCTGCAGTTTCTTTAAACTATAAAGAGCCTCTTTGTCTCTTTTGGACATTTTTTGTTGCAAGGCTTGTTTTGAAAAAGCTTCCTGTCCTTCAGACAAAAAGAAAACAGACTGGAGATGAGCAAGAGGATGAAGCCAAATATTGTTTGTAGTTGGTGGTGGAAGTGTTTGCCAACTGCTGTGCAGTATGGAAGTAAAGGTGGCAATCGTACCCAAGGCCGCCAATAAGGGGGGGCAAAGGGGGGAGCTTTCTGGGGCCCAGCCAATCTGGGGTCCATGGAGGTCAATAAAAGATGGTCCATTGTAAAGTTTAAATTCCTTTTCTGGATACAGAATTAAAATGGGTATTAAGAGAAGGTAGTGAAATGGGATGTAAGAAGTAACAGTGGCAAAATTAGATTAAAGTGGAATAAATAGGCAATCTCGTGACAAAAATGGGCATTAAAAGTGGTAAGAGGGGTTAAAAGTGGCAATTTTGGCTTAAAAGGGGCAAAAGTGGGTGGAGAAAGTGGTGGATTGGGATTAAAAAATGGGAAAGAGATGGTTTTAACTGGCAAAATTGGTTAACTGAGGCAGAACAATGGGCAGAAATAGATTATACCTGCAAAAATGTGCATTTCCCATGGTTAGATATGGTCAAATTTCCCAAAAATTGGTTTAAAAAGTGGTGAAAAGGGGATTAATAGTGGTGATAATGGGTAAACACAAGGTGGAAAAGTGCGAAGTTGCATGAACTGGTTTCGAAGTGGGAAAAAATAGAGGAAAAAGGGCTAGAAAATGTTTCAAAGTGACAAAAATGGCTTGAACATGGAAGAAATTGGCAGAAAAGGTGGTGAATGGGATTAAGATGTGGCAGAAATGGGTTAAAATTGGTAAAAATGTGTTTAAATTAGCAACCCCCCCCCCACGCAAAAGGTGCGAAAAGTGGCAAAATGGGATTTTAAAAGTAGCAGAAATTGATTAAAAGTGATAAAAATGTGATTCAAGGTCATCAAAAATTTTTATATCTTATAAAAATAAGCATTTAAAAGTGGTAAAAGGGGTTAACACTGGCAATATTGGCTTAAAAGGGGCGGAAACTGGCAGAAACGATGGTGAAATGGATTAAAAAGTGGCAGAAATGGGTTTAAAGTGGCAAAAAAGGTAGATAACGTTGTGGAATGGGATTTAAAAAGTTGGAAAAAATTTGTCTTAACTGGAAAACATTGGTTGACTGAGGCAGAAAAATAGGCAGGAATTGGCAGAAATGGATTAGACTGGGGAAAATGCGCACAACAAATGGTAAAAATTCAGTTAAAATGGGCAAAAATTTGTACAAAAAGTGGGAAAAATGGGTAAACAGGAGCAACAATAGGTATAAAGTTGCAAGAATTGGTGCCATGTGTCGGGTCTCTCACATTAAAAAAGAAATCACTGATGAGTTTTTGTTTTTCAGTTGAGCATGTTTGGAAAAGAAGTGTTTAGTTTTCTTTTGTATTGACCATCATTAACTTCCTTTTTTCCCATTTTTGCTCTCTTTTGCAGGACAATCCGGGAGCACCTTGGGGAGCAGGAGGTTTCCATCTCTCTGACCATTGACTCTTTGGAGGAGAGCGACCTTGGCAACTACTCCTGCTATGCCGAGAACGGCAACGGGCGGCGGCAGGCAAATATCCAACTCAACAAGAAAGGTGAGAAGAACAAGCAGGGGGATTTATGTGTAATTGCAAAGCCCAGATATTTAAATGTGTGATATTTCACCTTACTTCTGACCGTAGACTCAGCTTTTGAGGTGAAAAACACCGTTTAAAATCACAAGCTTTCACTCTGACAATGAGGAAACCTCTGGCAGCAATTTACTGAGTACAAAGAAGAACAACTAGCGGGATTCTGGGAATTGACCACTTGTTTTTCCGCCTCAGGGAGGGAAAGGAAAATGCATCAGTATAGTAGATAGCGCAGGAAGCCTATTCATCCAGCTCGCCCTGAGGAAGCATCCGTTTGCAGAGAGAGAGAAAAGTGCTTTCAGAGAGAGGCAGCCTTCGGTGTTATGATGCCAGACAAGTGGTTTGACTGTGTGGCGGTGACCTCCCCCGTCACACGGACTCACAAATCCTCCTTTGATCAGCGAACTTTCACTCAGATGTTCTCTCATCATTCATCACTGGCTACTGTCGCCTCTCCCCCTCCTGTCTGCCTTCTTATTTTGCAGGTTTCTCCCTGATTTGGCCTCACTAAGGATGACTGTTAGGGAGTCGATTTAAATAGAGATGCCTTCTTTCCCGTGAGGTTATATAAGACAGATTTTTTCTTTTTTAGCGAGACTAAGGGGGGCTCTGCATCCTTAAAGTTGTCAGAGTTGAATACATTTACATAGTAAGATATTTTCCTCTCTTTTAAGCTTGCAGCTTTGGATCCAGCTTTGATGGCGGCCCAGTTCCCCTCCATTTGCTGTATTAAAGGGGTTTATGCTGCACAGTCCAAATCTGAGAATGCACCGGAGAAGATTAGTTTAGTCGTGCAGGATAGCGTGTCTACCAAGATCAACTGGTTCCCCGTGTTTTTATTTGCCGCTTTTATAGAGTGCTGTGGCAAAGCTGGGCCAGTCAGTGTTTACACTTCCTCCTCAAAGGGCGCCAAAGTTATCCTCACTCGTCTCTTGAAGCTGTGAAAACAGCACGACACTTCAGATGAATTTGGTTGTCTCATGGCATCAGTCAGAATATGCCTTCACTCGTGTGTGGACTTAGAGTCGTCCTCTTACTCCTCTGGTACAGCTTCTCCTGGTTTCTCTTAAAGTCATCCTGACCAACTTTTTTGTTAAAGTGTCTCCTCTGATCATTTTTCCCTCTCAGATGTGGACAGCTGCCTGTGCTGTTTCCTTACTTTAGCTGCTTTCACAAGTCTACCCTTGTTTGCCCTGAAGCCCCTGCTGTCCTTGTTGTCTTTCAACAAATTTGAAAAATAAACAACTTAAGAAATCCTAACTTCAGTGAAATCAAGAAAAACATTCATTTTATTTGCATCCAAGCTGGCCGGGCATTGTCAGGCTGCTCTCAACATTGGCTGCTTTATTATCATCCCTATCTTTTTTCAAAAAACATCGGTTACAGAAAATAATGAATTTCCCATTCTTGTCTGATTTATGGAATCAAGTTTTATGTCTTCTGTCATTTTATATCCATGGCATGTGAGAGGCATGGAAGAATATACAGTTATTATTTCATAAATAGGAGCTAAAATCAGTCTTGATAATGGGAAGATGGCAGGCACTGATTCAATCTAAAAATAATCTTTTTATTTCCCACAGAGACAAAATTCCCAAAGAAACCAGTAATTTATATTGTGTCATATCATACCGTATTGTAACGTAACGTAATGTAACAAGATGGACTGGTGTTTGCAGGTGTAGCTATTTGTTGTTTTAGCAAGTGCTTCTCCTTATTATCAAAGAACAGCAGATAAGTGCTGGTGTCTAGTCGTCAGGGAAAATCCTGAGTCAGGCCAGTCGGAGACCAAGACAAGACTAAGACATTCAAAACGTCACTTGAGACTGTTCTCGAGTACTACAACACTACCGTATCGTACTGAACCTTACTGTGATATACCATGCAGTATTGTACCATAAATTATCTTATCATAGGGTAGCATGGGTTCCTTATCGTAGCATACTATTTTATCATATTGTAGCAAAACATAACCTAAGGTATGGTTTCATATTGTACCATATAGCATCAATCATATCATGTTGTTTAGGGTTGGGGTTTTGTCGTGTGTTAGCTAGTTTCTTCTGGTGATGTCATGTTTTGCACTGATGACTTTATATAGATCAGAACTGGAATTTCAGGGTGCAAATTACAGATATTTTTGTGAAAATAAGGCTGTAAATGTTAGCAATTGTAAAGTTTAGACACTTCAAACTTCTTCACTGCAGTTGTGAAGTGTCTGTGCTTTGATTCTTCCCACCTCTGCCCCTCCTCTGCCATTTCCTCCTCTCTCTGTCTCCCTCCATCGACGTCTGAGAGAGAGAGATGCAGAAATAAAAGGAGAGAAAGTCGTTGATGAATTGCCCGTTGCCATGTGGCTCCATCAAATCCAGCCTTCTAGATGTCAGGAGCTAATTTGTCTTAATCCGTCCCTCTGCAGCATCGCTTCAATATGGATGCCAGCCGGAGAAGAATTGGCCTCCTCGGCTGTAATCTGTGCTGCTTGAGGAGCAGCTGGCTCGTTATGCTGACCAGATATCAGAGGAGAGGAGCGGTGTTCACTGAGGCAGGAGGGCAGAGGAGGGGAAGAGAGAGAAGCCGTGTTGCAGCTAGCAGAGCTTGTTAGCTGCAACACCTCTGTCAGGAAAGTAAGCTAATTCAGGATGATCCCAGACCGAGGTGGGGGAGAGAAAGTGACCTGATAGTGATGGGTAAACCTGTGCTCGCTCTGCCCCAAGTTTGTTTGCTCTATATTTGCATTTGTGTGAGCACATCCGTCCGTAGCTTCGGCTGAAGGTCGTCGCCCAGACAGGCGTGATGAAGCGGCACGGGCCACACTCGTTAGCTCTCCAGAACATCATCCTTCATCACGGGAGCTGTCAGGCTGATGGCCGCCGCAGTGAAATGGGCATCGCGCACTCCAACGAGGTTAAATGTGCATCATGATGGATGGTGATGCACGCGACTCCTCTCTGGCCATGTTTGCCTGTGTATGTGTGTGGCGTTGCAGCGATTTCGGCCTTTTACTGTAGTCCATTAGTCAGCCAATGAAGGCTGACCACCCGGACTTTGTGAGGCGTAGCCGGGGGGAAATGTTGAAGAGCAAAAAATGGAGTGACATTCGAGGGAAAACACTGTCAAAAGACAAAAAGCCTTGAAACAGAGATGGCTGATTCCACTGTCCTGCTGTGTGAAATTTCCCTTTATCCTGCAGAATCATGCTTCTAGAACATTTCTGCCTTTGGACCGTTCTCGTTTTGAATAAAGCTGAAGCGAAGTCCTGCAGCTCCTTGATTTCAGCCTCAGCCGATGCTTTTCATGAGTTCAGGTCAGGCTTCAGTGGTGACGGATGGCGGGGAAACTTCACAGCTTCGATCGACAAACAGGCGTCTCATCCAGCAGCCGCTTGCTTTTCCTCGCCTCGCAGCCGTGCACACGTGTAACCGATCTTCATAAGCACGGCGCTCCGATCTGTCACGCGCTATTGTCGCACCAGTTTGCCTCAATGGGATTTTTTTCATTATCCAATCAGGCCAGGAGGCAGCAAGTGACAGGTATAGAAGTGGGTTTGGCTGGAGTTATGTGTCATCTGGATTCATTCCAGCAGTAATGAGAATGTAAGCAACATGAAGAGATTGAAAGAGGAGAGAGGCTTAATGAATACAGCTGCAGGAGGAAGCAAACAAATGCTGAGGAGCCAAAGTCATCTCATAACATAGAAGAACAACTTTTCTTATCTAACAGGATTGCATCATGCACCATTTCACATTTATTGGCGTTCTGCGGTTGGATTCCTGCTCAGAGTGTAGTCTGGTTCTCAGGTAGCTTTAATGTTTGATGCAAACATAAAGATGTAGACAAGACTGACAGACTTTCTGAGGTTTTACAGAAGAGAAAAGTCTATCAATGTTTGGCGTCTGCAGCAGGGAAAGAGTAATGTACATATGCATTAACAACAGAATCAGAAAAGCTGAGTTTATCTTCACTGGTCGATTATATCCCTGCAGATGCTCTGATACTGAATAAAACAGTAGGTAGAGATGAATGAGGGCAGAGCAGTACAATTGAAAGAGTGTAATTATTAAATAAGAGGCATTTTCAGACGTGAGCATACAATTTAGACAAGTATGGTTTCTAATTTTTGGTGTCATATTTTGTCTCATAATATCAAATTTTGTCTAATTTTTTTATAAACTCATAATTTCAATTAATCCAATATTTTTATCTTTAAGACTCATATATTGAATTTTATCTCATAGTGTGTCCTTTTAGACTCATAAAATTGAAATTTATCTTAAATTTTCTGCTTTTAAAACTTGTGATTTTTGAATTTTATTTCATATTTTGTCCTTTAAGACTCATGATTTCAAATTTTATCTCATTTTTTTTGTCTTTAAAATGCATAATTTCAAATTTTATCGAATATATTACCCTTTTAGACTAAATACTTTGAATTTGTCTCATTTTTTGTCCTTTTTAAACTCTTAATTTCAAATTGTATCTAATATTTTGTCCTTTTAGACTCATAATATTGAACTTTTTCTCATTTTTATCTCATATTGTGTCCTTTTAAAACTTTTGATTTCAAATTGTATTTCTTATTTTGTCCATTAAGAGTCATGATTTAAAATTGTATCTCTTTTTTTTCCTTTAAATGCATAATTTTAAATGTTATCTAATATATTGTCCTTTAGACTCATTATTTTGAATTTTGTTTCATATTTTGTCCTTTTAAACTCATAATATGAATTTTTTTATCGCTTTCTTTCCTTTTTAAACTTATAATTTCACACTTTATGTCATATTTTGTCCTTTTGAACTCTTGATTTTAAATTTTATTTCATATTTTGGTCCTTTAAGACTCATGATATAAAATTTTTTCTCATATTGTCTCCTTTAAAACACATTGGAGTACAGTGGTGGCAGCATCATGCTGTGGGGATGCATCATGCTGTGGGTGGATGCTTCTCGGCAGCCAACCATGGAAGGCTCATAAAATTTTCAATTTTATCAAATATATTGTCCTTTTAGACTCATGACTTCAAAATTTATCTCATATTTTGTCCTTTTTAGACTTGTGATTGTGAATTTTATTTCATATTTTGTCCTTTAAAGGTCATGATTTCAATTTTTTCTCATTATTTTGTCTTTAAAATGCATAATTCCAACTTTTTTCTACTATATTGTCCTTTTAGACTTATGATTTCGAATTTTATCATTTATTTTGTTTTTTTTACACATGATTTCAAATTTTATCACATATTTTATCCTTTTAAGACTCAAGATTTCAAATTTTATCTCATATTTTGTCCTTTTAAACTCATAATTTTAAATTTTGTCTCATATGTTGTCCTTTTTAGACTATTTATTTCAAATTATATCTCATGTTTTGTCCTTTAAAATGTAATTGTGGCATTCTAACCACTGTGGAGTACAGTGGTGGCGGCATCATGCTGTGGGGATGCTTCTCAGCAGCCGAGCATGATGCTCATAGAGGGTAAAATAAATGCAGCATTTCTTAGTAGAAAACTGTTTTCACTTTGACAGTAAAGAGGTTTTTGTAATTTGTTTTTGTCACATAGTTAAATTATATTGATCATGATTTATAAAATCAATAAAAGGGTAAACATCGGGCGGGGGGGGGGATACTTTCATAGGCACTGTAAGTTCATTCTGTGCAGAAGACTTCAGGCCTCTTTTGACTCTAAATCTGGCTTTTTATGGGGAAAGACTCACTCAGGATGGCAGAGACTTTTAAGGTTGTTCACACTGGTTTCAATTTTCTCCCTTGAGCTGCAATTTGGTTGAAATCAAAGGGAGTAGTGCACTTAAAGCCCTCTGAGATTTGACTGATGGAAGGCATTTAGACTTTGGTAGGGAGCGAGGTAAACAGCCACAATCAGAGGAGAATTTGGGATAAAAAATCCATATATATGCCTTTTTTCATTCTGCATTCTTCCTGTACTTTTTACGGTTAGTTGTTTTCTTAGTTTCTCTTCGTCAGGTTATTAAATCCCTCTCGTTTCTCCTCTCTAGCCGAGCTGATGTACACGGTGGAGCTGGCCGGAGGTTTGGGCGCCATCCTGCTGCTGCTCATCTGTCTGGTGACTCTCTACAAGTGCTACAGGATCGAGCTCATGCTCTTCTACAGGAACCACTTTGGCAGCGAGGATTTAGATGGAGGTAAGATGAGATAAGGTGTCAGGACATAATTTACTTTCCACCGTCACATAATAATCTCCCATAAGCTGTGATTCTGCAGTGTTTGCTGTGTATTGGAGGATTTCTAAAGCATCTTCCACTGCTGTGAAAGCATCCTTTCTTTCCTCCCAAGGATTCAAATCCCAAAGCGGAGCAGTATCAGTGCTGCTCTGCATGCATATTTATTTTTACTCAGAAAACACCTGCGCTATTTTTCATATCTTAAAGTCGCATGTGGCACTATTTTTATGTAAATATGCACCTGTTTTATCATTGGAAGCTACACAGAAAAGGGGCTGCCATCCGTCCTACCTCTGAAATTCTGTTGTCAATTTTCAGGGAGTCTTCTCAAAGACCGGAAGAGATAAATAATATGCAAAATATTCTGTAAACTGTCTCCTAATCAGCAGCAAACGACTCACCAATCTTTGATGTGGCTCCTCGTATTTGCATCCTAGTAAAATACTAATGACAACCCCGCCTTGCAGAAATGTTCACGCTGGGTGCCGTTTCCTGACATCACAATGCATGACTTGTGGGTAATAAAGTTCAGGCCTTCAAACGGCTCTGTCTCGCTGCGTTTCAGAGCCCCCAACAGGCAAAAGTTTCCAAGTTTAGTTTTAAAAGAAAAGTGCAGCCTTGATCACATAAACAGTGAGGAGACAGAAGCTGCTGGTGACATGCTTTGTGTTGCAGGGTTTCTTTTTATTCCAGTGAAGAGACAGAGAAAACACAAGTAGACAAGTATGAATGTATTCTAGTTAGCACGCTGTGTTTGCTGTTAAGTATGTCTCACAGTACATTACAATGAAATCATAAGCAGTATACATATTTTATCCTTTTGCTGCAGTGGTAATTTTGGTCCAAACACTGCCCAGATGGTGCAATTTAGTCTTTGTCAGAAGGAGAAGTTATTGCACCACTGTTGCTAATCACAAACACACTCTTTTTGTATTAAGTGCTTAAAGGGTGGCTTTGCAAATCCACTGCACTCACATCTCTGGCTCTGACAAAAGGCAGCTAGCATAGTGGCAGGAAGAGCCAACTAGCAACAACCGCTCATAGGAGGTATTTATCAAAAGTGGATGCATTAGCCATATGAGAGGCCAATCAGCACGGCTCCCAGCAGGGGTGCCAGCACAGTTGCTAGGCGTTACAGTGTTGCAGATGGTGAACCCTGTAGTTTAGATCATTTTAAGAAAACCTGAAGTCAATGTCAGGGTATGTGTGTGCTACAGCGCTGTGAAAAAATAGCCCCTTTCTTGATTTGTTATGTTTTTTGGAAGGGATTCCATGTTGTCTTTGATATTGACCAGTGTTAGTGTCTCTGGAAGGCCCTGGACAATTGCCCGGGTTGCCTACCCTGTTGCAAAGCCCCTGAAAACAGAGTCAACATCTATCAGTCTGGAAAGGCTTATAAAGCCATTTCTGAGGCTTTGGGACTCCAGCAACCTCAGTGAGAGCCGTTACTCACAAATGGAGAAAACTTCGAACAGAAGTGAACCTTCCCAGGGGTGGTCGCTCTACCAAAATGACTCTAAGAGCACACTGAGGACTCATCCAGGAGCTCCCAAAAGAACCCAGAACATTTTAAAGGGATGTTTTTGTCTTTTTGAAGTTGGGTTGTATGACGCACTTAGCGCTCATAGTTGCATTAGCCTTATAGTGATTTCAGTGCCTCGCACTTTGTGAAAATAATTGCTCCCCACTTTGTTAAATCATGAATTAACTGTGGTTAACCACATTTTTTGGAAAGCTGAGTTCAAGTTCTCTATCCACATCCAGACCTGATTAATGCCAGACCTGTTGAATCCAGAAATCCCTTAAATACACTAAGTAACTTTAAAAACGTACATTGTAAAATTTGCTAGAATTGTCATGAGATGTACTCAGATGCTTCAAACAACTTCTCAGACACACAATATACCTTTGTTCTGCATGACTGATTGTGCCTTTTCTCAACCACAGACCAATTCATGAGAGTTGTACTCACAAGTGTATAAAATGGGTAGGTGAGTGAAATATTGGGATGGGATAAATTGTTGACTAAAAACGTGTAGGCGCATACAGCTCTTCAGGAGCAATGGCAGGCGATCCCACAGAGACAGATTAATGGCCTCATAACATCTATGCCTCGGAGAGTGGCCGATTTGGTGCAAGCAAGTGGAGGTCATACCAGATATTGAAATTTGGACTTGTAAGAATAGGTGGTACTGTCAACTTTTAATTGCGTGATTGAATAAACTGTTTCCTTGATTCCTGATTTTTGTGTGTATGTCTCCCACAAGATGTGTGCAATAAGAACAATAACTATAATTGGAAATATAGTTCATGGATTACAAGTAATATATTCATGAATTTCAATGTGCATTTTTAAAGTTACTTAGTGTAGACCCTGTCTGCTGAAGTGGAGTAGGCTAGACGATCTCCAATACATCATGGCACCATCTAGAGAAATTCAAGAACAGATAAGAACAACGTCATTGACATCTCAGTCTGGAAAGGCGTACAAAGCCACTTCTAAGGCTTTGGGACTCAAGCAAAGCATTGTGAGAGCCATTATCCACAAATGGAGAAAATTCGGAGTTGTGGTGAACCTTCCTGGGATTGGCCAGTTCACCAAGATAACTCCAAAAACACTTGGATGACTCATCCAGGAGGTCCCAAAGGAACCCAGAACATCTTAAAGGGATATTTTGGTCTTTTTGAAGTCAGATAGTATGAGGTTTGGCAATATTAGTTGCATTAGCCTCCTGTGATTCCAGTGCCTACCTTTATATGAATAATAATTTAACTGTGATTAACCACATTTTTTTGGAACACTGAGTTCAATTTCACTAGCCACACCTGATTACTGCCAGACCTGTTGAATCCAGAAATCCCTTAGAGCCTGTCTGACAAAATGGAGTTGGCTAAACGATCCCCAACACATCACAGTGCCATCTAAAGAAATCCAAGAACTGATGACAAACAAAGTCACTGGCATCTATCAGTCTGGAAAGGGTTACAAATCCATTTCTGAGTCTTTGGGATTCAAGTGAAGCACATTTAGAGCCATTATCCACCAATGGAGAAAACTTCAAACAGAAGTGAACCTTCCCAGGAGTGGCCGGCCTGCCAAAATGACTCCAAGAGCACACTGACAACTCATCCAGGAGGTCCCAAAAGAACCCAGAACATATTAAAGGGATATTTTGGTCTTTTTTGAAGTTGGGTTGTATGACACACTTAGTGATAGCAGTTGTATTAGCCTCCAGTGATGTCAGTGTTTCTTCTTGCTAGGCTATATAGCGTAGCAGATGGGAAAATTTTCTCCACATAATATAGCAAGTTTAACCTGAAAAGGCCAAAAAAAACAATGATGGCTCCATTGTACGCTTTTTTGAAAATTTATCAAGGGTTATATTTTTCACCCAGAAAACCTCTGTGTTTTGCGCTATTTTGCAAAGTGAGCTACCAGCTATTGGCTACATGCTCTTCAGCTGCAGTGCATCTGATCAGCTGTTTGGGTCTGTAGGCTTCAGCAGAGTGAACAACAGGTAACTGAGCTTAGCCCTTTAAAACCTGAGTTTCTGGACTCTTTTCTTATTTTAACCATAAAAGGCCCAGAAAATGTCCTGTGAGTACGTGCTTTTGCCCATTTTTCCACAATACTTAGAACTTTTGATATATGGCAGTTATTTACATTTTACTGCATGTTGGGACTTCTGGTTTGTAGATGAGACTGTTAAAAAACAGAGAAAACCCTTATAATTATACCTCGACGACAGAAAAATAATTAACATGGATAAAACACAATTTACTGCATGTTAAGAGTGTTTTAACAGTTTAAAATGAAAAAACACAAGAAACGGGGGAACTTTATGCTGGAATCTTAGTGAGAAAAGGGGAAATTAAAGTAATAACCACATGCTGGCTGTGAAGCACAGTTTTTCAGCTTTCAGAAACTGTTTGAATTTTTCCAATAACACAATCAGTCATGCAATTATGGTCATGCAAAGTGTGCTTCAACAGCGCGTTGTCGGCGACACGCTAGGATTTAAAGGGTTAAAGTATTTATTTTAGCTCATTTTTCCACTTGAACAGCTGACACGTTTTCATAAAGTAAACATACTGTGCAGAATGTACCTTGTATTAAATCAGAAATTACAAAAATAACGCAACACTCTTAGATCTTACTCGGGTGAAAAAATTTATTCAGCTCTTCTGGTCAGGGTCGTTTTCAGATAGTTGAAGATCAGTAAAACAGTGGTGTTTAGTAAGGCAAGGAACTCTGGATGGGGAGTGATGCAGGCTGCAGACTATCCTCGATCAAAAATGTCCTGAAGAAGCATTGATAAATCCCATTCATGACAACACTTGTGGGCACAAGAGGTAACAAAGACTGCATTAAAAATACTTTTTACTGATTATAGTAAATGAAGTGAAAACATCATATTTGCAACAGTATTTTGGTTACTTGGACATATTGCTGCACAAATTGGGAAGAACTTAAATCTCAGTGGTGCAACTGAAGTGAAAAGAACACTCTCACCATACATTTTACCATTTCATTGCAAAAGGGATCTACAGTTTTACTTGTTGATGAAGCTCTGCTCTAAAGATGCTCCCTGGGTTGGTTTCAAGCCATGCCATCTTTGGCCATGGCTTTAAACCCCCATATGGATAGATACATTTATGATTATCCATACTAAATAGAATAAAGCTATAAACTATAAAGGAGGTAGCTGGGGTGGAGGAGGTGAAGGTTTGCCAGCAGCAGCAGCGTGGTGCATCAGCATTAATGTAAGCAGGGGTTAGTGAGAAGTGTTTGAATACACCACTGTGATTGGCTGTGGGAGCTGGATGGTGAATATTGGGATGACCACCGTGTCCTGCATAAACTAACACTTGGAGTCACTGGTAGGTACTTAATGCCATACTTAACTTGCTTATGAGTATTAGTGTGACTTTTTCCTACTATTACTGAATGTCAGTACTCACAGTATCACTCCCTCTCATGTAACATTGCTTAATTATCTTCTGGAAAATCTGGACTACTCTTCATAGTGAGCATTCAGTAACAATCATGAAGAGAATACTATTCGATTAGAAAATGGATCGCTCCACTTTTGACTCTTGGGCAAATCAAAACAGCGTCCTTGTGCCGGATGAAACATGAACCCTGAGGCCTCATCAGTAGTAAAAGAAAACTCCCTGATTGGGCCTGGTGGATGAGTCTCGGCTTGAGAATGCATCAAACCGAGACAAGGAGCAAGTTTTAATTTGATTCCCCAGTAATGAGACTCTGAAGTCGCAGAGCGGCAGTGAATTCTGGGGGAATGAGATTAGTTCAGAGAGACAGCGAGAGTTATGAGTGCTAAAAGGTAGAGTAGTCTGTGATGGCTGCTGCATCACACATTTCAATAAAAACCATCAGCTCTGGCTGCGCCGGGCTTCCGGCCCTGGAAAAGCAGAGCTTTGCCTTAATAGATGGCCCGGAGGCAAAAAAGGGTGATGAAAAAAAAACGTGGGGCCTTGAACTTAATGCCAAACAGCAATTGTCTCCTTTAATTGTGCCACCCAGGTGAGTGCTTGAAGACAGAAACAGATTTTCAATTTGTTCTCCAGTAAAAGGGGATCAGGTTCAATAAGACACAGCACGCTGCCTCCGGAGCTCTCGAGAGACCCCGATACTTTCCTCCACGCCGCGGTCGATTAGATGACTTCACTGCCGCCTCCTCATTCACAGGCACCTGCACCTCGCCAGTCATCTCTGCAGTGACAGTGTGCATAGCAAGGATAAAGCAGGCTGATAAACACTGGTTAACAGAGATCCCATCTCTGCTCTAACAGCTGAGCTGCATGGAGGATCCAGACATTCTTAGTTTTAGACTTTCTCCCTCCAACATAAATCTCCTTCTGCTGCCATACTGCGACCACTCCAACAGCTAATTGAACGCTTGCCTCCCTCCTCTGCCAGATGTAAAACTGTAAGCTTTATGTAACAATAGGAGGGGCTGTCAGCTATTTGTCAGTGCCGCAATTTAGTTAAAGACCACTCAGTTGTCACATTGTGTGGGTGTCAGTGGAATCAATAACCGTCTTCATGATGACAACAGCCCAGTGAGCTTTTCACAGAGGCGGGAGCTCATCAGCGCTCTGCCATAAATACCGATGTCATTGTTGTCATCGCAGCGTGGAAATATGAGACTCCGTCTGCGTTCAGGGTGGTTTAACGATACTCATAGTTTACGCCATGTGCAAACAAAGCAAGTGTAATGCATCCTGGTTCATTTGCATACTTGGAAACAGGAGGTAAACGTCAAGAGGAACCTCATTTTATGATCAGAAGGTCAGAAGTTTGTTGTTTTTCCAATGATCTAGTCAGAAATAATACACAAGGGAAATGGAGTTTATGGTTGCATAAATCAACTTAGGTAAACATGATGACACTTTTGTTTTTATAACATGTGCAATGGGTATTTTTTGATTATTAATGATGATCTTTAAGTTTTATGGTCTTTTATAAAGTATTAAAGTCAATTTCTACTCAGATTTCCATTAAAGTTGTGGCTGTTCAATCCCAGGCTTCAAATCCAAATCATGAGAAGCTGACAGACAAAGAAGTAATGAAAGAGAAGACGATCGAACATTAAAAATCAAAAGAATATTAATGGTCAAACAAACAAAACACTGAAGGAGTCACTGAATGTGTCACAAGTAACTGAAGTATAAAGACACCTGTGTCACTGAATGTGTCACAAGTAACTGAAGTATAAAGACACCTGTGTCTGGAAGGTCCATTCGTGGGTTAATCAGTATTCCTGGATGCCATTACACCATGAAGTCAAAACAACACTCTAGGCAACTCAGAGAAAAGCTTATTGAAAAGGGCTGAACCCAAAAGTCTTGCTCAGTGCATTAAAGACTCTGTTATACTTTAACAACAGCTAACTAAAAGAGATGCATCATCCCCAATACAATAATTGTAAGACAGTGGCAAAAAAATTAGCAGAGATGGGGTGCAGTGGCAAAAAGAAGTCGCAAAAAGTAATAAAATTGGCATAAGCAGGCAGAATATGGGTAAAATGTGGCAAAAAAACCCTGAAAAAATAGCAAATAATGGATTTGAAAATGGCAAAAGGCAGCTAAAATAGGCAAAAAGTGGTTTAAATGGGCTAAAAGGGGCATAAAGGGGCAAAACATTTGGCAAGGATGGGGAAAGATGGCAAAAAATGGGCAAAAAGTAGCAAAAAATGGGTTAAAAGTGGTGAAAACTGGCAAAAATGGTATATATTGTCCTCAAGGATATAAATTGGCAAAAAAAAAAAAAAAAAAAAAGGCAAAACGTGGCTTAAATGGGCAATAGGAATTAAACTGGCTTAAAAAATGCAATAAAGTGGCAAAAACAGGTCAAAAGGGGCAAAATTTGGCAAAAAGTGACAGAGTGATAAAATGGGTAAAAATAAATATCAATGGGTGAAAATAATGGTTACAACATTGCAAAAGGAACTAAAATAGGCAAAATTTACGAAAGGATATTGCAGAAATGGGCAAAAAGTTGCAAATATTCACGATGAACTGCAAAAATGGGGGAAAGTGGCAAAAAGCATGGGAAAAATAGCAGTAAGTGTAAAAATGGGCAAAATGGGTAATACAATAGCAAAAGGCAGCTAAAATAGACAAAAAGTTCCAAAAGAACAATGCAAAAATGGGCAAAAAGTGGAAACAAAATAGGTGAACAATAGAAATAAGTGTAAACATGGGGGAAATGGTGAAAAAAAAGGCATAAGGCACCAAAGATGTTAAAGAAAGTTGCAGAAAGATGTTGCAGAAATGGGCAAAAATAATGGTAAAGATGGGGTAAGGGGGCAAAAGGAAGTTGTAAAAATGGGCAAAAAATGGCAAAAAATAGGTTAAAAAGTAGCAATAAGTTGAAAAAAATGGGTACAAGATTGTAAAAGGTGGCTTAAATAGGCAAAAAGTTGTAAAAGGATGTTGTTGAAATGGGCATTAAGCTACAAAAAATGCAAATATAGGAAAAAAAAAGTGGTGAAGAAAATGGGCAAAAACTGCAAACATGGGTTAAAATTGGCAGAACAAAACTTGGCAATAATTGACAGAAAAAAGTCCTGTAAGGGTTAAAACGTGGCATGAATAAACGATTCCAACATCAGAACCCAGTAATAGCTTGAAACACTCTTCAGCTCCAACAGGAGGCAACTGTTAGCCAGGATGCTAGCACCAATGCTACTGATACAACATACATGCATTGATATCGATGATAAATCACGCCTGGGGAGGACCCAAGTGGGCAGAATGATTGAAATTTGGCCTGTGGCTCCCTTCCTGCATGTCATCACCCACTCTCCCGTTTCTGGCTCTATTACTGTCCAATCTCTTAGAAAAAAGGCTTAAAAAACATTTAAAATTATGTATTTAAAAGAGAAATCATCACTTGGGTCTCATGTCAAACATATGGTGTATGTGCAAAGTTCTTAATAGTTGGATTATCACATTTAAACAAAGCAAAACTTTATTTCAGTCCACTTGTACTGATTATTTATGAGATGTAGACATGGAGCTTCAGTGTAAAGATCATTTATTGATTATTAAAGGAGCACAGAGTGTCACACTGTAAGCCAGTAATGCACCAAGGACCAAGCCTCATTCTTCAACAAAATTCAATCAGTGCGTCTTAAAGACTGCCTGCTTTGAACCGCCCGATGCAAAGCTGTATCTTCTGGCAAAATTAAATTATGGAAAACAAAACGGTATGTTTAAAAAAAATCCCTGTCTCTGTTTCTCATTAGCAGTCTGCTCCGTGTGCTTTTGCAGCGTTAAGTGTGTGTATTACGTTCCAATCTAGTCTCCATTAAATGTAATGGAGCTCAGAGATGTCCCAGAAATTACGCCTCCGACTCTCTTGGCGCTCTCCAGCGAGGGTTCAGGAGTTCACAGTCTAACTGTGGGCTCTCTATGCACATACATACATTACCCACCTTCCCTCTGAATGCGGCGAGCACGCTCCCTGTGCAGTTGGCGTGTGGGCTGGAGGAGGGCTGGATGCTTTTTCAGAGGTATTTTGCGCCCTCAGATACACCTCAGCGCTCTCCTGTAAGGAGTGACTCCTCAAGGAGGGTCATCCCGCCTTCCAAGTTCAGCCTGTACCTCTCTCTCTTCTTCACTACAGACAAGTGAGTCAGCCTCGCTGTAATAGCCCTTAATCTGCCTACACAGCCTTCATTTACTGCAGAAAAACAGAGAGGGAGATTTATGCCACTGTGAAGGAGAATATCTGCCTCGCTGTTCCTTACTCTTAGTGATTATGAAGTTACATTTCAATTATTCCTAGATGTCCTTGATGTAGAAGGCATAGCAGGATAATAAACAAGTGAGATGTCATGTAGGAAGGGGAAACACTCGCCAGATCTCAAGCTAGCACACTTGGAAGTGAGTGGATCTTGTTGACAGTGTTACAGAGCTGACAGAGAAGGCAGCAGGGTATTAACACCTTCAAAAATGGGATCCCAAAATCCCCTTCCATGCACCCATCTGCCCTGCTTCTTTCCTCGATGCGACTCATCCTTACCCTCTGTTCCACTGAGCAGATCACCTCAAAGCCTGTGCTCTGTGCTCTGTAGGTGGCCCCTCCAAAACAAAGGGACCAGAGTCGTCGTGAAGGCAGGAACTTCTAGATCCAAACCCGACTCGTGTCTCTGATGAGTTCACCTCAAAGATGCAACTCTGAGTGTCCCAATTCTGATTTTGCAAGTCTTTTGTGGCACAGATATGAGAATGTTAGTGAATAGGGAAACACAAAGACTCAGATATTTTAGTCTCTGATGAATATAAGCCCAAAATATGACACGCACTGTGTCTGATTCATGGCTGAGTAATCTCTTTAGAAAGATACCTGCATATTAATCCAGGAAGATTTTTGGAGGAGGGTATTGACCAATCATATTCAAACAACCTAGGGCTAAATTTTAGAAAACAGCTGTTTTTTAGGGCTGGAATGCAGTCCCAGAACTCATGAGCTTTGCTCAGTGCATTAAAACGTCTGTTTCACCACAGAAAACTGAAAGAGATGTACCCCTCCCAATAGACGACTGTGAAAAATGGCAAAATAACCCCAAAAAGGCAAAGATGGGGCAAGATGGCAATAAGAAGTCGCAAGAAGGCATAAAAAGTGGCATAAACAGGCAAAATATGGGTGGATAACAAGTAAAAATTGGAAAAATTAGTTTAAAAATGGCAAAAGGCAGCTAAAATAGGCAAAAAGCTGCAGAAATGGGTCAAAGCGGGCATGAATTGGCAAAAAAAAAAAAAAAAACTGGCAAGGTAGGGGTAAGGTAGAAAATTGGGCAAAAAGGGGCATATACTGGCAAAAAAACATATAAAGTGGCAAAAATGGGGTAAAAAGGGACCAAAAGTGGCTTAAATGGCATGATGAAAAATGGCAAAAAGTGGGAAAATGAGTAAAGAATTGCAAAAGGGGGCTGAAATAGCCAAAACTTACAAAAGGATGTTGCAGAAATGAGCAAAAACTTGCAAAAAAAAAAAAAAAAAAAAAAAAAATGCAAATGTAGAAAAAAGTGGTGGAAAAAAAGGGGAAAAAAAACTGATGAAAAGGTCCAACACAATAGGTAAACAATAGCAATAAGTGTAAAAATGGGGAAAATTGGTAAAAAAAAAAAATGTCAAAGGCAACTAAACTAGGTTAAAAAGTTGCAATGATATGTTGCAGGACGGGGCAAAGGAGGGAAAAAAGTGGCCAAAAAAATTGTCAAAGATGGGGTAAGTGGACAAAAAGAAGTGGCACAGGTGGGCAAAAAAATGGGTAAATGATTCAAAAGGCAGCTAAAATTGGCAAAAAGTTGCAAAAGGATGTTGCAGAAATAGGCAAAAAACTGCAAATGTAGGAGAAAGTGGTGAAAAAAAAGGGGAAAAAATTGGTGAAAAGGTGCAACAGAATACGTAAAAAATATGAAAAAGTGTAATAATGGGCAAAATTGGTAAAAAAAAAAAAATGGCCAAAAGGAATCTAAAATAGGCAAATGGGGGCATAAAACAATGCAAAAATGGGTGAAAACTGGCATTAATGGGTAAAATATGGGTCAAAAATGGGTGAACCATAGCAAAAAATGTAAAAAATGGGTAAAAGAAATGGCAAAAGGCAGCTAAAATAGGTAAAAAGTTGCAAAAATTGGCAAAAGGGAGCATGAGGTGGCAAAAAATTGGTGAAATGGTGAAATTTAATATAGTTGGAAAATAGCAAAAGTGTAATAAAATGCAAAAATGGGTGAAAATGGCCAAAAAGGTAAAAAAAAAAAAAAAGAAAGAAAGAAAGAAAAAGCTAAATTGGAAAAAAATGGGTAAAAGAATGCAAAAAAATTGCAAATATAGGAAAAAGGGTTGAAGAAAAAGAGCTAAAAAAAAAAACCTGGCGAAAAAGTGCAAAAACTGATGAAAAGTGGCAACGCAGAACTTTGCAATAATTGAAAAAGGTGATGAAAGGGTTAGAATTGGATTGGATAAATGATTCAGAACAGCTAACTTTCAGGGATGCACATTCCCTCTGTGAAGCACGGTGGTGGTAGCATCATGCTGTGGGGATGCTTCTCAGCTGCTGGCCTAAGAAGGCTGTAAAGATGGAGAGTAAAAGGAATGTAATAAAATGGAGGACAATCTTTTTCAGTCTGCAAGAGAACTACGACTTGAGAAGATTTTTTTCCAACGACCCGAGGCATACAGCAAAGGCCGCTGTTCTTGAAGAAGGTGACGCAGGTTCAAATCACCCCCCCGCTCCCCCCAGTTTCCAACTGTTCCATCCAAAGAAAGGCAAAAAGACAGTTGTATACCCATGAAAATGTAAATTTAAACCAAAAGTCCACTTGCTCTAAAAGAAAAGGAAAGTACAAGCATCTCATTTCCAACATTCAAGCTCACTGTGTTCCTTGAGTTCAGATTTTTGGCTAAAGCTCATTTTATTACACAGTTTCACAAATGCATCAAGCAGGATGAAACGAGGAAGTGATGACATTTCCTACCAAACAAGGTCAAGGTCAGCCTTCATGTCATGTCTTCAGAATTGCCTGAAAAAACAGAAGATATCTTCAAACACGGCACATGAGATTGAACCAGTGGTCAATCTCATGTGCCGTGACTACTTCCTGTATTTGGGTAAACATAGCACAACTGATGTGGATTCTGGTCCCCCAAATCCAACTCCCTTCATGCCTTTCTAGTTGCAAGTCTAACCCTCACAGAACCGTGTCTGTCTGAAAGCACTACTAAACTTTGAAAGGAAGGAAAGTATTTTTCTAATCCTTTACAATAGAGTTAAATGGACTCCAGCCTTCCTAAAGCATTACAAGTGTTGTAGACTTTACCAAACACTAAAGGAGAATGATCCCCTTATTTAACTGATGAGTGAAATTCAACATAGGTGCAGCTGACAATAGCTCTAATGACGACATAGGCAGCTCACACAGTGCTATAGTCAAAGATATTTTTACATGTGAGATGGAAACAGTTTAGTTCCACACGAGTCTTTGCACAATGGTAAGCCTCGGGATATACTGAGATATATTCAAGTCAATGTACAGATCTAGTGGAAGTTTTAAGCTTTAGATGTTTTATTTCACATCTGTAGCTGCTATTGAAGCAGAGAAATAAAGGTTTTAACACTTGATGAAAATTGTCAGAAAAGTCGTAGGTTTTTGGGGTTGAAAACAAAAGATTAGAAGTGCTGCAGGGTCTTTGTAGTTCATACACGGCGGTGCTCTTTGAAAACTTTGGGCCTGTTTGCTCAGGTCATGATGTGAAGAGGTGGCTGCATGAATTAAAAAGGACTTCAGCTCTAATTTTCAACTGTCCTTCAACAAAGCAATCCAAAACACGCTGTAGAGCAGGAGTCATCAAGGACATTTGCACAGGGGCCAGATTTAGTCTTGACTGAGACTCTGGGGATCTGACTTTTAAATTACCGAAAAATTAAATTAATATTCTGGTATTGATATTATCTGATGAACATTTTACTGTAATAGTATTTTCTTTCAAATCTCAGAGAATGGGCCCTCCCTAATTGTGATTTAGCACCACTATGAACTCATTTTTGACAATTTTTAACCCATTTTCACTACTTCATTCAGCCATTTCTGCCACATTTTTACCACTTTTAATCAATTTTTGCCCATTTTGCTACTTCCCTGCCAATTGCTGCCCCTGTGTTCCACTCTTAAACCCCATTTTCCTGACTTTGCCAGGCTATTTCTGCTATATTTTTGACACTTTAACTCATTTTTGATACTTATTGCCTCTTTAACCCAATTTTTTGCCATTCTTTAACCCTATTTTTACATTTCTTGTATGTTTTATCCCCTTTGTGCCACTCTTTTATCCATTTTTGCCACTTTCTAACCCATTTTTGGGACTTTTCCCCCCTTTTTCTAAAATTTTGCCACATTTTAACCACTTTTCACCACTTTTCCTGCCCGTTTGTGCCACTTATTATTCATTTTTCTGCTCTCTTACCCCTTTTCACTATTTTATCTAGCCATTTTTGCAACATTTCAACCAGTCTTAAGCCATTTTTGGTATTTTTTGCCACTCTTAAACCTACTTTTGCCACTTTTTTCCCATTTTGCCATTCTTTAACCTTTTCTTTACCAAGTTTCCTGTATGTTTTATCTCTTTTGTGCCACTCTTTTATCCATTTTTTCCCACTTTTAATCCTTTTTAAATCCACTTTTGAGACTTTCTGCCCCTTTTTCCCCCTTCTTACCAATTTTTGCCACATTTTAACCACTTTTCCCCATTTTATCTAGCCATTTTTGCAACATTTCCACCACTACCTACCATTTCTGGTAGTTTTTGCCATCTTTAAACCAATTTTTGCCTATTCTCGCCCATTTTGCCATTCTTTAACCCCTTTATACCAAGTTTCCTGCATGTTTTATCCCCTTTTTGCTTCTCTTTTATCCATTTTTGCCACTTTTTAACCCTTTTTTGAGACTTTTTGCCCCTTTTTTCCTCTTTTACCAATTTTTGCCACATTCTAACTGCTTTTCCCCACTTTATCTGGCCATTTTCAAAACATTTCCACCAGTCTTAACCCATTTTTGGTACTTATAAACCAATTTTTGCCTCTGTTTGCCCATTTTGCCAGTCTTTAACCCCTTTACACCATGTTTCCTGTATGTTTTACCCCCTTTGTGCCACTGTTTTATCCATTTTTGCCATTTTAACCCTTTTTTAACCCTTTTTTGAGACTTTTTGTCCTCCTTGCCACATTTAACCACTTTTTACCACTTTTCCTGCCAATTGTTGTACCTTTGTGCCACTTACCATCCATCTTTGCCACTCCATAACCCTTTTAACCACTTTATTTGGCCATTTCTGTAACATTACTGCCCGTCTTAACCCATTTTTTAAAATATATTTTCTAAATATTTGTTAATAATTCCTGACAAGTGAAATTCTGTAAAAACAGATCAAATGTAAAGTCTTTCTAAGACTATTTCAGGATTAGTTTTTTCCAACAGGTTCTTTTTGCCTTAAATATTGTACACAGCATGAGCTCTAGCTGTAGAATGACAGCTGTATTATAGGGTTCATGATCTTCTGTCACACTGGGGTGACGGCAGAAGTCCAAAGTGAATTTTTTCCCTCCAAACTGGGTCTAAAGTAAAGTCAGCGAGCAGTAAAAGTTGCTGCAGTTCCAAAAGGAGACAGGTCAAGGACCAAATCACTAATTGATGAAGCGGTTTGGTCGCCGCTCTGCAAACATTTGAGATCAGCTGTGTCTGCTGCCGTCACCGAGTCTGAATCTTTTATCTCCGTCCTGTGGCAGTCCGAACTCTTGGGATATCTCCCCTCCATGGCCTCCATTTCCACCCTCCTGACTCATTGTGCTGAAGTGCTCCAGCTCGACAAGAAGCATTAAAGTCCTCCCTCACTTCTCCGGCCTTTCAAATTCGTCATCAATCAGCGCTTTCATGTGGGTGATGGAGCCATGCCACGCATCCACTGAGCAGGCAGTGTTGGGCATTTAGCTCAGGCTGGAGTCTAATTTGTTTTGCCTGCGGTGGGGAAAGTAGCTATGAAGGTAACGTTATTTGTCAGTGGGGACGGTGCTGTAATGAAAAGCACTCAGATGAGCAGAGGTGTGCAGAGGTCAATGTGATGGAGGCGTCATGTCTCAGAAAAGTCTCCCAGTGACCGAACATCTCTCTGTACACCACTGTGTAAATAGACTGTGTGGGTGTAGCAGCTGGAAAGCTTTGCTGACCAAACAACAAACCCCCAAACATATAAGCTTTTAATTGAAGCAAAGCAGATTTGGGAGCTCCTTATGGGCTTTTACATTTTAATCCTTGGCTGGTGCAAATATTTAGGATTAAAAGGTAAGATATGTTTTAAAATAACCTTATTTGATACGTTTTTATTGACTTTTTATTAACTGGACAAATCTCTCCTTACAAATATTCATGTCGATAAGCACTCATAATACCAGTTATTCCACTTTCCTTTTGGCCACTATGTTTTTTGCCCATTAGCCCAGTTTTGCTACTTCTCTGGGCTAATTTAAGATTTTGCTGCTATTTGGCTTTTCTTTTTTTTTTTTTTTTTTTACTTTTTGTCACTTTTAACCAATTTTTGCTGCTTTCAGCCAATTTTTCCACTTTTCTTTAACTGTTTGGCTATATTTTAACAAGTGTTTCCACTAATTGTCACTTTTTTGCCAAATGTGGCCCATTTAAGCTACTTCTCAGTGCCATTTTCAACCAAATTTTTTTTTGGTTAAGTCAACAATGCGGATAAGCACATTGAACTAAACTATTTGGGAATTACTGTCAGATTTCAGCTAAACTATGATGTGCACAAATGTCAGGATGCCAGAGAATAAAGTAGAGTGTACTTTAAAAACCATAAGAAGAAGTTAATTTATTTATCATGAAAAGAGGCAAAAACGGTAAAATGGCAAAAGAAAGGCAGGAAAAAATGGTGAGAAGTGGTTACAGCAGAAAATGCAGCATAAGGGCTAGGAGAGACACAAAAACAGGAGAGAAAATGGTGGAAAGCATTAAAAAAGTGTCAAAAATGGAAAGAATTCAATAAAAAAACAGTAAAAATTGTGAAAAAAAGGTGTGGAAAATAATGAAAAGTGGCTAAAAAGTGGTAAAAATGGATTAGAAGTGGCAAAATTGGTAAAAATGTATTAAATTGGGGTTAAATGAGACAAAAATGGAATAACAGCAGCAAAAATGGGCCAACAAAGGCAAAATACAAAAGAATGGATGGGAAAATGGTAAAAAAAATAAATAAATAAAACTGGCAAAAGAAAATGTTCAAAGTGACCAAAAAATGGAAAAAATGGGCTAGGAAAAGCATTAACTATAGAGAATGCTTGGGAAGATGGTGAAAAAAAATTTAAAGTTGCAAAACTGTGTTTAAAGTGACAAAACGTGAAAGGTTTAAAAGAGACAAAAAATGAAATAACAGCAAAAAAGGGCTAAGAAAGGCAAAAGGTAGAAAAAAATGGGTGGGGAAAATGCTGAAAAGTAGTTTCAACATGGCGAATATGAGTGAAAAGTGACAAAAACATGGCAGAAATGGTTAAAAAAAAATACCCATAAATGGCCTCAGAAAGGTAAAAACTTCTGGAAAAAAAGGTTAAAAAGTGGCAAAAGTTTGCTAAAAGTTACAAAAAATGGCAAAATGGGTTACATTTGTAAAAATGGTAACAAAAATTGAGTAAAAACTGTAAAAATGGCTAATAAAGTTGGGAAAAATAATTTTAAAAAAGGGTTAAAAAGTGGCAAAAATAGGCAAACGATTGGTCAAATGTGTTAAATCGGGGTTAAAAGAGACAACAATGGAATAACAGTGGCAAAAATGGGCTAAGAAAGGAGAAAAGTATAAAAGAAATGGTGGGATTTAAAAAGTGGCAAAAATGGGCAGCAACAGTGATGAAAAGGGGTCTTGGAGTCTTATGAATAAGTAAGCTTAACATCAAAACCCAGTTATAGTTTGACACACGTTCAGCCCCAAAATAAAGTAACTGTTAGCCAGCATGCGAGTGCTAATGCCACTAATCCAACACACGCACTGATATCATCAATAAATCACAGCTGAGGAGGGTCCATTCTCTGTGTTTATCAGGGGCCCATTTTCTGAGTCTGTCAGGGGTCCATTCTGTGGGTCTGTCAGGGGCCCATTCTCTGGGTCTGTCAGGGGCCCATTTTCTGAGTTTGTCAGGGCTTATTCTCTGGGTCTTTCAGGGGCCCATTCTCTGGGTCTGTCAGGGCCCATTCTCTGGGTCTGTCAGGGCCCATTCTCTGGGTCTGTCAGGGCCCATTCTCTGGGTCTGTCAGGGGCCCATTCTCTGGGTCTGTCAGGGCCCCTTCTCTGGGTCTGTCAGGGGCCCATTCTCTGTGTTTATCAGGGGCCCATTCTCTGTGTCTGTCAGGGGCCCATTCTCTGGGTCTTTCAGGGGCCCATTATCTGGGTCTTTCAGGGGCCCAGCCATCTCTGTGGGTGGGCCTGCCACACAGCAGTTATAGGATTAGTTGGTATATTTCTTGTGCTAAAAAGTGTCAAATACAGAGCCAGAATGGTGCATTAGAGCTAACTAAGCTAAAGTGAGTCACTAAAACATGTCTATAAAATCCTGGATTCTGTTGTATAGATAAAACCTCCAACATGTCACCATCTGTCCTCCTCTACCTGCAGATAACAAGGACTACGACGCCTACCTGTCCTACACCAAAGTGGATCCGGACCAGTGGAGCCAGGAGACCCGAGAGGAAGAGCGCTTTGCCCTGGAGATCCTCCCCGACGTGCTCGAGAAGCATTATGGGTATAAACTCTTCATTCCAGACAGGGACTTGATCCCCACAGGAAGTAAGCTCTCTCTCTCTCACGGCGATGTCAAAGTTGTGTCGAATGTTGCTGTCGCTGCTTGGTGTTGCTCGTGTTGCTCGTGCTGTCAGTGCCCTGGTGGTTTGCCTTGTTTGTGGTCTTCTGTTCTGCATTTGTGTTGTGGCGACCTGTGAGAGCATCTTTGTTTTCGTCTGAGCATTATGAAATGAGCTTTTTTTTTTTTTTTTTCCCTAACCACTGGCTGAGCTGGAGTGGACCGTTTACTAAACAGTGGCATTTAGGTGTTTGCTTTCATTCTTTCCTTAGTTAAACAGCGCTTGTGCCAACATATTTCACCTATCTTGCCCTGCTCGTTAGCAAGATATCAAACAGAGGAGAAGGTTACGGCGATTGCATGCCAACATGAGAAAAAACATCTGAAAACAGTGGTGATTCTGCAGCATTTCAGTTTTAATTAGAAGGAGTGATTCACAACCAAAGCAGTGTTTCTATAAAGCCTATAAAGTTCTGAAGAACAGATCAGCCTTTTCTTCAAAAGTACCACCAGAGGTGACCTGTGAGGCTGTGTTTTTCCTCTTTTAAGCCATGATATATTATCGTGGATGTAAGAATGCTTCTTTTACAAACTTGCCGTTGAACAAAATGTTCAGCAACTTCTTTAAGTTGAGCCCCTGCAGCGGCAAAGCCCCTAAAAATACTCCTTCAGTAGAAAAGGTCTGGACTTATTAATTGGTTCTTTATGTACTGAGGTATTTAGAGTGTATAATCTCCGCTATGGAAAGCCTGTGGGAGGTATAATATCCAACATTACATATGCAGCATAATTGGCGAAAGAGCCAGTCCTATTATTACAGCCCATGTTCGTGATGGAGCTCCATACAAAGTGCACCCCTGCATGCTGCTGTGTAATGATGTCAGCTGTTCAATTAAAAAGCTCTTTATGCATGGATATTAAAGCATGTTTTTCCACACTATATTTCTAATGGAGCATCTCTCACCATGCCCAGTGCTTATCTTTGACTAACCCATCGCACAGATGAGTTTTGATAATATCATTATGTTATTAGCCTCCATTTGAATACTTGCATCTGCCTGTCTTCCTGCACACCGCCATTACTAATTACGCTCCTCGTCAGTGGCATTGTGCCAAGGTTAGAAACTGAATCCCGTGCTGTGATTATGTACTGGGGGGGGCTGTTGTAATATGGGAAAAATGGCATAAAAATGCAAGGATTGAGAGGAATCTAAAGTGCAGCTGCCACTTCTCCAGCTTGGTGGCAGAGCTGGCCGGCTTATTGTGTCTATGTATAAACGCTCCGTTCCCATTGGGAATGTATTAGCATCTCAACAGTCGATATAATGAAGCATAATCCACAGCTCCAGATAAACACAGTTTGGCCATTTGGGGTTTCAGTGTGTCAACAGTCCGTCTCTGGAGCTGCTCACAGATTATTACTCAGTCTGCTGGATTATTCTTAACTCGTTACTCATTAATCTGGTGAAAAAAAAAAATCTCAAGATGCTTTAGCAGAAGTCTTGGCTGAACTCCAACCATAAAAGATCACTTTTCCTCTGCTTTTTTATGCTACATGTCCCATATTAAACTGGAATAAACTGGTGGGTGCGATTACCGTTGGACAATCGCCGGTGAATCCTCAGGGAAGAAGCACAGTTTATGCCAGAGCCGAGTCCCCACGTTGACACAAATGTTGATTTTCTCTGCAAAAATCTTTTTTTGTTCATTCTTTGAATGTAAATATCTATGTTTAGGTTTCACCAATGATCATTTCCAGGATGACACAAGACTACTTAGAGGTACTTTTTTCCTCAGATGTTTTTTTAAACCTCGTGTAAACACACTTGTGCAGACCTTCTCATCAAATCACTTACCAGTGAACAAGAGTGACAATTCATGAGACATACTGATGACTTTATAAGAGGTGAATGCAGTCATCTCTTTTGCTTTGACCCTATTTCACACATTATTAAATTCTTAAAATCCCTGTGAAGAGGACTCCAAAATTTTTGTCTTAATACTGAGATCTGTATGTGACTGGGTTTTGGAGTTAGACTGTTTCCTGGCTTGGTTTAACGCTCCGAGGATGGCGTATACAACAAGAAGAGACACATCATTTAAGTTAACCCTTAAGAGATCCTAGGTACATTTGGGCTGTGTTGAATGAATATATCTCAGATTTGCCAGAGCGTTTTACTTTTTAAATTACCCTCTGGGGGCAGTGGGACCCAATTGGGTCATTTTGTATTCAGGAAAAATAAAATGGAAAAACAATCTTTATAGTTATGATTAGGACAGAAGCCAATAAAAAGATTTGAGCTTTGGATGCGGAAAAAATAATAATTCATATGATTTTTTTAGCACTTTTTCTGCAGGGACCGTTTTTGTTCCAAGGGTCCTCAGTGTGAGTTTTATTTTTATTTAAACTGTATTGCTCACAAAATAAGAATGCAGAATAATAGGCGATATAAATATTGACACATACAAGGCTCTAAAAATGTCACCCCAAATATTCCACTCTACAATTCATCATTTAGATTTTGCAGTTTTCTTGTTAAAATGGGGGTAGCTTTTATGAAAAAAAACAACATAAATATGTGAAATATATCTAGAAAATGAATAAAAACAGCATAGTTCTGATTAGACTGAAGCTGATAAAAGATTTAAGCTTTGGAAGAGGCAAAAAATGATAATTTATGTGATTTTTTAGCACTTTTTCTGCAGGGAGCCATTTTGGTATCAAGGGTCCTCAGTGTGAGTTTTTCTGTGAACTGTGATATTTTCTGTCCTAAGAGAGAAATGTGTTATATAGGATATTAAATGACCTCTTAAGGGTTAGATTACTTTTGAACTACACACCACAGACACGCACTTGTTTCTTCCTCTTAAAGCTCTCCGCTGTGCCATTCTAATGCCGCTATCCACGCCTTCGTAGCTCTTACAGAAAGTTTCCTAGCAAGCCTGGAACTCGGGGGACTTTCCAGGGTTGACTGTGAAGCATAAGGTGGCAGCATCATGCTGTGGGGGTGCTTCTCAGCAGACAGCCCTGGAGGGTGAATGCAGCAAATAATGTAAAAGAGCATCAGTGCCCCAAAAAAAGCAATTTTAGGGACATTTCTCACCTAATCCAAGTTTTTTGCCTTTACGGACTGTCTCTGAAGCAGTTTACCAAAGATAATAACTTTTTTTTTAACATTATTATACAAAAAAGATATGTTTTAAAAGCTACTGCTGAAATGTAAAATATTGGATTATCCTTTTGCCAAGTGTCTTTTATTATATTCCAAGCACAGATTCATGCTAAAGCTGTAGTGTTACACCTTGACTCATCATCTGTGTTGCTTGATTAGAATAAAAGTATTCGTACTGTTATCAGCCACAAAATATTCAAAAATTTGACCTTCATGAAATGACCTTGTATTTCATTTACTCGACATGTAACTGTGATGTTTAACATTTATTCACTTCACTACATTTTTATCTAATGTTTACTGTAAATGCTGCTTTGAAAACAAGACAAATACTGCAATGCACCTCAGGGTTAAGACGGCTATTAATAATCCACCTTTTTAAAGAGAGAGGGAGACTGCAATGTGAAATGTAGTCTTATTTGTTTTTATGTAGGCATTAATTAATCATTGCAAGAAGAATAATGTGAGTGGGAGGCTGCTTAGAATGGGAAATGAGCTCTAAATGCTGCTTTACATTTTCGATGTTTGTACACTTATGCTTTTCTATTATGACCTCAGGTTACTGTAAGATGATACAGAGCTGAATCTTTATGACCTGCTGTTAATTGTGCTTTTTAACAACACTTTCATCCATTTTCCTTTCCTCTTGTAGATCTCTCTTTCTTTAGGATTAATATTGCTCAAAATCCAATTAGTAACAAAAGTTAATACGCTGAGACACGCCGTTAGTTTTTTACCCATTAAACAACCTCCACTGCTCACTTCCTGTTTTGAAGTGAAGACTCCATAAGGAAGACCTCACTAACAGTTTTTAAAGGGGAGGTCGTGTGCAATTTACGCACTTTTCATTCTACATTGTTTGATCATTTCAGCTGGGTTCATGTATATGGCATGAATTAAAAAAATAGTGTATTTTTATTTTAGTCTAAAATTCACCATTTTCAAGTAAAAGTTGTACTTGAATTTTTAAGAGCCAAAAATGCACCTTTGAAACCCATTGGAACTGCAATATTTTATCTCACATCCATGAAAGCATAAAACATGCATTTTATTATGTCTGGGTGTCAATCTGGGCTTTTGTCTTGGAACTGATCATTTTTACTACTCTCCACCAGATGGCATCATTTTGACCGTATTTGGCATATGCAGAAAAAATGCTAAACATGCAAAAATAATAAAACATAAAAATCAATGTTTTTACCAATCATTGGAATATCCCAGGCTGTAATAATTAAACACAAAATAGTAAAAAAAAAAAAAGTAAAATGATGACATTTAAACTTCAGAATTTTGATTTGATATATTAATAATAATAATAATATATTTTTTTGAATATTTGAAAATTAATTAATTAATTACAATATTCATTATTGTTTTTATTTATTATTGTTCATTTATTTATTTATTTTAATTTATTAGTGACCTTTTTTTATCTTTATTTCTTTTATTATTAGTGAACCTTTTTTTCCTAAAATGGCCCTGATACAGCATCATAATTATGGGTAGTTTATAGGTTGCATAGATCTTTAGTCAAGATCAAGTGTCTTTAGGCCTAACATGTTGGGATTTTGTCAATGAAAACAATTAAATCTGATCTTTAACTTTTCCAGGTGGGTAACTGGGGGGCTTAGCTTTACTTAGATATGAGTAGGAGGAGACTCTAAGAAAAAAACAGGTTGGGAACCACTGATCTAACCTATCAGGAAGGTGCAGCCTCTCAAAGAATAGGTTGATCAAGTGATGTGATGCTTTTATTTTGTAGGTTGAAGGATGTGACTTGTCCACTGAGCTGTCTAAGTTTTTTTTTAAAGTGAAAGTGATGGACTTATTTTACATCACTGTGGCTGCAGGGAGACGATCCAGTGGCTTAACTAAAGTTTGTTAAAAGGGGGAAATAATGCACTAATTATGGAGCTTAATTATTGCTCATAACCCTATTTTTCAGTAAATACCTTAAAAAGCAGTTGTTGTTAAATAAGTTCCTCAATTCAAACAAGCAGAGAGCAGTCGGACCTGAGCAGCATGCCTCGAGTCAGCTTTGATATGTCTAGTGGGGCCACACCTTAGCCAAAGTCAGGAGCTGGGGTGGATTTAGGGTGGAATACGCAGAGTCATCAGCAGAGAATAAGCATAATCCTTCACAACTGAGCAGCCAAGGTACAGCAACAGAACAGCAGCTTCCTGTAGCAGTTCCTTATATTGCAGTAAAGTAACATGCAGCGTTTCCACTCTGTCTCATGGTGGTTCTGTATCAGCTAATGTAATTTTTCAGCTGTGAAATTTTGCGTATTGTCCTTTAAAGCTTGCAGGGATTTTCTTCCTTGAGTTACTTGATTTTGGAATCAATTATTACACATGCAACACTTTGATTGTAAACCTTGTGTGCTCTGAGAGGAGGGATTTAATCTATAAAGCTATAAAGTGTTAGCAGACAACACCCCAAGAGGGCAGATTTACTCTCACTTTAATCAATTCAAAACATAAAATGAAACTACAGCTCATTAGCTAATTATATGGTATCCATTTATCCTCTCCTGATTGTTTTATTCATGCTTAAATAAAAGAAAATCTTGTTTTTGCTTGACCTAAACTGAGCGGTCGACGATTCTACTGGGGGAGCTGTAGCTCCTGGGATGCATTGTGACGAATTACCATGCAGCAAAGCGATTGACTTGTCAGAGAGCTTCAAGTCCAAGTTTCCTCTAATCAGGCCTCTCTCGTAGCCGAGCATGATGCGACGGAGAGGAGTTTAATCTGCGAGATAAGGAGAGCAGGATGGAGATGTGGCATTTGTTTGCTTAAAGACCTGCAGGATATTCAGTCTAGTACGCTCAGGACCGCGCTGACAGAGGGAGGAAGAAAAATAGGTCCACCTTTTCTCTTCACAGACGCACACTAGAGGGTCATAAGCTTTGATTGGGAAGTGAGGCCCAGTTAATCCCGTCTCGCTGCTGCTGAAGAGCCACTCTGTCTTTGTCTCAGCTAAGAAAGGCTAAAAGGAGGCATTAGCTGCTCCTACACCCACAGTTACACATTCTGCCTTCATCCTGCAGACACCAGGACTGGCCTGGGGAAAGACTTCATCACATTTATTATAATCCAGCCAGCTGAGCTGCTCATTAGAGACATCTACACAATATTTCATTCTACATCATCATTTAAGGTGCACATTTGACACACATTGATATCTGTATGCCCAAAAATTACTGGACAATTCCAGTTAAATGGGAGAGTGGCAAAGAGAAAGCTACTGTTAAAGAAAACTCAGACTCAGTCTGGACTAGAATAAACCAGAAAGCAGGTGGGAGACTGATGAGACCAGAATAGAGCTTTTTGGCCATCAGACAAGATGCCAAACACACCATCCCCACTATGAAGCACAGTGGTGGCAGCATCATGCCGTGGGAATGCTTCTTGGCAGCCGACCAAGGCTTTTATCCTAGTTAAGCTGTCGTAGTTGCAACTTCTATATTCCAGAAATACAAAATAAGCTGCTTTCTCATCTCTGTACATCTCAAAACAATCATCATGCTTTGAGACAGACCTAAATAAAATGGTTAAGCTCATAAATTCACAGGGAAAATGCTCACTAATGTAAAAACACCATCTATTATTTACTTTCAGATAATTTAGGTCTCCACTGCATCTGTTTGAATCACCTCCTGCTGGCCATTAGAAAGAATAGAGCTCAAAGGCAAAGTCATGCACTTTATGTTTGAAACTAAGACCAGTTCCAATACCAGTCCAAATCCCAAAAAAAGTAGGCCAAGCCACTATCCCACTTTATTTTTCTCTGCTCCAGACGCAGACGACAAACATTTCTCTCACTGATTTGAGACTTCTTGGCCGTAGGAACCATTTATATGAAGCCCCAGAGTCTTGCTAACTCTGAATTTACAGTCTGCTGAGCTGGTGCTGCTCCTGAAGGCAACCACACTTAAATTTACAAGAAAGAGAAGAAGCCAGAGTCAAAACTGAATCTTTAACAGCCACACTTTTGATGTTTGATTTTTATGGATAATTCTTTGTCTTTTTGCATGCAGATGTCATGCATATCTACTGGATGGCAGCATCTGCTTGCAAAAAGTGACTGGAACCCTTAAACTCAGGGGTGTCAAACTCAATCACAGCAGGGCCGGATTCTGAATTTAGGTCTAATCTGAGAGCCTAAGGGTCAACATTTAACCAACGATATCTCATTTTCACCAGTGATGAATTATGGGAAAAAATCTCAAAAGCTGGAAATAATGTTTAAAGAGGCAAATATATGACGGTCAAAACTGAAGGTCAAAATATGAGATAAAGTCAAAATCATAAGTATTAAAGGTCAAAATATGAGATAAAAATCAAAAGTATGAGATTTTAAAAGGTCAAAATATGAGATAAACGTAAAAAATATGAGATTTAAAAGGTCAAAATATGAGATAAATGCCAAAATATGAGATTTAAAATGTCAAAATATGAGATAAAAGTCAAAAATATGAGATTTAAAAGGTCAAAATATGAGATAAAAGTCAAAATCAAGAGTTGATAAGGTCAAAATATGAGATAAAAATAAAACTAAAGAGTTGGTACGGTCAAAATATGAGATAAAGTCAAAATAATTAGTTTAAAAGGTCAAAATATGAGATAAAAGTCAAAAGTATTAGTTTAAAAGGTCAAAATATAAGATAAAAGTCAAACTCATTAGATTATAATGTCAAAATTTGAGATAAAATTCAAAATCATGAGTTTGAAATGTCATAATTCAAAATAGCAGTCAAATTCACGAGTTTAGAAGGTCAAAAAATTAGAAAAATTTTTAAATCCTGACTTTTGAAGGTCAAAATAAAAAGTCAAAAATTAGATAAAATTAAGAATCAAGAGTTTGAAATGGCAAAAATTTAAAAATTTAATTTTAAAATGTGAGTCAAAAATAGCAAAATATTGGATTAAAAGTAGGAGTTATGAGTTAAAAGTCAAAATAAAAGCTTAAATTCACAATCATGTGATTTTAAGGTAAGAAAGGGATAAAATTCTGAATCATGAATTTAAAATGGCAAAATATGATTTTAAATCTTAAATTGTCTTGAAAAAATATTGAATTAAAAGTAAGAGTTATGAGTTTGATGAAATAAAAAGTCAAAATCATAAATTCACATTGTAGTTGTGAAATGCAAAATCAAAAACATGAAATTAAAACAAAAATTAAAATATTTTCTTTTTCTCCATTCCTGACTTTATATATCATTTTCCCATTTTTATGACTTAATAAGGATATTTTAAATCATGAAGTTTAAATTGTCATTTTTATACTGGAGAGCTCATACTGGTGGACCAGTTGGAATAAAATATGATCTGATCCTACGGGCCGGGCAAAGCTGTTCCACGGGCCAGATTTGGCCCCCGAGCCTTGAGTTTGACACCCCTGATTTAACGGAATAATTAGTCGGGTTGTCCACTGATTTTTGGCCTTATAGAGTTTTTGTTGCTTTGAGTGTTTTCTGTTTATCCTCATCTTAAAACCAACAGTCCCCTTCTTTGCTTTATTCCATAAATCTGTAAACACATTTGTCTTTAAATCCTGTAGAAGCTTTAAATGTTTAAATAAGATATAAAATGAAGGGCATGTGATTTTGATGCTGATTTAAAACTGAATTTACTTGTAAAAGTGTCTGTTCTATAATTCAGTCTGTGTTTAATTTAAAGAACTTCAGTCTTCTGTAAGAATTATCTTTTGTTCTAAAGTTAATCAGATGTTTAAATCTCAAAGGTAGGAGTTTGGGCGGTGATCGCTTTGAGGCAAAGAGAGTTTTTGTTAGTTGGTGTGATTTATTGACTCAGGATTTCTCTGAATCATTGAAACAGTGTTAAAGTTGTTTATATTTATACGAGTTTGTCTGTCTCTCTGTGTTCAGCCTACATCGAGGACGTTGCACGATGTGTGGATCAGAGCAAGCGCCTCATCATCGTAATGACGCCCAGCTATGTGGTGAGGAGGGGGTGGAGTATCTTTGAGTTGGAGACGCGGCTGCGCAACATGCTGGTGACGGGCGAGATCAAAGTCATCCTCATCGAGTGCGCCGAGCTACGCGGCATCATGAACTACCAGGAAGTGGAGGCCCTCAAACACACCATCAAGATGCTGACGGTCATCAAGTGGCGCGGGCCGTCCAGCAACAAGCTCAACTCCAAGTTCTGGAAGCAGCTGCTCTACGAGATGCCCTTCAAGCGCATGGAGCCCCTCAGCATCTCCCATGAGCAGGTGCTGGACGTCAGCGAGCAGGGCCCCTTCGGCGAGCTGCAGACCGTCTCGGCCATCTCCATGGCGGCGGCCACCTCCACCGCCATGGCGACGGCACACCCGGACTTACGCTCCACCTTCCACAACTCTTGCCACACCCAGATGAGGCAGAAACACTATTACCGTAGCTACGACTACGACATGCCGCCTGGCGGCACTCTCCCGCCGCTGTCCTCCTTAGGCAACCAGCACACCTACTGCAACATCCCCATGACGCTCATCAACGGACAGCGGCCGCAGTCCAAGTCGCCGCGGCAGCAGAGCCTGGAGGAGGCCCACGGGAACAACGCTATGCTGCCACTGCTGCCCAGAGAGACCAGTATATCCAGCGTGATCTGGTGACAGAGGCGTGCAGGGTAGACTCTGGAGCTTAAAGATGTCCGTCACAGGGAGGACTCGCCACTGGCGGAGCTGAAGGGCACTCAAGTTACTCGCTGCTGTTGAATTTGCACCAGGAAACACCCCCGGGGACGGGACGGGAGGGGAGGGACGCGGGCGGCAGGCACACTGGACACATCGGTGGCAAATATTTTGTTTAGTTTCGGTCCAATAAGAGCTTTTATTCAAACTGAACAAAAAAAGAAACAAGGAGAACTCTTTTATATGCCTGTATAAACTCACGTAACACAAGCCAACACCGACGACAATTTACCCAGAGAGTCAAGGAATACAGGGTCCTGTACATACGGTTTTCTAATTCTTTGTAGCATCAGTGTTTGGGACTTGTTTATGTTTTAACATCAGTTTGGACTTTTGGTTTCTTTTCTTTCCGTTTGTACAAAAAGTGAAGCAATGGCCTGTGAGATGTTTTGGATAAACCGTTGTTACCTTTATCTTTCTTTGTGGGCTGGTGTAGTTTTTTCACAGGGAGGGGAGAAGATCCAGCCTTCAGAAGACGACTGAGTCCGTCCCAGGAGTTTCAGCTCCGGCCGGCTACTGTAAAGGGTTGAGAATCTGGACTCAACCAGATTATGCAAAACAAGGAGTCCGGAGAGCGGGAGAAGATTGATTTCCAAAATCGGGAAAGTGAAATCTGCAAAGAGGGGTATGAAGAATATGGTGCTAGGCTTCACATCTCTCTGTTTCTCACATGATAACATAAAAACAGCCTTGCTATTTACCTTAACAGATGAATATATCACCGAAAAATTAATTATGTGTATTATTTTATGAAAAAAGAAGAGTCTATTTTTGTAACGGAGGGATATTTGCTTAGAGACGTTATAACTATAAAGTTTCTGATAGAGGGGGTTGACATTACGTAATAAAAAATACTGTTTTGTTATGTGGAACTGCACAGCTCACAGAAATCGATAGGTCATTCACTAAATGTCTTACCCTTATATTGCAAGATTAAAAGATGTTTGTGTTTCATCATGATTTAAAAAAAGCAGTTTTGACATTTCAAACACCACACGGGTCGCGGCTCAGAGGGCTTTCCATGTTTCCTTGATTTAACTGTTGATTTAGCAGCGGCGCTATCGATGATGTCAGGAGGCTGTGAAGCATTTACTGTACCTGGACCAAACGAGGCCGTCCAATGACGGTCGCTGTTTGTTTCGCATCCCTCTCGTCAACACGCTCACGCGTTAATGAAGCGGGATGTCTGATGAGGATGTTCAGCCTGATAGGTCTCGCTGCAGAGCCGTCAAATCGTCAGCGTGGTAGGTGGCTTCAAAATAATACGGCTGAGGTAGCCCTGCAACCCCAGCTCTGTAAAACACATCTGTTTTAACCTACAAGGACCCGCAGGAACAGGTGTCACATGACCTTTAGATGTCCTGTTAACAACTACAGCTTTGTCTTGATTTGAACTCGTAAGTGAAACACGCCAAACATTCTGATGGAGTCATGTGACTGGCAAGGCCACTCATTAGGGGGAATAAAGGGGTCAGACAACCTGGGGCCCCATGAAGTTTATCTGTGATAACCATAATTTATATTTCCTAGATGTACAGTACTGTGCAGAAGTTTTAGGCATGTTCGGGCTGAAATTTGAGGCTGAAGTAAGGCGTGTAATGGAGAGCACACCCACCTGAGGGCCCCATTGGGCGGGAAGGAGGATTGACACGACCCAGGTCATGCTCTGGATGTCTTTGTACATTACCAAGGGCATGGGAAAATAATCTGATGAAAACAGAACAAAAACCACAGCTTAAGGGCAGAGTTATGGGTAGATGTGGCACTTAGATGTGGCGGTAGGAGGGTTGCCACAATCCCCTGGTTGTCATGTGTATGTTCTAAGCACCTGAAAACTGTTGGTGCCTATTATCAGGGGTGCAAAGGCCTGCACAAAAGAAATGCTATTAAGCCTGACCTTGGCTGCTGAGTGACACACGTACATGTCAAATGTGTCGACACTGACTCTGGCCGCCCTCCCTCCTCTCTTCAGCCCGGGGTTGTGGAACATCAGGACCTGTGAAGAACCGTTAGCGCTCTACATACTTAAAACTTCTGCACAGTACTGTATATATTTGAGGATATAAATGGGTTAAAAGTGGCAAATAAAAAGCTGCAAAAATTGTCAGATATAGAAAACAGGGTTAAATTGTGAAAAATAATAGAAAAGATGGAATAGATATTTAAAAAAGGTGGCAAAATTAGCACAAACAATGGTTAAAAGGGTTCAAGAAAGGTAAAAATTGGATAAATGTGGAAAAAATGGTTACAAAAATGCAACAGGGGGAAAATGGTGAAAAGTGCTTAAAAAGTGGAATAGTGAAAATGGAGCGAATGGGTTTAACAGGCAATTATAGGAAAGAAATTTTAAAAAGGTTTAAAATAGCCAGATAAACTTGTAAAAACAAGCTAAAATATGGCAAAAAATAGTTTAAAGTAGTTTAAAGTAGAATACAGATGCGAAAACATTTTAAAAATGCGATACAGAAATGCAGATAATGGGTGGAATATGGTCAAACGTAGTTGATAAAGTGGCAAAATGAAATGGTCCTAAATGGGTTCAAGAGACACAATTGGGGGAAAAAAATGCAGTAATAGGTAAAAATAGCCAAATAAACTCATAAAAACAAGTTTAAAAAATGGAAAAAATGAGTTGAAAGTGGAACAAATGGGCTCAGAGTAGAATACGGGTGCAGAAACATTTTAAAATTGAGAAAAATGGGAACAGTTTAAAAAGAAGGTCACAGAAATGCAAAAATGGATAGGAAATGGTGAAACATGATTGAAGTGTCAAACAGAAAATAGAACAATTTTTAAAAATCTGTTTCCACTTTGTCATGATGGGATATGGAGTGTAGATTAATGAGAATCAAAATAATTTTTTTCCGACTGTGGCATCAGGCTGCAACATAAGAAAAACTAAAAAAGTGAAGAGGTGTTTTTAACTTTTAAAGCCAATGGTTACACTTCTGTTCTGTGTGACTTTATCTTCTACATACTTCCGGCACATGTAAAAGGAAACATTTCATTATTGACTCGAAATCTGGCAAATACACTTGAGATTTGGTTTGCAGTGTAAAGGACATGGTTAACAGTAATGGGGCACCTCCTGTGTTGTATTTTGAAGCACTGAGCCACTGACTGAGCTGCCGGATTTGACACTGGTAAAGAGAACTAGCTGTTGAAAAAAAAACATCAAATAATGGCTGACTTGTTGATGAAGTGATGGCATTTTTATATAAAAAGTTTTAGCTGATATCACTTGTATCTTGGGTTATTTGTCCTCCTAACCTGTAGGCTTTTAGCTTTTCTTTCAAGTACACTTTTAATACTGATTAAGCCTGATCAGAGAGTATTTTGGATTAAAATTAACCCCAGGATAGTAGAAATGCTACTTAGACAAACTTAGACCAAAGCGAGCTACAAGGAACCATCCCCGTCTTTTCCTCCATCCTGACCGGTACGATCTCATCAAAACAAGAGCTATTCTCACACATCCGCTCAGACCTGTGAAGGCAGCCGGCGTACCTCCTGCAGCTGTGCCATATTATCTTTCAAAAACACTAACCTCATACTAAAATATCTGCAGCATCTCATCGTGTGGAGGTGTTTCGTTTAGTGCCATAAAATATGCAAAGTGTGGAACATGTAAACAATAAATGCTTTTGGTTTTTTTTGCCCTGTTTCTTCTTGTAATCTTCAGTTTTTGCTTTTCCATTTGACTTTGGGTGAAGATCTTTGGACAGACCTGGATTTTTCTCAGCCTTCAATATATATGTTACAGATTTGACCAATAAATATCAAGAACCAGGCCTTTACTCAATCAGCTGAGGTCGGACTATATGTTTGAAAAGTGATTGACTGTAATAGGGGCATCAGGGACGTTTCAAAACTTCCCAACAGGGAATCAAGATTGTTTGGTTCTTCTTGCCTCTTAGGATTTGTACCATGACATCTATTTGACCTTATAGACCAGCAGGGCTCTAAGCTGGTCCGCTGAGGAGACGAAATGTGTGGTAGCAATCTGCATCGACAGAATTCCAGGTGAAGCTGAGTAACGTGGGTTACGGTTAGGCTGATTTGCCAGAAAGCAAGGTTAGGTCTGTCTCTGAGCACTGCAGCAACTTGTTGAAAAAAAAGTTGATTGAAATCAGACTTTCGCTCATAAAATACACTTAATGGGACATTTACAGGCTCGTCAGGGTTGGACTGCGATTTAAGCTCTTTCTGACAAAAGCATCCCTGTCTTAAAGGAGCTCAGTGTTAGTTCACGCCGGACACGGTAGTCGTACACCCAGCTGTGATCAGCTGACAGCCTAATTATCCCTGATGCTGCTGCTTAACTTTCTCCACCCTAGCTACCTTCTTTATCGCATAAAACTTCACTTCCTCCACCCCAGCCTCCTCCTTTATAGCATAAAGCTTCACCTCCTCCATCCCAGCCTCCTCCTTTATAGCATAAAGCTTCACCTCCTCCACCCCAGCCTCCTCCTTTATAGCATAAAGCTTCACCTCCTCCACCCCAGCCTCCTCCTCTATAGCATAAAGCTTCACCTCCTCCACCCCAGCCTCCTCCTTTATAGCATAAAGCTTCACCTCCTCCACCCCAGCCTCCTCTTTTAAAGCATAAAGCTATTCCTCCTCCGTCCAAGTTTCCTCCTTTATAGTATAAAGCTTCGACTCCTCCACCCCAGCCTCCTCCTTTATAGCATAAAGCTTCACCTCCTCCACCCCAGCCTCCTCTTTTAAAGCATAAAGCTATTCCTCCTCCGTCCAAGTTTCCTCCTTTATAGTATAAAGCTTCGACTCCTCCACCCCAGCCTCCTCCTTTATAGCATAAAGCTTCACCTCCTCCACCCCAGCCTCCTCTTTTAAAGCATAAAGCTATTCCTCCTCCGTCCAAGTTTCCTCCTTTATAGCATAAAGCTTCGACTCCTCCACCCCAGCCTCCTCCTTTATAGCATAAAGCTTCACCTCTTCCATCCCAGCCTCCTCCTTTATAGCATAAAGCTTCACCTCCTCCACCCCAGCCTCCTCTTTTAAAGCATAAAGCTATTCCTCCTCCGTCCAAGTTTCCTCCTTTATAGCATAAAGCTTCACCTCCTCCACCCCAGCCTCCTCCTTTATAGCATAAAGCTTCACCTCCTCCATCTGTTGTTGATGAACAACCACAACAGTGAAAATAAGAGAAATGTTGGCAAGAAATAGCGAGCGTAGCTTGGAAGCTTGAGCCTCAAGCTATCATATCATGCATCAGAATGTTAGGACTGAAAAGTGCAGCAAATACAAATGTTTACACGATCTTTATCTGGCTGTAGTTTAGTCCGGCCCTTCTCACCATCTGCCATCTTGATTAATCTGCGTACTCTTTCAGCCTGATCTAATCGCTCCTTTCTGACACGTTGGCCATCCTAACAGGCAAAGAGATCATGTAGTCTGACCTCAGCTTTCAGCCTTTCCCCCCTGTATGAACATTAGACGGAGGAGTTTGTTGTGCTCTCTGATATGGCATTGTGTAAATATAATCAGAAACAATAAAGAGAAAAAGATGAAGACAATCGAGCCATACTCATGAAACCAGTGGTCATTATTCACAAAGCCTGTCAAAGTCACTGGAGTTTGGCTGCTTTGGGAGGCTGTGTGAATACAAACATTTTCTAACTATCGAGGGCGACACATTTTAGTTTCATGATGAATCCTGGTGACGTCGATGATGATGAAGATGATGAATAACAATGACAATATATAGCACAGAATTATTCCAGGCACTTTCACGACTCTTGAGACGACGTCTCTCCTGTTTCTGATTTATTTTCTATTATGTATCTGCAATGTTCATTAAAAGAGATACTGTTATTATTAATAAAACCACATTTACGGTACTGTGATTCCTCTGTCTTGTGTGTGCTGTGAGTATGTTTGTAGAAAAACGCCACCCTTCTCACTTTGTTTATGGAGCGGCCGTATAGATTGCTGACGATGCCTGGATCTGTTATTCTGGCGTGGAGCCGATGCAGCCGCCATAACTCTGCCGTCTCCCGTAAAAACCTTGAAACAACAATCAATACTTCTCCTTATTCCACTCCGACTGAATCAGCCCGGCCTCATTTCAGAATAAAACTAAATCAGGGGAGTCGATGCATGGAGAAACACTTGAAAAACAACCATGTTGTGATTGTTGTTTGACCTTAGTGCACTTCTGCACAATAACAGCGGCACTAATCCATCTCTGAGGAAAGACTCCGGCTTGTTTAGCGTAAAATATTGAAGCTAAACAATAATGCTTTTGTATTATATGATATCTTGGATCCCTTTAAACTGTCTGTTTCGCAGAGTGAAAATGACGATTCAGAGGCTCTACAGTCGGAAATACTCGACGACAGGCAAGTTTGCCAAGTTAAACTGTCACATCTTTTCTTCCTTCTCTGCTGAGAGCCACATAAACAGTTCTTCTTCTTCATTTCTCTCCTCCTGCCTCGTAGCATTCAGCCCACAGTGAAGCCACTGACTTTTTTTGCTGTGATCAAAGAAACAGTATTGGAAGAAGAAAAAACAGAAGGCGCACAGGGAGGTATCTTAAAATGCTGCCAGATTGTGTTAATTAGCCTCCTCTTATAGGATGAGATGTTGGTCACACTTTAGTCAGAAAATTAGAGGAAAATAAAAGTTCCCTCTTAGATGCATCAAATGTAAATTAAAGATGAAAGCCTTGAATGTGCAAAAAAAAAACATGATGCAATGCAAAGTATGGCTGTTCAGTCAAATTAATTCATAATGTAGAGAACTAGCATGTGTGTGCTGTTGCAGATATGAGCCAAGACAGAGGAGACCAATGCTCCAAGGTGAGTGTGTTTTAACTGTTTCCACGTCTTCAGAATTGAAGGTGGACTGCCATGTGCACCTCACAGCAGGAGGCTATCCCTGCAGACCGAAGGTCACAGAAGGCGAGACGTGATGTAAGAAGAACCGCATGGAAAGGCCGGATCCTGCTACATGAACTTAGACAGACTTTGACCCAGTTGTGTCGTCGCAGCCTATCATCAAACATCAGCGCTAGATATGAGCATCAGGAGCAAAACACACTCTTGTAGTGTGGCAAAGATGCATCAAGGAAACCCCACAAAAAACAACATTAAACATACAGTGCCTGTAAAAATGCCTACCCCCTTGGAAGGTTCAACCTTTCAATGAGTTTATAAATCAATCATGGTCGACATAATTAGATTTTTTTTACAAAGAAAAACTCAATGTCAAATGAAAGTATTGCTAATAAGTAATGCTCTCCTCCCAAGCTGTCATTCTCCTGCAGACTGAATAAGATTTTCTTATAGTCATTTATTTTACTCTCTACCTTTACAAGACTTCCAGGGTTGGTTGCTGAGAAGCATCCCCACAGCATGATGCTGCCACCACCGTGCTTCACAGTGGTGAAGTGGCACTGTCCTAAAACTTTTTGTGCATATGGCCAATATTTGCAGGTGATATATTGGTTGTGTTATATATAGATATTAAATTCAAACCTTCTAGGGCCGGCTGCCTAAAAGCGACCCCACAGCATGATGCTGCCACCACCGTGCTTCACAGTGGGGATGATTTCTGAATAGACAAAATAATATTGTCCTCCAGGATTGTCCTATACTTTAGCGCATTAATTTTACCATCTACCTTAACAAGCCTTCCATGGCTGGCTGCCTTGAAGCATCCCCATAGCATGATGCTGCCACCACTGTGCTTCAAAGTGGGGGTGGTGTGTTTGTGCTTATGTGCACTTTTTGGTGTCTTATCTGTTGGCCAAAAACACACCATTTTGGTCTCATCAGACCAAAGAACTTTCTTCCTCTTGATCATGGAGTCTCCCACATGCCTTTTGGTGAACTCTAGTTCAAATTGAATCTGAGTTTTCTCCAACAGTGGCTTTCTCGTCCCATAAAGCTCTGACTGGTGAAGAGGTGTTGTCTGCAGAGTCTCTCCCATCTCAGCTGCTGAAGCTTGAAACTCCTTCATAGAAGTCATAGGTGTCTTGGTGGCCTCTCTCACTAGTCTCCTTCTCGCACGTTCACTCAGTTTGTGAGGACGGCCTGATCTAGGCAGATTTACACATGTGCCATATCCCTCCCATTTCTTGATGATGGATTTAACTGAACTCTAGGGGACGTTCAGGTCCTTGGAAAAAATTTTGCTTCCATTCCCTGACTTAAACATTTCAATAACATTTTCTCTGAGTTGCTTTGAGTGTTCTTTTGACCTCATGGTGTAATGGTAGCCAGTAATACTGATTAACCACCCAGCCATGATCGGCTGACAGCCAGCTGATCTGCCCAACTCCTGCAGCCAATCACTGCTCTTTCTCTCAACACAGCGGTGTATTTAAATACTTCTCAGTAAGCCCTGCTTGCATTGATGCTGCTGATGCTTAACCTCCTCCACCCCAGCTACCTCCTTTATGCACCCTCAGTATGGATTGTCATAAATGTATCTATGTATGTATCTATATGGTGGTTTTAGACCTGAAAAGTCAAAGATGGCTGCCTATTCTGAGCAGAGCCAAGTAAATCAGTTTCATTTTCCTTTTTATGAGAGTGGTTTTGATTGAACTTCCAGTATAAATAATGTAATTTTAACCATCTTTTTGTTGCAGGTTTGCACTCTTTATGATCCCATTGTAGTTTCTGTCTAAAAAACATCTTATATGTCTATGCTATGTCTTCATTTGTTTGTGTCTTAGAATATATTTGGTGCAATAAGACTTGAACTACACAGAGCAGCAGAGTGAACCCTCCACAATGCAGCAGCAACGTATAGATATTTTTTCCCACAGGTGAAAGGAGCCATAAAGATGAGTCAGACTGCCTCTCCTGCAGCTGAGCAGCTACATCCTGGTACACCTTGTACAGAAGCAGAGAAAGCATGATGCTCAGTCATGGATGTCTCGTTTTTCTCCCATCATGCCTCCAACATGAAGCTCCATTCCAGTAATCTGTGCCCATGTGAACATAGAAAGCTTCCAGATGTTTTCATCTCAGCTGACATGTTGCCATATGGTGCGTGATTGTGTGTCTCTGGAAAAGAGGAGGAGGAGTGGGGGTTTCTAAGCTTTGGCACTTTTCCCCCAAATGAAATCATTTGCACTTCATTACAGTGTCACGGCGTAATAAGCTCCCTGAACAAAAGCATGCGACGCGGGGGAAGAGTGGAGGCATTTCGCTGCAGAAAGAGCACATCAGGCTAACGTGCACAGATGTTTTGTATCCTCCACTCCTGCCTACACAGAGACTCTCACTGCTGAGGAGTATTACTCACTCTGGCAGGTATACCATGCCCCTCCGTGTCCCACAGGGCCTTGTTACTCGGGAGCTCTGTGCCCCGTGTGACATGTCTTCCACTCGAAGAACCAGGCCAATTGTCTGTGCATGGAGAGGTGGCGGGATGTGAGAGCTGAGAGCATTCTGAGTGTGGATGCAGGCAGCTGTTAACCCAGTTTTGGAGTAATTCTGAACTCACCATGGTGCAGGACGACATAATTGCCTCTGCATGCTGCGTGTGAGGAAGATGCACGTCATGGATCACTTCCCAAGCCCTTCAGTTTACTTATGCTTCCTGCAAGAGCGACTCAGGCTTCATTATTTCACAATAGTCTCCATGTCTGTGCATGCAGGTTGGGTATTGATTAAACTGCTGCTCGCTTATCAAACGCCTCAACTGAATGAATGAAATCACATTATAAAAATAAAACTGAATCTGAGCAGCAGCCTTCCTCCTAAGGAGAAACTGGCAAAGGCAGTTAATTTTAAGAGAAACGCTGTCATCTGCTGGATGGACTTCACCCTGCACCTCTTCCCACTCACTCCCTGCAATGCATGCTGGGAGAGAGGAACCCAATCTGGGCCATTATGGTGAAAGTGAGGTGACGGGTAGATCATTCAGTCATGATAAAAATCACTCTAAATTGCCCTCGATGAAATCTTTTTGCCATCCGCAGCCTATAATTGTGATGAATGGAGGTCTGTGTGTTTCCCTTTAAGGCTGCCGGCAGATAAACTGCTGCTGTTACTTATGCAGCTCCTTTTATTACTCCCAAACAAGCAATGATTTCTGATGATTTGAGTCCCTGACTAACAGACCAAACACTGGGTGAATTTATAATGAAGAATGTGCCACGCTTAAGTCAGTTTGCAGAGGTATTTTGTGGAGAGATAAAATAGATATCACTCTAAATTACAGCCATGAAACAGTCATGTCACTCGTGAATTTAGGGCATTTTGAGCAAACACGCTCTTCCTCAGAACTGGAAATGTATTTTGGGGATTTCATCTTGAATATATTTAATGTATTTATAATCCAACACAGTTAGGTACCAAAAATAGAAATATACAGTATTCATATGACATCTTATAAAAGCTTTGATTTAACAGTAGCGTGCAATACAACTAAAAATCAATGCAATTCTAAACAATTTAAATTAATTAGACATAAATATGAACTGCAGTACTCTTTTTGACCAGCAGACGGTGCAATCTGATGTCCAATCTGACCTTTTATTTTAAATTTAATTGATCATTTTTTTCATTTGAAGACAAGAATATCTACAACAATATACTGCATGGCATTTCAGACATAATTTAAATCATGAATGCAGCACACAAAAAAACAACATAAGCAATAAAAACATATTAAACTAGATGAAGTGCAAAAATGCAATTTCAGCTGAAATTGTGTGGGAATGCTGAGAGCTCAATTGTGGAAGAACTGCTGAAAATAGCTAAAAGCACAAAAATAGCTAAAAATAGCATAAAATGGCATAAAAATAGCTGAAAATGGCATTCAGTAGCTCAGAGAAGGATCAAAATAGCTAAAAGTAGCCTGAAAAAGCTAAAAATAGTCTAAAAATAGCTGAAAGTAGCCTCAAAATAGCATAAAAATAGCTGATTTTGGCCTAAAAGTAGCTGAAAATTGTATTTAATGGCTGAAAAAGCATAGAAATAGCTGAAAATAACCTAAAAATAGCTGAAAGTAGCATGAAATGGCATAAAAGTAGCTGAAAATGACATTTAATAGCTCAAAAAAGGATCTAAATAGCTGAAAGTAGCCTAAAAAAGCTGAAAATAACCTAAAAATCGCTTAAAGTAGCCTTTAAATTGCATAAAAATAGCTGATTTGGCCTAAAAGTAGCTGAAAAAGCATAGAATTAGCTGAAAATAGCCATATTTTAAAAATTATGAAAGTTAGAAATGATAAAATTCATAGCAGTCGAATGACAAAGAAACTGAATTTTTAAAAGTTTAAACGGTGTCTGAAGAATCCTTCTTATAGAGAATTTGGCTTCATCCATTTAAAATTTGAAAACCACATTTATATCGTGTGTTGAATATATTTTGTTTCATATCTAGTTTTTAGGACTTTCATAGCGTTAATAAGCGCTGGTGCACAGCTAATACAAGTTGTATTTTATAAGCATACTTCATCATCTCATATAGTTTAAGTTTGTTTACATTTTTGTGGATGTATCAAAATGTGAGATAAAATACTTGTAAGTATGTTTGCTACTTTATAAGAAAAAATGAAACTCCACTCAGATACCTGCAGTGTTACCCTCCTGATCACCCAGTCCGCTAGGTGGCGGTATTGCACCTTTAAGCGGGTGTCCCGACCGCCAGTCAAACCAAACGAAGAACGAAAACTTGGCGCAAGGTGTGTTCGCAAGGAACTGTGGGTAGAGTAAGGTGAAATGTTTACATGTTTTGTCAACAGTTCAGTTCGGGTCTTCCTCTGATACTGTGGATTATTTGGATTAATATGAACTCAGGTAAGAAGCTCTAACGCTTTATTTCATGGTTTAATGATTTTCTTCTGCTGTTCGCTCAGTTTAAACTCAAACAAAACTGGTCTGTGAGGAGAGTTTGGCGTTTCTCATCAAAGTTGACTAAATATTAATGTTCAGCAACTATGAAAAACTTTAGGAAGAGTTACTCCTGTAGTGTGTTGTCCTAAAGAGTTGACTTTGATAGTTTTAAACTAGTTTTCTGCTTATTTAGAGAAAACACGTGGAACAGCTAGCTTAGGAGACGCTCTTAATTAGCGGAAGTACGTCAGGTGTGTTTACCACATAGCCGCTAGCTTCCATTGGAGAGAATGCGTCACATGGGCGCCATATGCAGAGGGGGGAGTCGCGGCTGCAAGTCAATGACGTCAGAGGTCCGTCCACCACGAAAACGCTCCAAACTCAGTGAAAAATGAACCGATTTTTAAGCCGTTTGTTTTGTTAGAGGCGTCAGACGTTCATTTATGATCCAGGATACCTGATCCAATGTAAAAACCGATTTTCATACCAAAATTTTTCAGTTAATGGAAGGTTTCATTTACTTGAGAAAATACGAAGGTAATTTATTCTCGGTTAACGAGATAGTAGTTTTGGAATTACACAAAAATAAACTAACAAATAAAATATAGAAAGGGAAAAGAGAGGGAAGCATCACAGAGGGGGCCGGATTCTGAATTATGGTCTGACCTGAGGGCCTAACAGGGTCCACATTAAACCAAACTGCCAACCACATTTTCACCAGTAATAAATTATGGGGGGAAAATTAGCACTGATGAAAAATGATTTTGAGATTTAAGAAGTCAAAATGATAAGTTACAAGGCATAAAATCTGAAATAAAAAGTTAAACTTAGTAGTTTGGAAGGTCAAAACACAAAATAAGATGTTAAAATAATGCTTTAAAAGGCAAATATATATATATAAAAAAGAAAGTTACAGTCATGTTTTTTAAGGCAAAGATATGACTTACAAGTTAAAATGGTGTACCTAAAATGTCAAAATATGAGATAAAGGTTAAAATCATCATAAGGACAGGTCAAAATATTAGATAAAATGCCAGAGTTATAAATTGAAAAGGTCAAATATGAGACACAAAGTCAAAATAATAGATTGAAAAAGCTAAAATTGTAAGATAAAGTCAAAATTATAAGTTGAAAAGGTTGAAATATGAGACAAAAATCCAAATAATAAATAAAAAGGTTAAAATACGAGCTAAAAAGTCGAATAATAAATTGAAACGGCAAAATTTGAGACAGAAAGACTAATTGATGAATTGAAAAAGCTACAATTATGAGATAAAGTCAAATCATAAGTTCAAAAGGTTGAAATATGAGACAAAAATCTAAATAATAAATTGAAAATGGTCAAAATATGAGATAAAAAGTTTGAAATAATAAATTGAAAAGGTTAAAATATTAGATAAAAAGTCAAAATAATAAATACTAAAAGCTAAAATTATTAGATAAAGTTAAAACTATAAGTTGAAAAGGTTAAAATATGAGACAAAAAGTCAGAATCATAAATGTAAAAGTTCAAAATATGAAATAAAAGCCCAAATAATCAATTGAGGTCATAATTGTGCCATGCAAAATTGAAAATATGAAATGAAAACACAAATTAATTATTTTTCCACGTTTCCTTTTGTCTAATTTTATTTTCTCTTTGTTATTATTATTTTACATTTTTATGACTGAAGGATATTTGATATCATCGAGGTTCTGTTTACATTTTTATACTGGAGGAAATCTTGTATTTTAGGGCTAGTTAAAATAAGAGTATGATAAGATTTTGTGGGCCGGGCGTAACTGTACCACCGGCCAGATTTGGCCCCCAGGCCTTGAGTTTGACACCCCTGATCTAGTACATTGATCTGATCCTGGAAAAACGTTATTTTTATTAAGATAAATACAGTGTACTTATTAAAGGGTGAGATTCATAGATATCTACATTTATTATAGAGTGTGTTTATATACACAGCATCAGTCTGTATTTCATGCCTAAACCCTCTGGCTGTGTGAGACATGATTTCCTGCACTAAAAGCAAACTGCAGTAATCAGAGATGAGCTTTAGCTGCTCGAGCTAAAAGCTAGACTTAAATTTGTGTTGCAGAGATGGCGACCCTGCTCTCCATATTCACTGCAGAATAATGAAGTTGGTGTCTTTTACCAGACTTTAAGAGGAGAGCCGGCAGCCTTGAGGAGAGATTGAAAAGCTTTCAGTGAAAAAAGTCTCAGCATTATCCAACGGTCAGTGTGGTTAAAGTGCTGCGCTGTGTGGTATCTCTGTAAAGTTTGGTAACCTCTGAGGGAGTCAGGCTTTATTTATGAGGAAACAACAGCCTGTCAGCAGTGAAATATTTCTCATTTAGCCAAAAACATGACCGTTCTCACAATTCAGTTATAATTATGATAGCTTTGATTTGATTTGATTCCATATCTGATGCAAAGTCCGCTGGGTGCCAAGGAAGGACTAGAGTCCATACTGATGTGTTTGATTCCTACTAGTATGCATCAAAGATAAAGATCTGGTAGTGACGACTCTGCATGTCTCACTTATTCAGTTTAAATTGCAAATTCATGTTCAAAATAAACACATCAAACTACTGATTTTCTCACTAAATCTGAATAAAAGTTAAACATTTGTGCTTATTGTGCCAACATTTGACCTCTTTGACCCCCTCTGATGTGCACTTTTATCATTTAGAAGAACTCTGAATGACTTCATCTTGTAGCTCAAACAAAGCTGGAGTCTAAGTGGGCATCATGGGAGGTGATTCAGCACCAAGTGTTAATTCTCATTATGAACACTCAGTGTCCCGCCACATCAGGAGGGATTATCTGCAATATCGTTTCATGTACTCTAATTCAGGCTGATATTTCCCAGGTAACGGCGTCCTCGCACACCTGGGAGCAGAGAGGAAGGAGCTCAGCGCCGGCTCCTGACGCTTTTAATGAAACGAGCCCTCCAAGGAAACCCCCGTGAGCCGAGACGTATTTACTGGAGCCGTCCCAGCAGAGACGGAGCCCAAATCACCGGTGTGTTACACGGTACCTCACAGAACAGCTGCTTTAATTGACAACACTGACTTCTGTTTTAGTGCGGTTGAGTTCAGCTTCAGCATTTTCAACATCAAGAAGGAAACGGGAAAGCTGTGAGGCATTTTTCTGACAACAGGACAGTGATAATGATGCCTGTTTGTCAAGTGTTGAAGGAGCTTTAAGTGTCATTTTACCACTGAGGTAGGGATGTACACATGGACACATTTTTTTTTTTTTTTAGCTGAATGGCAATATTTAGTTTATATCTCTCTGTTTTTTTTAACAGTACCAGAATCATAAACTTTAACATGATTCTAGAAAAATCAAAACATATTGACATGTTTGCTTCCAAGCAACAAAAACAGTTGGTTGAGTGTTTCAGTTAAAAAAAGCTGCTGACAAACCTGTCTATATTGCACAAAAACACTGCAGACTATTTCACATAATAAAATTATGAAAGTTTTACATTTTTACTACCATGTGCTTTAAGAGGAGTAAAGCTCTTAAGTAAAAGCTGCTAAGTGCAAAAAATGTACTTTTTACTGTGTAACTACATAACTATAATTTAAAGATTTTAACCCTTTGAATGCCAGTTTTTTGTCGTGATGCTAACTTGTTTGTTGATTTAACCTTCCGAACCCTGAGCCTATTTTTTTAGGCTTCTGCTCGAAAATTGCATACCCATAATAAAATGGGTATATCTCTGCAACCACAAGGTCTATTTGAATATTTTTGGTGTCATAGTAAAGGAGTTTTTATGTCCTTTTTTTAGAAAAAGAGAAATTTTACAACTCTATAGTTGGAAAAGTGATTTCTGTTTTTGTAATTCTTTGTCCTCTATCTCTCTGATACTTTGGTGTAGACTGCTTTGGCATATATCATCAGAATCTGTAGAGTCTCTGCTTTCATCTGAGGTGTCGATCGTGGGTTCTGCATGAAGTGTCGTAGCGGTAGAGCTGGAAATATGGCGAGTGGGTTGACACAGCGGAGTTGTACGGAGTTTGATATGTTGTAATTCATTTAGCTGTGATTTGAGTTGTGTTTGGGCCATGTAAAAAAAGTTTATGTAGTCTTGTAGCCCAGGTTCAGCTGTCACTATATTCTTTTGTGATTAGTGCATTAATAATAATAATAATATCTTGAATTTATATAGCGCCTTTCAAGAAACCCATTATTTCACACTGTTTGCCAGCGCCTCTCAAAGTCCCCCAATTGGGGGACCTCCGGGTTTAAGAGGTTTTTAACAAAAAAAAAATACTTTCAATATACCACAAGACATTTTTAGTTGAATTATTACAGCTGGGATATGCCAGTGATCAGCAGCAACATTGATTTTTATACGTCATAATTTTCTGTGCAATGTCAATGTCATTAATTTTAAAGATTTTAACCCTTTAGTCATGATGCCACCATGTTTTTCTATTTAAAAAAACAAAGATGAATTATTTTCAATTTGACACATAAAAAGTAAATATTTTACATATTTCAATGAATAGCAGCAACATCGATTTTTCTGCATTTAGATTTTTTTTGCATGTTCAGCGTGTTTTTTCTCCACATGCCAAATATGGTCAAAATGGCGCCATCTGGTGGAGAGTTGTAAAAATAATCAATTCCAAGGTAAAGCCCAGATTGACACCCAGAAATACTAAAATGCATGTTTGCATGCATGTTGAATGGGTTTCAATGGGGCATTTTTGGCTCTTAACAGCTTGAGTGTAACTTTTGCTTGTAAACAGTGTATTTTAGACTTACTGTAGGAGCTGAGCTGGAGATAGCGAGAGCAAATAAAAATACACAATCTTGCCAAAATATATGACATAAACATAAACAACCCAAAATAAAAAAAAGAACAAATGTGTTGTTTTTTTTTTGAGTCTCTGGCTCAGTCTCTAGAAAATAACAGGCATTATTCAAACTGAGGTTAACTCTGCACACTTGCCTTTAATGAGAAGTGAAAGTTTAAGAAAACAGGAGAAAGGAGGAGTCAGGAAAATAGGATCTCGTTTTTAAAAGTCATTGTCAGCCTCATGTAAACTTTAATTTGTTATAATGGCTGATCAGTGTCCAGAAAAAGTCCTGCAGCAGCAGCAGAGTTTAAAACGTACAAACCGATGAGCAATCTGACTTTAAATAACAAGCTCATGCTCCAAGCATCGTCTCTCAGACTACTGCTCATAAAACAGAGTCAGCACGTGTGCGTCCACGCTGCTCGTGCCCAGTGAGGGTCTGAAGATCAGCCCCGACACCGCCTCCGTGTCCATGGACCTCAGCACGCCCAGCGCCGCCCGCAGCCTCTTGAAGCGGGACGTCGTGTTCCCCCGGTGCACCGTCCTCACGTGCTCGTACAGCGCGCGCTCCGCCTCTCTCTGGAGCGCCCTGACGTAGTCTCGACACTCCAGCTCCACCACTGAACCAGGAAGCAGAACAAAACCACCGTTATGTCAGACCAGTACAGGTTGGGCTAGGTTGCACAAATATGGTGGCGACATTTGGCACAGAGTCCTTACTTCCTGCCTGCTCCGGCAAAAGTTGGTGATGTATTTGTACAACGGAGACATTTTGCAGCAGTTTGTCTACATTTCTTGCACATTAAATATTGGAATATGGTGTAGAAACAATGTGTCAAACTTATTTGTGTGAAAACATTTCAATCGTAGATCTTAAAAACTGGATTTATTGCCCAGCCCTAGCAGACGGAGCTTTTACGCACGTGAGTTACGCCTCGTCTGCTAAGTAAACTTAGCCAGCTTAGCTAAACAAACCAAAGACTGAACTTTCTGGACTGTTGTCAGTGTGCCGGGGAGTCTTTTACCCGGGTTAAACAGCACCGCGCCCTTCAGGAGCGCGTACTCCCGGACGCTGATCCGCAGCCCTCTGCACCTCTCCACGAACATCCGGATCCCCTCCGCGTCTCCCGCCGGCACCCCCGGCTCCTGAAACCTGTTCGCGCTGTGTGTCAGGATCTTGTGCAGCAGACTCGGCTGCTGGGTCTCCACCGTGTCCAAGTCCACGCAGTCCTGCGCCATCCCCAGGAGCAGCAGCGGCGCCCAGCTGCTGCGCACCAGCCGGAGCTGATCTCCCGCCGGTAAACCGCGGAAACACGGAACATGTTTGACGAACCGGAATGTTTTCACGAGCACCTCCGAGGCTGCTTTGAAGACTGAGTGAGGAGCTCTGATGGAGACCAGTTTGGTCCTGGGTGAGCAGGAGCAGGGCTGTTTGAGTCTGCGTGGACTCTCAGAGTCTCTGTTGAGCAGGCTGAAGAGGATGCTGCTCCGCGCCGCGTGCTGATGAGACCACATCACGCTCCTCTGCCTCTGTGATTAGCATTATCATTAGATTTATAAACCAGCCCGCCTTAGATGCATCCAAACATATACTTCCGGTCAGTAGTTTCACAATAAAAGCATAGGGAACCTGCCACAGCAGCTTTTAAAAGAACTCCATCACGAATGAATCTATTTCTCTCGATATCTTTAATACTTTTTTTAAATTCCCCAAAGAGGAAGCATAGCATACATGCATAGTTTACGGGGATAAATAAAAGTGGATTTTTGTTGATATGCAGTATGTCGACTTTTACTAAACTAATTCAGCCAAAACTCATAAGAACAGCTAAGACTAAGATCAACATTTCCCTGTGATCACAGGTTTGTTTTAGGAGAAGAAGGCCCCTAAATATGCATTTTAATTTTCTAATACCACGACAGGCAGAGGAGTCTGGTTCTTTTTAGTGATCTGGGTCATTTTGCTTGGTAATAGGACACATTTAGACCAGTGGATCTCAACCTTTTCAGCACACGACCCCCAAAATAAAGGTGCCAGAGACCGGGGACCCCCCACTGTACCTGAACACAGCCATGCACATTCAAGAATAGTCCTGTGGAGACAAGGCTGCCCATTAGGTGGAACAATGAGAGGCCAGCACAATCATGGTCCATTGTAAGTTAAGCTGCGGTATCTAAAATTATAATAATAATAGTATATAATAATAATACTTGTTCAATACGCTGCAGCCAGACGACTTACCAAGTTTTCAAAAAGGTCACACATCACACCAATGCTGTGTTCTCTCCACTGGCTCTCCATTTTAAGATTCTTGTGTTTACTTTTAAAGCCCTGCATGGTCGGGCACCAGCCTACATTATGGAGCTCTTAAAACCTTACAATCCCAGCAGGACTCTTCGGTCCTCTGATCAGGGTCTGCTGGTTGTTCCACACTCCAGACTAAAAACTAAAGGTGACTGTGCATTTAAGGTCATTGCTCCAACTCTTTGGAACGCTTTTCCATTGGATTAAGATCAGGAGGAACAGCTGATTCCTTTAAAAAGCAACTTAAGACCCACTTGTTTGGTCTGGCCTTTACTTAATCTGTTTTGTGTACTGTTTATTCTCTTATTTTACCTTTGCATTAGTTGCTTGTGTTTCTTTATCTCTTTGTAAAGCACTTTGTCACCTTGCTGTTCTTGAAAGGCACTATATAAATAAACTTATTACTGTCATTTTTATTATTATAACCACTCTTATCAAAGAAACACATATCTTTTTAATTCATGTAGTAAGTAGCCCTCTTAAAGATGTAAATCCTTTTGTTAAAAACAGAATTATAATATGGTAAAAATAGCTAAAATGGGTTAATAATGGAAGTTGGTGAAGATGGCTTTAAGCCGTACGATGTCATCAATGCTCTGGACATGGACGCTATGATGAGTACGATCTATGCATGGTTAGATAACCTGGTGAAGTTTGAGAAATCTCATGGCGTTAATAACACCCTGGACACTGAGATCGTCCCAAAGTCTGACCCTAAGAAGGAGGAGCCTCACATCCTTATTGTGGAAGGCTTTCTGCTTCACACCTACAAACCTTTGATTGACTTGCTGAACCGACGTTACTTTATTTCCATCCCGTATGAAGAATGCAAAAAGAGGAGGTGCTCTAGGAACTACACGGTGCCAGATCCACCCGGCCTGTTCGATGGTCACGTCTGACCCATGTGTTTGAAACACAAGAACATGGCAAAAATGGTGAGAAAGGTGGTGAAATTAGATTTTAAAAGTAGCAGAAATAGGTTAGAAATGCAAAAAATTGGATAAAAGTGGCAAAAAATAACAAAAAATGACAAAAATTGGTTAAAGTGGCAAAAAAGGGCATATTGAGTGGTAAAAGGGATTAAAAAATGGCTGAAATGGCATTAAAGTGGCAAAAATAGACGGAAATGGGATGAAAAATTGATATGAACTGGCAAAAAAAAGGTTAGCTGAGGCAGAACTGGGTTAAACTGGCAAAAACGGGGATATCATATTGTGAAATGTGACTTAAAAAGTGGTTAAAGGGGTTAATAGTGGCAATAATGTGTCAACAGAGCCAACAATAGGCGTAGAGTGGCAAGATTTGATTTAGAAGTGGCAAAAACAGGCAGAAAAAAGTGGTGGAAAGGATTTAAAATTGAAAAAAAAATGGGTTTTAAGTGGCAAAAATGTGTTAATGGTCAAAATTGATGGGAAAAAGTGATTAAAACAGTTTCAAATTTGGCAAAATTGGTGTAAAGTGGCAACAGTGTCACTAAAAAATATTCTTGGAAATGTTCTTCTTTTTTAAGGCATCTGGAGGCCCCTTCTCAGTGTCTCGCGACCCCCAATGGGGTCCCGACCCAACATTGAGAACCCCTGATTTAGACTGATAAAATGCCTCCCAGAAGCTGAGGGTTTTCTAACAACACTGCACAGAATTTCAGCGTCTACTCAAGTATTTTTCTCCTGGCCTCAGTAAGAAATAGAATCATGAAGCAAACATGTTTAAAAGCTCAGACCCTCAGCTTTAACTAAATAACATCAACATCCTCCTCTTCAGTCATGGATGCGGGTCCACATCAAAATCTGACTCAGCTCTCAATCAGGATCCAGCTCCCATGGTTCACATAAGACTCAGCTCATTGTTATAATGGAGTCGGATCATGTAATTCCTTATCGGTGCTGAAAGAACAAAATAAAGAGAGATTTTAAAGGACGTGTTCAGTTTTTGTCAGTCAGTAGCTTCCAGACATTGAATCCAGTCACACCTGATTCCATGTTCCCACCAGAGACCATTAAATCTCATGTGTAGCTCCATCCTCTGGATTTAAAGCAGCATTCACAAAAGGAAAGCTGTCCTTGTGGTGTAAGAACCTGACAAGGCCAGACGTCGTCCTTGTACAGTAAACGGTTTCTATAGTGACAGAAGACGTACGTCTGAATCCAACCTCAGAAACAAATCATCACGGTTATACAAAGATCACTGGACAAAAGTGGGATGAATGTAACGCAGAACTCTGGAGGACTTTGGTGCTTTTCATCAAAGTTGTTGCTGATGATCCTTCTCTGTTTGTTTCAGAGCTTTTATAAAGAGTTTCATTCATCGTCAGGGCCTTTCACATCACGCTTAAACACCATCCAGCACCCAGAGAAGCCTTGAGTCAGAGCACAGAGCTTGCCTTTTGTTGGAGTTTTTTCTTTACGTCTCACTTATGAGAAGATAAACGCAGAGAGAGGAATATGTGACATAGTCTCTCATGAATCACTCACCTCGCAGGAGATGAGCTTCAGGACCGCTGTCTGTCTCCACTGATCTGTTTGCTCATGTTAAATGTCTGTTGTGCTGCAGTTATGAACAAATAAATTATAAAGTGTGTGATTTAAAGCATGGCATAGGTTTACATGGACTTTAGAATCCCAGTTTTGATCAGGCTTGGAAGAACCTGGTTGTAAAAGGAGTTCTGAATAATAAAGAGAGAGTGATGAGAGTTTGCTGTGGCTAAACTGTGTTAATATGAAGAAAACATCAACGTACTTTAGACATGACAGTTGTGCATAGAAGCTATGCTGAGTTCAACCAAAGCCAGTGCTTTAACACTTAGAAGATTGTGCACGCAGACGCTGCAAAAGTCAAGTGTGTTTAAGAGTCTGTTCAGTTCTGTTGATTTATGTGGATTTACAAAACTCAACGCCTCTTAATTGTAATCTAAGCCCAAAGTTAGAAACTGGTCTACACATTTGCACATCTTAGCATGCATTTGTGGGTCTTTGAACACATCTTTAGACCTTAGCATGCATTTGTGGGTCTTTGAACACATCTTTAGACCTTAGCATGCATTTGTGGGTCTTTGCACACACTTGTAGTCCTTAGCATGCATTTGTGGGTCTTTGCACACACTTGTAGTCCTTAGCATGCATTTGTGGGTCTTTGCACACACTTGTAGTCCTTAGCATGCATTTGTGGGTCTTTGCACACACTTGTAGTCCTTAGCATGCATTTGTGGGTCTTTGCACACACTTGTAGTCCTTAGCATGCATTTGTGGGTCTTTGCACACACTTGTAGTCCTTAGCATGCATTTGTGGGTCTTTGCACACACTTGTAGACCTTAGCATGCATTTGTGGGTCTTTGAACACATTTGTAGACCTTAGCGTGCATTTGTGGGTCTTTGCACACATTTGTAGACCTTAGCATGCATTTGTGGGTCTTTGCACACATTGGCGGATCTTAGCATGCATTTGTGGGTCTTTGCACACATTTGTAGATCTTAGCGTGCATTTGTGGGTCTTTGCACACATTTGTAGACCTTAGCGTGCATTTGTGGGTCTTTGCACACATTTGTAGACCTTAGCGTGCATTTGTGGGTCTTTGAACACATTTGCAGACATGTATTTGCAGATTTGTGTGCATATTTGCACATCTGTGCCTGCATTTGCACATCTATCTGTACATTTATAGATCTCTGTACAGACCTGTGTCCACATTTGTGAATCTCCTTATGCATTTGGAAATAGCTTTGCAACAATAGTAGCTCCACAGTGGCCCATTTCCCGGACCCGTCTGCAGGGTGACTCCAGCCTCAGTCTACTACTTGTGAAGTTCCCCTGAGTTCTTGATTCTTCTTACTTTGACATTCCTCTGGAGGCTGAGCTCATCTCTGTTTCTTGTGCTCCTTTTCTTTCCACTAATCTTCCCTCCAGTCAAGTTTCTATGAATATTCTTTGATAAAGTCTCTGAGAACAGCCTGTCCTTTAGGCAGTGACCCTCTGTAGCTTACCCTCCATGTGAAGGGTGTCACTGAGTGTCCTCTGGACATTTGTCAAGTCTTCTCCATGACTGTGGTTGGAAACCTTTTGCAAATTGGACTTTTCCACAATATTCTAATTCTTTGAGATAGTTTAGTTTAGATTTTTGTGAGCTGTAAGCTTTAAACTGCTGTTTTGTCATGTGTGCATGCTCAAATATGTTGCAGTAATCAGACACTAAGATGCTAGTATTTATTGTGTGTATAAAGAGATAAATAACCAGGCTCATTTCATATGAGTGAGAGCCTCTAAGGCAGAGTTTACATACCCAGACAGTATCTGGTTCAAGTAAGTGCTCCCAGTAGGAGGTAAATAAATACGACTAGCAGACGGTGGTCGGCTGCTGTGTGCCGACCCCTCGTCATCTCACAGAATCTGTGTTATGTCAGCACAGAGTAACGGATCACAGCAGTGAGAGCAAACAGCGAGTTAACTCCTCCATGCTTCAGAGTCTGAGTACACAGTCAAACAAGCATCTCAACAAACAGAGCGAGCAGGAAGAACAACAGGCTGCTATGAAGAGATGAGCCAGCAAACTCCCCGCTCCATTTAGCTCAGACTTCTCCCATCAGTCCATGCTGTGAGTCTCCTGAGGTAAAACATCAGTCAGTCATCAGCTCCCCTTGTCTCAGCAGACTGATCGGTTAGACCTTGGACAAAAAGACGGCTGGAGAACGGACAGGCAGCATATCACCACTGTCAGAGGAAAAGACCCTTTATCTCCAGACTGTCACTTTTTCAGGAGTCTCCAAAAACGCCAGGAGCGTTTGATAAAAGATGTTCAAAGAGCAGCTACGAGTGAAGTAAACCTAGATGCACAAATCTCACAGGCTTTAGTACTGGACCATACTGTAGCTTTTATATCATCTGACTTCTCAAGCTGCTTTCACACTTACCCATTCATACTACACCGCGTTCCAACTTATTATGCAAATTGGATTTTAGTGTCATAAACATTCAATTTTTTTTTCAATTAAAATCATGGATGGTGTTGTGTCTCAGGGCTCTTTAGATAACTAAAATCAATCTCAGACACCTGTGGTAATTAGTTTGCCAGGTGAGACCAATTTACAGCTAATATAGGCCAATTTTTACACCCCAAATAGGCTAATATTCAAAGATGATATAGGCTAATATTCACAGCTGTTATAGGGTAATATTGACACCTGATATAGGCTAATATTGACACCTGATATAGGCTAATATTCACAGCTGATATAAGCTTTTATTCAGGCCAATATTTATACCTCACATAGGCTAATATTCACAGCTGATACAGGCAAATATTCACAGCTGATATAGGCTAATATTCACAGCTGACATAGGCTAATGTTCACAGATGATATAGGCTAATATTTATACCTTAAATAAACTAATATTCACACCTGATTAAGGCTAGTATTCACAGCAGATGTAGGCCAATATTTATACCTTTTATAGGCTTATATTTATAGCTTATATCTGCCAATATTTACATCTAAAATAGGCTTTTATTTACACCTGATATAGGCTAATATTTACAGCTGACATAGGCTAATATTTACAGCTGATATAGGCTAATATCCACAGCTGAAATAGGCTAATATTTACAGCTGATATAGGCTAATATTCACAGATGAAATAGGCCAATATTTATACCTTAAATAGGCCAATATTTACAGCTTATATAGGCTTATATTTATAACTGATATAGACCAATATTTACACCTGATATAGGCTTTTATTTACAGCTGATATAGACAAATATTTATGCCTTAGTTAGGCCAATATTTACACCTGATATAGGCTTTTATTTACAGCTGATATAGGCTAATATTTTTAGCTGTTAAAGGCCAATATTTTCAATTTAAAGATGCTAATTTTTACACCTTTAAAGGGCTACTATTTACACCTGATATAGGCCAATACTTAAAGCTGATACAGGCAAATGTTTACATCTGATATAGGCCAATATTTAAACCTGATATAGGCCAATATTTATAGCTGATATAGGCTTATATTTATAGCTTATATAGGCCAATATTTACAGCTGATATAGGCTAGTATTACACATATTATAGGCCAGTATTTACACCTGATATAGGATGATATTTACACCTGATATAGGCTAATATTTACAGCTGACATAGGCCAATGTTTACACCTGATATAGGCTTTTATTTATAGCTGATATAGACCAATATTTACGGCTGATATAGGCTAGTATTACACATATTATAGGCCAGTATTTACAGCTGACATAGGCCAATATTCACACCTGATATAGGCCAATATTTACAGTTGATATAGGCCAATATTTACACCTGATATAGGCTAATATTTACGCCTGATATAGGCTAGTATTTACACCTATTATAGGCCAATATTTACACCTGATATAGGCTGATATTTACACCTTAAATAGGCTTATATTTATAGCTTATATAGGCCAATGTTTACAGCCAGTATAGATGAAAAATCAGCTTCTTTAAAGCTGTGCAGGAACCCTGACATTCATGTTTGACCACCACATACTGTTTCCCACTGAGATTCCAGCCTCTTAAAAGTTTTTGGCTTTCACAAAGAGGGTTACTAAGTTTTCCAGGAAGTGAGTTTAACTTCTGATGATGGTTTCAACCTTGCTGACCCCCCGTTCTTCTTTTTCCCTCAGGCTGGTATTGCAGCTTGCTTGAAGGTCCTTGACCTGCCCTTTGTGATGTTTTCATTTCTGCATTTTGTCTCTATGTTTTTAAATTATTGGCCTCTTGTGCAGATTTTACTCCTTTCAGACGTTTTGATTGTTACTTATTGAGCATCTTTAGGGTGTCGGGGTGTGACTTGTGTTTTTATTCCCTGATTGTGTTGTCTTTTTTAACCTAAACCCCGCTGAGACCCCCTCTCGTCTGCTCAGCTCTTACATGCAGGTTGTTGCATCACTGCTTGGATTGAAGCTTGTAGCCCGGAGGCAGACGCTCGAACACGTCCTTGATGACCAAACTAGAGTCTGCAGCTTTGATGTTTATTACTCTGAACTTGACGTGAACTCGGACCGTCTTTCTAGTCGTACTTTTAGGGGCATCCAGAGTGCGTCTTTAAAACTTGAGTCTTTGTTCTTTTTATTTTGACAAACAGCCAGACAGGCCGTGTTAAAGAGGGAGCATCAGAAAAGTTTGACAGCTGAAGAAACATTAGGCGGCAAATAATCAGTTCAAAGTTGATTTTTAAAGCCGCTGTGAGGAACTTTGTGTTAGTGTACGCTTTGAGAGCCCTCCTGTGGACAAACACATGACATGCAACGTGCCAAAGGTCTGCATTCTGCTAGTGTGCATTTATTTTACAAACTCCAAACTAACCCTGTCCTCATGAATGTAAATACATTTCTGTAGAGCAGCCTCGACCCTGAACACGCTTTCACTGAGGCTTTACAATCCTCTGCAACAGCCACGCAGAGCTTCAGATCGATGCAGACGTGGAGAGAAATCACCGATGAGGTGTGTGGACCTGACAAAGAGCCTGGCAGCTGTTTGCATTGATGCCCTAATGTAAAGTGAAGCTGACTCAGAGGGGCTGATGTAGACGGAGGGTTATGATTAGAGAGAACAACACAGCGTTGAGTTATTTATGAGAAGAATTGGATTTTATATGGACGTTCATTATTCTTTCCTTGTGGGTCTGACATTGAATGTAGAATAGATTTACAGATGGCAGATCATCAGGAGAGATGGAGAAAAGTCCTCCTTACTCTTCAAAATGGGCAAAGAGGAAATAGAGATAAATTTAGTTTACAGTCTTTTAGAAAGAATGAGGCTCAGTGAAACTTAGACGCAATATTAGCAAAATTAGATGTTTAACCTGTAGATGCATGATACACTCCCCTCTAAAAGTCCTGGAACAGTTCCTTTATTTCTGCTGTAGACCAGCAGGGCTGGATTCTGAACCTAGGTCTAACCTGAGAGCCTAACAGGGTCAAATTAGCACTGATGATAAAAGATTTTGAGATTGAAAAAGGCAAAATTATAATTTTAAAGGCTCAAAATTTGAGATAGAAATTGTAAACCATGGTTTTTAAAGGAGATGAAAATATAAATAATGAGTTTAAAAGGTCAAAATATAAAATAAATTCCAAATCATCATATTTAAAGGTCAAAATATGAGATAAATATCAGGATCATGAGTTTAAAAGGTCAAAATAGGGGATAAAAATATGAATCATGATGTGTAAAGGACAAACTATGCGATAAAAATTGGAATTAATGAGTTTTCAAGGGTCAAAATATGAGATTTAATGAGAAATAATGATTTCTGAAGGTCAAAATATACAATTAAAATGCAATTCATAAGTTTAAAAGATCAAAATATGAGATGAAATTGGTAATAATGATATTTCAAGGTCAAAATATGTGATAAAAATATAAATCATGATGTTTAAAGGACAAACTATGAAATAAAAATTGGAATTAATGAGTTTTCAAGGGTCAAAATATGAGATTTAATTAGAAATCACGAGTTTAATGGGTCAACATATGAAATTAAATTAGAAATAATGATTTCTGAAGGTCAAAATATCCAATAAAAATGCAAGTCATAAGTTCAAAAGGTCAAAATATGAGATGAAATTGGTAATAATGGTTTTTCAAGGTCAAAATATGGGATAAAAATATAAATCATGATGTTTGAAGGACAAAATATGAAATAAAATTCCAAATCATATTTTTTAAAGCTACAAAATAAGAGATTAAAGTGAAGAGAATGAATTTTCAAGGTCAAAATATAAGATAAAAGTCAGGATCATGAGTTAAAAAAGGTCAAAATACAAGATAAAATTGGAAATATTGAGTTTAAAAGGTCAAATATACAATTAAAAATTCCAAATCATAATTTTTAAGGACAAAAAAGAGAGATAAAGTCAAGATATTGAGTTTTAAAGGTCAAAATATTTAAAAAAAAAAAAAGGGAAGTGGGAGTTTTGAAGGGTCAAAATTTGAGATAAAATTCCAAATTATGATATTTAACACTCAAAATATGAAACAAAATTGGAAATAATGATTTCTTAAGGTCAAAATATTAGATAAAAATGTAAATCGTAAGTTAAAAGGTCAAACGATGAGATGAAATTGGAATTATGATTTTTAAATGTCAAAATAAGGAATATAAATATAAATCATGATGTTTTAAGCACAAAATATTACATAAAATTGGGAATAATGAGTTTTCAAGGGTCAAAATTTGAGATTTAATTAGAAAGCATGAGTTTAAAGGGTCAGAATATAAGATAAAATTCCAAATCATGATTTAAATGGTCAAAATGTGAAATTAAATAGGGAATTATGATTTCCTAAGGCAAAATTTGCAATGAAAATGTAACTCATAAGTTTAAAAGGTCAAAATATGAGTTTAAAACTTAAATTGTTTGTCTAAAATGTCCAATTATGCAATTTAAAAGTCAGAGTTAGGAGTTTAAAAGGTCAAAATGAGAGACAAATTCTGAATCATAAGTTTAAAAGTCAGAATATGACCTCCCTACTGTGGTGTTACCATACATTTCTTGCAGGATCTATAAGGCTACGAAGTTGAGACACTTCTGATGCCATTTTAGTGTGTGTGTGTGTGTGTGTGTTTATTTAAGCCCATGGGGCCCAGGCAGCTGCCTACCTTTGCAGAATGCATGTCTATATAATTACATGCTCAGAAAAGCCCATGTCACTCTTCACAACAAGGAGTTTGGCTCTTGTGTTGGGCAGGGGAGGCAGAGAGCGACTCGTCACATACTCTAGTGTCGGTGGTAGCAGTCATGGTGTCCTACGTTAACCAATCAGCAGACATTGTGTTTATTATTAAGCCTGAGGCCCTGTTCAGGAATCACTGCACCACACCGTCACTGATGAAGTCAGCCTAGAGATAACGTGTGATCGGGTAAAATGATTCTAACGCGCTGAAACAGTCAAAGAAAGAAGCAGAGAGGCGTCGTACTTTAAACACGTAAAAGGAAATATATTTTTTTAAAAATGAAATAACAAAAAAGAACAACATTTCATACAGAAGAGCTGCTTTTGTCATTTGCAGAGGTAATTTACACAGGACTTGAAATGAAAACGCTTCAGCCGAAGCGGCCCGACGGCGGCCACGCCACACAGACTCGAGTGTTTTATTTTTTAAGACCTGGAGCTGTCGTACCTTTTTCTGCTGCGGGCGTGGCGGCGTCCGGCCTCTTCAGGTGAAGCATGAAGAGGTTATGTCACATACCGAGCTTCTTTTAAGGATTAATATACACTGGCTCTTGGTAATTCACTCGTATGACGTACGCACCATTGAAACATTTACACACAAAATTTAGAGTTATTTTTCTCTCCCTCAAAACAAGAATACTCCTTTTAATATTTTTAAAGACGACAGTTAACAGTTCCAAAACGGTGGCTCTAAGATTGATTTACCCTCCCCCACACATTCCTATCAACACTTGATTTCAACAAGCATGGCTCTTTTTTTCATTTTTTTAAGGAAAGTGGTTCTCGTGGCGGCCTGCCTGGCAGAATCCAGGGGTGTGCATAGGTGTTACTGACGTCATCCCCAAGGCTCTGATTGGGCGGTTCGGCTCTCCTTTCCTTGAGTTTTTTCAGCCATGTTTAGTGGTCATGAGAACGCTAGTCCAGGTCCGCTGTTCGGAAGGGCGGGGTGAGCACAGCCAGAGAGCGAAAGGTAAAAACGGTGAGGTGACGATGCCGAACACGTCTTCTTCATTGTCCTTTTTGTGCAAACTGAGATGTAAACATCAGAGGTCGGGAAGGGAAGCATGGTACAACAGCAACACGTGGAGAGACGGCGTCGGAGGGATGCGGTGTGCTCCTTCAACAGACTGACAGGCACAGAGGGGCCGCGGTGAGGGAGGGAGAAACTGCCAAGTTTCCTGTGCTTTTTGCTTCTCTCAAACTTGCATTTGTCGCTGAGGGAGTTTGTTTGTCGCCACTGTAGCAGCTTCTAATGTGCTTCAAAGCTCGGCGTGCTCGTCACAGAGGCCGATGGGATTAGAGGGGGGCGTCGGAGAGGAGGACACAGTACCACAACACGTGCCTTAAAAGGTCAACACGCACACAGGCACCCACAGAAGACTGCTTTATGGTCATGCTCACTATTGCCTTTCCAGGATTAACCAGCCATCCATCGATTAGAAAAGAAAAGTACAAAATATCTACCACACTGCCCCTCCACTCCCCGTCGTCGACTATTCAAGGACAGAACCATATTCACGTAGTTTTTATCATTTATATATATATGTATATATGTACACATCAATATGCCTTTGAGTCTGTGGAGAAAAAGGGGGCGGGGCCAGGATGAAGTCTCTGCAGTGAGGCGTCAGAGTCTTTCCCTCTTTTTCGCCGACAGTTTATCTACACACATGATGATTCTGATGACAGAGACGTGACTCGGGGGGTTTGACCAAAGTTTAGCATCTGTGTCTGATCAGAGATGGCGGCGGTGGAGATGAGCTCGTTGTCGTTGAGTGTGTGTCAGTACACCCAGGAGACGGGCACCCACTGGGGGGTGGTGGACACCAAGTCCACGGCCTCCTCCAGCAGCCGGATGGTGTCGTCGATCTCGTTGTTGATGATGGTCTGGTCGAAGTAGTGGGCGTAGGTCCGCTGAAGCATCTCCGATTCCTTCTGCAGCCGCTGCAGGGAGTCGTCCTGAGGAGGGCGGAGGAGAAGAACGTGTTAGTCATTAGTTTTCTGTGCTTTCTGAGCTTCAAGGCTCCATTTGTGGTCTGATTCTGTGAGCTCAAACGTGAAATGAGTCTATGACAAGTTGATTCAACTTTCTTTTTTAACCCTCAGGCCCTCCTTTAACCCTTCTACGGCCTCTCAACTGTATTGGAAGTTATTATAGTGAGATGAGGATATTTGACAAAAATGGATGTGTTGTGTGTTGACAAAAAACTGACAGTCTTCCCCCTAGGGCCATTTTTGGTCCCACTGACTATCATTGAAACCTGTTATTTTCATTCTACTGACATTGCAATTAGGGATGCACGGTATGGATTTAGCTATTTAAATATGCTTTTCAGACAAGAAATTTCAGTCCTTTCAGACACACTTTCAGGTTTGAGGATGATCAAGGAAACAAACTTTAGTCCTGAAAAACACTTAAAATTTTTAAAAATAAGGATAAATAAAGAAAAAGACCTCAACTGACATAGGTCTGTTTTTTCAGCCTAAAACTCCACTAATTATTTAGGATATATGGACAAAATTTACAGTCAAAAATACTGAAATAGGCAAACTATCTGCAGAAATTTTGATATCTGCCGATACCGATAACAGACCGATAATATCGTGCACCCTTGTCAGAGGCAAAACAACTGCACACACAAAAAAATTACTGCCAGATATCGCCATTTTTCCATGTTTGTAGAGAGGCATTATGGGACACATTTGCTTTGTAGGCCAGTGGAATGAATTATTTCAACTAAAATAGGGCTGAACGATTTGCAAAAATAATCTAATTGCCATTTTTTCCCCAATATTGCAGTTTAATATGCAGTTATTTTTACATTCCTCATCTTGTGTGCAAGCAATAATTAATTCAATATTATAACCTGCACTATATTGGATTAAAACAGGGGGATAGACAATTTTGGGGGAAAAAAAAAACTTACTGCGATTTTTTCTCTTACTGCAAATTTGATGTCAATTGCTATACTGACGGGGATTTTTACTTTACTCTCGTTTTGATTAAGTAAGAAATGTACATAATCAAAAAAAGGACTTATGTAAAAATTCTAAGACTCTTGAATGTTTGCAAGATGTGTAGAACATAAAATCTGCTGCTGTTGGAAAACAAAATTGCATTAAACTGGTATTTCTTTTATATATATATATATGTATATATATATAAAAGAAATACTGCACTGTCTGTGATTGTAAAATTGCAGCAGGCCATATTGCAATTTAATCTAACTTGCAATTAATTGCTCAGCCTTAAACTAAAACTATTTTGGGTATTTTCTATGGAAGTCAGAGTCTGGTTTGTACGCTGTAGCCAAATCACACACTGACATCTGTGTTGAAAAAAATGCATTGATTATAAACCAAGAAAACTGTATTTTTGAATCTCATAGCCGTGATATAAAAAAAGAAAAACGTTAATTTGACTATGTTGGGAATGCATCCTGGACTTATGCTTTGAAAGTTGTAGTTTTCAGTTTTTTCATCTGAATCACTCATTTATTATAGGACTGATTTACAGTCCATGGTATTTCCTATAGGTTATATCATACGATGCAAAATGCTACATTCAGGGTTAAAGCAATTAGAGGGTTATAAGCCAAGTCTATTCATTTGAAAATGCGTTCCTTGAGCTTTGCAAACATGTCTGCATCATAAAAAGTTTGGGAACCAAGAAGCAGCCAATCCCTGCAGAGCAGAATGTAAACAATGCAGGGAGACGCCTCAGGTTGGAAGTTTAGCCAGGGACAGGATTGTACATTTCTACCTGCCTGCAAACAAAAATGTTAGAAATCAATTTTATTTTAGACAAACAAGTTAATAGAATAATTGGAAGAGTATCATGTTTTTATTATTAACGAAGGCTAGTTATTTACAGTATCTGTTTTAGGGCTGCAGGGGGGAAAGTGAGGTTTTGTTTTTTTTTTGTATTTTTCATTACTGCACAAAAATAATAATTTGTTGATTTACCTCACACAAAAAAATCCCCTTTGCGTTGAAATAGGAAATAATTAATTTTATGTTTAAATAAACTGGTATTTAAAGGGTTAAAATAATGGAAATTATTTCACATTTGCTATGCATGACTAGGACTGGAGTTAATGACCCCCCCAAAAAAAACATGTTTAATATTTTTATATGTATCTAGTGACCTAAAAGGGCCTTCAGGGGGAAAATGTGATTTTTTTTTTCCAAGGGGGGCCTGAGGGTTGAAAATTTATGAATTTAGATTCATGGGAAAAAATGAGCTTTAACATGTTTAAAATTTTTTAGATGCGCTTAAATATACAAACAAAATATTCTTTTGTTCTCCCCTTCATTCACTTTTTGCCTCTTTTACATGTTTTTCCTGACATCAGGGTCCATAAAATAAAGAGCTTCTTCCTCTTTAATTGGCTTTAGTACTGATTTTCAGTTTTCAGTGGATTTTAACTGGAGTATTATTTTGTGTTAATTTAAAGTCAGTGATGCATCACATCTTTCTTAGTAAGACCACCAATGAAGACTTGAAGTTTGTGGATCAAAATAAACTTTAATCTGTTCAAAACCCCCAGAACAATCAAATGAGTTCCCCCAGGATGAAGGACAGAGAGCAGAGAGGAAGGGATGGCCACCAAAAAAAAGAAGATTCACCACAGAGCAGGCTCACAATTAAGAGGATTACTAGGGGGATCAGAGGAACAAGAGTGGACAAAGCTAGACGACCACTAACTCTACACAACCACAGAGGCCACACACACCTCCTAATCTTCAAACCGAACACTAACCAGTACTTACAGGAAGTTTCCTGCACCACTTTGGTACCTTGAGTGCAAATGAAAACAGGCGTGCCAAAAAAAAAACATGCTTAAAGCTCACGTGCAGTTAGAGAAACATACAGCCAGGCAAAACGGACGACAGGAACAGAAAATAAGGAGGTTGAATTCATCAGAATTCAGACAAAAATGCAAGCGAGGCTGCATTTTAGTGAAAGTTAGTATGGTTAACTAGCATGAGAGACAGGAAGTAGGGCTGTACTGTACCTCGGTCATTCCTGGAGTGATGGTGGGAGCTGCGATGAAGACGACATAAGGAGCAAACTCGGCTGTCCTGAGGATCTTTAACGCCTGATGAGAGAAAATGGGACATTAGTATTTATTGTTCCTACAGTTTTCTGAGCAGTCTTGGTGTCAGTAAGTCTTTAAAAAGTTTCAGGCTGGCCCAGCTTGAGTCCAGACCTTCAGTTTGGCACAAATGTTGTGGATTGGAGCTTTTCAAGAGTATTTTGCCTGATGACAGAGATGGAGTCTGGCAAGTCCATCTGCTTTGTAAAGTTAGATTTTTAGTGTTTTGGCAAGAAGAATTTTTAGATAAAAGGACTGAACGCTGTAGTGAATTTATGCAGCCAGGTTTCTGTTACTTTTCAGTAAAGTCACACTGAAACCGTTTGTTTTGGTTGTAAAGTTTTGCAGCATTTTTAAAAGTATCAGTCACGTCATGTCTGACCTGTGGTTCCACATCCAGGATGGAGATCATGCCCTGTGCATGGATCTGCCTGATCGTTTCCAGCCTGGTCCCATACATGGCGTCCTCGTGGCTGCCGTACTCCAGGTAGTCGTTGTTACTGATGTCCTGCATCATCTGGTCATGTGACACAAAGTAGTAGTTCTTCCCGTTCTCCTCGTCCTTCTTTGGAGGCCGAGTCGTGTCTGAAGAGAGAAACATCAGTATTAGCAGGGGGTTTTTACCACTTATGAGCTCGTCTGGAGGAGTTTTAGATGTGCATGTCCTTACGGGGGATGGGGTAGGCAAAGCGGTCAGGATGTTTGGTGATGAGCGTGTTCTTGATGTGCCTCCTGCCAACTCCATGAGCACCTGAGGGAAAGAAGAAGGCAGAGACAGTTTAGTTTAATGAGTGATTCCTAAGACAAGGGTGGTATAACCATAGAGAGAGAGAGTGGTGGGGCTGACTTACAACCCTAACCCTCTGCAAAACTGGCTCTTCAATTGACTTTAAGGAGGATACTCATTTCTTTTCAGGAACTCTAAAATTTCTCGGTCTTTCTGATTCTTGTTATCACACTTTTAAAATGTGTTACTGTTCTGCTGGACTGTTTTAAGTATGGCTAAGCTATCTTTTGTCCTGTAGGTAACCTGCAGAGGGAGCAGAGCTTAGAGGGGAGTAAGGACCAAGAAGACTTCATCCTGACAGAAGAGTAAGAAAAGGACTGGTGAGTACTGAACCTCAGCTTAACGGTCTAGTAGACAAAGGACTAAAAGTTTGAGATTGTTGGTATTTTGCTGTAATGGGGGTGTAATCTTTGAGTGTTAAATAGGCATTAGTGCATAAAATAAAAATCTGTACAGCCTCTATCCCTTCTTGGAAACATGTTTTTCATGGCACCTGGTTGTAATGTGGTACCTCCACCAGAGGGTGGCAGTGGCATATCTAAATACTGTTTGAGAGCTACAATTAAATGACAAAAGACGAGGACATGCTAAGAAAGTGACTGCAGCAAACTATTTAACTGAACATTTTTAAGTAAGTATTCTGGTTTGGATCATATGCATGGGCACAGAGAAACCGAGTTACTCATTTTATTTTTTATTTTGCAAGAAAATATCCTTATTAATACATCTCTGTAAAATAGACATTATATTTTTAATTTTACCGGCTGATTGCCGTATCTGCCCAGAGGTTATTTAAGTGTTATTGGGAATTGGCTTTTAGAAAACTATCTTATTTACTTTAAGAACTTGTAACAAAACACCTGCAGAAAAAGACTGAGAAGAGACTCCTTTGCTTTTACAGTTGCAGCTGAAAATCTGCTCTAAAATGTTGTCTTCTTTATCCATTTTTAACTCTTCAGATCTTCAGTTTAAGAGCAATGATTATGAAAACATTGTTTAAAGTTACGCATTTACACGCTGACTCATTTGCTTACATGCAAGCAATAGTATTCCCAGATGTTTCTCCAAAGTGGCTTATCTACTTCAATTTTCCACTTGTTTTCTACATGTCATTCATATCATCCAATCACGAGAGAGGAGTAGGATTCACTGTGGCCAATCATATTCAGGGACATGACTGTGATGGTAATGAGACGTTAAAACTGTAAGGGCTTATGTGTTTACTCACCAAGCAGGACCAGAGTTTTCCTCTTGAACGACGGCAGTTTGACCACCTCCTCATAAGTCACCAGATCTAGTTGGTCAAACACTGCAGGGAGGAGAAACGTCAGTAAATACGAGCTTAAGGAGCATACATGCTGCGTGTTGACGGTGCTCACATCAGTGACAATCAAAGTTAAAGTATATGACTCTAAAGGAGAAAGCTTGTGTGGGTGATTTAAATATCTGAAGCTTAAACTAAGGATGTTCCTCCAATAACTTGTCAAATCCAGTTCTAGATCTTATCGTACTGGCCTTCAATTCTCCTTGCAGGTTAAAATCATTGAGAAACGTGACGTCCTCAGGCATAGTTAGGTGTATTCCTGGGACCAGAGATTTCCTAAAATTATAATTCATCTAGACACAAATGATTCCAGACTGCCTCAGTCAGAAGTTACTAAGATTAACGTGGAGTATATCTGCTCTTTTGCTAAAATGACGTCAGACTCCATAGTGTCCAATGATGACATGTAATGCCCCATGTTATCATCCTTTCAGTAATGTCATTTTAAGAGTGTGAAGGCCTCTGGCATTATATTTGGCCATTTCATGAGTTTTTATCGCATTTTGAAAAAATCAGATTCCAGCTTGTACTCATTACCTATAATGCATTGTGTCCAAAGAGTCGAACATTTACCCTTCAAGCTAAAATGGACAGAATTTACTTCACTTACATTATAATTAGATTTTTTTTTAATCCTAGAGCCATCAGAGCATAAAAACATGTACTCCGATATTTGGTTATTTTTCTTTTTAGTAATTTTGTTGAAGTTGTAATGTTTACTGTTTTCCACCAGATGGTGCCATTTTCCCTATTGTGGCCATCTGATGAGCTTTTATGGCATTTTGAGAATTTTCATTCCAATTTATACCCATTGCCCATAATGCATTGTGACCAAAAATAGTAACACATTTACCCTTAAGGCCAAAATAGACACCTTTACTTTGTTTATCATTTTTTTGTTTTGTTTGTTGTTTTTTTTTATTTTGGAGCCTTCAGAACATAAAAACATACACTCCAATATTTTATTGTTGTTCTTTTTTGTATCTTGAAGTTTTAATTTTATTATTTTCCACCAGATGGTGCCATTTTCCCTATTGTGGCCATCTGATGAGCTTTTATGGCATTTTGAGAATTTTCATTCCAATTTATACCCATTGCCTATAGTGCATTGTGTCCGAAATAGTAGCATATTCACTGTTAAAGCCAAAATGTAATACCATTAACTTTCATTTTAATTAGTTTATTTTTTATCCTGGAGCTATCAGAAAATAAAAATATGCACTTTTTTTTCTTATTTTTTCTTTTTAGTATTTTTGGTGAAGTTGTCAATTTTACTATTTTCCACCAGATGGCGCCACTTTCCCTATTGTGACAGATGGGAGAAAAACAACTAAGTTTCAGAATACGATTTTATCTCATTTTTATAACATGATACTTTTAGACAACCATGCCAAACCGTACTCAATCAAATTAAACCACCTAGCTTAACCTGCAAGGAGGACAGAGGGCTAGCATTCCTACATTGCTCTGCAAACCAATTTGACAGCGTTTACTTGCCAGCTATTTTAGATAACGTGCACTTGAAACATCCTTAGATAAACCATAAGTCTAATAAATAGGCAAACAAGTGTACATATGCATTTTATTAGCCTAATCTTTATAAATAAAAACAACCTGGTGGACATGAGCAATGCCAGTGCAAATGAGATCAGCTTTAATCCCAGTGTTTGGTCTCTGTGGCTTAAATTAAAATCCCAAATCAGATGTAATCTTTACTTTTGAGCTGACTTTTTCAAATTGCCACAACAAACAACAGTGCTGATTCAAACAAGCAACGAGGAGGCCTTCTGAAACACCTTGAGGAGGCATTTAAATCTGCTGATTTGCACCAACCTTGGTCAGGTAGAGAAAAATAACAAGCCGAGTTATTCAAAGCTGACTAGCATCCTGTCAATTAGCATTAACAAGCCAGCAAACAAAGCAGCTATCAGTCAGAAGTCAAGGAGACATTAGGAGGAGGAAGAAAAACACAGAAGCTGGACGCCAGCTGTCTGCAGTTACTTACATGCAGCCATGTCATTGGGTAAGAGACAGCATGAAACATGGACAAAGGGTGGGAGCGGAAGGGTTAATAATAAACACACCAGAAAAGAAGAACAAAAAAATCAACAAAACTCAAACTGTAAACATCCAAAGCTGTTAATTACAACACTGTTAGTTACTCAAAGAAAATAAAAGCCAGAAGAGCAATAGGAGAGGTCTGTCAGAGGGAAACGTGCAGAAGTCCACAACGTTATACAACAATAGGTGCAACAAGAGGACCGTTCTGATTGGTAGGGACAATCTGACACTGATTTGAATTAATCTTAAATTAGCTTGTTAGTTAGCTGCAGTATTTACATGGGTACGATGATAGCTGGCCTACCTGCGTTGTGCTTGGCCAGGTATTTGTCTTTGTACTGTTTCTTCTTCTTGCCAAACCAGGTGCAGCTGGCCTGTTGTTCCTGCTTGGTCTTCTCCATGGCTATACACGCCACACGCCTGAAAACAACATCATGATTTGAGTGGCTTCATGCTACAGACCCAGCATTTTTGTCAGTGTCATTAACAAGTCACAAAAGTGGACGGCTAATAATCGCCGCAGGACTTGTGCATGCTTTTAGATTTTTCTGCTCACCATTCCTGGAGCTCGGGTGAAGGGATGAGGCCCGCTGTGCCGTTCTTCGTGTTCTCCAGCTTCCCCTGCCACCAGTTGTGGTCATCCTTGGAGATGATCTGAATAATGTCGCCCACCCGGAAACGAATGCCAGCCTCCTTGCACGGGATGAGGTCGTCTTTGGCGGGGTCATACTCAAACTGAGCACGTACGTAAATCTGGAAGAGGCGGACAGAAAGACAGAGTAGAAGTTGTTAAGTAACCAAGAGAAAGACGACCTGAGCAGGAGATGTTCATGTGCCAAGGAATACTGTCGCGAATGCAGCACTGACGCTTTTAATTTGGAGACAGCAAAGGGAGCGTTAAAGCTGAAGCAGGAAAGGGCACATACACAGCATGACGACAATGATCGGAGAAGCACGGTACCACAACTCTGCCCGCGGCCATTTTATCCACACTTTGGTTTTGCTTTTATGGCTGATAAACCAGATATTTGAGAGCTAGCATGGGATCTAGGCACGACTACGATGGGGAACCACACGTTGTGATGGGGGCGGGGGGAGCTGGAGGAGCTGGGGTCTACTTCTACTAAGGGTCCACTTAGAGACGTCTTACCTTGATGGACAATTTGTCCTTGATAGCAGGTCTGGAGATCTATGGGGTTGAGAGCATCACACACACACTTACACATAGATCATGCAGTAGAAAATGTCGGGGGTTCAAACAAAGAGGGTGACAACCCACAGTGAGATGCAGAAAATAATACAGCATGTGTGTGATCTCTGGGAATGACTACGAGATCAGGAAACACAAAAATGGCTATAGTCTAATATCATCTTATTTTTCCTTCCCAGTGTTCAGCAGCGCCCAGACTACAGTTAAAGCCTGACACTGGTGAGTATTTTCAGAAAACATGATGGAAATGAAAGATCAGAGAAATAACACAGATGCATGCAGATCTGAACTTGATGGATGAAGAGTTAGTGTGTCAGAAAAGTAGCAGATTGTTAGACAAGAAAAGGAGTAGAAAATCAGAAGTTGTAATCATAACGATAATGATCAAATCTTACCAGGCGGCCTTTTGGCTGGATCGTCGATGGCAGATCCTAGATTGGAGGAAAAGAGATTTAAGTGATGTTACCAGCTAATACACTAAAGCACTGCATCCTTAAAACCCTCATAATTAACAAGGGTTGATTGGATTTTAGCTAAAAACAAAATTGAAGAACACTAGAAAGCACTTTGACAGGATAAAACACAATAGCATTATAATTCAAGTTACTCTACTTTTTATCAATGTTGCATGAATACAAGACTTTTATATTGTCCGTGTTTTATTTTGCCATGCCATGTTTGAAAACAACAGACTACCTTCAAACACCAGAATGTAAATGGTTTTATGATATAATCAAAAGTAAGAACTACAGTGCCTATAAAAATCATTCATCCCCATGGATGTTTTACTCTTTTATTGATTTTATAAATCAATAATGGTCAATGTTATTTGGCTTTTTTGACCAAAAAGGTACAAAGAAACTCTTTAATGTCAAAGTGAAAACAGATTTCTTAAAGTAATGCTATACATAGACCATGGTTGAGTCTTAAAATCAAGAAAAGGGTAAAACATCCAATGGGTTGAACACTTTTTATCGCAGGTTTTTGTCAGAAACTTTCTTTAGAACTAATTTAAGAAAAACCTTTATAAGATTGATCTTGTTGCAGTTTCAGTCCAAGATCAATGTGTCCTGTTACCAAAAAAAAACTGACATAAAAGCAAGTAATACACCACAGTTATTTATGTCTTGTTTTAATTTAGCAGCTTTTATGTGTTTTTGTGTTTGGCTGTAGAGGGAGGAGCCGACACGTACCAGGATGGAGCTCGTAACACTAGCGTGACCGTTTGCAGGCGACTGTCGGGACAAATCTGGGGACTCCTTCTGCAACAGGAAGTACATAATAAATCTCCTGACACTCAGAAAATTTGTAAATAACTCTATTTTTGATTCCTCACCTCACAAGACATGGACTGGGATCGGTAACTGGGGACAATCTTGAAGGTGATGCTACCCCTCATCTCTCTCTGTGTGTACAAAGGAAAAACAATTCACATAAACCCACTAAGGTAAAGAAAGCAGAGATGGTAAGCCAAATAGCGACTGTTTTATACATATTTGCATTAATTAAGCATACTCAGTGGATAACAGTCAGCCCATGTGTCTTACCAGCATCTTCTGGAGCTGTTCCACCGTCTGATTGGCAACACTGATGCCATTAATCTCTCGGATCTCGTCTCCGACATGCAGAGTCCCTGAGGCGAGAAAATAATGAATTAATCAACGCTACAAATGAGGCTCTTGGGTGTTCGAACAGGAAAAAAACCTCAGGGGTTATTTGAAATTGCTCCGGGGGAGTCCAGCTTATGTAAGAGAAAGCTACATTTCATTGTTAACTCATCATAATCCAATAAGGAAGTGGAGAATACACCTGATAATTCTTTTAGACAATAAATATGCATGTGTGGTGTCTAGACGCCTACCTTGTCGATGAATCATTCCACCGTGCATGATGCGAGCCACAATGCAGTGGTTGAGTTCGTTCATTTTCAGAGTAATGCCCTGGAAATAACAAAGACAGAGTCAGAGGGTTAGCATTTTATAACAGCAAAGCGGCTTTGGAGCAACTTTAGCATACTTTAAAATTTCTGAGAAAGCAGGATGATAAAACTGCAGATTTGTTATCTTTCTGAGGAGCTGATAAACCCGCTCTTGCCCGTCTTTCTAGGTTAACTTCAGGTGCGCACAGATGGTGCAGATGGTTAATTTTCCGGATCTTTCTAGGAAGCCTGTCCGGATTAACTTTACCTCCACGTCCAGCTACTTGAGACTGACTAGAGCACAGTTTGATAGCAGGTTTGTTGGACTGGTACCAACTTCAGGCATTCAGTTGCAGCTACAGAAGCTCATCCATCTGTCTCTGCTGAGCAATGCTTTCACTGTTTCTTCGACATGTTAGACACTGGCTGAAATCTGACTTGCTACTGTTGACCAAAAAATGCAATAAAGGACACAGAACTGACTTCTTCTTTCAGGTGTGACTATTTTTGAGGTAATGTGAGGATCCTGGGTATGCAGGGTGCAAACACAAGTATGATTGGGCGCCAGATTCAGGCAAAGAGAATAAACATTTTGACCAAAATATGAGGGCTTTTTATGGACTAAAACTGAAATGTTTTTTAGTTTCTGCAGACTAAAATTAGACTTAAAATTTAAAGGGTATAAATGACTAAAGTGTGACTAAAAATAATAAACTTTTTATCCTGACACTTAGTCAAAAAGAAAAAATAGCTGTCAAAATTAACACTGGTACTAAATTGCAGCAGCTTACTTTCAACCCAAGCAGCAACACCGAAGTGGCTACAGTCCCTGCTATGGGTGGACAATAAACCGCAAATGAGAATAAATCACAATATGGCCCGCTACAATTTAGAAATTGCAAAAGTTGCAATAATGCTTTAACTCGACATGTGTAAGAATACATTCATTTTTTGCAGAAGCAGAGATTGTATGCACTTTATGCAAACATTCAAGTGTAATTTTTTAAAGAATGGTATAGCTGTATAAAAAACCCTGAATACTATAAACTTTGACTATTACCCAAATAAAGTGGCTGGTGGAAAAAAAAAAGAAGTCAGTGGCTAGTCGATTTTTGAATCCACCAGTCACTGCAGCAGGATAGATATTGCAAGTCATAGATTTCCAACCTGGGACCTACTTTGGGGGGCTGTAAGATCTCTGGACTGCTCTGAGGTTGTCCAAATGAGATTTGCTCATATTAACTAAAATCCTAAAAAAAGCAAAGATCTTTGAGGGAGCACAAAAACACATTTTTTAGGGGTTGCTGGGCGAGTTTTTGGGATGGGTGTCTCAGTTTTTCTAAGATAAAAGAGGGGAGGGCTCCAAGAAAAAAAGGTTGGGAAGCATTGCTATACCTGATATCGAAAGTATGAAGATGTGACCTTTTCACTGAATCTAAGAGGCGGAAAATTTTTGCGGCACTGTGAAATAAATTACCATCATCTGAACTGACATGCATTCCCCTGAGTATACAAGGACGACCAACCTGTTTGCTCTGTGTTGTTTAGGAAAAAAGTAATGTATAAAAAATGATACTAACACACAGCAACAGTACATGACTTAATATATTTGTTGTACTGCTCTTGATCAAGCTGGAGCGTCCTCAATCCAGAATGAAATATGTTTGATATTTACAGCTCCAGTTTAGGCTGCCTCTGACGGCAGTGAATAAGCAAGTAGACTGAGAAAAAACTCACTACTGTTTACTTTTACAGGCTGCAGCTAGACTGTTCTCAGTAAGGATTTCACCTTTTTTTCTTTCCTTTGTTTTTAGAGATTTGCTGCAAAATCAAGCACACACCAGGACAGGACGACACGTCCTCCCTGTTCTTAAGTCACGTTCGATCACGCAGGTTTCTGTAAGATTCTCTGGAACTGCAGGTGTGGCTAAATCCTCTAGCATACACAGCAGAATTTCAGAAGCAGGACTACACCTCAGTCATGTCTCTTCCTGCCAAATATCACTGATTTAACAGAATTCAGTAGTTATGAAATAAATGTCGAATTGCATGGTGAAGTCCTTGCTAGTGAGAAATCTTTTGAGATTGTCCTTACGTCTGTCATCTTCCATGTGCAACCAGCCTAAAACTATTATACAGATAGACACCTTCTAAGATGCTTGTACTTTGCATGGTATTCAAAAAACAAGCAAGAGAGTGAAAGGTTTTGAGTGCAGTTTCACATGTGCATATCATTCCTCTTTACTGAAAAAGAGCTGTCCCACTGTGTTTATGCAAAATGAGCCTTTTTTGTTTCCTGTAACCATAAATCACAGGTAAACATTATCATAGCATCCCCTGAAGAAGTGCTAATTCACTAGCGAGGCTAGCATATATGTTAAAAAAACATGTACACACCATGGGCTCATCAGTGTTCTTCTGGAACTGGACGAGGCGAACCCTGGTGACGTTCTCCAGGTCCATGTCTCCGTTGGTGCTGTCCGGAGAGTCTCCGTTCAGGTAAGGTGAAGTGGGCGGGGGCGTCACCCTCAGTGCCTCGTCGCTGTAGACCTCATGGGCGACGACATCGTGGGTCTGCAGCAACGCCTGGATGGTAAGCACATAATAATGACTGTGAAGACTCATTGATCCAGCTCCTCTCCTGTGTGAGTAAATCTTAAATAAAACTAGGGCAGACAGAGCGCAGCACATGTGCTAGTACACACAGTGTCAGTGTATGTTGGTGCGTGTTACGCTCTAACATCAGAGTGTGGCTTACACTAATCCTCTTTGGCCACTAATCATGTTACTGACATACAGGTTTTTTTTTCTCTTTTAAGCAAACATGTCATGCTTTACTTTTTCCAAATATTCACCTGCACCAGCAGTTCACTGGTGATGCAGGGCAGACATGACTCTGTGATACAACAGATGATATCAAAGTAGTATGTTTCTGTGAGTATGTGTTAATGTGAATGCAGGGTGTGTATGTTTCTGAGAGAAGGACGTGTGGGTCAGTTTGTTAATGCATACATGTTCAATACATATGTATGTCCATGCACTCATAGTAATGTATGCCTACCCTAAACATATGTTGGTGCAAGTTTGCAGAATACTGATGTAAAAGTGTCTTAAAAAATAATATCCATGACGTCAAAAATGTTGAGTGGGTTTATGTTGGTGTCAAGTGTTTGGGTTGGTACAAATAAGTTGGAAAAATATGTCTGTATGTGATTGAAAATGATTAAATGTATGCACAAAAAAAACGGAGACAAATAAATGAGGTGCTCGTTATGTGTGTAATCAAAGAGAATTCCTGTGACTACATGTTCATCAGTGTCTGAATGAAGATGATTAATATTAGTGTAAAAATTGTGCACTGACATCGTTATGGGTACCAAAGAAAAGAAATCGTTAATTATCATTTTAATGTGAATGCTTGATTTAGTCAAACTATGTATGTACTGCCTAATAACTTCTACTGAAGTAAAATCATACCACACAAGGTGTTGTGTCTCATTAAAAAAGTCAAAGAAAAGAGAGTTGGGGGAATGAAAAACACACTTAAACATGGCATCTGGTGGGAAAAAAGCCTTGTTATGCATCAGATGCATCACATTAGAACGAAAACATTCTGACATATTTCATACATTATTCAGACATGAGGTTTCTTTCATATTTTGACATAGTATAATATGACGATTTTGATGACCAATTTTGCAACGACATGCTACAAAATGTTTTGTTGCAAATTTTGACTTAGTATAGTAAGAAGTTTTTCATGACCAGTTTTGGGAGAACATGCTATGACATGATGTTTGTTGCCAATGTTGACATAAAACAGTATGATGTTTTTGTGACCAATGTTATGATGTCATGCTATAACATGACTTTTTTTTTTTTGTTGCAAATTTTGACAAGTTCTAAAAAGACGTTTTTCGTGACTGATTTTGCAACGACATGCTATAGATGGACTTCTTTTTGCAAATTTTGACATTTGAAAAAAAATGTTTTTGAAACCAATTTATGATGACATGCTATAACATGACGTTTTTTGCAAATGTTGACATAGAATAATATGGTTTTCATGACCACATTTGTGACGATGTTTGTTGCAATTCTTGAGACGTTTTTCATGACCAATTATGCGACGACATGCTATACCATGATGTTTTTTGCATTTTGTGACATACTATAGTGAGACGTTTTTCATGACTGATTTTGCAACAGCATACTACAGCATTAAGTTTTTTTGCGAAATTTGACATAGTATAATATGTTTTTCGTTGCCAATTTTGATACGTTATAACATTGTTTTTGTATTTTGTGACATAGTATAGAAAGACGTTTTTCATGACCAATTTTGGACAATGCTATGGCATGACTTTTTTTGCATGTTGTAACATAGTAGATGTTTTTCATGACCAATGTTGCGACGACATGCTATAGCATGACGTATTTTTGCAAAATTTGACATGGTATAAGATGACTTTTCACAACCAATTTTGCGACGACATGCTATAGCATGACTTGTTTTTGCATTTTGTGACATGGTATAGTAAAATATTTTTCATTACCTTGTAACGACATGCTATAGCATGAAGTTTTTTGCATTTTGTGACATAGTATAATAAGTTTTTCATGACCAATTTTGCGAAGACATGCTATAGCATGACGTTTCATGACCACTTTGCAACATTTTTTTGCATTTTGTGACAAGTTCCAAAAAGACATTTTTCATTACCAATTTTGCGACGACATGCTATAGCATGACGTATTTTTGCAAAATTTGACATGGTATAATATGACATTTTTATGCCCAATTTTAATACCACATGCTTTAGCATGAAGTTTGTTGCATTTTGTGACATAGTATAATAACAAGTTTTTCATGACCAATTTTGTAACGATATGCTATAGCATGACATTTTTCCATTTTGTGACATAGTATAGTAAGATGTTTTTCATAACCAATTTTGTAACGATATGCTATAGCATGACTTTTTTTGCATTTTGTGACCTAGTATAGTAAGACATTTTTCATGACCAATGTTGCGACGACATGCTATAGCATGACGTATTTTTGCAAAATTTGACATGGTATATGACATTTTTCATGTCAAATTTTAATACGACATGCTATAGCATGACATTTCATGACGTTTTTTGCATTTTGTGACATAGTAAGATGTTTTTCATGACCAATTTTGAGACGACATGCTATAGCATGACGTTTGTTGCATGTTATGACATAGTATAGTAAGACATTTTTCATGACCAATTTTGCGACGACATGCTATAGCATGACGTTTCATGACCATGTTGCAACGACATGCTATCGCATGACATTTTTGCATTTTGTGACACAGTATAGTGAGATGTTTTTTATGACCAATTTTGCAACGACATGCTATAGCATGACATTTTTGCATTTTGTGACATAGTATAGTAAGATGTTTTTTATGACCAATTTTGCGACGACATGCTAAAGCATGACGTTTTTTGCATTTTGTGACATAGTACAGTAAGACATTTTTCATGACCAATTTTGTGACGACATGCTATAGCATGACATTTCATGACGTTTTTTGCATTTTGTGACATAGTAAGATGTTTTTCATGACCAATTTTGTGACGACATGCTATAGCATGACATTTCATGACGTTTTTTGCATTTTGTGACATAGTAAGACATTTTTCATGACCAATTTTGCGACGACATGCTATAGCATGACATTTCATGATGTTTGTTGCATTTTGTGACCTAGTATAGTAAGATGTTTTTCATGACCAATTTTGAGACGACATGCTATAGCATGACGTTTGTTGCATTTTGTGACATAGTATAGTAAGACATTTTTCATGACCAATTTTGCGACGACATGCTATAGCATGACGTTTCATGACCATGTTGCAACGACATGCTATAGCATGACATTTTTGCATTTTGTGACATAGTATAGTAAGATGTTTTTTATGACCAATTTTGCAACGACATGCTATTGCATGACGTTTTTTGCATTTTGCGACATAGTGTAGTAAGACGTTTTTCATGACCAATTTTGCGACGACATGCTATAGCATGACGTTTTTTGCATTTTGTAACATAGTATAGTAAGATGTTTTTCATGACCAATTTTGAGACGACATGCTATAGCATGACGTTTGTTGCATTTTGTGACATAGTGTACTAAGATGTTTTTCATGATGTTTTTTGCAACGACGTGCTTTAGCACGACGTTTGTTGCATTTTGTGACATAGTATAGTAAGACATTTTTCATGACCAATTTTGAGACATGCTATAGCATGACGTTTCATGACCATGTTGCAACGACATGCTATAGCATGACATTTTTTCCTTTTGTTGACATAGTATAGTAAGATGTTTTTTATGACCGATTTAGCAACAACATGCTATAGCATGACGTTTCATGACCTTTTTGCAACAACTTTTTTTGCATTTTGTGATAAAGTCCAAAAAGACATTTTTCATCACCAATTTGCGACGACATGATATAACATGACGTTTGTAGCTTGTTGTGACACAGTATAGTGAGATGTTTTTTATGACCAATTTTGCGACGACATGCTATAGCATGACGTTTCATGACCATGTTGCAACCACATGCTATAGCATGACGTTTCATGACCTTTTTGCAACAACTTTTTTTGCATTTTGTGATAAAGTCCAAAAAGACATTTTTCATCACCAATTTGCAACGACATGATATAACATGACGTTTGTAGCTTGTTGTGACACAGTATAGTGAGATGTTTTTTTTTCATGACCAATTTTGAGACGACATGCTATAGCATGACGTTTGTTGCATTTTGTGACATAGTGTACTAAGATGTTTTTCATGATGTTTTTTGCAACGACGTGCTTTAGCATGACGTTTGTTGCATTTTGTGACATAGTATAGTAAGACATTTTTCATGACCAATTTTGCGACGACATGCTATAGCATGACGTTTCATGACCATGTTGCAACGACATGCTATAGCATGACATTTTTGCATTTTGTGACATAGTATAGTAAGATGTTTTTTATGACCAATTTTGCAACGACATGCTATTGCATGACGTTTTTTGCATTTTGTGACATAGTATAGTAAGATGTTTTTCATAACCAATTTTGCGACAACATGCAATAGCATGACGTTTGTTGCATTTTGCGACATAGTGTAGTAAGACGTTTTTCATGACCAATTTTGCGACGACATGCTAAAGCATGACGTTTTTTGCATTTTGTGACATCGTATAGTAAGACATTTTTCATGACCAATTTTGAGACGACATGCTATAGCATGACGTTTGTTGCATGTTATGACATAGTATAGCAAGACATTTTTCATGACCAATTTTGCGACGACATGCTATAGCATGACATTTCATGATGTTTGTTGCATTTTGTGACCTAGTATAGTAAGATGTTTTTCATGACCAATTTTGAGACGACATGCTAAAGCATGACGTTTGTTGCATTTTGTGACATAGTATAGTAAGACATTTTTCATGACCAATTTTGCGACGACATGCTATAGCATGACGTTTCATGACCATGTTGCAACGACATGCTATAGCATGACATTTTTGCATTTATGACATAGTATAGTAAGATGTTTTTTATGACCAATTTTGCAACGACATGCTATTGCATGACGTTTTTTGCATTTTGTGACATAGTATAGTAAGATGTTTTTCATAACCAATTTTGCGACAACATGCAATAGCATGACGTTTGTTGCATTTTGCGACATAGTGTAGTAAGACGTTTTTCATGACCAATTTTGCGACGACATGCTAAAGCATGACGTTTTTTGCATTTTGTGACATCGTATAGTAAGACATTTTTCATGACCAATTTTGAGACGACATGCTATAGCATGACGTTTGTTGCATGTTATGACATAGTATAGCAAGACATTTTTCATGACCAATTTTGCGACGACATGCTATAGCATGACATTTCATGATGTTTGTTGCATTTTGTGACCTAGTATAGTAAGATGTTTTTCATGACCAATTTTGAGACGACATGCTAAAGCATGACGTTTGTTGCATTTTGTGACATAGTATAGTAAGACATTTTTCATGACCAATTTTGCGACGACATGCTATAGCATGACGTTTCATGACCATGTTGCAACGACATGCTATAGCATGACATTTTTGCATTTATGACATAGTATAGTAAGATGTTTTTTATGACCAATTTTGCAACGACATGCTATTGCATGACGTTTTTTGCATTTTGCGACATAGTGTAGTAAGACGTTTTTCATGACCAATTTTGCGACGACATGCTATAGCATGACGTTTTTTGCATTTTGTAACATAGTATAGTAAGATGTTTTTCATGACCAATTTTGAGACGACATGCTATAGCATGACGTTTGTTGCATTTTGTGACATAGTTTACTAAGATGTTTTTCATGATGTTTTTTGCAACGACGTGCTTTAGCACGACGTTTGTTGCATTTTGTGACATAGTATAGTAAGACATTTTTCATGACCAATTTTGCGACGACATGCTATAGCATGACGTTTCATGACCATGTTGCAACGACATGCTATAGCATGACATTTTTTCCTTTTGTTGACATAGTATAGTAAGATGTTTTTTATGACCGATTTAGCAACAACATGCTACAGCATGACGTTTCATGACCTTTTTGCAACAACTTTTTTTGCATTTTGTGATAAAGTCCAAAAAGACATTTTTCATCACCAATTTGCGACGACATGATATAACATGACGTTTGTAGCTTGTTGTGACACAGTATAGTGAGATGTTTTTTTTTTATGACCAATTTTGCGACGACATGCTATAGCATGACGTTTCATGACCATGTTGCAACCACATGCTATAGCATGACATTTTTGCATTTTGTGACATAGTATAGTAAGATGTTTTTTATGACCAATTTTGCAACGACATGCTATAGCATGACATTTCATGACATTTTTTTGCATTTTGCGACATAGTGTAGTAAGACGTTTTTCATAACCAATTTTGCAAAGACATGCTAAAGCATGACGTTTTTTGCATTTTGTGACATAGTATAGTAAGACATTTTTCATGACCAATTTTGCGACAGCATGCTATAGCATGACATTTCATGATGTTTGTTGCATTTTGTGACCTAGTATAGTAAGATGTTTTTCATGACCAATTTTGAGACAACATGCTATAACATGAAGTTTTTGAATTTTGTGTCATAGTATAATAAGACATTTTTCAGGACCAATTTTGCGACGACTTGCTATATGATGTTTTTTGCATTTTATGACATAGTTTAGTAAGATGTTTTTTATGACCAATTTAGCAACAACATGCTATAGCATGACGTTTCATGACCATTTTGCAACAACATATTTTTGCATTTTGTGACAAAGTCCAAAAAGACATTTTTCATTACCAATTTGTGACAACATGCTACAGCATGACGTTTGTTGCATGTTGTGACACAGTATAGTGAGATGTTTTTTATGACCAATGTTGCGACGACATTCTATAGCATGATGTTTCATGACCATGTTGCAACGACATGCTATAGCATGACATTTTTGCATTTTGTGACACAGTATAGTAAGATGTTTTTTATGACCAATTTTGCGACGACATGCTATTGCATGACGTTTTTTGCATGTTGTGACATAGTATAGTAAGACATTTTTCATGACCAATTTTGCGACGACATGCAATAGCATGACGTTTGTTGCATTTTGCGACATAGTGTAGTAAGACGTTTTTCATGACCAATTTTGCGTCGACATGCTATAGCATGACGTATTTTTGCAAAATTTGTGACAGTTTAGTAAGATGTTTTTTATGACCGATTTAGCAACAACATGCTATAGCATAATGTTTCATGACCATTTTGCAACAACTTTTTTTGCATTTTGTGACAAAGTCCAAAAAGACATTTTTCATGACCAATTTGCGACGACATGCTATAACATGACATTTCATGACCATGTTGCAACACCATGCTATAGCATGACATTTTTGCATTTTTATGACATAGTATAGTAAGACATTTTTCATGACCAATTTTGCGACAGCATGCTATAGCATGACATTTCATGACGTTTTTTGCATTTTGTGACATAGTATAGTAAGATGTTTTTCATGACCAATTTTGAGACAACATGCTATAACATGAAGTTTTTGAATTTTGTGACATAGTATAGTAAGACATTTTTCATGACCAATTTTGCGACGACTTGCTATATGACGTTTTTTGCATTTTGTGACATAGTTTAGTAATATGTTTTTTATGACCGATTTAGCAACAACATGCTATAGCATGACTTTTGTTGCATGTTATGACATAGTATAGCAAGACATTTTTCATGACCAATTTTGCGACGACATGCTATAGCATGACATTTCATGATGTTTTTTGCATTTTGTGACCTAGTATAGTAAGATGTTTTTCATGACCAATTTTGAGACGACATGCTATAGCATGATGTTTGTTGCATTTTGTGACATAGTATAGTAAGATGTTTTTTATGACCAATGTTGCGACGACATGCTATAGCATGACATATTTTTGCAAAATTTGACATGGTATAAGATGACTTTTCACAACCAATTTTGCGTCGACATGCTATAGCATGACGAATTTTTGCAAAATTTGTGACAGTTTAGTAAGATGTTTTTTATGACCGATTTAGCAACAACATGCTATAGCATGACGTTTCATGACCATTTTGCAACAACATATTTTTGCATTTTGTGACAAAGTCCAAAAAGACATTTTTCCTGACCAATTTGCGACGACATGCTATAGCATGACGTTTGTTGCATGTTGTGACACAGTATAGTGAGATGTTTTTTATGACCAATTTTGCGACGACATGCTAAAGCATGACGTTTCATGACGTTTGTTGCATTTTGCGACATAGTATAGTAAGACATTTTTCATGACCAATTTTGCGACGACATGCTATAGCATGACATTTTTTTGCATTTTGTGACATAGTATAGTAAGATATTTTTCATGACCAATTTTGCGACGACATGCTATAGCATGACATTTTTTTGCATTTTGTGACATAGTATAGTAAGACATTTTTCATGACCAATTTTGCGACGACATGCTATAGCATGACATTTTTTTGCATTTTGTGACATAGTATAGTAAGACATTTTTCATGACCAATTTTGCGACGACATGCTACAGCATGACATTTCATGACGTTTTTTGCATGTTGTGACATAGTATAGTAAGACATTTTTCATGACCAATTTTGCGACGACATGCTATAGCATGACATTTTTTTGCATTTTGTGACATAGTATAGCAAGACAGTTTTCATGACCAATTTTGCGACGACATGCTTTAGCATGACATTTCATGATGTTTTTTGCATTTTGTGACATAGTATAGTAAGATGTTTTTCATGACCAATTTTGAGACAACATGCTATAGCATGATGTTTGTTGCATTTTGTGACATAGTGTAGTAAGAAGTTTTTCATGATGTTTTTTGCAACGACGTGCTATAACAAGGCCTTTTTTTTGCATTTTGTGACATAGTATAGTAAGACATTTTTCATGACCAATTTTGCGACGACGTGCTATAGCATGACATTTTTGCATTTTGTGAGATAGCATAGTAAGATGTTTTTTATGACCGATTTAGCAACAACATGCTATAGCATGACGTTTCATGACCATTTTGCAACATTTTTTTGCATTTTGTGACAAGTTCCAAAAAGACATTTTTCATGACCAATTTTGCGACAACATGCTATAGCATGATGTTTTCTTGCATTTTGTGACATAGTATAGTGAGATGTTTTTTATGACCAATTTTGCAACGACATTCTATAGCATGACGTATTTTTGCAAAATTTGACATGGTATAATATGACATTTTTCATGTCCAATTTTAATACCAAATGCTATAGCATGGCGTTTGTTGCATGTTGTGACATAGTATAGTAAGACATTTTTCATGACCAATTTTGAGACGACATGCTATAGCATGAAGTTTTTTGCAATTATGTGACATAGTATAATAAGACATTTTTCATGACCAATTTTGCGACGACATGCTATAGGATGACGTTTTTTTGCATTTTGTGACATAGTATAGTGAGACATTTTTCATGACAAATTTTCCAACAAAATGCATAACGTTTTTGCATTTTGTGACATCGTATAGTAAGACGTTTTACATGACCAATTTTGCGACAACATGGTATAGCATGACATTTCATGATGTTTTTTGCATTTTGTGACATAGTGTAGTAAGATGTTTTTCATGACAAATTTCGGACGACATGCTATAGCATGACATTTCATGACGTTTTTTTTTTGCATTATGTGACATAGTATAATAAGACGTTTTTTCATGACCAAATTTGCGACGACATGGTATAACATGACATTTCATGATTTTTTTTGCATTTTTTGACATAGTATAATAAGACATTTTTCATGACCAATTTTGCAACAACATGCTATAGCATGACGTTTTCTTACAAATTCTGACATGGTATTATATGATGTTTTTCATGACCAATTTTATGATGATATGCTATAACATGATGTTTTTTGCAGATTTTTACATGGTACATTATGAGGTTTTTCATGACCAATTTTGCAATGGCATATTAATTTGACATAGTATAATATGATGTTACAGCGTGTCATTGTTAAAATGGTCATCACAAACATCACATTATACTATGTCAAAATCTGCAAAAAAAAAAAAAAAAATACAATTGTATAGTTGTATAGCATGTTGTGTCAAAAAAGTCAGTGTAGGAGCTACTGAGTCATAGTGACACACGCAAGTCAAGCAATCATGTAGGTTTCCATACGTATTAACTGTACCAAAATATATTCAGGCACAGATACACAAACATACATATAATCAGATCTACAAGCATATGCCTCAGTCGTACATCCATTGTGAGTGCATGCATCAGTGTCACATTAGAAACTTGTAGGCGCCACTAGGAGAGATTTAACTGAATCATTCTGACATTCAGAACAATACGTCAAATGTTAATTCTGCTTAAGTTTAAAATGTAAACACATCCAGAGAGTGAAAAGCTCTCCACACCCATTATGCTCGCTGTTAATCATCTGTGGCAGTGTGAAAATCCCAGCCAGTCAGGTCAGAGAGCATCATGGGCTAATTGGATTGAACCAAACCTGAGGCGTGAGAGCTCCAGTAAGTGGCAGACTCAACCAGCACAGTCTGTGCCGCTAACCCAGTGATACAACACTGGTGTCCTACATTTAGATACTGTACACTTCAACACCATATATGCATAAAACAACTCACTGAAAGCTGAATAATACATTTTTAATTTCTCTATTACTAGGCTTAAATGCTGCTGTAAAATAAGCTACAGCATTCAACAAAGGGAATTACAGACTCCAGCTATGCTTTACCTTTACATGAGCCACTCCAGTGATTTTCTGTCTTGGGTATCAGTCTCCAGTCCTCAACAAAACTCTCCTCAATTATTCCTCTTCTCTCAGGTCTGTTTAAGCCAAAAAAACATCTAACAGACATTGCAGAACTGACACTCGTGGCAGAGGTAATTCATTTTCTCTTAAGCTCTTCTCTCTCTGCCGCCTCTCTCTTCTGCATGCCTCGATCCCCGCCCGAGAGCTCGCCAAGCTCAGGTGCTAAGCAGCTTTGTGGCCGAGGGAGTTATGTGGATTGTCAATAGAGCTCTTCTTCTGACACATTAGGTTGTACAGGAAGTACTCGCAGCAGTAAGCCTGCTATACATGCAAACATAGAACCCAGAAAGAACATGTTTCTGTTATGATAACTCACCATGAAGTGTGGCTGTGTAAGAATCCTCCTGAGCTCCTTGGCCTCCATGTTCTCTGGGTAACAAGAAATGGTTTCCAGTACCTGGTGAGGTGATAATCAGAATGATCAGTGTCATTACTTCCTCCCACCACCAAACACATTGTCATTAGGTTAACTGGTGACTCTAAAATGCCTGTGGGTGTGAGTGTGAGAGTGCCTGGTTGTTTGTCTCTGTATTTCAGCCGACCAGTCCAGAGTGTATCCCGCCTCTCACCCAAAGACAGCTGGGATAGGCAGCCCCGAACGGGACGAGCAATGTAGAAAATGGATGCATGGATGATGCACAGGAAAGCTACATATTCATGCATTTTTAAGTTTAACTCACTTTTTTAAGCACACTGCTATTTTGTTTGGAAGATCTGCTTTAAGTTTTTCTGCTACGTTCACATGAAACATTTAAAATAAACATTTAAACTGCAGGCACTTGTTCCTTTTGGTCAGCTTAGAACTATGATAATGAACTATTCTGCTTTTGAATTTAACTGTTGTAAATTTGCAGTCAACTCTCCTTCATTTATCTCCTTACCTCTTTGGCTCTCTGCACTCCATCACTTGGAGGGTTTCGGATCTGAGGGGACGACCTGGTGTTGATTTTATCATAAAGCTGAAATAAAAACAAACACACATGCTTGTCACATAGTTAATCCTGCTAAGAATGCAAGAGGTAATTTGACTTTTTCCCCTTGATTCATTGTGAAAAAAGCACACACAACACTTAGAGATGCACAGGGAGTGCAGGGTATGTAGCAGCTTCTTGGCTTGCCATGACACCTGCTGGCCACTTTTGGTATCACAGAGAAAAAGTGCTGCACTCACATCTAACAGGGTGTGGAGGTGCTGATCCTGGAAGACACTGTGGAGGAAGTCCATGTCTTTCTCGCTGCAGTCCGTCAAGGCATGAATCTCCTCTAGACTGTCCAAAACCTGCGACACTGCCCCTGAACACAAGCATACAGAGAGTTTAATCCCTCAAATAGCGGCTGAACTGCTCAAACACAGAGTACACCGAGCAAGTCCCTGCAAACGTCCGACACTACACAGAATGCAAACACCGAACACGAGAGACAAACAGACTTGTGCACAAACACGCCACTTGTTACACATCCACAAACAGGCAAAAGGACGACGAAAATAACACAAAAGAAGACAAACAACATGAGTCACAACTGAAAACACGTAGAAAAACACGCACAAACACTCAAAACTATTTAACCCCAAGTACCTGCTGCATCGCCCACACATGCAGCAAAACCAGAGAAACAGCGGTACATGGCATCAATACAACGTCAGGAAAAAGGCAGAAAGTTACAGTGAGGATCAAACGTTTAGGAGTTTAAAAATGAGAAATGCATCGTAAAAACAGAGGAAAATGGAAAATATGAAAATGGGATTCTGATGGGCAAAGTTCAAACTTGTATGCATTTATATTCTAAAGTTAAAAATGTGATAGAATAAACTCCAACTTCCAAAAAGCAGTCAGGCTTGGTTCAGTACATTTTGGCACAGTTTGGCATGGTTTCCGCTGCCAATGTCTGCCGATCCTTACTGGTAGCAATGGAAATCCTGGCTCCTTAAGGAAATCTGCTCTATTTAATAATAAGAGCTGATCTTTCGGCTCCTAAGTGGCTCTACATTTGGAAACAGTTTGGCTTTTTTATGTATTTCAAACACAATTGGATGAATATGGGAGTGCATGCATATTTTTGTCCAAATCTATTATGTCCTTTAGAAACATAACGTGGGCTTGTTTCTTGAAATAGCTGCATTCATGTGAAACCTCAGAAAACAGCATTTGGTTTTAATAGATTAAAGCCTCAATTCAATTCAATAAAACATCATTTGTCCCCTGGGGTAATTCATTTGTCCCTGTAAATGTTTAGCACCTTTGAATGTCAAAACAATACATCGACTGTTGAAATAAAATGGATTACTCTGATTTATTTACCTCCTCCTAATATGTCCCTACACTAACAACATATGTAGAGCCCCACTGTTGAGCCTTTTTATAGATTAAACCCTCTTCTTTCTCGTATTTATCGTTATATAGAGTGTCAGGTCGATAAGTCAGGCTGAGGAGCATCAAACCACCAGCACTAGCGTGAGGTAGAACGACTAGTCCTCCGGTGTGGTCAGAAGCACCTGTGAAGATGACAGTGGACTCAACCCCCCCTTCATCATCCTGAACAGCACCCTGACTACTGTGGACTCCTTCAAGTTTTTGGAATCCAAAATGTCCCAGGATATGAGGGGAACTTCCCACATAGATGGTCTGGGAAAAGGCCCGGCAAAGGCTGTACCTCCTGAGACAGCTCAGGAAGCTCAACCTACCGATCATTTTCTACACTGCCATCATCCAGTCTGTTATCCCCGTCTGGGTCCAGTTCAGAGTCAGGAACAGGCAGGTAACATCGTTTTAGACCCCACAAACCCCTATGTGTATTAATGTTTAATTCCTGTACACTGAGAGGTTTGTTTGCTCTATGGCATTTTTCTCTCTTGGAAAGATAAATATTTTTGGAATAAAACAAAACAGACCATACTTGGTCGCTTTTTATGTAAATAAGTGAGCTCTAAATAAATTTAAAATGTTTTAAAACCCAATCAAAGTGAAATACCATTTTGCACAACACTGATGCTTCATGGATTTTTATGTGGGACACTGCAGCTTTGATAATTTTGCTGCCCTAAGTTTAAATTTGTTAAAAAAAATTTCTATTAATAGTTATTTGCCTTCGCCATTGATTCCCTGTAAATTTCATCTGGAAGCCAAATCTGCTTGATCTTGCATTTGCCCAACTTCCTTTCTTTTGATGCAATACCCAGCCCTAAATGCTGTGTCACATGAACAAGAAAATCCACGGAAGAGCCTGATAAATGGTAGTTAATCCACCACTGCATTGATTTTTATTTGCTCTACTATATGGTTATTTTCTTGTGTGTCAAAGCTGGAAACCCAATAAACTGGGGTTGCAGGCTTCACGAAAAAGCCCTTGCACTTTTTCAAATGTCAGGGTTTGGTGCACTATGGGCTTGTGGCACAGCCGCTACATCCAATGCTTCAGGACTCTTGTCACAGCCAACATTAAATGAGAGTGCACAGCACAAATGACGAAAGCATGTCATAAAGATAACAACCCGTGACCTTTTGAAATAGACTGTATTTCCTCTAATGTGCCAAAAATGTTTTAAAAAGTTACCCTGGTTTTATATCAACATAAAAATATTCTGACTGACACTAGAAACTGTAGCAAAGTTCCAAGGACAAACGTGGCGCAGGAGCTGATCCTCTGAAATTTTGTAGGGGCGCCCCTGAGCCATTAAGTCACGCGAACAACAAAAAAAAGAAGCTCAATAATCTCATTTCCCCTCTAAGAAGTTTCATAAACTTATTCCATGATAACCTTTACCCCTTGACAAAACCACTTAATTTGTGAGTGCTTTGATTACCCACAAAGGAAATATGATTAATAATGAAAAGGCAGTAACTACCTACTTCCTCTTTCATGGCAGTAATGGGTCACCATGGCAACAGCTTTAGTGTCAGAGCTGTAAGCTTGATGACAGCAATTTTATGGCAGATGATAATCAGAATGATCTGCAGGAACTTCCTGCTGTTTATTTGAGAAAAAGGCAGTTTTTGTGCCATTTTGAGATATCAAAGTTTGTCAAGTGTCCATGGCTGCACCCTTTTAAGTTTCATACAGTCTTTACAACTTTTCATCCTTCTAACTTTACATCAAAGATGAAGTGGATCAGATCCACGCAGATTCTGGCTGAGTTGGACTTACAGGTTCATAAGGATTTTCTAGGTCCTGGCATAATATATATGCCTACCAAATTTCAAAAGTTGTAGGCTGAATGTCATTTAGGGCCTGATTTTTATTGTTGTAGGGGGCGCCATTGAGCCAATAGGCCACACCCACCAGCTAAAGCCATATCATTCTTCTCAGTTTCTCACAGGGAATTTTAACCACCAAATTACATGTCAGTACATGCACAAAAGCACCTGAATAACTACTTCCTGTTTCATGGAAAGCAAAAAAATCAAGCGTTGGACAAAACCTCATGACCCTTACCATGGTTCAAGGTGAGGGTCTTTGGATATTTTTCAAAGCACATTTGAAAGTGCTTTAATGAACCACAAAGGAATTGTGATTAATAATGTAGAAGCAGTAACTTCCTACTTCCTCTTTAATGGCAAAGAATGAGTCAACATCTTAAGTGTTAAAACTGTGAGCTTGAAAAGTTAGTACTGGGATATTTACTTGATATTTCACAGAGTTCTTATGGCAGATTTTGATCAATTTTGCAGGAAATTTGCCTTCCAAATTTCAAAGTTGTAGACTGAATGTGGTTTAGGTGTTGATTTTTTTATTTTTTTAATCGTAGGGGGCGCCATTCAGCCAATGGGCCGCACCCACCAGCTAAAGCCATATCTTCTTTCCAGGTTCTCACAGGGAATTTGAACCACCAAATTACATGGATGTACACCTATGTTAAGCACCTGAAATAACTACATCCTGTTTCATGGCAAACAAAAAAAAATCGCTCCTTCTCAACTTAACCTTTGTCTTTCAGTTTTATTTCCCAAGTTTACCCTTTAAACAATTATGTATTCTGATTATGGAGATGCCTAAATGAACAAAGATGCATGTAAACAGAAGATCATATTCAGTATACCTGAAATATAAGCACACTCATCAAACAAAAAAGGTGTTCTTAAGCTGTATTTCCACCAAGTGGTCTGGTTCAGTTCAGTACAAAATTATGTTTCCACTGTTAAGAGTTGGGAAAGATAAAACAGCTGATCTGGTACACTTCTATTGAATTACCATGTATAAATGTTAAATACAAGGGACTATGGGTTCAGTCGATGCAGAAAAGACTAATTGTGTGCCTTTAGTATTTCAAAAATAATATATTTTACAAATGCTTAAATGATTGTACACAATCTTTATATAAATTTCATGGTTAAATAAATTTAACTGGAATTTAGGCTACATATTGCCTAGTGTAAGTGCACCCTAACACAAAATGTGCCATGTTTTTAACAGAGCTAAGAGGCTATTAACAATTCTTTAATGGCTTTTCTCTCTCTTTTTTGTCATTAAAATGCTTTGAAAGGCAACAGTGATATAGTATTTAGCCAATCAACCATGTTGGCTGTAGGTTAGCATGATAACTTAAGCAAGATGAAAATTAACAAGCCAGTATTGATGTGTTGTTAGCCAATAGCTGCTTCATTTTTTTTGTTGTTTAATTGAATTTTAAAAGTCAAAATATTCCCAAATGAAGAGTCAGCTCAGAGACAACAGACTGACTTTTACTACAGAGTTGAGCCAAGCAAGGCTAGGCAAACATTGGCTGTGGAAACGCAAGCAAAATCAGGGTTTACTGCACCAAACCTTGCCAAAATGTACTGAACCGGACTGGACTGCTTGGTGGAAATGAGGAAAGAGGACAGAGGGAGGCACAGAGGAAGCCATTTGCAGGATTAAGACCTAACATCATCCAACAGTTGGAAAAAAATCTCATAATGATGTTCATGAAGGTGGTGATGATGAGGTCAGGATGGTATCACACATCACGCATGTAGGGGTGGGGAGGGGGATACGTACTTTCGGCGGCTAGCAGTCCTAGAGACAGCACGGCGGAAGAAAAAACAACACCAAAGAAAGAGAGGCTGAGATTAGAGGAGGGTCACAGCACTAACAGCTCACAACGAGAGAAAAAGACAGAAAAAAGGCAAAGAGGTAGCATAAGGACAGGGAGGGGATATAAGGAGGTTTAAGGAGAAACAGAGGAAGGAGCAGAAGCAGAGAGAAAATCAAGAAAAGCAGCCAAGTCTGTGAATAATCTGCCAAACTGCTGCAAGCATCCACTCCACTCTACACATCTATGAGCGGGCACACGTCTGGGGGTCTACAAAAATAAACCAGTCACCAGGAAGCATGACTGCGCCAGACTGCCAGCCTCAGCAGAAAGAACATACGTGTTTGTATAAGTGCGTCTGGCTGCAGCGGCTCCCTCTGAACCCCAGCAGAAAATATGCAGAGCTTAGCTCATTGCTCTGATTCATGAGGAGGGGGGGGTGATGTAACACTCCGCTCATTTTCTGCTTTTTTATTGCAGAGATGCAAGCGCTTCCAATATGCTGATAAGTATTGGCAGCCTGCAGTTTTCTTATCAAAGGAAGTGAAAGTCGCTGGCTGAGACAGGGAAGTGAGGCTGTTGGGTAACATCGGTCTTCATCCAAAACGGAAGTTTAGGGCAGAAAGTTTACTTTAGAGTAAAAACCACAAGAATAGAAACTGGTGAGGAAAGTGAACGTGGTTGGTGTGGCACATGCATGCTGCTTTTTTGACCTGAGGCAGGGTTAATGCAGAGTTAATTCAGGTACATTTTAGGCACTTGAAAGAGTCATGAAGCCATGATCAACAGGCTAAAATAGTCGCTAAACAGCAGCAGAAATTCAGCTTACTAAAGACTTTCATGCAGCTGCACAGATTGTCAAAATTAGGGACAATACCGCTGTTTTTTCACTTCTTCTTTTAGTTAAACGATCCAACTATATTAAAATTTCATCTGAACTTTCACTTTCATAAGTCGCTGTGCTGATGATTTTACATTGCTTGAGAATTTCTTTAAATAAAGATCATCAATCATTTCATATTACTTCACTTAACATTTTTCAGCACTTCAGGTTAAATTATCTGTGTCTTATGTCCTCCTCGGCCTCTCTCTTTTGTGAGTTTGTAAAAATAACTGACGTTTCTTGGTGCAGTTTGCGCTCTTTGATTTACCTGAGGAGGTGGGGTCATCTGAGAAGTCGTGTAGCTCCTCTGGGGGGTCTCCGTAGTAAGAGTTAAACTTGTGGCTGGAAACAGCAGCCAGCACTGCACCCTGGAACAGAGAAGGGAAAATATTTCTGTTAAACAAGACTCAGAGTTTATCTTTCTCCCACTGATTATAAATCTACAATCTAAACTGAAATATCACACTGATAAAAGTATTCAGACCCTTTGCAAAACACTTGAAATTTAGCTCAGGCTCCTCCCATGTCTCTGGATCTTTGCCTCCTGTGATAAATTAAACTGATTGGACGTGATTTGGAAAGGCCTCATAGCTGACAATGCATGAGGTCAAAGGAACCTCCTGCAGAGCTCAGAAACCGGATTGTTGACAGGCACATATCTGGAGAAGGTTATGAAAAGTCTACAACCCCCTGAAGGCCAAGACAAATAATTTCAGAGCTTGTTTCATCTCTAATATGACCTTTAACTTTTCCAATTCAATTTCAAAACAGGCAAAATCGTTTAGGGGAAAAAATAAAAATACAGCTTGGTTGGATAAATATGCATGCTGGAGGGTTAGTAATTCATTAAAGCAACTTTTGATTTCATTGCAGCTTTCTGTCAAAGTTTTCAGCCTGTCTCAAAAAATGGCATCAGATTTAGGTGACTCAATCTTCCCTTGAAGGGGATAAAGTGCACGTTATTGCCAAAAGCATCACAAAACTTGTATTTTCTGTAGTTTTTACAACTTCTACTTGCATCCAAGCACAAGTATCACTAAATAATTTGAACTCATTTTAACAATATTTTGTGACATAATAGATACATTTTTTTACTTTAAAATCATATTAAATTTCTCTTTGTTTTATGGGAAGCATCCGTGACCCACCTAGAGGTCCCAACCCTCACTTTGGGAGCCACTGTATTAGAGTAACCTATTACATTTTGCATAATTTGCCCACTTTTCCTTGCAGAAGTGCTCAGAATCTGTCAGTGAGGCTTTTTCTGTGCACAGTCCTCTTCAGGTCACCCCACAAATATCATTCATCCCGTGCAGTGTCTATGAGCTTTCAGGTTTTTAAAAAATGCAGAAATGGCTCCATCCCTACATGCACAAGCATGCATGAGAACTAATCTATGGACAGGAGAATGTTCTTACCCTCTCTAACCTCTTTCAACTAGTTACTATGAACTTTTGTCCTGTTGACATGGCTAAAATCAGCAATATGATGGTAACTAGACAGCATGTGTTAAAGTGTTTGTATGTCAAACATTGATAAAGAGGGAAATTCATCAACATAAACCAGACTTTCTCAGCCACAGTTCCTTCAAAATGCATTAAATTAAACCAAGAATTCTGTTGATTTTGCAGTGATTCCTTGTTCTTGTTTTCTGCAGATGTAGACCAGGAGCTCTGTTTCTGCCTCTCACTCATCCCTGTGAGAATTGGTTGGCCGTGTAAGCTTCCCTGCAGTAGCTGGACAGTCATGAGTTCCTTACTCTGTCCATTTACAACTCCTTGTATGTGTAATCTGGCAGTCATAAGGATGTAAAATGTTAGTTTTAGTTGATTTGTTGACTAAAAGTATTTCAATCTTAGTTTTGTTGGAGTCAATGTATTGGCTTTAATCTTCAGAGACAGCTATGTTCAAATAAATAAATAGGTATGAGGTGCAGGAAACCCCCTTTAAAAACACACCCTTTAAGGGCGATAGAAATCATTTCAAAGAAATAATCTAGGTCGATCATTAGAAGCAGCTGTGCAGTGTGGAGGAGGAGGTGACACTTCCTCTCTCATCTGTAAAATATCAAACACCTTCATAGCGCTCACCTTCAGCTTCCTCCTGGCGTTGAACTTCCTCAGCTGCTCCACGGTTTCAGGCAGGTGGATCTTGTAGGCATACCTGTCTCTCTCCTTCACACGAACAAACACAATTCCACATAAATGCAAAAGAAACCATAAATATAACAATGGGGGCATAAAGCACAGAGGAGCAGAGAGAGGATGTGAAAGCGGAGCTATTGTTTCAAAAAGGAAGTGGTCTCTAAGTCAGTGCTGGATGGAAGAGTGGATTGAAGGTGATCTGTTAGCTGCCAGGGCTTATTTTGTTTATAACAACCAACATCAACACATCTGTGTTCTGAACATTGTCCTCCAGGTTTTTCCTATGTTTTGCTGCATTCATTTTGCCCTCTACTTTTGCAAGCCTTTCAGATGCCTAGAAGCATCCCCACAGCATGATGCTGCCACCACCATGCTTCACAGGGAGGATGGTGTGTTTGTGGTCTTGTCTGACAGCCATAAAGTTCCATTTTGATCTCATCAGACCAAAGAACTTGATTCCACTTGACCATGGAGTCTTCCATGTGCATTTTGGTGAACTCTAGTCCAGATTGAATCAGAGTTTTCTTCGTAGTCATAGGTGACTTGGTGGCCTCTCTCACTAGTCTAGGACTGGGACGGCCTGATTCTCAGGGATGTTCAGAGCCTTGGAAAGATTTTCTATCCATCCCCTGACTTATACTTTTTAAGAACAATATCTCTGAGTGGCTTGGGGTGTTCCTTTGTCTTTATGATGTAATGGTAGCCAGTAATACTGATTAACCAGTGAGTGGTCCTTCCAGACAAAGGTGTCTTTACACTACAATCATCTAAGACACGTTCACTGTACTCATTTCACAACATTTTGAGACCCATGGTATTAAAGAGGGTAAAAAATCTTAAAGAAATGCTGCCGACGTATGTTTTGCATAATCTTGACATGTGGTAGGAGTTTGTCTTTGATTATTGAGAATTAAAAAGGAAAAATTGCCAAATATTGGGTGTAAATGACCTCTGCTTTTGATGCCATTATATCAAACAAGTTTCATTATGGTTAGATTTTTTTTTAGAGTCATATCAAAGTTTTATCTTTACTGATTTCCATACAGAGAAAATACTGAGATATGATTTCGGGTCCACGTTGCCCAGCCCTAGCTATGTCTTGCTAGCAGCCGTGTGCATCTGCTCTTGCCTTGAGCCAGGGGTGGTTGAGGGCCTCGTAGACGGTGATCCTCTCGGCGGGGTCCAGCATCAGCATGCGTCTCACCAGGTCTTTAGCGCTCTCTGAGATGTGGGCCCACTGGCGAGGGTTCATCTGCACAAATGAAGACCAAACTGACATTAGAAAGTGGCAAGTTTGGCAACCAAAAGCTGAAGCTGTGATGGAAAATAAGATCATTTTAATCAAAAATATTTCACCCCTTTTACATTATTGCAGCTACAACATGATGGATTGAGCTGCAGCGCTTTTATTCTCCGGTTAAATCAGTGAGTTTAGCAGCAGCTTGATGCATGATACCATCGCATCGTCCATCATGCGGCCTGCCGTGGCTGCATCTGCTGCAGATTAGTGCACCAACAGGAAGCTCATACACCGAGCTGAAAACAGAATACAGCTTCATTTCTGCTTTTTCTGCTGACACTGTCAGTTTCTCCTTCACCTTTTCACACACTTCTGGAAGGGTGAGCAGTAGGCAGCCTTTACCCTGTAATGCGCTGAGCTTAAAAAAGGCGTAGGATGACATACAAGTAGGTTAGCTCACAGAAAACCACAGATCTACTGAAGGAAAGGGAGAATGTAAAACCAAATAAGTTAAATAAAACAGCACTGACTAGCTAGTGCTGGCGATTCTGCTGCTACCTTGTATTTCCCTTTGATGATGGCCTCAAAGAGACGCTCCTTGGTGCCATAGAAAGGGAGACAGCCAGACAGGAGGATGAAGAGGATGACTCCACACCCCCACACATCCACAGGTTTGCCATATGGCTCCCTCTTCACTACCTCCGGGGCCATGAAGTGGGGAGTACCCACCCGACCTGGGGAGAGAAAGCAGAATTTGACGGCTGCCAAAAAATTCAAACACTTTGGCTTCAGAGCTTTCATTTGGAAAGGAGAGGAAGTGGTGAAGAGCATGGGGGAAAAGGATCCATGGGAAGACTATAGCCTCTATAAATATGTTACTCCAAGAGGGTCAGTATGTCTTAATTCGAGGATTCCCTTTAAGAATCTGGGAGCTATTCAAATAGTGATTGCCAGTACGCTGAAGTAGTTTGTATTTAGTCATCAAAAAAACAATCAAAAAATGGATTTCCCTTTGTTTCAGACACATCCCCCTGCAGTTATGAACCCTTTATGTTCAGAAACATTTCTTCAGTAACTATAAATGTCCAGTAAACAGCTCTCCTTGAAGCTGTAAAACTACATAGACAACATATTTTGCTAACTGAGGTGTCTTTGCACTGTGGGAACAACCTTGAGTTGTTGGAGGAGATGCACAGCTGAGTTCTTACTCATGTCTGAAATGTTGCTGATGCTGTAACCACAGTCTGAACCCTCACTATCTCTGATCGGCAGCCAAAGTCTGCTCTGTGCAAAAATACGGACATGTAGAGAAAACATCTGGAGTATAAGTCACTGTCTATTATGGCTTTCTGTAAGAGGAATAAAAGGTTTTAATGTTTGACAGTTTCCACCATCTTCAGCGTAGTTCACAATATGCACAGGGCCTAAACTGAACATGAAACAAATAATTTCAGGTGATATAATATAATCATGAAGGGTAAAAACATTTTATAAAATACAAAAACATTTCTGTGTGCAAAGAAACTGGAGTGACACCAAAACACAGAACTATTCAAGCAAAACTGAATTTGAAAAACAGCATTATAACAGTGTATTTTATGGCTGCCTTATCAATAAGAAATTACGTTTTTCATGCATAGGCTTGTAATGGCAAAATAGCCCCATCTAGGCGTCAACACTAAAAATGATAAATTTGACTGTTTTTCATCAAAATGAATCACTGACATCACAGAATGCATGGTTTTATTCTGCCATGCCAGAGAGATTAAAAACAAGATTACAATGGGAGTAGACAGGACATATTTGTCCATGAAGGGCTTTTTATGGAGTAAAGTTTAAAACTGGACACTACAAAAAAAATAATCATGCATCAAAATTAAGTTTGCTGCTGATTTTTGACACATCTAAGACTACAATCTTTAAAAATACCTCAGACCCCCATCATGTATTATATAGAAAGCAAAGCATTTTTTGTGTGTGAAAATAGTGGCACCACATTTTCAAACTGACATATAATTGAATATTTGGTCGTTTTAATCAGGACTGAAGTTGATTGAAGGATTTAAGCCAAAAACAGTGGAAAAAATTATCTGTAATATATTCACTGCAGTTTTTGTACGTGGACATTTTTGTCCATGAATGGTTTATTAAGGAGTAAAGTTTTAAACCTGGCACTACACAAAACTAATAATACATTAAAAAAAATTCTGTTCAACTTTGACACATCCAAGACTATCATTTAAAAAAATACCTCAGACCCCAATCTTGAATAACATAGAAAACAGCAACACCATGTATTAAAACTGGCATTTAAAGGGTTGAAATCCTGAAAATAACTGAGTATTGGTAGTTTTGATCAGGACTGAAATGAAAATAAATAAATAAAAAAATAAATGAGTATGTGCTATATACTATCAGGAAGTGAAAGACATAAGCCTAAAAAGGTGGAAAATACTAATAGGTAATATTTTTACAGCGGTTTCTGTGAGTGGACATTTTTGTCCATGAATGGCTTTTAAGGGAGTAAAGTTTTACATCTGATGCTACACAAAAACCAGTAATGTACCAAAATAAATTTTGTTGCTAATCTATGACATATCCAGGATAATACTTGGGAAAAATCCCTCATCCACCTGACATTCATGCTTTAGAGAAAAACTAACTTTCTGTGCTTTTCCCCATAAAAACAGCCGTGACAACATGTAGTCAAACTGGCATTTTAAAGGTTAAAATCCTGAAAATAATTGAGCACTTGCCAGTATTGATCAGGACCGAATTGACTGAAAGATTTAAGCCAAGAAAGTGGAAAATGCTAATCTGAAATATTTTCATAGCAGTTTTCGTAAGTGGACATTTTTGGCCAGGAAGGGCTTATTAGGGAGCAAATGTTTAAATATAACACTACAACTAATAACCCATTAAAACCAATGCTAAAATGTTAAAAGACAACAAGGACTTCTTGTAGTCAAACTGGCATTTAAAGGGTTAAAATCGCCCAAATATTCAAATATGTTGTAGTTTTTTGACAGGGCTGAAGTTGATTAAAAGAATTAACTTTAAAAACTGTGGTAAAATGTTTTTAATGAATGATTTATTACAGTAAAGTATTTGAAAGATACAGAAGTGTTAAAAATGAGAATATGCAATCTGAAAGATTTATGTTATATGTTTGCATCAAGCTAACAAACTCAGATGTACTGTGCATCCTGCTAAATCTGTTAAAAAATTCATGTTTTCTTGAATTATTGCGGTTAAATTTTGAAGAGTAATCTTACATGAAATGCACAGCCCTGCACTCTACGAGGTTTATTTACTGTACAGTGCACTACTGTGCCATTTAGATGCAGGATTATGATCGTAGGAGGGAGAAGAAGTGATAAAGGGTGTTGTCGTTGTTGCTCGTAATTCATGGTGAGTGGATTAGACTTTCAGTTGAATCAGGTGTAGCGAGTGATGCTAACTGCACTGGTTTTCCATCATTTGATGAACTGATGTCTGTCAGTAAGATAGAAAAAGTACAAATTTTACCTCCAGCTACTAATCCAGACTCTCCCAGCTGGATTGCCACTCCGAAGCCTCCCAGCTTGACTGGAGCAGAGTTCTCCTTCGAGGCCAACAGCACACAGTGAGGCTGCAGAGAGGAAACAAGAGAGGGTCAAACACAGTTAAACTGTTCAGTCATGTTAGGTGAATAAAAGCATGCTCAGTGTGGAAATAAAACTGCAGGATGCATTCAGTTTCAGGCCGCTAACGTTCTTTAAACCCACAAAGAGAGTAAACATCTCTGTGCAGAGCCTTGTTCTTCCTTCTGTGCAAAAGTGCAACATCCCATGTTCTGATTTGCTGATTTGTGAACTGTGGTTTCACAATGACAAGAGCATATGCACATCTGTAACCACAGTTTATTATGACTGTGCTTAAGACAGGAAACAAGTCCTGCTGCTAGGTCAAATCAGGGATTAGATAGTATTAGATGAATACAGTGGGATGCATGATTTATAAGACTACAAAGACCCACACCTTGAAGTGAGAAACAGAGTGTTTAGTTGCATCCCACTGTTGAGGAGATATCACGCGAATTAATATTTAACATACGCTATTTTTAACATTCACTGGATGAAAACACCTCTGTACACCACACCATCCTATCTGTGTGAGAATTGTCTGGTTTCACTGCTGTACTAATTTTCCTTTAATTAAAAATATGACATAAAATATGAGAATAATTCAGGGTCTAAGAAGCAGACATTTAAGCTAGACTCCTTTTACTTCCTTTAACTATTATAATATACGCCCCTGGTATCCTTTTTCTGTTACGGTATGTGTTTAACCTCATATGAGACGTCTGTAACGCCAATTTTCCACTTGAGTCCTCTTTATACAGGATTAATATTACAGAGGAGGGTTAGGCAGTAAAATATCTGCTGTGCCCTGCAGTGACTAAACCCACAGGACAGCATTAGCCTACGCTAGATTACAACAGGTGGGTCATAAAACAGGATGTATTCAGAGGGGACTCTTTATTGTCCAGCAGGCTTGTAAAATAAATTCTTATTATCAAAGTTTATTTAATGTGATGAGGACTGGAGGGTTGGGGCAAAACATGACATGCATATGAATATTTTTCTAAAAAGAACAACATATGCTCAGCAGAATAACAGAATTAATAACTTTGCAATTAATCCCAGAATGTCTATGATGATGAATTGCATCCTTTTATATTGCATTTTCAAATTCCCCTATTCTGCATTCAAACCAGTTGCTTTATTTTGGATTTTTGTGCGGTCTAGAACTAAGGCTAGCTGACTTCCTGTCCGGATACAGACCTGCTTCTATGGGTAGATGGAAGAGTTTAAAGTGAAGTTAACCACAGAAAAAGGAATTTGTTATGGACTGTAATGAAATAAGGGAACAGTCATAACGGTAAATGTTTGATAATACAAGTCTTGTTCACTGAGCTGGTTTAAAAGTGTACAATGATGGACTTATTTTGCATTGCTGTGGCTGCAGGGAGACGCTGACAAGTGTGTTGAAAGAGACAACAAAGCAAGAGATTAATGACTGTTCTAGGAGAAATTAATGCACTGATTATGGGCCTTAATTAATCCCGATTGATGCCTTTATTCTTTAAAGCCTGTTACTATCATTAATAGGCACATGCGGCACATCCCGGATGAAAATATTACAGAGGGGAGGAGTTCAGCAGGCAGGTCGGACATCATGGGGAACAATATGATAAGAATGAATGGACTTACAAATACAAGTGTGGAAATTAGGGCCGGGCAATTAATGCAAATTAGATTGGACTGCAATATGGCCTGCTGCAAATTACATGTGCAACATTCCTTTAACTTGAAATGTGTCAAAATGCCAGTTTAATGCAGAAATTCTGTGCACATTATGCAAACATTCAAGAATGTTTACAAAAACCCTCCTTTTCGATTTTTATGCATGTTTTTCTCAATCAAAACAAGAACACAGCGGTGTATTTGCCTCCTCCACCCCAGCCTCCTCCTTTATAGCACAAAGCTTGTTGCACCCTCATATTCAGATTCATGCTACTATGGATTTCCAATCATCATATCCATTAGGGCTGGGCAATTGATCGAAAATAGATTAAATCGCAAATCACTGAAGATGCCACATTTCTTTTAACCTAAAATTTATGTCAAAATAGCAGTTTAAAACTTTTTTTGAAGCAGAGATGTTATGCATTACAGATCATGCAATCATCTACAGGCATTTTTTTTTCGAATAGTCCACAAAAATCCTACTTTTTTGTATGTTTTCTTATTAAATATGAGAATGACATAAAAAATTATAATGCCCATCAATACATCAATTCCTATTCAATTTGCAATCTGAGTCAAAATCATCACAATTATGATCACAAGATATTTTCCAAAATGGTTTAGCTCTAGTTTTACCTAATATTGTGTTGATTATAATATAGAATGATTTATTGCTTGTGTTTGTTGGTCAAAAAAAAAAACACCACAATAGAAGGAACTTAAGAAATGATCGTATATCAAATTGCAATTGCACTACTAGGGGAAAAAAATCGCAATTAGATTATTTTTTCCAAATCGTTCAGCCCTAAATCCATATGGGATTTCTAGCAATACGCTCCCTGCTGACTAACCCAGGGAGCATCTTTAGAGCAGAGCTTTCTCTCTACATTCATGTTACTGAATGAAGGTTAAATACAGAATTATTTATTGCTTGTATTTGTTGAAAAATACTTAAAATGAGGAAATGGAAGTGGAAACATGAGAACAGATTTTATTCATAGCCCTAGCTCTGACCTGATATCACCTCACCCCGTAAGTTTGCAGCCCATGGCTTCTGTGTTATCTGAGAAACCAGAGCTGTAAGCGAGCTGCTACTCGCATACAAAATCTCAAAGATGTATGTAATATATCTGCCTCTTTGAAAGAGTTTAATCATGCAAGAAAAAGCTAATCAATACTTGGGTTTCATGCAAAATCAAAAGCATCACACCTCGATTACAGAAACATATACTGTAAAGTTCTAAGTGGGGCAGTATGCAACAGATGTATGAACAAGGGGAGTGCGTGAGCATGAGCAGCGGTGGTCTCACTTCCTCTCCACACTTTTGTATTTCTTGTTAAAGTGGTGGAGGGGTGGAGCACGTAAGATCACAACTAGGCAGAGTCAGACAGAAAACAAGAGGCAGACGCAAGAAGACCGACAGACTGGGCAGACTTATGAGTAAGACCAAGAGACTGAGAAGGAGCTTTTTTTAATAAAGGAAAGAGAAGAAGAGTGGAGCTGAGAGGAGGACGAGGAGGAGCAGGCGCCGTGGAGAAGTGTCTGCAGGATTTATGACTCATTCAGACACAGAAGAGAAAGGTAGTGAAAGAAAGCAAAAGAAGATAACATTACATAACTGCGACTCTTATCCTCATAATGTGATTTTTTTAACAGTTTAATGGAGGGAAATATCACACTGGAGAGCCCTGCTGTTACTTTTAGACTGCAGCTGTGCTGAAGGAAGAGGGAATATTGATGGTGAGTGTTTCTGTCTTATCCAAACATCTGTGTGTAGCCACCTCTCTGTAGGAGCTTGTATCTAATTCCACACTGCTTAGCTTCATTATTAGACAAAAGGAGCGAGATATGTGTGTTTAACAGGCTTTAAATGATAAACGAGTCTGGAATACAGCTCCCAGACTCTAAAAACGACATCTATGAACTACAGAGAGCACAGATATTGAGCTCTACTTTGGCACGGCGCTGTACTTTTGACTTGTCATCAACATAAATCGCTTAAATTTCCTTTTCTTGCTGGTTTTACACGTGTGACCTTTCACAACTACAGCCCACAGATTAGTCAGAGATTGATGTTTTACTCATGAACGTAAAGGTGTGTTCAAAGTGTGGGAACTCGGCCTTTTCTTGACATTTATTATACAAAGTCTGCTACAGAAACGGTCAAATAGTACCTACGTGGGAAATTTTGCTAACTCTTATGACATTTTAAGCGCTATTTTCAAACATTTCAAACCCTGAGAAAATGTACAATGTCAAGTTTATGTCACATATGAAACAGCCGGGGTTAAAAGTGAATAACTGGCATCACAAAAATGTAATTAAGGGTTGTTTTGTGCAGTTTACACAAAAAGTAAGACAGATATTATTTTTAGCTAAAAAAATAAGCACCAAAAGTCTGTCTTAGGCGCTCTTATAAGCCTGAATTTTGACATATATACAGAATGTTCTCAAAAAACTCTTGTGCACAAATAGTCAGTGCTTTCTTTGGTGAGAAGCAATAAGTTAGCCCTGTCAATATCAAATACAGTTACAAAATACCAGTCTATAAACCTGCGTAAAAATGCCACATTTTTGTGGGGTAAAAAGGCGAGGACAAGCTGCATCATTTCCGGACTTTTTCGCTTTAATTTTTGACTGTCGCAGCCTAATTTTCTTAGACTAATTTGCCTGCTTTCTGAAGCTATAAATACTAGACTTATTTTTATACTGGTAGTAATACAAATATCTTTGGTGTAATGTTTCCATTGCCTCAGCAAAGTGCCTGCCACCCCACACACGCAGAATTTACTGATCTGCATCCATGACACCAAACAGTAGGACCAAGTAGTCCGAGGCGGACTCAAGATATTTGAGGGGCAGAAAATGATAAAAAATAAAGGCACCAGCGCACAACAGTTGTAATACATTTATGACAGAGTATTAAGAAACTGGTTATTATTAAATTTTTGAATCATGGGATTGAAACTACCATACCACTGTAGCTGAAAGGCGAGAAATTAACTGTTTAAACATTTAGTTCACAAAGACACACAAGGGACAGGACATGTAGCAAAGAGGGTATAACTTTTGTCCATTTAGAGGGCAACAAAAAGGGCAATTAGTCAGATTTCTTTACCTACGTGGCACCCAAGAGGACACCTCATCATGGTTATCTACAAAAAAGGCATTCAAAGGGGTCCTTTTGCACATTTATTTTAACATTAGGCCACTAAGGGGGGTGAGGCCCCCTTGACCCCCCTCTGAGTCCACCAGTGGAGTAGGCTACAGTAAGCAAATGCTAGTGTTTGCACCAAAGTTGCCAAAGAGTCTGTTACCCCGGGAGTAGTATGCCCTCCTCCTCATCTGCTCAGATTAGCCATTAAAGTGCTCCCAATCTTTGTAGTAGGTCCATTTAGTTAAAAAAATAATTCAATGTTAAGATCAGTGTTGAAATCAGTAGAATAAAAGGCAAGTAGCTCAATTAATGAGCTGATGTCATTATATTGTGTTGTATAAATGAAGACAAATTGCCATGATGTATGAATGTTACATCAGGAGAGGCAAAAGTCAGTTTTGATGGGAAACATGAATGGACTCATGATCTTTTTAACCTTTTTTCTGTTTTTTTTGTAGTTCTAAGAAATTATCAATGCTTTGGTGGTATTAAGGTTTCTAGGAACACATTTGTTTGGTCACAGAGTAAATAATAAACACAGAGGCTTGTTTATGGTACTTTGTGATTCTGCAAAGGTATTCCTATTGATACTCATGTAAAAATATGGAGGTAAATACTTTGAATTGCATGTTATGGTTGTATGAAGGTTTTTGGGGGGGTAAATGGATTTTTCTGGTACTTGAGGAGATTGCAGTCAGGCCAGGGCCACATATTTGTTAGAAAAGCCTGAAAAGAGTATTTTGCATATGTTCCCTTTGATAACTACTGCCTTGTTGCCAGAATGCTCTTTAATCTGATGTAAACAGCCGCTAACTGCTTTAGCTTTGATAGCTTCTTGTAGAAACAGTGCAGTTTGGCTCTATTTTGATCTGGAAAATGGGGATAAAGCTGTCCAGAGGCTACCTCAGGTTATACTTGAATTTAACTGAAGCATTTAGTGATGATATTCAGCACAGGAATGTAGACGTCAACCTGCAAAAAGGTTTATTCACTTAATTTAGACTAGTCCTGATCCTTGGAATCTAAATATTTCTTATTAAAAGTTTTGAGAGTGCATAATAGCATTGGTTTACCTTGTCTAACTGAAAGCTAGCTCTATCAGAACTCAGAAAACATTGGGCCTCAGGCACCATTCTGTTACTTGAATAGTTCTTGGTACTTTTGGTGGAAAACATCTCAGATTCTTCAATATGAGCAGCATTTTTAATAACGGCCTCCAGAGGTTAGATCACAGCCTCCACCATCTGCCTCAATACTTTTACGGTTTACACCGGCTTTCTGACTCTAAATTAATGAGTTCTCTCAGTTTGAGATCATTTATAAATCTGGGCACCTGCTGAAGGTTTCCACCCCAGGCTGGAGTTAACAGGTTTATTTAAGTGAAGGAGAATAAACTGACTATTGTGTTCTGTCTGGTTTCTTCCAGAAACAATGACCACCATCATCTCTACCTCTTCAGCGGCCATGGCTCTTTCAGTCAACGCCTCTCCTCCTGTCACAATGTCCTACTTCACCTCCTCTGCGGTCAACCAAAACCAGACCAAGTGCTCCTTTGATGACTCAGCTATTCGTCTGCCTCTGGCCATCTTATACTCGCTGTTCTTCCTCTTAGGACTAGTGGGGAACCTCTTTGCCCTGTGGGTCTTCCTCTTCCTGCACTCAAGCCGCAACTCTGTGCGAGTGTTTCTCATAAACTGTGCCGTGGCTGACCTGGTCCTTCTGGCATGCCTGCCCTTCAGGGTTTTCTACCACGTCAACGGAAACAAGTGGGTCCTGGGCTCTGTGGCATGTAAGATGGTGGGGAATCTGTTTTATATGAACATGTACATCAGCATCACGTTACTCGGGTTTATCAGCCTGGACAGATATTTAAGACTGAAGGGGAAAGGAAGAGCACGCAGAGGTTTGAGGATGACACTGTGGGGGTATAGCTTGCCGTGGAGCTGGGTGGCGTGCGGGGCTCTGTGGGGTTTCTCTCTGATGGCATTGGTGCCCATGATCGCTACAGCAGAGGACAGAGAGGACAGCAATCAATGCTTTCAGTACAAACAGCGCAGCAGTAAAGCCAAAGGGAAAGCCTACTTCAATGCCGTCTTAGTGGTGCTTTTCTGGCTCGTCTTCATCCTGCTTGTTGTCTCCTATGGTAAGATCGCCTCCCAGCTGCTCAGGGTCTCACGGGACAAGCCAGACCTCCCAAACGCGCAGAGATACGAGCGAACTGCCAAGAAGTCCTTCTTTGTCCTCTTCTTGTTCACCGTCTGCTTCGGACCATATCACGCCTTCCGCCCCATCTACATCCTCTCCCAGCTTGGTGGATCTTATTCCTGTGACTACTTACAAATGGTGGACCGCACCAATGAGGTGATGCTTTTACTGTCCGCCTTCAACAGCTGTCTGGATCCCGTCATGTACTTCCTGTTGTCTGGTTCAGTGCGCAAAACAGCTGTGCAGGCACTCGGACATCGACTAGGTAACCGGCTGCTTTTCCTTAATGACGCGACATCGAATAGCTCCACGATGGAGTTCAGGCGAGCGTCTGTGCCCGTGGCGTTACCCAGCGTAGGACTCAACAACCCCGCACTCACACCAAGAACAAGTATCTGTGTCATCAACGCCAACCTCCACCAAACAGACCTGACTGCACTGCCACCTACTGGACAACAGTGATAATAAACTTTTCTTCCTGCCAGTTATATAACCTACAGAGATAAGACTTTCTACCTTATCTACATGAACTGCTCTACCAATTTCAGCTAAACTTAGTAATAATTTCTACATACACCAATTTCTTTCATTGGAACCACAAAATAAAGAACTGAGATGTCAATTTGTTGGAGTCTATATGTCTGTGTTCTGTGGTAGCAGATTTTTTTCAAAAATTTATTCATATCTCCCATATAGACTGGTTATGATGGGTTGAGTGAATCCTACACCAAGAGAATTTGGTAATTTTGAACACTGAGGCCTACTTCTCAACAGCTGGTAGATTGTTGGGGTGTCTTTTTGGTGGTGTGCAGTGTTTGGCACCTTGTCTGATGGCCAAAAAGCTCCACTTTTCCCTGGGACTGTATTTACTTTTAGCTTTAACCCAGTGTTACTCAACCCTGCTCAACCAAAGAGCCAAACTGTTAAAAAAAAATACTTCTACAAGAGCTGCATAGAAGTGGTGAGAAGTGGCCAAAAATGGGTTAAAGCGGCAATTAAAATAACTGAAATGTGGCAACAATGGTCAAAAACATGGGTGAAAAGCTGCAAACTAGGCATGAAATGACAAAAACTGGGTGAAAAGTAGGGATGGGAACCGAAAACCGGTTCTCAACGAGAACCAGCTCCAATTGGCTCGATCCATCAATATCATTTACTTTTTATCTTAACAATTCCCTTATCGAGGCCTCGCATCTGGCAGTCAGCAAACAAGAACAGAGAAGTTGAGGACATAGACAAACATTTACAGGACTAAACAGTATCTCCGCAAGGTGTTTTAAAAACACATTAAACAAGCACTTGTCTGCGTGCATGTATACACACACGAGTGGAGCGCGTGCCTCTGCAGCGCTTCATCTAATCCTTTATCAAAATGCTTTGAGTCTGAAATAAAACAGGTTTATGAGGAGAACTTTACAGGAGCAGGAGAAGTGGATATCTATGCAAAAAAGGTTAAATCAGGGCAGGGGATCAAATAAAGTTTCTCTTTTTTTTCTTTCAATGACACAGACGTGCGCTCTTTTTTTTCCTCCCTCCCCTCCCCTCGAAGTGACAATCTAATATCATAGAATCTGCGAATGTTAAGTAATGTTCAGTGTGCTTTTAAACATTTTATGTCCGCATTGTGCTTCAATGGCAAACTCCATCCTGCCGTTTACTTTATGTCGATCTTATAAAAAGTTACAGAATACTCAAGCACAATAAATCTCCATCCCTGGTGAACACCCAGGGAAGGGACATTGAGATGGTGACATCTTACAAGTACCTGGGTGTTCATCTGAACCATAAACTGGACTGGTCTGATAACACCACTGCACTTCACAAAAAAGGTCAGAGCAGACTCTATCTGCTCAGGAGGCTGAGGTCTTTTGGGGTGCAGGGGGCAGTCCTGAAGACCTTCTATGACTCTGTTGTGGCCTCAGCCATCTTCTACGGTGTGGTCTGCCGGGGGAGCAGCATCACAGCAGCTGACAGGAAGAGGCTGGACAAACTTATAAAAAAGGCCAGCTCTGTCCTGGGATGCCCTCTGGAGCCTGTGGAGGAAGTGGGGGAGAGGAAGATAACAGCCAAGCTGTCCTCCATGATGGACAAAGACTCCCACCCCCTCCAACACACACTCACTGCACTAAGGAGCTCCATTAGTGACAGGATGCTACACCTGAAGTGTGTGAAGGAGAGGTATCACAGGTCTTTCCTTCCTGCAGCTGGTAGACTCCACAACAGAAACTGCTCAAAATAATCCGTGCAGTAACTAAATTATATGTATAATCTGTACACGTTTGTATATATATATATATATATATATATATATATATATGTGTGTGTGTGTGTGTGTGTGCACATATATGTGTATATAGGTGTACATATTAATATCTTCACCACAGCCAATCTGTAATATATCCAACTTGTACATAACTGTAAATACTATTTATAATTTGTAAGTTAAAGTTCTTACATTCCATACTTTTGGGTTTATTAGTGTTCTTGCAATACTACTTTTATTTGTACTCTATTTTCTATTGTGTTTCTGTCGCCAATGGCCTGCTTTGTCTAAGACACTTTTTGCTGCTGTAAACTGGAATTTCCCCCTGCGGGACTAATAAAGGAATATCTTATCTTATCTTATCTTAAATGAACAACAAGCAGTGAATAATTTCATCTACAGTTCACATTAAATGGGTAAAGATAAGTTCAAACATTTTTATAAAAACCCTCAATGGTTTCAATTGTACCTGACATGGCTGCAGCACCTGTCTCATCACTGATGTATACCCAGAAAGAAGAGTTAGAGTGTTTTTAAACTCACGTAGTCTTAGATCACATTAGAGCCAGCGATGCACGTCTAACAGTTTTACTTTAGAGAAGACTACTGCAGTGCCAGAACTGTGCCCGTGACGTGCCTGCGCCATGGCTCGCGTGTATGTGCGTCGGTCTATATGTGAGTGTTCGTCTTTTGCAAAACTGTCCTGGCATGATTAACAGGAGTTCTGTCATCACTTCTAAAGTGTCATACACAGGCAGTGGTGCTGTGGGTAGAAAAATGCACATATTCTCAAGGAATTGATTACTAATATGTGCTCATCACACAGCCCCATCTTCATGATGGTAATCAAAGCAACAGCGTAGCTTTTTTTAGTACCCCAGGATACAGTATTACCGTATTACCACCCATTTCTAGTGAACTGTCACAAACACAGACTAACGCGGTAACAAGTGTTGCTTCATTTCTCCAAACTGACGCACACACAGCAATGGGAAACATCTGGCAAACAGTGATGTCTAATGCATGACATGCATCTTTTTGCACAAGAACTGCTCATTTTGGACAAGAGTTCAATTTATTTTGATACCTCCGGAGATCTAAGATCCAGAGACTAGTTTTATATTTATTTTAAAGTTTCATCTTTTAAAGAAAATGAGCAAAAGTATTGTATTACTAATTCCAAGTTCACAGATTAAAGATCCAGAGAGCAGTTTATTTTAACTGAGACATATCCAACAAAAAAAGATTTGTTTTGTATATCTTGGGATGTTTTCCTCCCAAACACTTGATGTTTATCATTTTCAGGGATCCCCAAAAAAATTCACAGGAAGGAATCGATAAAGAATCGAATCGATAAGAAGAATCAATAACGGCATCGATATCAATAAAATCTTATAAATTCCCATCCCGAGTGAAAAGTAGCAAAAATTGGTTAAGGTGCTAATAAAAATAAGTTAAAGGTGGCAAAATGGTCAAAAATGGGTGAAAGGGCAAAATAGGCATGAAATAGTAAAAACTGGGTGGAAAATGGCAAAAATGGGTAAGTGGCAATAAAACTATGATAAATGGGGCAAAAATGATCAAAAAGTGACCAAAAATGGGTGAAAAGTGGCAAAAGTGGGTTAAAGTGGCAATAAAATTAAGTTACACCTGGCAACAATGGTCAATAAAGTTGCAAACAATGGGTGAAAATGGGCAAAAGTGGCAAAAAATGGGTGAAAAGGGGCAAAAATGGTCAAAAAGTGGCAAAATAGGTGAAAAGAGGACCAAATAGGCATAAAATGGCAAAACTGGGTGAAATGTGGCAAAAATGGGTTAAAGGGTCAAAGTTAAAGGGGTCAAAAATTGTCAAAAAGTGAAAAAGAATGGGTGAGAAGTGACAGAAAATGAATGAAAAGTGATTAAAATGGGTAAAAAGCAGCAAAGAGTGGCAAAACTGGGTGAAACGTGGCAAAATGACAAAAAGAGGGGAACTGCAAATAGCAAAAAGCAGTAGAAAAGAGGCAAAATGTGTAAAAAGTAGCAAAAAAAGAAAAAAGGGGTATAAATTGCAAAAGGACAATGGAGATATACAGACAAAAAATAAAGTTAAAGTTAAAGCCCACTGCCAAACTGATTAATGTGACCAGCAATGGGTCATTTCTGAGGTCAAACTTTTCCTTTTTTGAAGGGTTTTTGGGAAGCAATATTTCAAATGAAGATGTAAAAGAGCCACAAATCATCACAAAAGAGCCACATGTGGCTCAGGAGCCACACATTGAGTATCACTGCTCTAACCAACTGATTAATGTCAATTCAGATGATTTTACTCATCTCTAGAGCTCAGTCATTTGAAAAAGAGCACTGTGACGCTGTTCCAGGTATATAAATGAGCATTTGACCTTTAAAAATGAGGTTTACACCACAGGGGGTCCTTCGTGTAATTCTGCTAGACATCAAGAATAAAAATCAAGGAAAAAACAGGCTTATTTGCATGTTTTTTGATGGAGCACATTTGCCTCCAAGCAGCATGTTGCAATCATTACACTGAGGTCATCTGTTTGTGCAATTCTAAAACAGTTGAGAAGAAATGCTAAAAAGTAGAGAAATAATCAAGAGTAAAGACCTTTAAAATCCCTGTTTCCTTACTCTATGAAGGCACAAATTTAAGCAAACATAACCGTGTTTTCTTACATGTCATTCATGTAAATAAAACAGAGGCAGGTTCATGAACTACAGATCTGATCTGTAAATATAACTGACTTTCTTCACTCTTCCTAATTTATCTTTATTGTGTTGGATCCCATCTGCTAAAGCACATTCAAAACAAACACCACGCAGCATTGTAGCTGAGTGTGACCCACCAGCACACAGCCATTAGTTTACACTGAAAACAAGCCTGTGTTTATCCCTTTGGGGAGCGTGTTGTTAACTGTGTGGATCAAGGGCCTGGTTCAAGACTGCTCCATCTGGTGTGGTAGTGTTTGTCGCCTGTGTTGGATTGCTAATCCAGCGGAATCACTGGTTGATGCTAATCTACGGCGACCAGACGTCACTGTTTGTCCAGGATTGTCCCGCTTTCATGCTGTGCGTCCTGAACCCAGACTAATATCTGACTTAGACACTTAAATGTCTCCGTTTAGGACGTTCAAGACAATTACAGCCCAATTTTTCCTTCCTCATGGTCTGAAATTCTTCCTTTTTTGAGATTTTAACAAATTCTTCACCACTTATTACTACTGAGCCTGATATAGATATATAAACACAGCAGCAAGCTTCTGAATTCATCATCCTGGTAACTGCACAATTTTCAGAGTCAAATTTAAGACCTTTTCGGTAACAGTCTCTCTGCTTCCTATCTTGCAAGCAGCCTAATAATTTTGTTCTTGAAACATTTGCATCTTGCCATCTCCTTTACTTTACTCCTCTGTTTACAGCTTTTGAATTTGTACAAAGTGGGGTGCTGTTACTGAGGCTGTAAAAACTGGAAATTAGGACATGAAAAGCAAAAGAGTAGACAAGAAGAAGGGTTTTTGGTTGGGTGACCTCAGAATTCTATCTCTGCTTTTTGCAGATGATGTGATTCTGTTGGCTTCTTCAGCCGGGAACCTCCAGCAGGCACTGGGACAGTTTGTGGCTGAGTGTAAAGTGGTCAGGATGGAGCACCTCCAAATCCGAGGCCATGGTTCTCTGCCGTAAAACAGTGGATTGCCCCCACTGGATGGGAGAGTGTCGTTGCCCCAGGTGATGGAGTTCAAGTATCTGAGGATCTTGTTCACAAGTGAGGGTAGCCTGGACTGTGAGAACGACAGGCAGGTTGGTGCAGCATCAGAGGTTGTACTGTACCATCGTGGTGAAGAGGGAGCTGAGCCGAAAGGCAAAGCTTTCAACTGGCGCTACTCTTGCTCATTACAGACGCGCCAATCCGATCCTGGTATCCGTCAGATCCTGACTCATATAGCTAGAACAGGGCAATATATCCAGTTTGAGGCTTTCCTGTGTTTACAGCAAGCACATGCATGTGCTACGTGGCTGTTTTCAGGTCTGTGGTTGCCCTGCATAGGAAGCTGAAAATAAAGGCTAAGCAGTTTGGAGGTATTTCACACACTTGTTGCAGTAACACCCTCCATAACAACAAGCATTTCATGCACAGCCCATGTTTCAAAGGGCGGTGGTTTAACCACATGTTTTCACAAAGAAAACAAGACAAAATGAAATGAAACAAAGCAAGTAAGTTCTTCAGCTGTATAGCAAAGATGGGAAACCTCCAGTGATGGTCAGTGACAAAAGTCTGTCAAAAGTTTTTGGAGATAGCGATTATCAAACGTGATTAATAATTAATTTACATATTAACTGTGTCTCATGTATTTACCACACATGACAAAACCTAAGGACAAATTGAACACAAGATAACAGGCAACAGTAATAGTTTAATCTCTATAATCTTGTTTTCACGATCATGGGAAGCTTAAACTGAATCTGGATTAATTACCCAGCAGTAGCACATTATTTATGTCAACATTCATCTGCACTAAATCCATAAGCTTCATCACAGATACCACAAGCTGTGACGTGACAATAGAGTTTGGTGCTATACAGTAAAAACTTCCGCAAATCACCCACTAGTGATTCAATTGAAGATGCCAGCATGGAAATGTTCTACCAATTTACTGAGAAGCATGGTATTTAGAAAGACAAAGATAGCAGCACGAAAAAGACACAGTTAAAGAAGTCACAGCTTCGGCTGCTTTGCAAAGACATTACAGCTAAATTAGGGTTCACTGCGACAGCAGAGGGTGATTGATGGTGATGCAAGCAGTATAGATAGTAGTCAGATTGTAATAACAAGTTTGGAAAACTTGATGCTGCCTTACATGTACAGTGACTATATAAAACACTGCACATCACCACAAACACACCATCCCCACTGTGAAGCACGGTGGTGGCAGCATCATGTTGTGGGGATGCTTCTAAGCAGCCAGTTCTCGGGGGCTTGAATTTGAAATCGCTGCATAAAATTTACAACTGGTGCAAATATTAGTTCTATGCACAAAAACTGTGGAGTTTGAGGCTGGAGCAAAAGACCTACAGTGCCTATAAAAAGTGTTCATCACCACAAACACACCATTCCTACTGTGAAGCACGGTGGTGGCAGCATCATGCTGTGGGGGTGCTTCTAGACAGCGGTAGAGGGTATAATGAATGTGGCAAAATATAGGAAAATCATTAAACTTTTAAAGTTCAAACATCTTGTGTTTCTATCTGCTGCAGTAGATATGGAATTAAATCAGTTTAATTTTTTTTCTCTTTCAGTAATTTTTTTAAAGATTTAAAAATGTTTACGATCTTTATGGAAAATGCAGGGATATACAGTTGAAGACAAGGGTTCAAGCTTTCAAGCGTCTCTACCTCCTACAGAGAGACTAAAAAGAAAGTTTTCAAGTAATGCTTAGCATTTCAAGAATGTTTTTTTATGTGCCCTTATACCATGCCCAAACTACATGGAATGTAACTAACCTGGAATTTCCACATACAGCTCTGCGCTATGCTCAACAGCACCACGGTTTTTGCTCTGACTGAAGGCGAGCAACCTTGCACACCAGAAGCGTGTCTAGAGCACTGCACAATGAAGCACAGTCCTGATTATCTTCAGACAAGAGGGCAGAGAGTATGGGAGAACTGCGAGTTCATACAGGAACAGCATGTCAACAGGAGATTATTTCGCCTTTTAAGGTTGATTTGCATCATGATTCCATGATTTTATTGTTTCTGCCATGGGCGAGTTCATTATTAAATTAAAAGGTCAGTGTTTTGGGCCACATATGGCCTAGTGGTTTAAGGCGTGTACCGTGTACGCAGGCAGCCAGGGTTCAAAACTGGCCTGTAGCTCTTTCCCACACATCTCTCCCCACTCTCTTGTCCCTGTTTCCGACTCTATCCACTGTCCAACTCTTTCAAAAAAGGCACAAAAGAGCCAGAAAATATTTTATTTTATTATTTTTCTATAAAAAAAAAAATACTGTTTGCTTAAAAGGATGTGTGGTTTCATGTAAAATCCTTTGGCATTTATCCATCAAAAGTTAACTTTTCCTCATCAATGGCGCCGTTGTAGCTTCCCCCCCAATGAACTACCAATGACGGCCTTCCAGCTGTTTGGATCAATCGGCTCCTCATGGCTTGACACAGTTTAGCAGCTACCAGTGCTGAAAATAGTCATGCAGCGTATCTCCAACAAAGTGGCACCTGGTGCCGGACCGTTGGCAGTGGAACGGCTCTGCTGAACAAGAGACAGAGCAATTTGCTCTGCAGTACAGTTCACCAATGGATCGCTGTGCTGCTGTTGTTTGTGGACATTGGAGGTAAGTGTTGGTGACAAAATCAGTCTGAATACACCAGTACTTATTTTAGTATCCTTACAGATTGTGCAATGCTGTGTGATGTCGGACATGGCGACATGGCGTACATAGCACCATGTTTTTCCTTTGTTACCTGTTCCTATTTTTATTCTGATGCTTGTGTTAAGGAACAAGGAAAGTGGGAGATGACAAGACATCAGGAGTGGAATATTTCTTTGATTTTCTTTCACTTTTCTTACTCAACAGAGTTTGATTTACAAACTTCAGATAATATTATGCAATAATAATATCTGTGTTTGAAATGTATTGTGCTCTGATTTGTGCAAACATGGAGACAAAACTATTGAACTATTGAACTCAATGCCGCTTTAGACTCATCAATACAAGGCACTACACTAACGTTTGTTGGAATTAGAAATTAAAGCGCTAGCGTGGAGCGTAAATGTGCAATGCTGTGTGATGCAACACGATTTCTGATGGATGCTATGAGGATGCAGGGTTGGATCTCAAAAGGCTAGCAAAATAAATCTGCAATTTAATACTGTATTTCCCATCCTTTGATTAAAAAAACCCAAGTATGAGTAAAAAGATAACTTAAATGTTTTGTGGCATCTGTGCTGCAATGTTTAATTACTGTATTCAATGATGAATACAGCCATGAGGAGCAGATGGGTTGTTTAATTTCATGATAATTTAATCGCTGCATTACTCATGAATGTTCAGACAAGCTTTGCTCTGTAATGTTTATGTTCGAGTGCAAAGAAAACCCCTTGTACAGAAATGGCGTCTTGTGCAGGAACCTTGTTTAGGAGCACAAATGGTAATGTCAAAGAGAAACAGCTCACCTTTACATCACGATGAATCACATTGTTGTCATGGCAGTACCGAAGTGCCTCCAAAATCTGCCTCATGTAATGGCTGGAAAGGCAAAAAGCATAAACAGACAGGTCGTTATGGTCATTAACAAACCATTCTTTATCATTTTAAGCCTAAAATCAAGCATTTACACCCCAGGACTTACCTTGCTACTGCTTCGCTGTACACAAACCCAGCATCGGCCCGCTTCACGATTTCAAAGCACAGGTCGGCACCGTCCATACTGAGTAGAGTGACAGAAAGAGGAGGAGGAGATCATGGTTAGAAGGAAGTCAGTGCTGGGTTTCTAATGATTTATAGAAAACAGTTTACACAAGAGCATATGAACAACTTTCCTAACAAAGTGCATCAATCTACGTCCGTCAGGGAGCGATTTTACGACCTGCTGTCACTGGCATAAACACAGAGGCACTACATTTTCATTATAGCACTTCTGAACTGTGTCGATCCCCGGGGAGGCTTTCAGGAGGATATGGAGTACAGATTTACACCATAAAATCCACACAGAGGAGACTAATTAACCAGGCGAGTTGATTAAAAAAATCATATTTACTATGCAGGCTGCGGGAGAAGCAGGGGGGCTATCTCCAGTGGATTTTTAGATTCAACAGTGATGTTTTAGATCTCAATATGTTAGAATCATAACTGTGAAATTAGGGAGGGCTGTAATATAAGAAAGTCTCTGATATTCCCTGTGATTTCATTCCTGTCAAGAAAAGACACTTTCGTTTAAACATTTAACACTTTCCTTCAAAGGCAAACATTATAGTCTTATTAAAAGAGAAGACTTCAGTAAACTGCCTACATAACGATGATTAAACAAGAAAATATACACATATTCCTCATCCTCAGGGGATGCAGAGCAGCTAAACAGCTGTAAATCAAACAGTGAAAACTTTTACAATCACTCTGTTGTCATTTTGTACATGCTTTCCTTTGCTTTGTGTATGCAATCAGATGCAACATTTTCTGACTTTTCCAGCTCCAGAATAAGGTGAAAATCCCAAAGCTGCAGGATTACTAGAAGTACATAAATCTATTCCCATTTAAAAATTGAAAATTTAGCTATAAAGTCAACCTAAAAGTTTCTTATGTGAGCAACCAAGTACAGCAGGATTTCAAAACAGAAAAAGCCATTAACAACAACAGCTCTGTAGTCATTTTGTACATGCTTTCCACTCCACATTTGGTGCGAATCTGAAAAATGAAGGGCAGGACTTCTACAGGTAAATTTGATATTAAACGCTCTGACATTTTCAGCCCAAGTCTATCGTAAGAAAAATCTGAAAAATAGCAGGGTTTCTTGCAAATGACATGAAATATTTTTCATTTCAAATAAAATTTAGCTAAAAACTAAACCCTTTAGATCCTTACTTGAGTGGTTGAGTGCTGCAGGATTAAAATACAGTTCAAACCAGAAGTTTACATACACTATATAAAAAGGCACATTTTTTTCTCACTGTCTAACATTAAATCAGATTAAACTTTTCCTGTTTTTGGTCAAAATTATTTCTATTTGCTAAACGCCAGAATAATGAGAGAGATAATTTTTTAGACATTTTTTTTTATTATTTTCTTGAGCGTCAGAAGTTAACATACATTTCATTAGTATTTGGTAGCATTGCCTTTAAACTGTATGACTTGGGGCAAATGTTTTTGGATATGCTTCCACAAGCTTCTCACAATACTTTGCAGGAATTTTGGCCCCTTCCTCCTGGCAGAACTGGTGTAACTGAGCCAAGTTTTTTGGCCGCCTTGCTGGCACATGCCTTTTCAGCTCTGCCCATAAATTTTCAGTGGGATTGAGATCAGGGCTTTGTGATGGCCACTCCAAAACATTGACTTTGTTATCCTTAAGCCACTTTGTAACCAGTTTGGCAGTATGCTTAGGGTCATTGTCCATTTGGAAAACCCATTTGCGCCCAAGCTTTAACTTCCTGGCTGATGTCTTGAGGTGTTGCTTCAGTATTTCCACAGAATTTTGTGAAGTGCACTAGTCCCTCCTGCAGCAAAACAACCCTACAACATGATGCTGCCACCCCCATGTTTCACAGTTGGGATGGTGTTCTCAGGCTTGCAAGCTTCCCCCTTTTTTCCCCAAATGTAACGATGATCATCATGGCCAAAAAGTTCAATTTTAGTTTCGTCAGACCACAGAACATGTCTCCAAAAATTAAGGTCTTTGTCCCTGTGTGCATTTGCAAACTGTAATCTGGCTTTTTTATGTTTCCTTTGGAGTAATGGCTTCTTCCTGGGAGAGTGGCCTTTCAGCCCATGTGGGTACAGGACTCGTTTGACTGTTGATAATTACACACTCTTACCAGCTTCAGCCAGCATCTTCACAAGGTCTTTTGCTTTTGTTCTTGGGTTGAGATGCACTTTTCGGACCAAAGCACGTTCATCTCTGGGACACAGAACCCGTCTCCTTCCTGAGCGGTATGATGGCTGGACATTCCCATGGTGTTTATACTTGCGTATAATTGTTTGAGCAGATGAACGTGGCACCCTCAGGCACCTGGAAATTGCACCCAAGGATGAACCAGACTTGTGGAAGTCCACAATTCTCTTCCTGATATCTTGGCTGATTTCTTTTGATTTTCCCATGATGTTACACAAAGAAGCAGCGTGTTTCAGGTGTGCCTTAAAATACATCCACAGGTGTGCCTCTAACTAACTCAAATGTTGTCAATAAACCTATCAGAGGCTTCCAATGACATGACATCATCATCTGGGCTTTCCCAAATTATTTAAAGGCATAGTAATCTTAGTGTATGTAAACTTCTGACTCTCAAGAAAATAATAAAAAAACGTCTAAAAAATGATCTCTCTCATTATTCTGGCATTTAGCAAATAGAAATAATTTTGGTAATCCTAATTGACCAAAAACAGGAAAAGTTTAATCTGATTTAATGTTAGACAGTGAGAAAAAAAAGTTTATGTGCCTTTTTATATAGTGTATGTAAACTTCTGGTTTCAACTGTATGTTGTTTTGAACAGACCAAACCAGAGACTCCGATATGCTAGATGTCAAAATGACCCAATTAGCTACTGACTACCGGATCTTGTTCTGTTTGACCTAGCAAGTTAGCAAGCAGCTAACCAGTCAAAAATCAAACAGCACGAACATTAACACCAGCAGCTTTACTTTTGGTGCACATCTTCAGGGGATGCAAAGCCGGACTTCTGCAGGTTTTAAAATCATCCTATTGCAACATTTTCTAAAATTTCCGGCCCAGTATAAGGCAGAAACACTAAAGCTGCACGATTACTTAAAACGTATGTGAATTAATTTCGATTTAGAATAAAAATCTGGCTAAAAATTTAGCCCAAAAGTTCCTTTTTTGGGTGATTAAGTGCTGCAGGATTCAATTTTGCAACAGCCTCAACCAAAGACTTCCTGCTGTCAAACCAAATTATATGTGACTTGCTTCTATATAAAATCATTACTCATAGAAGCAACCGTTTTTAAAGAGGGAGGACACCATTTCAACCAAGGCTCAGATTCTAGGTGGTAAATTCAGACAGCTGTAAAGTTTGCATCAGTGTTTTTAGGTCATCTCTTCCTGTACCACAATTTTTTTCAACATTTTTTTTTAAAACCTCAAAGCAACAACATATAAGAATTTGGTTCAGTCCATTAAGTGGCCTCTGAGTGTGTCTGCACTGCTGCAAAACTCACTCAAGTACTGGGCAATTAATCAAGCATCAATTACAATTACCAATTTGGCCTCCCATGATCACCCAAAACAAGATAATGGAGATAATCGAGATTAAACAATTACTGATGTGCTCGTAATGTCCATAGGCTTTGTCATGTGTGGTAAACAAAGCCCACACTCTGCTTTTACAGCAGTGTGTTTTCCTTTGCTTGAATTTAAGAGAGGAGCAGAGAGTAGGGCTGGGCGATTATGGCAAAAATTAATATCACGATTAATTGAACATTTTACCACAGTGAAGCCAAAACCACCAGAAACTGGTTTGCTGACCGTGGTATAACTGTGTTTGATTGGCCGGACAACTGGTCTGACCTGAACCCCAGAGAGAATCTCAAAAAGAGACACTAGACTCAACAATTCAGATGAGCAGAAGGTTGTGCAGTAATTTGTGCAAAAGGAGGTCAACATTTCTGTATTAGAAACCTTTTATATTGGTGTTTTGTGATTTTCTAATATCCTGAGATAGTAGATTTTAAATTTTTTTGAGCTGTAACCATAAAGATTAAAACAAAAAAAGTCTTCAAATATTTTCCTTTGTAATGATGAATCCAGAAAAATTGGAAAATTCATTTCTTGAATGAAATCACAGATAAAAATAAAGTAGAAGTATTTGTATGACATTAATTCCTGGTAGATGACTTTTGACACCCTATGAAGCTGCAAAACATGAAACACCAACATCGATGACAGTCAGTTATAAATCAAGTCTGCAGAGTTGCACATTCTTTCGACAGATTCCTGCTTTTTGTCCAGCTTGATGCTCTGCCACACTCTCTTTTCTCTTCTTAGCTTCATTCATCATCGTCCTCTTCTGTCTCTCTGCCTCAGCCATTGTATCAAACAGTTCCAAAACCAGGCTTCTTTTTAGCTGAAGGAAGGTGTATGAACCAGTGCTGTAAGGCTGTACGGACTGCCAAAGTTTGAAATTACTGTACTAAAACATCTGCTTTTAAACGACCATTCTCGGGTGGAAAAGTTATGGTTGCTTTAAAGACAATTTGAGAAATTGTAAGGATCCAGGTGAGATAAGGACAGTATAAATATTTTAAGAACCTTGACAGGAAACCTTGTTAAATTGTGATAAACACTCTATTCCTGCAATAAAATGTCTGGCTATAGAAAATAAACACTTGACGTTTTGCCCAGACATAGCTGCTGCTGTAAACCAAAGTGACCCTACTGTGTACCAATGGAGCTTTCATACCTTACATGTATTTTTTTTTCCCATCAGCCCTTAATAAGTCCGGAAACACTTAAATGAGGGGGCTGGTGGCGTTAGTGAGAGGGTGAGAAAGAAGCAGTAGCAACCTTCTGCTGTGTTCTGTTAAATATAGTCTGTAACCACAAACCATATACATGCTGTTTTCTTCACTTGAAAAGAAGCTATCTTCATGCTGGTTAAGACACTGAATCAAACCTTAAAAAGGTAGAAAATGAAAGTTTATCTAGATACAGTGATTAACTGTATCTAGATAAACCTAATCCTAACCAAAGAAAGGTTTATGCCACAACTGCCCTAAATTAACAGCTTTGGTAATTACCAAAATAATTCTTTATGTTTCTGCAATGGTTAATACACCAATATGTAGAAGCTCTTTAACCCAAATAATGTTTTTAATGCTAAAATATAATTATAATTGCTATCCATGTCGCTTCCACAGGTCGCTTCCATGCTGTACCTGAGGAAGAGCGAGTGTGTGTGTGTTGTGTGATTTGGGTGAAGTTGAAAATGAAATGCACTTTTTATTTTATTGTCCTCTGTATCACAATCTAAGATGTCAGCTTTCCTGTAAAATGTCTGCAGAGTGTCCTGATTTGTTTTCTATGTCTGATGAAGAAAGACTCAAATTTTTTTTTTACTCACAAAGTGTTTGAACTTGCACAATTTGTGCTGAATGCTTTTCAACAGCGTAAGAAGACACTTTTTATTTGACTAAAGCTGCTGTCTAATAACAAGTGTAAAATCTAATTGCTAATGAGCAACATTTTGTTAACACTTGATTTGTTCCTGTCTGATATGTACTCTGATGAGTTGCTCTCATCTTTCCTTGAATGCTCTTATTTGTTTTGTATTTCGGTGTCTTGTAAGCCCGTGAGGGCTGGGCACCTATTTTGGTGTATGGCTCGATGAAATAATAATAAATAAAACAAAATAAAAAAGCATGAATTTTCAAATTTACTGATTTACAAAAAACTGAAAAAAAAAAATAGTAAAGAACATTAATATTTCTTGATTAATATGTAAAATTGTAGTTATTTACTTTCCTGAAAAGAAAATTAGTTTTAGTGATTGAATGTTATGCTTGATTCATTTCTGACTTCTCACAGAAGCCCAGTGAGCCAGCTCAAATTTGGGTGAATTCAGTTTGAAATCCCTCATTCCTGTTCAAAATGGTAAAACGTGGAGAGCTCACTGAAAATGAAATAGTCCGCATTAAAGCACTTGATGATGCTGGATGGTCTTTGAGACAAATTTGGCAGGTGGTCTAATAAATTTGTTAGGCACTGTACATATTTCATGATGCTTGCCTGAGTGTGCAGCATAAACTTACAATTCAAAGACCATGTAAAGCATGCCATCAGAGCTGTACGTCTCCAGCAGCTCCACGATGTGGGGGTGTTTCAGCATGTGGCAGATGCTGGCCTCTCGCTTCAGATCTGCAGGAAGAAACCAGAGTTTGGTCAGACATCGCTCACATTGGTCAACAGAGTTTCATGGTTAAGGGACAGAGCTGTTATCTCATTTTAGCCTGAATTTTTCCAGATATTTAATCCTTAAGTTGCACTGTTGTTTCAAGTTTGTTACTGTAAAATAACAGTGGAAGGCCTCTGTGCAGAGACACTCTCTTGTTGCTTTGTTAAATCACTTCCTGTCCCTTCAGTGACAGGTTAAGCAGAGAGGACATATCAAGCATCCTTCTTGTACTTCACAGCTCTACCACCAGAGGGAGATACAGAGCATAAACACACACAGGAACTTCATTCTGACACACTGAGGCAGTTTTTGTCTCCTTAGATGAAGCAGCACTAGAATAGGATTTTAATTGCACACATAAATGCACATCTGGCTCCCACTCCTCGACATAATTCCCTCTAATTATCACCGTATGCAGATGACACTGCGAATAGAATTACAAAATGACTCTGGTATTCCTCGTGTTTTGATTGCCTCATTAAAGAGAACAACACTGAAGGGGCTGTACAGTGTATTTGCTCTTTAAAAACACAATATTGAATCTAATAGCACACAACTGGTGAGACAAGTGATAAGACAGGACCGCTGAGGAAGCAGACAGACATAATGTGCAGTTGTTGAGCTTCTCACTCCATAAAAACCTCATTTACACACTCCACTCCCCATCTGCAAGTCTACTGATCTTTGTGAGTGTGCTCATGGTGTCGTGACAGACCAGTATCATTATGCAACGCAGAGAAACGACGCTGTGTCCCTACTACAGAGCCCCCATTCTGCTCTTCCTTCGCCTTCATTATTTCTCCGCTCTTTACGCTCGTCCCCGGCCTGTCTCATCGAGTATCTATTCTCAAATGTAACAATGCTGCCCTGTGTCGGCACCGCAACCAGGACGAGGCTCAGACAGAGGGAGGGAGCCAGAGAGAGAGCGAGAGAGAGAGAGAGAGGGCTGTAACAGCCTGAATGAAACCAACGCCACTCGCTGGGCCAATTTCAGATCAATTCTTACACTGAAGGTCAAGGCAAGACTCGGCTTTGTGATGCAATGTTGAAGAATTTTTTTCAATATGCTGCATGATAATTTCAGGGAAAAGGTTTTGCTGTTCGCAGCTGGCCTGGTCCTCATGACTGAGGTAACAAAAGCTTAAAGAAATCAAAGAAAGTGTCCAGTGTTGGCTGTTTCCCTTGCATCATCACCCAAAGACTGCTAGGGCTCAGATGTCTCTGTTGCAAGCGATTTAGGATAGTTAGAATGATTAAGTGCACATATTGTCTTATTATAGCATTAATTTTGGCAGCGATTTGTAATTTTAGTCTTAGTCTTTAAATGAAATGCATTTTAGTTTTAGTCACATTTAATCATTTCTATCCTTTTTAGTTTTAGTCTAGTTTAATTCAATGAAAACTTAAGGCATTTTAGTCTAGTTTTAGTCCATAAAAATTCCTCATATTTTAGTCTTTGCTTTTAGTCCAAGCATTTATTTTCTTGCCTAAATCTGGAACCAAATCATGGTAGTGTGTTCTCTGCACTCTGCTAAATCTGGGGTTCCTGCTTTCTACAGCTGAGAGGCAGAACAGCTATAGATGCAATGATTTTTGACAGATTCTACCACCAGGGGGCTTTCAATCACAATGATAAGAAAAGATGACAAGTAGAAAGGTTCAGGCTCAGCCTGTCCCCACGTCATCACCTGTCTTCCAGTTTCAAAATAAGGACTGGCAATTTGACATGCTGGGTATTTTCCCAGCGCACCCTGCAGCCAGTATGATTTGTCTATGTTTTAACCGTAGAAGTCCCACCAATTGGTGCTAGCAGTCTCATTATTTGTGAAATACTGATCACCTGAGTGCAGCGAATGTGTCTCAAGTGGTATAAAGAGTCACTGCTTGATCGGTCTTCATGGCTACCATTACACCATGAATACAAAAGAACACTCCAAGCAACTCAGAGAAAAGGTTTTGAAAAGTATAAGTAAGGGGATGGATGCACAAAAAATTCCAAGGATCTGAACATCCACCAGAGTTCAGTTAAATCCATCATGAAGAAATGAAAGACTTGTGACACGTGTGTAAATCTGCCTAGATCAGGACGTCCTCAAGAAGGAAACTAGTGAGAGAGTCCACCACGACACCTATGACTACTCTGAAGGAGTTCCAAGCTTCAGCAGATGAGATGGGAGAGACTCTGCAGACAACAACTGTTGGCTGGGTTCTTCACCAGTCAGAGCTTTATGGGAGACTGGAAAAGAGAATTAAGAAACTAAATCTGGACTAGAATTCAGCAAAAGGCATGTGGAAGACTCAGTGGTCAAGTGGGAGAAAATTCTTTGGTCTGATGAGACCAGAATTGAGCTTTTTGACCATCCCGACTGTGAAGCGCATTGGTGTCAGCACCATGTTGTGGGGATGCTAGAGATAAAGAGAGACAGAGATAGGGGAAATCCTGGAGCCTGGGGGTGCACAGATAGTCGAGTGGTTTAAGGCACGCACCATGTACGCAGGCGTCCCGGGTTCTAATCCGGCCTGTGGCCCTTTACCGCGCGTCTCTCCCCACTCTCTTCCCTGTTTCTGTGTCTATCCACTGTCCTCTTCTCTCTAATAAAGGCATGAAAAGGCCCAAAAATAAATCTAAAAAAAAAAAAAAATCCTGGGGTGCTACAGCTTGGGAGAATATTTGTTTTCCAGCAGGAAAATGACTGGGCACTGCATCAGTATCCGTATCAGATAATCAATCACATAGCTTGAAACCACAATGCACTTGGACATCTGGCACAAAACTGCCACAGAAAAGTGTTCAATTTTTCCCTTTCCTGCAGTTTTATTGAAATTTATAAAGGTCTAACTTTAAAAATGGTCAAACAGTATGCAGGGGGCTTTTGGGGGCTGTCTTTACTAGACCTCACTGGCTTCATGACTTCTTTGTCTAGTGAAATAATAGTTTAAAAAAAAAACGTGACATGATTTGAAATATTTAGAAAACCGTTGGCTGGAGACGTCAATCATTGTCGGTGATGGAAAATTCAAACAAAGATGCTTCTAACTATGACAAACATGACTCATGTTGGCTGCCAGAGGAGTGACATGTTAAAAAAATCTCCAAAAAAGGGACAAAAATAAAGTTAAATATGAAACAGCCAAATAAACCAGACAGTAAGACAGCTGACTTAAGTCACACTGTTCTATATGCTTGGTTTTGTTTTACTATTCAGAGGGACTGATGAATTTCATTCCCAGTATGTTCTTTACAATAACTAACAATTAGCTTCTATCCAAATATGCTGAAATGACCCTATAGTATATTTTCTTTGTAATTTAGCAGCCACAAAGCTTGCAAGTTGATTGAGCGTGGTCTGTTCAGTGTATTTATGTGTCTACAAATCCAGACGCTCAGTCAGTCTGCTTTTGTTCAATACTCCCAGACTTTTAATTACACCATTAATCATTCACACGACCAACAACTCCCTCACCAGCTCACAAACATATTCATATATAACTGCAGACGTTTGTTACTCAGCTTGTAGCCGCCTTTCCACTGGTGTTTGTGCTGATGTATGTTGGTTTTAATCAGGAAGCCACTCTCCAGATCTGGCCGCTCTCCAGCTCTCTACTTTGCCTGATTTCTTTTTTTAAATGTCAGAAATGTGGGAGTCAGGGAAGGATTCTTATCTTTAGGTGTAACTTCAGGTTAGGTGAATCATGAAGTGAAGCTTTCACTTTGTTTTATAGTTTCATTGAGATGCACATAATTTTATGTGGAACAGTCAAAACGCAGCTTAAAGGAGGTTGGATATCACTGCTACTTCTACTCTTCTACTGCATGGTTTAAATTAGGGCTGGGCAATAAGGACCAAAATTTAAATCCTGACCGATTTTAGCTGAATGGCAGTATATAAAGCAATAACAAACCTGCATCTGCTCTGAAATTAAAAAAAAAAAAAAAAGCCACATCATTCCATCTATGCCGCTTCTCAGATTTGATAGACATAGACGTAAAACGACGCACCTGAGGGTGAAACAATGAAATGTGGTCATGTAGAAAAACAACTGCTTGACTTCATTGTCATAGTGGCGTCCCTGACTCTAGTTTACTTTACTTTATTTTTATTTATTTGAACATGTATAAAAGTGATAGTTATTCACTATCTTATGCAACAGCACTGAAATCTCAAAAATCCCAGAGTGTCACAGCAACATCTGTAATATTGAAGCTCCAATCTAAGCTAATTAAGCTAACGAGCCAGATCAACTGTTTCAAATATCCATTGCATGGAAATATTTCACATTCATCTGGGAAAGTTCCCAGCGAAAGCACAAAGGACAGGACTTTTCAAAAAAACTTGGAAGGGGGAGCAGGTTACCCAGTGGTTTAAGGTGCTCCCCATGTACACGGGAGGCCCAGGTTCGAGTCCGGCCTGAGGCCCTTTACCGCATGTCTCTCCCCTACTCTTGACCCTGTTTCCAACTCTATTCACTGTCCTCCTCTATCTAATAAAGGCACAAAAATGCCCAAAAATAAATTTTTATTAAGAAAAAGAAAAAAAAACTCTGAAGGTGACTGAAGGAACGTTCTGTCTGTCACATTCATGACGGGCCAATAAGATGGACAAGAAAAAATGACATGCCGTCAAGTTTCGATTAAACTGCCACTTTCCTACAGCGACATCCGAGCTTAGAGGCAGCAGCCATAGAATACACGGGTAGACCCCACGGTGACGACTGCAAACTCACACCGAAGCAGACCAGGAGAAAAGCAAAATCACAAAAAGCTTTAAGTATTGTTTTCATTCTTCATGCAAGAACGTGGTCAAGTTTAGATAAAACTGACGCTACGCTAAAGCTATACCCAAGCTAATCACCACACTAGCAGCATCCATTGCAAACAGCTTTGACTAAACTAAACCCCGCCCATAGCTATCAACTTCCTCTCCTCAAATGACGCTGATTGGTACAAACAGTGTTTTCGGTTCTGCACAGACGTTGTGGATTGGAGCTTTTTAAGATGAAGTCTGGCAAATCCATCTACTTTGCAAGTTCAGTGAAGTTAACGTAATAACATCACAGGGCACAGAATCAGCGAGCAGAAATAAAAAAAAATTAGAAATACACTCACCAACAGTCAGTCTAAGTCAAAATCAATACATAACACATATCAATAACAACACTGTCTTAGCCTTCATCTTGTTTGAAAAGAAACATTAATATATCCTGAATACATATTTTTCCCAGTCTGATTTTCAGTTGGGATGCAGGATATCGGATTTTTTGCAGATATGCCGATATTTACTGATTAATTTTAGCTGATACTGACCTCCATACTAGCACTCAAGAATGAATTTTAGACCTAAAAACTTCAGTCCTTTGGACACATTTTAATGTATGAGGATGAACAAAGAAACAAACTTGAATACTGAAAAAACACTTTGAAGGTTGAAGACTGAGAATGAACAAAGAAAAACACCTCAGTTGGTGTGGGTCTGTTGGTCGAGCCTAAAACTTTATAAGCACAGATGGCAAAAATTTACAGTCACTATATGCTGGTATTCATTCATTCATTCAGTTTTAAATACTGGCAGAAATCCGGACATATGCAGATACCAATATTTGACTTTTTAAGCGAATATCAGGCCAATAATATCAGGCATCCCTAATTTTCAGTTTGTTATTTTTCATAATATATTTTTATTAGATATTATTTTGACTCATATTGCAAATTTCATATGAATTGTTGAAGGGAAATATCTTTTTATGTAACTCTCTACTTGATTCAGGAAAACAATTTTCTATAATAAACAAAAAAGTAGGAGTTTTTCGAAAATATTCCAAAAAAAAAGACACTTGAATGTTTGCATGGATATATCTCTGCTGAAAACAAATTTCATCCAGCTGGTGTTTTTTGGCACACATTTTAAGTTAAAGAAACATCGCGCCGTCTGTGATTTACAAATCTGCAGTTGATCAAATTGAATCTAAATTTCAATTTTTGCTTTAGTTACTCAGCCTTCGCACTCAAAACTTCCTCAGTCACACTAACAAAAAAGGCTCTTCAGTCAGGTGGAAGTGGTTTGGACCTAAAGCCAACCTTTGCAATCTGCAAACTTTTCCTAATCCTTTTCTTAAGGTTTATTTCACCTAAAACAGTTAATGCAATGTGTTTTTTTTTTGCTCTCCAGTATCTTAAACAGATGCAAAGGTTAAAAAAGGAGAAGCATGTCAAATGGCCAGCTTAAAAATAAACATACAATCACTGAAATCATAAATATTTCACATAGTGTCTCAAAAATCAGATTTAATCTATGGTGCTGTTTTATTTCTCTGAGTTTACTTCAATGTCAGGAATACTTCCATTATTTATCTCGAGTCTCTCGTCCATCTGGTCACCTCATATTCTGCAGGAAAGCTAAATTCTACATCTGACCACAACTAGATAGTTTCTGTTCCAAATCTCTAATAGAAGAAAACTGTTTTTGGTTTATTCAGCTTTCTTTCATGATAACATCAAAAATTATTTCGGACATGTTGTGGGAAACACTGGTGTAAATCTCCACTTCAACCGTTTCTCCTCCGTTGGGTCATTTCCTGGCCTTGCTGTTATTGGCCACCAGGCTAATCTCTGACGGGGGCATCACAGATGGCCCGTAGTGAACGCCAGCATTAGCACCAACACACCCAAACACACACCTATGATCTGTCTCCATTTCTCCATGACACACACACGTAGACCGCAGCGTGACAAAGCACTAAAGCACACGGGGAGATGAGCTTTATACACGTAAACTCACCTCAAAAACAAACATACAGCAAACAAAAGAAGTGTCAATAAATCCTTTATTTCATCTGAGCCTGTATTTATTACATATGAGAATGGGTTTGACCTTAAATGCTCTCTGTGTGCCTTTAAATAATCCCAAGACTTTTGGGGCTGGAGAGAAAGGAAAGGTTGGCTTCCTGTTTCCAGTCAAATGTGTCGTCCAGTTTCATTTTCATTATGACTCTGATGGATTTAAGAGTGTCACATGCAGTTTGTTGGGATGCATTCAAACGTACGTTCACCCTTATTCTTTTGATTTAAAGTGTGCTCTAAGGACTCAAGATTTAAGTCTAAACTACATTCATATACAAATGAGGTCACATTTATTAGCCCCCTATGAAAATTTCAGTGTTTCCATAGTAACACAGCTTTTCCAAACATTCGAGTTTGGATGTCTGGGGTCCAAACCAGGTTCAAAATTATTAGCCCCCTAGAAAGGTGTGTCTAAAGCAGTGATACCCAACATGTGGCTCTTTTGTGTTCTCTTTTGTGATGATTTGGGGCTACTTTATGTATTAATTCAAAATATAATTCCCCAGAATTATACTTTGGCTCCAGAGATTATCTGTTGTAAGTCTTTTGCAAGGTCTTCTTCGACAATTTGGCTCCTTGGTTGAGCAGGGTTCAGGAAAACTGGTCTAAAGAGTTGGGATAAACACAGTTAAAGAGCTAAATTCATATTTTAAATTAGCTGGTGCAAGATTCAAGAGTCTGCATCATCTTTTATAAAAACAGGCCTGAAATCCCAGTCTATAATGCTCTTTTAAACTGTAATGAACCTCCTGCCACTAGAGGCCACTGTTGCTTCAGTTAATTGCCGCTGCCTTCCTCTCTGACCGCTCCCCGGTGCTTCACCGTACGTAAAAATGAGAAGCTTAGCCGTTAGCTTGTAGAAGGAACAATGCAGTATGGCAGGTTTTTAAGTAGTAAATGGAAATAGTGGTTTGTAGGATGTCGAGGGTTGTACTCATGTATAACTACTCAACTGAAATGAAAAGAGGCCACAAAAAAGCACTTTATTAAACTGCAAAGAGGAATGAAGGCTGGAGGAGCTAGCTGCTAATGTTAGCCACCCTGTACAGAGTATATCAGGCACATCACACATGAAAATAGACATCCTGACTAAAGACCCTAGAAAAACCCCAAAACTGGGGGGTCCGGGGAATAAATATTCTATAACAGCTCCTGTTATAACAAAAAATTAGGGATTTCTCTGGCTTTGAAAACAGTTCTAAATATCTGAGTTGATGTAAATGCTCAACTGAAAAATACATATGACATTGTGAAAATTCTGCACATTGTTCTGTTAAAGCACAAAGCACACTGCACGATTGAGTTAAACTTTAAGGATGTAATTAAGTCTGTCTAAAAGAGTAAATCTCCATGATTGACAACATCCCTGACTACTATCCTCTCCCCCCGGCTCTTATAACGCCGCCCATCTGGTGCTGTGAGTGCACAACAACAACAACAAACACTGAAAGATTTAATCAAAGTCAACAGCTCCAAGCAGGCTGTCTGTGTTTCTCACCTTCTGTGCTGAGTCCAGGGCTGGAGGTGAAGCTGGCCACATCCACGATCTTCACTGCGAACTGCTGCCCCGTGTCCCTGTTGATGCAGCGCCTCACCACGCTGAAGGGACCCCTGTGGCACACAAAAACACATGTAATCAGAAACAAAATATCCCACAGTCAAAAAAAAAAAAACCCTCTACATTCACTGGGCATTGACCAAAAAAGCATGTATAATCCACACAAACACACACACGGCTTAGTGCTGTGTGCAGACATGATGCCATTCTTGAGAATATTCTGGATTTGCAGTGGTTGGTTAGCTACGCGTCTTAGCCTGTGTGCTTGTGCCAGTGAGAATTACAGAGCAGCGGTGTGCAGCACAGCTGTAAAAGCTAAAATAAAAGCTTTATTATAGAGACCTGAGCAAGGGAGACCCACTCTTCAAGGTTTATTTCTGGGGAAACGAGGTGGCATATACTGAAGGTTGTGTTTCCGGATATAACTGCGATGGGGCTGACATATGGAAGCTATAAAGCGTGTGTGTTCAGCAGTATATAGGCATTTTGTGCAGAAAAATGTAGTCCAGCCACCAAGGATATGCTCAAGATACTGAAAAATCAAAAGAGAGGGACAGAGAGATAAAGATACCTGCGGGTTTATTACTATAAACATAAACAGAACACATTTTCAGGGTTAAAATGAGTTTATTCTCCAGTAAGACTACAGGGAAATGAAAAAAGAAAGAGGAGCAGGATGCAAAAAAGAAAGAAGAGGAAGATTCAGAAAAGATAGAGGCAGAAAGAGAGAAGAGAAAGTCCACAAAAAGAGAGAGGAAGGAGATGCAGTAAAAACAGAAGTGGCAGATAAAGAGAGAGAAGAGGGGGATGCAGGAAAATTAGAAGAGGGAGATGCAGAAGGAGACTAGAAGGGAATGGAAAACGAAAATAAGGATGCAAAAAAGAGGCAGCTACAGTCGGAGAGAAGAGGAAAATGCAGAAAAGAGAGAAAGAAATGCAAAAAGCAAGACGAAATGTCCACAAAAAGAAAGGAGATGCAGAAAATAGTGTGAGATGCATGAGAAAGAACAAAAACAACAAGAGAGAGAAGATGGAGATGCAAATAATAGAAGCTGAAGACAAAGAGAAGAGGGAGATGCAGAAAGACAGATGAAATTCCAGGATGGAAGGGGGTGATGCAGGAAAAAAGAGAAGAGGGACATGCGGAAGGAGACTCCAAGAGAATGGAAAAAGAAAGGATGCAAAAGAGCAAGGCAGTTACAGACAGAGGAAGATGCAGAAAGAGAGAAGAGGGAGCCAACAAAAAAAATAGAAGAACGAGTTGCAAAAATAAGAAAAAAGGGAGATGCAGAAAAAATAGGGCAGATACAGAGAAAGATGCACAAAGAGAGAGGAAATTCCAGACAGACAAGGGGTAGGATCCAGGAAAAAGAGACGAGGAAGATGCAGAAGGGGACTAGAGGGAATTGGAAAAAGAAGGATGCAAAAGAAAAAGCAGCTGCAGACAGAGAGAATAGATAGATGAGAAAGAAGACAGAGAGATGCAGAAGGAGAAAAGAGAAAGTCCACAAAAAGAGAGGAGATCCAGAAAAAAAGAAAAGAGGGAGATGCAGAAGGAGACAAGAGAGGAAAGGAAAAAGAAAAAAGGACACAACAGAAAGAGGCAGCTGCAGACAGAGAGAAGAGGAAGATGCAGAAAAGAGAGAGAGATGCAGAAAGAGAAAAGAGGGAGTCCACAACAAGAGAGCAGACGCACACAAAAAAGAGAAGGGGAGATACAAAAAGGAAGAGTAAGATACAGAACAAGATGCAGAAAAAGAAGAGGGTGATGCAGAAGGAGAGGAGGGACATGAAATAGAGGGGAACGTAAAGAAGAGAGAGATTCAGAAAGAGAGAAGAGAGCGGAAGCAGATGCATAAAAAAGAAGAGGGAGATGCAGAAAAAATAGAAGCAGCCGATACAGAGAAAGGCATAAAGAGAGAGGAAATTCCAGACAGGCAAAGGGTGGGATGCAGGAAAAGAGAAGAGGGAGATGCAGATGGAGAAAAGAGGGGAATGGAAAAAGAAGGATACAAAAGAAACAGGCAGTGACAGACAGGGAGAAGAGGAAGATGCGGAAAAGAGAAGAGATGCAGAAAAAAGCCAAAAGGCAGCTCCAAAGAAAGAGAAAAAAAAAGGGTGGTACAGAAAGAGAGGAGGGATATGAAATAGAGGGAAATGCAAAAAAAGAGGAGAGAGATGCATGAAGAGAAGAGGGAGATGTAGAAGAGAGAAGTAGGGAATTCAGAAAAAGAAAAGAAACATGCAGAAAAAAGTGAAGACATAGATGCAGAAAGAGAAGGAACAACTTGAACAATCAGGAGGAATAGATAGACAGTCCCTGCCTGATTCCAAATAAAATCTCTGCAATCATTTGGGGTAGCTTGATCATATCAGAAAATACTTGTGAAAAAGTGTGTAATGATTAGATGTAATTGCTTTAACAGAAAATCTCAGGTTTATCCAGCATTAATAATGTCTGAGAAAATGACACCAGTCTTCACCAATAAAACCCACTCCTTCATTTTCACCGTGATAACCTCCATTCTGACGTCAGATGGAAACCGTGTGATCGAGGAGCTCAGGAGGGTTTCTGGGGCGAGCTGCCAAAGATTTTCCACACATGTTCAGGAGTGCATGTATGACCAACGGCTCAGGTCACACCGCATGGCTCTGCTCACATTAACACACAGGTCAGCGCCGTGAAGAATCTTGTCCGTCTGATCACTCTCACATGTGTTTGGTAATTATTTGCCATCAAACCAAAGCATCAAGCATGAAGATTCAATCAGTAATGAAGAGGTGGGATTAGACACAAAAGTCAAGATATTTGCACATTTTTGGTCCTCTAAGGGATAGACAAACACTGCCCTGTTGTGTTACAGCTGTCTCTATATCCTTCTGGTCTACAACCCTCAGAAGGCAGAGCCAGCCCTAATGAAAATGCACACAAACACCCGTATGAATAAAAAGAAAAGAGGTGCCCATTAGCTGGTGTTAGCTTAGGTGCCTTAGCAAATGGACTGCTGCTCAGTGTTAGCTTGAAGCAAACAGTAAAAGTTATCCAGTTTTAGGGCAGGAGCAGCAGCTGATTGGCTCTCACATTTGTCTCTCACATCTGCTGTAATGATTAACCCGTACAAACAAATGCAGCCAGCATGTGTGCCGGCCGTTGGCCAACAGAGGCGTAAAACACAACACTCTCCCCTTCAGGCTTCATGACAATCCTGCTGATGATCCCACAACCCTGTGACCTTTGCCCTCCCTGGTGATGTGCTGCAGCAGCTGTGTTTCTTATTAAAAAGAGGTGTGCTGTGCTGCGTGAGCACTCCAGGGAGCTTCTTCACAAACTTTACTATAGTTTTAAAAAAGCTTCGCAATGTAGAAAAAGACACAAAATCTGACTACAAACGCTGACAGTTTGTAGGGCGTCCTGATTTGACGAGAAGTAAGACGGTTCATGAGTTCAACTGTTGGGTAAAGTTTAGAACATGCACTGAATACGTCTATCAGACAGTGGAGGAGATTTTTTTAAGTTAGGATGATTAAAACAAGTAGAAATAAATGAGTTTCCTTTAAAAATCTGCACTCTCCTGCGGACAGCATGCACAGAGGCTGCGAGCCAACCTTGGCTCGGTTTGTTTAAAGGTTAGGACTCCTTCAGGGTCCATCTTTCACAAGGTTTCTAATGGGAGCTGAATTATCCTCAGATGTCCCTGCATCTCTGAAACAAACAGATCCAATAATTAAACAAGTAAAAACACTAAATTAAGGAGAATCTAATGAAAGAACATCCTCCCTTGGACATCCTTGAAAAGACAGAGGATGTTAAGAAGGGCTAACAAAGCTTTTATTTAGGTAAGCATTCCTTAAACCATGGTAAGACTAAAAGGTTTTTCTGTCTATATGACTTAATGGTATTGCATAGGAGTGTAAGTGAGATTAGGGGTCTCTTAACCGAGTGCATTAGGGTGCAATTAAATTGTACCAATTTCAAATTCGGTCAAAAACACAAGGCGACGTCTATGACATCTCAGAATCACCCAGAGGACACCTAAGTCTAGGTATGCACGATATAATCAGCATTATATTGGTATCTGCAAATATTGGCTTATAATGTTGCCTAAAGTGCAAGATATAAAAACTTCAGCTGAAATTACAACCAAAATAAATGTTGTCAATGTGGGCCTATATCAGCAATAAATTTCTACCTATATCAGCTGTTGATTTCAGCCTAGGAAAAGGCATTGGTCAAATTTTCTTTCATTGTTGGCTTGATTGGTTGTCAATACATACATCAGCTGTCAATACTGGCCTCTACCAGCTGTAATAGTTGGCCTACATAAGCTGTCAATATCAGCTGTGACAGCTGTTCATTTAGGCCTATACTAGCTGTCAATATTGGACATGACAGGTGTAAACATTGGCCTGTACTGGTTGGAAATATGGATCTACATCAGCTGTCAATATTGGCCTTTATAAGCAAAAAATATTGGTAAAATCTGCTGTCTTTATCAGCTTTTATCAGCTGTCAAGATCAGCTTGTATCAGCAAAATATTTTGGTCAAATTAGCCATCATTATTGGCTTGTATCAGCTATACATACTGGCCTATATCAGCTGTCAATATTGGCCTGTATCGGTGTCAATATCAGCTTATATCAGCAAAATATTTTGGTCAAATTAGCTGTCATTATTGGCTTGTATCAGCTGTCAATATCGGCCTGTATCAGGTGTCAATATAAGTTTATAACAGCAAAATATTTCGGTCAAATCAGCTGTCATTACAGGCCTGTATCAGTGTCAATATCAGCTTATATCAGCAAAATATTTTGGTCAAATTAGCTGTCATTATAGGCCTGTATCGGTGTCAATATCAGCTTATATCAGCAAAATATTTTGGTCAAATTAGCTGTCATTATAGGCCTGTATCGGTGTCAATATCAGCTTATATCAGAAAAATATTTTGGTCAAATTAGCTGTCATTATTGGCCTGTACCAGCTGTAAATATTGGCCTATATGGGCTGTCAACACTGACCTCTCTTAGCTGTCTTAATGTTTAGGTCAACATGCATGTCATAATGAATTTAACTGTCAAAATGTATAGGTCAAATTGGCTTTCATTTTAGCCTGTATCAGCTATCAACATCAGCCTCTAACTGTAAAATTTATTGGTCTAATATGCTTTAATTCTTTTCCTGTATTGGCTGTCAAAATTGGCCTAAAAAAGCTGTAAACACCAGCCTATATCGCCAGCTAATATTGACCTATATCAGCTGTAAAAATCAGCCTGCATCAGCTGTCAGTATCAGTGCATGTCAATCGTAAATACCAGCCTAAATCAGCTGTCAGTATTGGCCTTTATAGACTGTAGTTATCCCCATTATAGGCGGTCAATATTGGCCTATATCTGCTTTCAGCATCGGCCTAAATTGGCTGTCAATATCTGCATATTTCAGGAAAAATATTGGTCAGATTTGCTGACATTATCGACCTGTATCAGCTGTCAACATCAGCCTATATCAGCAGTGATTGTCACCCTTTATAGGCCATAATTACCAGCCTATAGAAGCAGTCAATATTAGTCTGCATCGACTGTCTGCCTGATCAGGATATAATCATGCTTAAAACGTGTTATTCACAGACTTATCCACCTCTTTGTAACAAACCAACATGTTAATTCAAACCAGAAAATGACCAAAAGAGAAGTTAAAAATCTGTCTTTCTTGGCGGCTGAGTTGAAGCCAGCCTTTCCCCCCAGTTTTTCTACTGCTCTGTCCTGTGAAGTAAAGCTGTAAAAACATCTAAAATCTGTTTCTTCATTGCTCCTAAGTGGCTACATTATGTTTGATGAGACAGCTGCTAACCAAGCCGATGCCGATAAATTTAACTGATGGCACATTACCATATTTTGTTGAAGATGTCCTCATCTTACAAGGACAGCAGGAGTAAACTGTCAACGTCACTGAATTTCTTCACTTGCTAATCAAACGTCAGGATTTAGACATGTAATGTACAGGTACTAAGGTTGGCCGTTGTTGATCATCTTCTGCCTGATAGATACATATTTGAGTTAAAATGATACATAAATGGCAAATATTTGGGGAAATTAAAACACAGGGATACTAATGATGCAGTGAGAGTTTTGGCCATCTTGGCACTGATCTAATGTATGTCAATAAAACTCATTACCGCCATTAAGCAATAAGGTGAGGTTGGGTGAACCTGCCAGATTTTATGCATCAACCCCATTTGTAATCTTGGCTGTCAGTTCAAGGGAGCTGCAGAGAGAATCAATTCCCGAATGGACCTGTTTCTGGAACAGTCATGTGCTGCGAGTGAAAGGGGGGTTAGGGCAGCTATCTAATTTAATAAATTAGTATGCGATTCATCTCATCATCTGGAATAAAATACTAAATGAGCATTCAGCCATGTACAGTAGCTATTATAGAGGCCTTAGAAGGGAGCGAGTAAGTGTTACAGAGAAGAAAAGAGTGTGTGCATGTGTGTGTGTATGTGCAAAGAAGTGGAAAGGCCGCATGCCGCTCTGACATCACCACAGCTGTGCTGAGTGGGCTCATACAAAATGCCCACACACGGCTCACATCCGACAGCGGCAGTCATCAAACATTAGCCCAAAGTGGCAATCTTTACAGACGGCTCCTTGGCTCATTTCAGCCCTCCGCTCTATGCAAATCAAAGAGTGGACAGACGGATGGATGGATGGAGTGTTTTTAAGATCCACGCTGGAAAGACGCCATGTTTCCTCTCTGATTTTGTTCTCTCACAAACACGGACAGGACACATCTGTAGCTGCAGACTCAACATCACTGGTACATTTCTCCTGAGAAAAACTGCCTTCGCCTCGAGCTGCATTCTGCTCTTTAGCTGTGGCCAGCAGCTAGCAAGCACATTTCACCAGATTAGTCTGTCCTAACATTTTTGAGGGGAGAATGCTCAGCTTTGTTTTTTTTTTTTTTTTTTTTTTGATGTTCCTCACTCATCATCCTGTATCTTTTATTGTGTAAATTCTCACCAGTAGCACACAGCAGTCGGCCTTCACCAGCGATTTCTCTCTATTAAATCATGTTAAGTATTTACAGGAAACTGCTTTCAGCAAAGCTCCCTTGTTTTATTGCTAAATGATCCTACAGCTGAAAATTTAACACACTAAACAGGACAAAAAGCCTCCCTCTATGTTCACATTAGGATATGAAATATTATAACGACAGAGTTTGCAGTCATCCATCAAAAAAGGATTATATGTCATGCAAGCTTTGCCTTAACTGGTGAAATCCTAGTGCACGTTTTATTAATGCAGTAATGCATTTAACTCAATGTGACCAAGGTCCATAAGTGTAACAGTGTTTTTAATGCAGTGTTTACATAAATCACATGCAAGTACAAAAAACTGGTGGAATTTCAAAATCCAGCTAAGGATTAATTGCAATGAAGTCTAGAAATGCTAAACATTTCAACCATTTGACAGCTTGTCAATATCAATTCAGGCCGTTAATCCCAGTCAAATGCTCCGTCTAAACTTCAACACAAAGCCACTCGAGGCTACAGCAATGCTGCCAGAAGGCTCTACTACACAGCTAACACTAAATATTTGTTATGTTTTGCTGCTTGTTATGTTTGCTGGCAATGTTGTTTACATGTGAATGACACAGGGATGAGTATAGCAATCTGGAACTCGCATGGTACCAGTACAAACAAACCCGATACCTATCAGACTGAATAAAAACACAGATATCAATGCTTCATTTCAATACCCTGCCACCCAAAAAAGGTAAAAAAAATGTTATGAAATTTGTCCTCTTATGAGTTAAGTTACACTGGTTTCCTTTTCTCATCCCATGTTTGACTGACATCTCTTAGGACCAACTAACCCATGTTCAACTGCTGTTCACATGGAACCCTTCTCCACTTCAGCCTTCAAAGTTCTTGTTTGAATATGTGCTACTACCACCAAGTGTTTTAGATGCCCTAAAAGCACTATGAATATTTTTTAAACTACACTGTTGCCACGTCACACCAATTTTGTCAAATTTTTTACCCCTTTTCACCATTTCCCCTACAAATTTTAACACATTTTTGCCATTTTGGCCCCCCAAAAATTATTCAAATTAAACTAAATATGGCCCTCAATAGAGAAGGAAGCTTGTGCTACACTGTGTTATTCTTATTAGTTTCAGCACAAGGCAGTGCTACTATGCTAATACTGTAAACAAACATTTTGACAAGAAGGATTTATTGCTGTTTTTTCAGGAAAAATTTAGACGATACTATAAATATTTAAGATTTTGGCAACCAAGATAATAAAAATACCCTGATTCATAACACCCTAATGGATTATAGCAGCAAATAACAGCACCAATGATGTTCCAGGGGCGGAGCCAGTGGTAACCACAGCTGCAGTGTTAATTTTATCGACTAAAACTATGACTAAAAATGTTCATCGACAGCCTTTTATTCCATGACTAAAACTAGATTAAAATGTAATGTAGTTTTCGTCAGACATTCAAAATCCGTAATATTACTCCAATGTGGGTAAGTCTGTCAAAATGCAATTCAGCTATATCTGTACTGCCTCTCAGCTGTAGAAAGCAGAAACCCTAGGTTTGGCAGAGTGCAGAGAACACACTACCATGATTTGGTACCAGATTTAGGCAAGAAAATTAACGTTTGGACTAAAAGTAAAGACTGAAATGTGAGGACTTTTTATTGACTAAAACTAGACTAAAACTAAAAAGGGTAGAAATGACTAAAATGTGACTAAAACTAAAATGCATTTCATTTAAAGACCAAAATGATGGGCTATTTCACTTGTCAGCCATCAACTAGCCATTTAAGCATACTCGAGCACTGAGCATATCTTAACCAACATTAGATTGGTTTTGCTAACTTTAATATCAAGGTGAGGTGTATAAAAATGGCCCCAACATCCTTATGTATTTCTGTATGTGGCCCCTAAAGGAAAAAGTTTGGACACCCCTATCCTATAAAGATATTTCTTGGAATCATTTACGATACCCATACAGCATCTCACAAACTTTTAACAAGGTCTTTTTCTTTTTAAAGCAGGGATGTCCAAACTATGGTCTGAGGGCCGAATGCAGCCCATTGTCCGTTTCTGTTTGGCCTGCAAGAAATTCTTCAAATTAAATTAAATATGGCCACATGGCAAATGAAACGTTGCTAGACCGCTAGACAGTGCTAGCATGCTGATTAGGTAAACAAACATTTCAACAAGCAGAATTTACTGATTTTGATGTTTGTGACTAAACTGTGACAACATTTTAAATCATAAACATATTTGCTATAAGGGCCACAAACAGCAGCACAATCATGTTCCAGGGGTGGAGAAAGCCGTAGCCAGGGTCAACCAGGGTCGACCAGGGCCCCCTGAAATCTGACCGGCCACAGCAAAATCATTAAAATGATTGGCTATTTCCTTGTCAGCCATTTAAGCATATCCAATCACCAAGCATGTCTTTACCTACATTAGACTGGTCCTACTAACTTTAATATCCTCATGGTGAGGAATATAAAAGTTTGCACACCATCCTTAAAGATTTCTGTTAGTGGATCCCTGCTGAAGAAGTTTGGACACCCCTGCTCTTAAGTGACTATGCACCGTTTAGGCACAGGCACTGTATAAAAACATTGATTTAGTACCAGTACCAGGAAAAAAACTAATGATACTTAACTCTAGTGTGACAGAAAGATGGCATGGGTAGTTTCATTGTTGTCTGTAGCTATTTGCAGCTTCGCATCAGGAGACATGATCAATTCAAGTCTGTCTCTTTTTTTCTTCTCCATCTGAGAGCAATGGTATACCTGCACTACTTTTTACAGGAGAAATCAAAAAATTAAAACCTTTATAACGTAGGATCCAGAAAGGTAATGTTCACTGAGATTTAATCAGATAAAAGTAGGCTGAAATATTTATTTTGACATTTTGCAAATACGCAAGATCAGCCCCGCTCACTCTGCAGGACGCTTATAAAAAGTTAGACCAACAAGTGCAGATTAGTTTCATCTACCTATGCCAATAAATGGGGTTTTAATATGTCTGGGAATACTTGGCATCCACATTAAGTTGAAGAAAAGTTAACATTTTCTGTGATTGATGATAGATTTGACAGTATTATTCCATAAGATTCAAAAGTAAATGAGTTATATTTGACGCCTTTTAACACAGAGAGCCAGCTCATCTCTTCATTCATTTAAAAAGAGGCTGCTGCTTTCAAAGAGAAAAAAATAACCCAAAAATCCGTTCCAACAGGAGGCGTTTCAGCTAAGTGCTGTCTGCCCTACTGCCCAAACTGAGCTCAAGTGCAAAACTGTTAATTTAACAAGTTCAACAAAGTTCAGGGCTGTTCGACTGCAGCCTGTGAGAGCCTAGGCAACAATAATCCAAAGTGTTTCCTTATGCAAACGAGAGGCACACAACCCTTTGATTATTAGCGGGGAAATTAGCATTCTGGTAGCAGCCTGAAATTTAGAGCACAGATACCCTCAGGAGCTTCTTAAGCTTTGAGAGAAAATCCTTCTCTCTACGTGAGAGGAAGAAGAGGATCCAGGTTTGTTTAAACCACTTTGTGGAGTGTGGCTTACATTTTTAAGGAAAGATTTAACTTTACAGCATCCATTCACAGCTATTGATCTGGTGAGTGGGCTACTCAAATGTGCATGGATCCAAAGTTCACAGCAAAGACAAGAGAGCGACGGAGATTACTATACTGACTATAGCATCAAATCAAACTTCACAGCATGGATAAAGCATCAAAATATGTGGCTGTTAAAGCCAAAGGCAGCCAACAAACATACGCTCTCTATTGACACAAACATCTCTCTCCCTTGATGTGTTCCTTTTAAAAAACAGATGGGAAGATGACACATTCAATAATGTGACACTGTATTGATCCCAGCAGGAATTCAGTGTCTAGCTTCAGGACTTTAGCTGAGCGGATGTGTGCCAAGCTGGGGGCTTGAACTCTGGGTCCTCCAGCACAACAGCCTCTCATGTTCTATTAAATGCAACCAGAGCTAAACAGTAGAGGGATACCTACAAAATCAGCAATCCAAAACAGTGAAAATACAAACTATGACCTTGCATATCACTGCAAAGACTCATATTTACAACTCCTACGTAATGTGAGCTGAATTTACTGCCTGTGGTGTCCTTAAAGAGACTTAAGGTGTACATATTCACTAGGTAAACATGTAAAATCAGCTCAAATGTAGTAGTCGTCAGACAAAACCTTTGAAAGTAAACAGCAGATAATTTTAGCAATAAATAAATGAATTCTTTATTGTGATATTTTGAAACTAGGGTAGTTTATCTCTTGAAAACCTCCATACTTACAGTGCATTCAAAAGGTATTCCTCAGAGACAGGATTGTTCCACAGCACGGATCTGGGGAAGGCTACAAAAATAGTGTGTTGCACTGAAGGTTCCCAAGAGCACAGTGGCCTCCAGAATTCTCAGATCAAAGAAGTCTGGCACAACCAGGACTCTTCCAGGAGCTGGTCACCTGACCAAGGTGAGCAATCTGAGGGGAAGGGCCTTAGTAAGAGAGGAGACCAAGAACCTGATGGTCACTCTGACAGAGCTGGCTACATGAAGTCAGCTTTTTTGCAAAATGTAGCTCAGCGTTAGTTCGTGCAGGACACTGCAGTCATACCCCCAGCTGTGATCAGCTGACGGCCAGCTGATCCCAATTGTCGTCTCCCACTCCCACATCTTTCTCTCAACACAGCGGTGTATTCAAATATGTCTCCCTAATCCCTGCTTGCTGATGCACCACACTGCTGCTGGCAAAGCTGAACATCCTCCACCCCAGCTACCTCCTTTATAGCTTAAAGCAGTGATCCTCAACGTGTGGCTCTGGAGCCACATGTAGCTCTTTTGTGATGATTTATGGCTCTTTTATGTCTTAATTTAAAACATCACTCCCCCAGGAAACCTTAAAAAGGGAAACGTTGGCCTGAGAAATGATACAATGCATGTAGCATTAATCAGTTTGTTTCCCACACTTCTACAGTGGGCTTGTCTGTCTCCATTGCCCTATTTTGCATTTTTTGCCACTTTTAATAATTTTTCGCTCTTATAGGCTAAATTTTGCCTCTTCTTTTTACCAATTTCTGCCATTTTTGCCATTTTCAACCTTTTTTGCCTCTTTTATCCTGCTTTTAAAAATTTGTATTTTTTTCCCTTTTTCCCAATAAAGCTGCCTCTTGCCATTAATTGTCACTTTTTCCCAATTTTGCCCATTATTCCCACCTTTTTGTTGCAATTTGCCCATTTTAAACACTTTTCACTCATTTGTTTGCCCCTTATGACCATTTTTGCCATCTGTAACACCATTTTTGTTACTTCTCACCCATTTCAGCCACTTTTCTCTCCATTTTTGTGACTTTTCACCCAGTTTTTGCCATTTTTTGCCTATTTTATCCCGGTCACCCATTTTTTTTTCCACATTTTTGCCACTTTTTGACCTTTTTTTACCAGCTTTAACTTTTTTTTATTGCCACTTTAACCCATTTTCACCACTGTTCACCACTTTGATTTTGGCTCTTATAAAGGTATTTTTCAACAGTTAGGCTCTTTGGTTGAGCAGGGTGAGTAACACTGGCATGTTTCACCTTCATATCGAGATTCATACTAAATGCTTTTGAACTAATTTTATTGTATTCAGTATGCATAGTCAATGACGTATTAATACACATGGGGGTTTCTTGCCATGCACTCCCTGGAAAGTCAAAGCATGCAGCTTGGCTAATCCAGGGAGCATCTTTTGATCAGAGCCTTCTCTGCGAGTTAAAACTGTAGATCCATTTTGCAATAAAATGTAAAAGTATGACGAGAGTGTTCCTGACTGAACTCTGAGCTAGAAGATTAAAAAGTTGGATGAGCACATCACTAATCAAGATTCCTTGTAAAATAAATTTCAAAAAGATACTTAGGGACACTGTTATTGAAAAGCAGTCCATTTGGTCTATATTCTTGGTTTGTTTGTGTGCTTTTTTATGTGTTTTTTTCTCTACTAATGCTGTGCATTTCATTGATCTTGTGTGTTTTCTCTTGTATTCTTTGGACCCCAAGAATAAAAGCTGCCACTGTGGTAACAACTAATAGGTATCCGGTGTAAATAAATGTATAAATTTATCATCTTTGAGTCTTGCATTGTTGTTTTTCTGACATTTTAAAGTCGAAGCACCCCAGTTATTAATCAATAAAAAGTCCTTATGATTACATTTATAACAGCTCCTTTCATGCACCAATCTTTAATTCATTCAGACTTGAAATAAACGCACCAAGCCAGCAGTGACAGTAAGATATTCTTCTCTTGTCACATTTGACACAAATCTGACAAGCCTGTCAACATGAAAGGCTAACCATACAGCATGAAAAGATATAAAAATATCCGCTGTGGAGCTGATGGGTTTTTTCTTGTTAAACCAGCATGATGATTTAGACATAGCCATCGTATAAATGACTAAAAAAAATAACTAGCTCTAAGTGAAGACAAACTCCTGGTGTTGTTGGCCTTCCTGCAGCAAATCATTTAGTGTCACATTTGTATGCTAAAGATTGCATCTGTTCAAAGGAGCAACTTCCATCAGTCCATTAAAAACTATAAGCCATGAATGAAAATTTAAATGTCGTCCAAGCTATTTAATTACCCATCTCAGAATAAGCCAGAGGACTGATCACTTCATTGGTTCGGAGTGAGTCGCACATCCCAATATTCTTGGCTCTAATGAGCACCGCGGGGCTGAAATAAAGAGCACTGTGACTCGGATAGTGCTTCTCAACAACCTAAGTCCTATTCAAACACAATCATTACAGACACAAATGGATTAAATTGCCTTAGCGCTTTGCCAACACTTCAACTAGAGCTGAAATCTCAAAAACAGGCCTGTGGTTGAGGCGCTGTGCTCACATCACATCATCGTCACATATTTACTGGGTAAACTGCAGACAATGGGCAAATAATGAGAAGGGTCTGTGCTGCCTATGGCTCTGGGAAAGCTTGTGAGTGGTGTTAATCCAGGGAGAAGTTGAATTGACACCTGACCTGCTTGATCTTCCTATTTAAACAAGACCAATGAAACCACAGGGGAGAGAGAGGAGCATTTACATGCATGAGCCATGACCATGTGTTAAACACCGAAGATGGCCTGACTGATCAGTAACCTATCATTTCTGCAGGATTTTTATTAGAATACACATGAATGGTAAAAGAGAATTGACGCCTGTAGTCAATGATGGGGGTTCAGTCACCAGCTCCTGAGACATTTAACCTCATACATACATACATGAATGTGTATGAATGGGTTTAGCTACTGATGGACAACTTTGATGGCAGCGTTCACCATCACCAATGGGTGTAAAAAGCACTTTTAGCAGTCATACCGCTACTTAGAGCTTCAACCCATCTGCCCAAACGATACCTGTACCTCCTCCACTACAGACAGAGCATTGACCTGAAATGCCAGATTGACTCTTTCATATATCCATTGCATGGATATATTTCACATTCGTCTGGGAAAGCTCACATAGAAAGTGTTTGGAAAGGGCAGGACTTTCGTCTTGGCCAATCCGAGTGACAAGCCAAAATGACATGTGCTTCTCTTGAGCTGGCAGGCTACCACTGCTGTAGATTGTTAATGGCGGAGCTTCTTAGTAAATAAAATTGATGCGAAGGCCGATCAGGAGACGTGCAAGAATGTCTCCTCTGCAGAGACGAGCTTATGGTGTGGCTCTATGCTTTTGTTGTAAAAAGAAATGTGGTTCCACTTTCCTACAGCTACATCCAAGCTAACAGCTACAGCAAACCCCATCCACAATAATCACAAACCCATGAAGCATGGTGTTTATCTGCAGCATTTCCAGTCATTTTTATGCACAAATAGAAAAAGTAAATAAAAACTGGTGGATGGAATCCCCACTTATGGATATTTTAGTTGTCCTTACTGCTCCTTGGGAGGGTTTTGTGCTGCTCTTAAAGATGCAGTGTGTAATATTTAGCCTAGGAGCATTTAGCTGAGCAAACTTGGTAAAATAAAGCAAAACATTTCTTAGACAGTCTATCTAAATGAGTGTTTAGTCATCTAAATTCAAAAATAGCTAATTTGAAAAAAAACAACTCAGAATAAACCTTTAATTCATACATAGGGAGGGTCCCCTCCATGGAGGCCACCATCTTGGATTTTTACATGTTTCCATGGTAACATAGAGGAAAAAAGGAAAAAAAGGATAAATAAAGTTATTGTATTGTATTGTATTGTATTGTATTCACATTACAAATGCACATTAAATTCAACTGGTTGCCAGTTTCCAGCAGAGAAATGCAATCTAGAACCCACTTCTAGATGTTGATATTCAGTTTTACACACTGCACCTTTAAATAAAATAAGTAAAAGCATGTAAATATGAGTTTAGGGCTCCTTTTCTTAGGTTACACAGCCACCTGTAGGAGGTTTCAGTACACTATAAAACTAAGTAGACTGACCAACAGCTAAACCAGCTATTGCATGAAAAGCAGGGGTGCACGATAACTATCGGGCCGATAACAGGAAATTATTACATCATTCCGATAAGTCCAATATCATGACGACGAGCCCGATAACATTTATATTCTTGTCAGCATGGCAGTGCTGGCGTTTGTTTTCTTTCTCACGAGACTACACATTCTGAAACAACAAGTGGCGCCGCAGTACACCACCCGCTGTTAAGTACCAGCGAAGAAGAGAAAGCAGCCCCTGTGCTAAAATGTTAACAACACGTGTGTGTAGAATTTGTCCTGTAAAGGTCACAAAGAGTAGAAAGAAGTCCTCGACAGATCTTATAAGTCACTTAAGAGTCATCATCCTAATGACGTTAAAACGAAGCAGCAGCAGCCACTAGCCTCAGCCGCGGGCATTAGGACCAAGTCAACGGCTAATACCAGGCAGAGCGCTGATCGTAAGCAGGCGCAAAAAAACTGAAAACTGCAGAAAGGCGCAACGTTATAATAACAAAATCAGTCTGACAGTCTCCTGATCCATCACTACTTTCATAGACGTATACCTGCCTGCTCTGTTTGACGTGGTTTCATTCAGTCTGATCGACGTTAGGAACAGAAGTTAGCCACAGACCACGGTGGACTTTATATTCTTAACCTATCTCTGATGTGACTTATGTCAGTGCATATTTTTAATCTTTATGTAAAACATCAGCTCACTTTAATTCTGGCTTAAGCAGCAAAAAAAAAAAAAAAAAAAAAAAGACCCCAAATATCTATTTTTTAAGCATAACAGCCTGTTATCATTTGGTTTTATTGGGTAAAACCTATGTCAGTTTTTTGTGTATGTTGTACTTGGTACACAAATGTTTAAATAAAGTTAACTATAATAACTGTTATAAAGTCAGAATAGTTCTTTGTTTTTTGAAAAACACGAGGGATATTAGTTAAAATTAGTTATAAATATCTTTGCTCACTACATATTAACCCCTTCTTACTCCCAGATGTGCACAAACACATCAAATAAACTTCTTTTGTTAAATCAACAATTGAAAAAAATATATCAGTTATTATCGGTTATTGGCCATCAGGAGTAGGAAATTATGGGTTATCAGTATTGTTTAAAAAAAAACACTTATCGTGCATCACTAATGAAAACACAAAATATGATCATACTGCAACACACATGACTGGTGCATCTCTATTAGTTATTATTAACCTAGATGAGCGTTGCATGCTCTGTTGTTGCCATGCAACTATAAGCCCTGATGAATCAGGGATGCGGTTTGCAAAAAGTTCAAATTTGTCAGACTTTTTGTTCTTTGGCTCTTGGCTCTGAAACCTTGCTAAAATCCATGTGCTGCCAGCAACACAAAAAGCACATCTTACTGCCGAAATAATGAGAAGAAGAAGTGAAGGAGAGGATCCCTGTGGACAATGGGCCTATCTTCTTCTATTGTGCTTTCACACAATCAGAACTGAAAGTGCTACGTTATCAAAGAGACCGGTTATATCTTTAAAAAGCTAATCCATCATGAAGGCATAATCAAAGAGAGATGCACTTAATCTACACTCAAAGACAAATTATTCTGAGTGAACTTACTGACCGTCTCTCAGTAGAAATCACCCTAAACATGGCTCCTTCTAAAATCCTCAGAGGCGATGATTATTGGAGAGAGAGAGATCGCGTCCCCAGTGCTCCCAATCCCACCCAACCAGACCGCCCCTCTTTGAGACAAGCCGATCAGGGACAATAATAGAAGACTTCACTGACAACAATAGGAGCCTGAAGGAGGGGCGGCCTGGATAATAGGGTTTATGTGCAAGTTTGAAAGGAGCTGAAGTCAAAGGTTAGAAAGAGACACGCGAGAGGCACAATAACAACGCCGTCAAACACTGTGACAGCTCTTACGCTGTACGGCAAGAGCTTAGGGAGCAAACTAATTAAATCAAACTTAGTAAGGATTACGTCATCTCACCCACTCTCCATTACTGTATTTTTCAATCGGCTTGACCTGATTAGATAATGCTGATGACACTTTTTGTCTCTGTGCCAGGTTTTGAAAAACAACAGATGAAACATGTCGGTTGGAGATTTCTGAATTGACAGCAGAGTGGGTGGATGAATAAAACTTAATGTTTCTAAAGAGGAAACAGTTGAAATTTTCTCCTACATGTGAGTAAATATTGCAATCTATTGCTCATTACAAATAAATGTCACCACAAAAGGCAGTCTTCAATTAAAGCATGCATGCAGGAAATCTATTAAAACAACTTAGTCTTGAACGGCACAAGTCATATAAACGGATTCTTTTAACAATAAGCATTTAATTATTTGATATCTTGATTTTAAAAATATATCTATTATGGCTCATTATAGCAGCAGCTCAGCTCACAGTCCTTCAGCTGCAGCAAAGAGCGTAAAAAAACAAGTTTTTCAGACTATTAGTGCGTCTCCCTCCAGTAAGCAGTCCTATTCAGTTCGGTACAGTTTGGCACAGTAAACTATGATCTTGTGTGCATTTCCATAGCCAGTGTGTGTCTAGCCTTGCTTGTAGTGATGGGAAATACAGCTATTTTTAATTATCCATGTCAGTTGGCTCAGTTCAGTAAAAGACCCAGTCTTTGGGCTCAAAAATGGCTCTTCATTTGGTACTAATCTGACTTTTTATGTCTATTAAATGGCAACAAAATCAGGAAAATATCAAACCAATCAAGCTCTTATAACGAGCACATTCACTTATAAAATACCAACATATCTCATAACTTTGATGACCTGAATGTAGCTGCCATTTCAGTCTAACCAGTAGTCTGCAATGTTTACGTGCTAAACAGTATAGCATCCAGAGTCAAGCTCTACCCTTCAGGGTTGGATGTGAACACTTGGTAACCCAACAGATGAGTGCAAAAAAAATTGGACCTTATGTATCAGCTATTTTGGTACATTTTGGTACAGCAGTCATAGGTTTACTCTGATGTCCACTCAACAGTCACAGTCACTCTGATGTCCACTCAACAGTCAGAGTCACTCTGATGTCCACTCAACATTCAAAGTCACTCTGATGACCAGTCAACAGTCAGAGTCACTCTGATGTCAACTCAACATTCAAAGTCACTCTGATGACCAGTCAGCAGTCATAGAGTCACTCTGATGTCCACTCAACAGTCAGAGTCACTCTGATGTCCACCTAACAGTCAGAGTCACTCTGATGTCCACTCAACAGTCAGTCACTCTGATGACCAGTCAACAGTCACAGAGTCACTGTGATGACCAGTCAACAGTCAGAGTCACTCTGATGTCCACCTAACAGTCAGAGTCACTCTGATGTCCACTCAACAGTCAGTCACTCTGATGACCAGTCAACAGTCACAGAGTCACTGTGATGACCAGTCAACAGTCAGAGTCACTCTGATGTCCACTCAACAGTCACAGAGTCACTCTGATGTCCACTCAACAGTCACAGAGTCACTCTGATGTCCACTCAACAGTCACAGAGTCACTCTGATGACAACTCAACAGTCACAGAGTCACGCTGATGACAACTCAACAGTCACAGAGTCACTCTGATGACCACTCAACAGTCACAGTCACTCTGATGTCCATTCAACAGTCACAGAGTCACGCTGATGACAACTCAACAGTCACAGAGTCACTCTGATGACCACTCAACAGTCACAGTCTCTCTGATGTCCACTCAACAGTCACAGAGTCACTCTGGTGACCACTCAACAGTCACAGAGTCACTCTGATGACCACTCAACAGTCACAGAGTCACTCTGATGTCCACTCAACAGTCACAGAGTCACTCTGATGTCCACTCAACAGTCACAGAGTCACTCTGATGTCCACTCAACAGTCACAGAGTCACTCTGATGTCCACTCAACAGTCACAGAGTCACTCTGATGTCCACTCAACAGTCACAGAGTCACTCTGATGACCACTCAACAGTCACAGAGTACCTCTGATGGCACCATTTGGCAGGAAGGAGGATTGACACCACCCTGGTCATGCTCTGGATCTCCTTGCGTATTACCCAGGGTACTATCTAGGTGGGTAGTAGAGTTGCCACAAGCTCCGGATTGCGCTATGGATGCCCCAAGGGCCTGAAAACCTCCAGGGGTTACCGGGTACATTACCAGGGGTGAAAAGGCACAGACAATAGAGATGCTGTTAAGCTTGTTCTTGGCTGCTTAGTGACGCACATGGTGTCAACATGTAAGGAGCTTGACTCTGGCCACTACCACCCCCCATCCAGCCCTGGGTTGAGGCACACCAGACCTCATGATGAATCCTTAGCACCCCACATGCCTAAAACTTATGTATATTTAAGTATATCAGTCAGTCCTAATCTAATACACTATCTATCTAGACAATAATACAGCCTTGCTTTTAGTGACTGATCCAGGTATGACATAGAGTGAGATCGGTTATTTTTTTATCGTATAGCTCAGCTCTAACAGATTCAGTCAGTCAAACAAAAAAAGAGAACATGAAAGAGAGTAATGAAAGCCTGAGGAGGTCTTCATGAACAGAGCATGTGAACCTGAAAAAAAGACAAATTATCACCAAGCCTTTGATCCGTTTCATGAGGAGATAAATCTGCCTTTCCCTTTAGGTGGCAACATGGCCTTTCTTCTGTTACATGCCAGGTTAAAATGGAGGCAAAGTGTATTCAATAAACAGAAAAGACAACACAGAGGGTTTATGATGTTTCTAGCAGATAGCTAGGTTTCATATTTTGATTATTAGCCTCCAAGAGTCTGAGCTGCTGGCTCTGCCGTCCACCACCTCCAGGTCCACATGAGGCTAAAAACAAAGCTGGAGATGGCAGAGTGCTGCAGTCCATGTCTGCCGGCATTATTTATATCCTTAGCCTCAGGGCCATCCCATTCCCAACTCCACTTGTCTCCATTGATCTGCCTCAGCCTCCCTTCCCCTCCCACCTTGGGGCCGGAGGAAAAATGATCCCACCCCCCCCAACCCCCGTCTTCTTCCTGCTACACATCCCAAGACGCCAGGACTCAACACACTTGATCCATCAAATGCAGTTTCACAAAGGAACTGGCAGGATAAGAGGGATTTTCTGGTCTTTTTTGTGACATAAATGTGGCATCTCAGTTCTCTGCTAAAGCCTAAAATATGCTCCAGACGATCGTTGGCTCATATATTACTCTTCTAGTGACCCAACTGGACTTCAGGAACATACACAGCTCAGGACAATCGAGTGCCAATAGTGATTTCAGTGTTTGCTTCTGGCTGCAGTGGGAAATCAACTAATGAAGAGGGATACCCAGGCTATACTGATATTAAAACAGACAAACTTGGCTTAAAGAAACCAGGAAAGTCATGTTCAAGATTAAGAAATAAGTAGAGCTGGGTATTGCACATTTTCAAGCTGCATCTATCTGGCTTTGGAGTCAAACTCAGGCAAAACTAATAGCTTTTCTGTGCCACAGAAACTGCAGGGAAATAGCTACAATCTTGGGTCAATATATGACTATGGTTCATCCAATATGCAATCAAAGCGAATCATTATAAGGTCAAATGTGCATCTACATCCTCGTCTTTGAGCTATGCCTTTATTTTGGAAGCTTATTTGAGTGTTTCAGCCCAGGTGAGCATCATCCTAAGCTTTCTAACATGCCAGTGGTTAACAGGCAACGGTAACAGTTTGCAGCAGAGGACTGTTCCAGGAATTTTTAAGGAGGAATTTTAGCCATATCATCAAAATGCTCTTATCTGTAACTTGATTAAAAAATGTGCAATCTATGGCTGCAACAGTGAACTCTTACATGCTTGAAACTGATGATGTATTCATCGTATGCTGTTGCAAATACACCTACAGATGTGCAGCACCAAAATCTAATAACATGCACATCTTAGAGTAACAGTTTGGCCATTTACAAACCAATTTTTCCTCATATTATTTCCTGTCAACAAGAGTTATCTTACTCAAAATAACGATATGACAAAAAAATGTTCACACATCTGGTATGAAGGATCAGGCTTGGTATTTCAAGAGTACAAGTTCAGGTCTAGAGCCCAAATCGGGCTCAAAATCAAGTCCAGTGTGTAGTTAACCTTACGGATTCAGTCCTTTTCATTGCTATTTTCTTTAAAATGACTGAGAAGATAATGTTTAAAAGCATGTGGTATTTAAAAGTAAAAGTAAATCACTGATTCCCATGAAAACTGAAAAACTGTTATAAAACAATTTTTAAATAAATGTTCAAAATTCTGTGCATCATTTGGAAGACACAGCATGTATGTGAAGCTGCAATAAGAGTAGGGATGGGCGCCTTTGACACTGAACCGATGCAGCACAAATGCCTGGTACCTGGAATCAGTACCTGTATGCAACAGTTCCCATTGAAAAAATCCCGATACGATATTTTAATATTGAATATCTACCGATACCGAGTCCCGTCTCGATACTCATAATTACCTAGATTAGAGTTTCAATTTTTTTGTTTGCAAAAATAACTGAAGTAAACTGAACAACTACACTGTACACTTTAACTCAAAGGTGGAGGACTGTGCAGTGAAGCTCAGCAGTGACATGGGGCAAACATAAGAGCTCTAAACGTCTGTAATGAAGCTAACAACAGTGAAGTAGCTTTTAAAACTCTCTAGTATGCTGTCATGTACTTTTTTGTAAAGCTCCAGTAAGGCAGTCTCAGAAATGTAATGTCGAGACTGCAGGGCATAGCGTGGATCTAAAAGCTCAAGAAGATGACAAAAACTCAAATTCTCCACAACAGAGATGAGCTGGTTGTCCAAAGCGATGAATTTTAACCACTTTTTTGTTATCTTTTTTGCCTTATCGCTCTCTCGAGGGTACATGTCTTTCCTCTTAAAGTCCAGAGTGTGTTTCTTCGGTGTAGCTGCCTGTTGCTATGGTGAAGTCACCGTATTCCGCTGCAGGTTTAGTTTGGAGATGACAGATCAAATTAGTTAAACACAGCTCTGCTGCTACCGCTTCATGAAGCGGTCGTAATACAGAATCTGCAAGAGGCCACTGGACTGTTGAAGTTTTTCCACACCACTGACATTTTAAACACAGGAATGCTAATGTTGCTACCGCTACTGGTGCGTTTACGGCCTGTCGTAAATTGTGCTTCGTCTACAACAGCTGAGGTAAATGAACAGCTGGGCTGATCGGATCAAATATCCATGATGCACGGGCAAATCACGCTGTTTAAAGGGGGGTTTGGGTGCAAGACAGAGAGAGGGAGGGTGGTGAGCCATGCACTTCATGTCACAAATATTGCAGCATAATCTGTTGTATTTTGAAAAGTGGAGCCAAACCTTCCACTTCCTGTTTGCAACATTTCAGAGTTTCGAAAGTCAGGAATTTACAAGAAAAAAAATAAAAATTTCAGAATTTAAAAAGTCTTAAATTGACATTAGAAACTCAATTTTTTTTTCAGTTAAAAGTTTTTTTAAATCCTAATTTTACAACAATGTAAAGTCAAAATTAACAAGAAACCAAACTGAAAACTATGGTCAGATTTTGATTTATGGGCTTTATCATCTTAAAAAATCTTATCCAGGGTTCAGGGACATTTACCCCTTTTAAAGTCATAAAAATGTTTTATTTTATTTTATTTTTTTTTTTAAATGAAATAATTTCTTAAACCTGGTTTTAGTCTTTCTTTTTTCCAAGAGTGGTCCTAATGCACTGTTATAATAATGGATAGTTTGGACATAGATCTGTTTGTCAAGAACAAGTCTATATACGTCTGTTAAGTTGGGGTTTTGTCAATGAAAACAATTTCAAATGATGTGTACTTTCTCCGAGTGGGTCTGAGGGGGTTTAGCTTTCTTCGATGCGAGTAGTGGGGGCCCTGAGGAAAAAAGGTTGGGAACCACTGCTTTAAGCAACCGAAATATAGTACTGTTCGATTTTACATGAATCACTACTGGGGACTACGGGTGGAGCTCAGGCAGTGTGTATAAAAGCACTGAACTCAGTATCCATCCCTAAATAAGAGCCACAGATATTAATGTTACCTTGTCTTTTTTTTTTTTTTTTTTTTAGATTTATTTTTGGGCTTTTCATGCCTTTATTGACAGAATCACAAACAGGGATGAGAGAGCCATGGAAAGACATGTGGGATGGTGCTGGATTCCAACCCGAGTCGACCGCGCCTTAAACCACTAGACCACCTGTGCACCATGTTAGCTTGTTTTTTAAAAAAAGGCTTGTTCCATCTTCATCATCCACATGTTTTAAGACACTTAATTACCCAGAGAGGTCACCGTCTCTCAAAACCACTAAATACAGAAGTAATGTTTAAATATTCTATTAGTAAAGCTCTTCAAGAGATTGAAGTAGGCAGCACCTTCCTCTAACAATAGCTTGGTTTGTTTTTTATAACCAGCCCTCAGAGCTCATTTAAATGTGCCCATTTACTGAAGAGGTCTCCTCTTCAAAACAAACAACAGACTGTGTAATTAAAATCTGCAAAACACTAAAATAGAATAGTTTTAGGTTAGAAATCAGTGTCTCTTCAATATTCTTTCTCTACCAGCACAGGGTGGGAGGGGCTGCTGGCCTCGCTGCCGCAAACATCCACATAATTCATCACCATTTTTGCCAAAAATGACCTCATCTTTGGAGAAAAATGGAAGTTAATTTTCACTGTTGCTTGTGCGGCCATCATTTCCATTCTTTAGAAGGCGTCCACTTCCTTCTTGGCTAAAACAATGTGGGAAGTGGGTGAGTTCTTCATATTATGCAGTCAGAAACCTTTGTGTTATCACTTTTACCGTGTGACTGGTGGTTAAATCTGTCTGTGTGGAGTAAAAATGTCAAGGTGTATCATTATAATCAACTTAAATTGTGTCACGACCACTGATCAAGATTGCTTTGTCACCTAGCCTTTATATAAACTGGTTCCATAATAACTCCTTACAGCAGGGCCTCATATCAGTTACTGGAACCGTCCTGGCCAAACCGTCAATTAGTAACCAGGCAACAGGAAGATTGTGAATAGAGGAGAGAGCCCGAGGGTCTGATCTCAAACTTAATGGACCCTCAGACCTCCTGTGAGTTAGGTTTGGAGAGGGGGAGGGGACTGACAGGAAACCCAGGAGTGTGATGGGCCTGTCAGTCATTCAACCACCACTTCTGACCACATATTAGTCAATTCATGCCACTTTGAATCTTTGATTTATCTTTATCGATCTCCAGTTTTGCATTAAAGCAAAAAAACCCACTTTGTTTGTATGTAAAAAAGCCCCAAGGAGAGCTTGACCAGCTTGCTGCTGTCTGCAGGTGGGGCTTCTGTCAAACAAGGAGATTAGAAGAAGGAAAATCCTGTTTTCTGACACTCTAGATGTGCCGCCAGATGATTCCTGCACATGTCCTGGGTTGGAAACAGATTGCAGGTCTGTCAGCTATCGAAACAGATCTAATGTATTCACCCGCTGCAGTGCGAGGCATCTGAGGTGAGAGCCAATCACAGCTCAAAGTTTTTCTAAAGTTTTATAAATTTAGAGAAGGAAGGAGGCCAACAAGACTGGACCTTTGACTTTTCAGCATGCAATCTTAAAGTCTGATTCACTTTAGTTGTCAAAATGTTGTTATTTTTAAGACGGACTGTATGTTAAAAAAGTAGGAGGTTAATCAATCAGTCAGAAACTACAGGTAAACTCCAACAAAAACAAAACCTCCGCCAACTCTCTGTGCTGACACTGCAAAAATAGTCATAAGTCTTTCAACAACACAGTAAATTTAAATAATTGTTGAGCTAGAAAGATCATGTCTGACACTTCAAGGATGCCTAACTTTTTGCGTGTTTACTCCTGTTTAAAGGTTAAAATCTGACTTAAACGACTATAATATAAAAAAGCACCCAAGATCTTGCGTTTTATTGACATGATTGACCAAATTTGTTTTACAGTAATGACATCTTGCAAAAATCTATGGATAAAGCCAAGTGTTCTGATATCATGGCAGCAAAAATACAAGTCCCAGACACCTAACAAAGGATAATTTTCTTTTATAACGGTTAAAAGTTGCTGCCACAAACATTGACTAGAAATCTGTGCAGTATTTTGGGTTGTCAGGGCACCAGAGTTTAAACTTTAAATAATCCTAGTGAAAGTCAAATGATATCAATGCCTGTTGTGAATCAATGAAAACAACAAAAAAGGAATCTTAGACACATGGTGCTGGGCTCATTCTTGTTTTCAATAATCCAAAATTTCAGGTGAAAGTATTGCAGGTGTTCTGTGCATTTTAGACTGTGTGTTTTTAATCTTTCTGCAGCAAACCTGACTAGAAATGTATATCATAGGTAAGTCAGGGCACAAGAATCTCAGATATAGAAGTCTGAAGCACCAAATATTGGGAGTTTTCTTGTTTCCAGGAATGAAAAACTGCAGGAAAACTCATACATGAAGCACTACCAATGTCCTATAATATCCCAAAAGTGTAGTACTATCTTACAAACATCAGATTTCCTCATATATTTTCAGCTGCAGTATGTTCCTGACACCATGACCTCCTGAATTGTGTTGAAATCAATGACTAGAGATGTGTATCTTGGTACAGCCAGGATACCAGAATTTAAACTCTGAATGATGCTGCATGCATAGATACCATGGCAACACAAATAGAAGTCCCAGACACACAATGTTAGGTCATTTTTGTGTTAAGCTCACTCATCTTCCTGCTTGACTTGCTGACATACACATTGGCCTGAAATGTGTATCAGTTGCTTGTCAGGATACAAGAGTATTAAACTCTGATTTGATTCTAGTAAAAGTAAAATAAAATTGCCATCTGGTTTTATATTAATGCAGCAAATACAGGCTGCAACTATTAAGCATCTTCTTGTTATCAAGCATCAAAAATGGCAAGAAAACCTTTTGCATTGTATGTTATCACCATCGTTATACAAATGTACATGTCCTTCTAACCTAGATGCCACTGATATTGTCTGTATTAGAATTTAAAAATTTCAATTATTCCTTTAAAATCAAATAATATGAATATTTGTCTCAATACCATGGAAAACTAACAAAAGTCCTAGACGCCTAATATGAGGACACTTCTTGTAGTTTTTCTCAGTAGTTTAGAGAGTTTTTAGAACATGAAAGTAAGAAATAACCCATTTCTGGGTTTCTAAGATTTCTATTTTGTTGCCATTTTAAAACAGGTGTAGATATCATTTAATTTTTATTTTCATTCTCAAGTTTCAAATTCTGGTATCATGCCATTACAAGAATATCATCTGTAGCAAATTATGTAAACAAAAAGCAAGATCTTCTGTACTTTTTTGTTACTATTAACCACTAAAATAACAGATTATATCACTTTAAACATACAGTATTGATTAAATGTGGGAGAATTAAAGTATTGACATCTTTACAGTATCAGATATCACATATTTTAATCAATACAGGATGAATAATCAAAGTTTCCTTAGCCATCTGTAAATTTACTATTGGACCTCGTCCTAGATGTCTCTTGTTACAGAGGATGAAAACATTCTTACACCAACAAGTTGCCAATGTTTTTGTGCAATTTAGACTGTGTTTAAGAGTATGCCAGCAATTTAGACAGCTGAAAGAAAGAAATACACCAGCTACAGGGTGTGTAGGACTTCAGGTTTCTTTCTGTATTAACAAAACTAGTATCAGCATTTGATTTTACTTGAATCACTACCTGGATTTTCCTTGCAACTTTTGGTAAATGGATGGACTTGAGCGCTTTTCTAGTCTCTATTCTCTGCTCAAATTGGGGAGCGAATTGGGATTCTTGCCCAAGGACACATCAATAGGAGGAGCTGGGGGTCGGACCCACAACCATCCGATTGTGAGACAACGACTACCTACTGAGCCACAGTCGCCCATTGCTTCATTCTTCGACTATCCTCTTATCTGCTGACATTGATGTCTTTTGAAGGTCTCTGGTTTCACACAATCAATCATTAAAAATAACATAAAACAAATGTATCAAGGGATTCAAATCCTGCCAGTCTTAGACATCAGCTTCTTTGACTGCAGGTTGAAAAGTTTGTGTATCTTCTTATTTACTCTACATTCTTGTTCAGAAACTCATAGTTTGCCAATATCTGGATTTTCCTTTGAGATTTTGATGGATTCATTCATCTACTATACACCTATATGCTGAAACTGATCTTTTTACACATCTTATAATACATTTTAATACCATCAATGATAAATAATAAATTGTATAACTCCAAAACACACGGAATTGAAGATGTATTTAAGTCTTGAACTAGGGATGCACTGATTGCAATTTTCTGACTGATCACCGATCTTTAAAAAGCCTGGCCTGCCAATTCTGATTTCGGCCAATACCTTTTTTTTTTTCCATAATAACTGACAGCATACACCTTTAATGTTCCAATCTTATTTTATTGAAATGCACTGAACAATACCCGTGAAACAATACAAACTTGTTGTTTTAACAGCATATGAGGTAGTTCTCTCAAATATAAATGAAACGTTTAGAGCATTGCTGTCCAAACTACTAAATTATATCAGTTTCTTTAGTCTTTCATTTTTCACATTTTAGTAGGTAGAGGTAGATAAGATCGGTGAATAAGATCGGTTTCATATGTAAGTATTGGCCGATCGCCGATCCCCCAAAATTAAGGAAACCGGCACCGGCCGATCAATCGGTGCACTCCTATCTTGAACTGGTTGACATCCTAATGGATCAGAATGTTTTTTATTTATTGACACAGGCTGAAACACTAAAGCGCAACAAGTCCATCTTCTTTAAATTGGCTGTACTGTTCTAAACATGACACTTTGATCAGACTTTTACACTAATTCTTTAAACTTCAGTGGAAGAATACATTCTCAGTATAAATGCTGCAATGCAATGTTTTCATACATTCTGTTCTGGAGTCTGACTTTTTCTGATACCTGAAACCAAGAAATGACCTGATTTTAGGTGTCTAGGACTTCCATTTTTGATGCCAGAGGCTAAAAACTCTCATTGTAATGAAAGGCTAGCAGTGTTTTTGTGGAATTTAGATGATTTGCAGGAGTTTTCCTGCAGTTTTTGATGGTTAAAATGAAAGAAAAACAAAATATTAGGCATCTGACAGGTATCAGTATTATTTGATCTGAACAAGAACCATGGCAAAATTTGTTTGCAATTTTGCATTTGTTTACTCCTTTTCTCTTCACCTATCTGTTGAAAGTGTCATAGGTTTTAAGATCTTTGGCCATTTTTGTTACTGACAATCCCTTAAAACAACTTAACAAAACTAAAAGCCATGATATCAAAAAAGAGTTTGTAATTATTTGAGACATTAAATTCTTAGATTACAGGTTTAAAAGTTAATCTATATTCTTTTGATTTAATGCATTGTCCAAAAACTTTTGGGTTTGATCTGACCTTTAGATTAATTCCTTCCACGTCAGTGGATGAATGCATTCTTGGTATGAAATGTTACTAATGTTTCTGTGCAATTTAAAGACTTTTCCGCTGACTGACTGCCATTTCTGATACCTGTAACTAAGAAATGACACAATTTTGGGTGTCCGGGACTTCCTATAATTCCGTGATATCAAATCAATAAAAAATCTAATTGTGCCTATCTGGAGTTTTCTTGACATATTTTTGGTTCCCTTCCCTTTATATGCACCTACCTGCTGAAACAGATGTCTTTTAGAGGTCTTTGGTACTTGATGACACTATCAATCATCACAAATAACACAATGCATCACCTTAAAGGACATGGTATTGAAAATGCATGAAGGGATTGAATATTTGACAAGTCTTAGATATTAACTTTTTTGATTAGAGGTTTAAAAGTTCATCTATCTTTCCTTAAATTTGCTGTTTTGTTGGAAAACTTTATTATTTGGTCAACTTCAATTATATCCCCTTTTCCAGCAGAAGTGTTCCAAAAGGTTGCAAAAGTTTTTGATCGTTGTCTGGAGTTTGAAATGTTGCCAAACTTTTGAAATTAAATTCTAAGATTGCAGGTTTAAAAGTCCATCTATGATCCTTAAATGTACTATATTGTCCAAAAACTTTTGGTTTTGATCGCATCTTTAGACTATTCCTTTCATGTAAGTGGATGAAAGCATTCTTGGTATGAAATGTTTCCAATGTTTCTGTGCAATTTAGAGACTCTTCAGCACTCTGACTGCCATTTCTGAGACCTTTAACATAGAAATGGACCAATTTTGGGCATCCAGGGCCTTCTTTTTCCCCATGATATTTTACAACAATCACATTAAAATGTGCCTATACCAGAAGTTCTTTGGCCATTTTGATGGATCCATTCCATTAGTATGCACCTACCCCCTGAAATAGATTTGTTTTGGAGGTCTGTTGCACTTTTTGAAACCATCAGTGAAGGCATCCAGCATCACCTTTAAGGACAAAGTATTGAAAATGCATGAAGGGATTGAATTTTGGCAAGTCTTAGACATCAACTTTCTTGATCACAGGTTGAAAAGTTCATCTATATTATTCAAATCTGCTGTTTTGTTTGGTCAACTTCAAGTATAATTCCTTTTCCAGCGGAAATGTGTTCCAAAGGGTTGCGAAAGTTTTTGAGCAATTTAGATAGTTTTCTGGAGTTTGAAATGTTGCCAAACTTTTGACATTAAATTCTTAGATTGCAGGTTTAAAAGTCCATCTAAGATCTTTAGATTTACTTTTGGTTTTGATCGGACGTTTAAAAATCCCCTGATGTCAGTGGATGAAAGCATTCTTGGCATATTTTTCCAATCTTTTTGTGCAGTCAGCAGTCTGACTGCAATTTCTGAGACCTTTAGCATAGAAATGGTCCAATTTTGGGCATCCAGGACATCTTTTTCCCCATGATATATCGCAAGAATCACATCAAAATGTGCCTATACCAGAAGTCCTTTTGCCATTTTGATGGATCCATTCCATTAGTATCGACCTACCCCCTGAAACAGATGCATTTTGGAGGTCTTTTGCACTTTTTGACACTATTTATTATGGCAACCAACATAATGCATCACCTTAAAGGACATGTATTAAAAATGCATGAAGGGATTGAATTTTGGCAAGTCTTAGATATCAGCTTTCTTGATTACAGGTTGAGAAGTTCATTTATATTATTGAAATCTGCTGTTTTGTTTGGTCAAGTTCCTTTTCCGGCAGATGAATAAATTCAGTGTTCCACAAGGTTGCAAATGTTTTTGAGCAAATTAGAGTTTTTTGGAGTTTACTTGCAATTTTTGATCATAATGGAACAGTTATGGCCTGAAATGTGATGTATATGACTTGTAATTTATCAATAAAACATATAGATATCGCTTAGATTTTCCTATCAAAGTTCCAGTTTCTGTTAGTATGGTTGCACTTTTGTAGTCTTTTCACATGCTGCAGCTGATAATAAATCAGGTACTTATGGGCTTATTTATGTGTAAAATAGTGCAGCACTATGAGGACCTGCTCGCATCCAATCAGTGAACTTTCCCCTTGAAAAACCTGTAGGCCCACACATTAAAGCAGCCACCAAATTAAGCATGGCGCTTGCAGCTGTGTGGCAAAATGAGGAGGGGATGGGGGGGACTGTGAAACACCCAAAATAGTCAAAACACGGCCAGACACGGAGAGAGGTTCATTACTTACTTGCCAATCACCTCACACAGCTCGTAGACATCCTCGAACAGCACGTCGTCGTCCGCCATGGTCATTCAGGTAAACGAGGATGCTCTCCTCGAGGTATCCCACCCACACTGGTTAAGAAGGAATCAATGTTAACGTACTTTCACGCTGAATCGAGCAACCACAGTGCCAGTAAGCACACTCTTGGTGATAGAAAAGACCACAGGAATAGTACAAGTTAGCCGGCTAGCCACATTAGCTGGTATCCGAGGCTGTCACTCCTTCCGCGGCCCCACCTTCACTTGAGCTCCTCTCCCGGTTAGCTAAATAGTAACCACTGAGCAGACCCCGGGGCGTGGAGATTTCCTCGCTCGTTTGCAGAAAAACACCCCTCTTTGCATGCCTCAGGGTTGAATCTTCACTGTAGGGATACGAGTCCCCCTCAGCAGCATCCACACTCAAGTAAAGATGCTCCGCAAGCTAACGGGGCTGTCGAAAATGGTTGGCTAGCTGGGTTAATAGGAGCTAGCCGACGGTTGGAATAACGCCGTTATTGCGCTGAGCACACCCAGTGTATCACAGATGGCTTATCCCACGTACGTTATAAGACCGGGCTGCAATATGCTTCAGCTTCCCGAGCCCAAACGGAAGACCTTTACGTGCATGTCGACGTCTTATTCAGTTGCATTCACCGTCCGTCGCTGCGCGGATACTGAAATTAAAAATCCCAACACAAGCCGACCCTTCGCCGCTCTAGTTCCTCCGCTTGGCTCAGATGCTGCCTGGCTGGCTTTGACTGGCTGTTCCTCCGACTTCCAGAAACGCCAGGCTCCTCCCTCTAACGTCCAAGGAAACTGGGCCGGTCGGAGCCGAAATGGCCCGGGAGAACGGGCAAAGGGGGGGGTTCGTGTTACAGGCTCGCTCGAGCCAAGATGGCGGACAGCGAGGGGTTCGACTGAGGCGCAGTTTCCTAATCTCCTTCCAACGGTCGCATCCTAGAGTGGCTCGCGCAGGCGTCGACCATCCAAACCCCATCACCTTACGTCAGCCTTTTCCCTTCTTATCTCCATCCTTTTAACATTCAGTGCACTGCTTTGTAAATTATGTCATCTTATAGGGCTGCCGTGATTCCCAGATATTTACAGCCAGCTGATAATCCGATATATTGTCCTATATGGAGCAGGAAACGGGGCTTTAATATTCCCAGTGATTCCCACATTCCCATGGGTCCTCAGGGAGGTTCCTCTATCCTCTTCATGACGCTCTAGTGTCTGATATTTTATTAAATGCACTATGATTTTATAATCTTCACCTCCCCCTCTGGTATTACTAAGATTATCTAGGAAATCTCATGCTTTTTCCTCTTATCTAAAAGGCAACTTTTTAGCCAGAGGCCCCAGAGAGCGGTGTCAGAGCCGATTAGTGTGTAATAATGCGAGGATTAAGTCTATTTGCTTTCATGAAATCTTTCTGCAGGTGCTGGAGTTCCTCGGGAGCAGGTGGCAGGTGCAGGGAGGGACGCAGGTGCGAATTTTCTCAGGTGTGGGAAGATGAGGGGTGAGATGTGTGTGTGGTGCCCCCTAGAGGTGATGGAGGGAACCGAATACAGCCCTAATGCTGCATCTTAGACACTCCATCACACCTGCATTAATAAACAATGAGCTCAGTCACCTAAAAAGAAGTAATGCTTATTTTATAATCAGAAATATAATAATAATTATACAATAATAATGATCGTTATATGCATGGGAAATGTCTTAAAGCTGCAAGTAGTTTCACAGACAGCCTTATACGTTGCAAATAATAAAAAAAATACAAAGCTGCATACCTCACATTGGAAGTGCCACAATTTGCTGCTACAACATATTTCCATTTTTAGATTTTTTTTTTTAATGCAACTTTATTCATAAACAAAGCCTGACGGTTACACTTGTGAAATAACCATTCTGCAAACATCTTATCCAGGATCAAATTATGTACAGAAGTAGTTACACAAACATTAGTTACCGTTAGTTTTATTTGCTTAGCTAAAGCCAACGTAGCTATGCTCAGGGGCGTAGCACGGGGGGGGGAAAGGGTACTGATTACCCAGGCCCGCAGTAGGGAGGGGCCCTGCTATTGAACGTGTATTTTTTTCTTAGTAATTAGTGGCCTTATTGAATTAAAAGTGACAATATGAATGGGTTAACAGACTGAAATTTGTATCAAATAGAGTAAAATAAGTACTGGGGGGCCTCAACTCCTCCCTTAAAAACATCCAAATGGTATAGTCCAGCACTTCGAAATAATGCGAGTAAATTCAATTTAACCATAGTAAAAATATTGCTCATAAATGGGGAGGTTATGCTTAAAAAATGCATTAAAATTCATATATATTTGTAAAAAGTGATGCAATATTTGTTACTTGGCTAGCCAGTTAGGGGGGCCCGTGTAATATTCTTTCTGGGGGCCCAAAATCCCTAGCTACATCCCTGGCTATGCTAGCTACATAGTTAACATTACTACATCAGTCAGTGTAGCAAAGTTTGCTTAAGCAACGTGAGTTTTAGCAAACATAGCTAAGTAGAGAACATCCCTTTAGCTTTAGCTTTGAAAGCTATGTTTTCATTGGAGGATGAGCTTTGTCCTGTAAGTAGACTGTTAATCCTGCTTTATCAAATGTTTTCTAATTGCTTTTTGCCAGGCCAGGTTTTTAACTTTTAACGTTTGGTATCCTAACCGTTGCCTTAACCCTTGCTATAACCCTAAACAGATGTTCACTCTGATTTTATTTTGAAAGTTTTACCGTGTAATTCCATTCTGACAGACAAAACATCTCAAATTAACAGTCTGAGAAAGTTTTATCTTTAGACCCATTTTAATTGAAGTTACACAAACCTTAGCTTTCTTTAGCTATGTTTGCTATATCTTAGGCTAATATAGCTACACTTGCTACTTAGTTAATGTAACTACATAAGCGAATGTAGCTAAAATAAGATTCACATGAGCTTCAGCAAAAGCTAACACGGTTATGTAGCTATGTCAGTTTTAGGTACCTTTCCTAAAGCCCATGTTGTTCAAGCTAATGTAGCTCCATTCTCTATGTAGCCATGTCAGCTTTAGGTACCTTTGCTAAAGCCCACGTTGCTAAAGCTAATGTAGCTCCATTCTCTATGTAGCTATGTCAGGTTTAGCTATCTTTGCCAAAGGTCATGTCACTCAAGCAAATGTAGGTCCATTTTCCATGTAGCTATGTCAGGTGTAGCTGCCTTCGCTAAAGGCCATGTCACTCAAGCAAATGTAGCTCCATTCTCTATGTAGCTATGTCAGCTTTAGCTACCTTTGCTGAAGCTCATGTGGCTCAAGCTAACATAGCCACATTCCCTATATAGCTATGTTATCTTTAGCTACTTTTGCTAAAGCTCATGTTGATCAAGCTATCACAGCCATGTTCTCTACATAGCTATGCTATTAAAGCTCACATTGCATAAACTAGCATAACTATGTTCTCTATGTAGCAATGTAAGCTTCAGCTACTTTTGCTAAAGCTCATATTGCTAAAGCTAACGTAGCTTTTTATTACATAGCTAAGTTAGCTTTTGCAACTAATACTGGCTACATTCTCTGCATAGCTACATAGCTAACTTAGCTACATTCTGTATGTAGTAATGTTAATATGTAGCTAGTGTAGCTATGTTAGCTTTAGCTACACCTAAAGGAGCTAAAGCTAGTCAAACTAAAGCAAGCCACCATTCTTATAACTGCTTCTAAAATGTGTCTTCATATAATTGAATCCTGGATTAGACCTCTGATCCTTTTCTCTGTTTTATTTTGACATTTTTTCCTTGTCTGTAATGTTTCTAATGTGGTTATTTCATCATTTTAACCACCACACTTTGTGAATAAAGTTGAATTTATAATAAAAAGCAGTGGAAGTACTGTAATGGCAAATTACAGCACTTCCATTCTTATAGAGACAGCATCTTTTTTTTTGGATGTTATGTCTCAGATCAATGAAGAGAAACTATTTTACAAAGCTAGCCCTCAATCCATCTGAAACAATTTGATTGCGTCTCTCCTGGTGGAAAGGGTGTCTTTAACCCAGGTGAGGGAGTTCAGGTATCTCGTGGGGTCTTGTTTGTGAGTGAGGGTTAAAATGGACGTCAAGATCAACAGCAAAATTGGTGCAGTGTGGAGATATTCCAGATGGTGAAGTGGGAGCTGAGCCGGAAGGCAAAGAGATCGAATGAAACATGGAAATGAGATTCCGCAGGAGGGAGTCTGGGCTCAGCCTCGGATACAGGGTGAGGAACTCGGACATCTGGAGGGATCTCGGAGTAGAGCCTCTGCTCCTTTGCCTTAAAGGAGCCAGTTGAGGTGGTTCGGGCATCTGATTAGGATGCCTCCTAGTGGAGGTCTTCTGGGTGCATCCAAGTGGGAGGAGACCCCGATGTAGATCTGGTGCTTGCTGGAGGGATTATATATATCATCTAGCCTGGGAATCCCCTGGGAAGAGCTGGAAAATGATGCTGCTGGCACTGCAGTCCGGCTCTGGATACGCGGATGAACATGTTTTGACCTTTAACGTAGAAAACATGAAGCGAATTTTGAAGATCTTGGGAATGAAGGATCTTGCATTTCTACTTGGGCCCCAGATATGTTATATGTAGGCCACAAATATGGGTCCCAAGTGGGTTTGTCCATGGTGGCCCTAACTGTGATGGACTTCTATCTAAGGTAGGGGCCAATAGAGGCCTCATATACTCCAAAACATTACTACAAAACTGAGACTAGCTACATTCTCTACGTAGCTATGTTAGCTTTTGCTACTTTTGCTAAAGCTATGTTGCTAAAGCTAACTTAGCTACATTGGCTTATCTAGTAATGTTAATTATGTAGCTAGTGTAGCTAAAGCTAGGCGAGCTTCTTCAGCGGGTCTTCACATGATTTAATCCAACAGCAGGAAAACGTCCTGCATGTGTGAGCGAGCAAGTCAGGACATTTACAGGGCAGGTTACGCTGAAATTATCCCGAAGATTTCAGGGCGAAAATGGCTAATGCATGTTTTTACAACCACTTGGACGCCACTGATAGGAGGCAAGCCCTCTAAACTGAATTCCCACATCATCTCCCTTTAAAAAAAATCACTTTGTTTGCATATTTGTACAAAATGTGACTTTATCTTATTATTTTCAGAGAAATTACCCTCTGAGACCTGAGCTTTTGTTTGGAATACATTTTAAGTTTCACATTCTTATTTGGGATCAGTAGGACCTGATGAGTTTAAAAGGTCATCCTTAAATTTGAGCAGGAAGTAGTTTTTACCTAAAACGATGTCTGCAACTCTTCTGATGGCCCTGTTTCTGCAGAAAATAAAACACTGGACTAATTTTAGTGCATACGTTTTGGCTGGCCTTTCCAAGATCCACAAAAAATCCACCCAAAATTCAATTGAATGACCTAAATTTTCTGTAAAAATTCTTAGACATGTTTTTGAATTACTTGTTTAAATATCCCCAAATGCATCAGGGAATGGGGCGGCACGGTGGCGCAGGGGTTGCCTCACAGCAAGAAGGTTGCTGGTTTGCTTCCTGGTCAGGGCCAGGGCCTTTCTGTGCAGAGTTTGTATGTTCTCCCCATGCACGGGTGGGATCTCTCCGGGTACTCCGGCTTCCTTCCACCACCAAAAACATGCTCATTAGGTTAATTGGTGACTCTAAATTGCCTGTAGGTGTGAATGTGAGCGTGCCTGTTTGTCTTTCTCTATATGTCAGTCCTGTGATTGACTGGCGACCAGTCCAGGATGTACCCCGCCTCTCGCCCAATGACAGCTGGGATAGACTCCAGTCCCCCCGCGACCCAGAATGGAGTAAGCGGTATAGAAAATGGATGGATGAATGGCATGAGGGAATGTTTATTATAAATGATGAAAATGAAAATTTCCTTAAAAAGTTACAAATTAATTTCCCAAATTTCCTTGAAAATGCAGAGCCTTTGAGTTTAGAAATTCCCAAACATCCAAACAAATTTCCCAAATTCCCAATGAAAATGTCAGATATTTACAAAGCAAATTGCCCCTAAAACTTCCAATAAAATATATACATTTAACCCAAATTTTCCATGGAAATACTTGAAAATAGCCAATTAAATTCAACAATATATCAAATAAATTCCAGGAAAATTCCTTAGAAAATTACCCAAACATCAGTGGACATTTTGGACAAATATTTCAAAAATTGTAACAGCAGAAATTCTTACTTTGTTGGAAGAAAGCCAAAATGTCCTCACATGCACATGCAGGGTCTTAGCAGGATAATTTACATAAATCAACAATTTTCTTCATATGCATTTAAATTTATTGTAGATGGACAAAAATGTCAGCCTGTTTTCCTTTTTTCTATTAACAGAAATGTATACAAATTTTACATAATTATTTTAAAAATCTTATAAAAGTGTCAAAATTTGGATGCTAATGTCCTTTCATTTTAGAGCTGTATCCTTTCAGTATCTCTGAAGATTTTGTTTGAAAATAAGTTTTATTTTAAAGGAGTTTTCTTTTTATTCTAGCCATCTGTGACCAACAAAAAAAAAGCCCAAAATAAAAACTTCGAGCCGGAAGAAAAGCAGATGCAGCGATGATGAAGTTCCTCGAGGCAGTTTTAGTTCCCTGGAGCAGAAAGGTGAACCCATCCATGCAGACTGGAATAAACAAAGACATCCGGTGCCACTAGAGCGCGCTGTGCTCGTACGCCTCCCTCTGCAGTTTCCATGGTGCTGCATCCCTTCTGCTCTCACATCATCTGCAAGCTTTCCCCATTGGCTGAAGCCCACCGCCAGCTACCGATGCCCTGATTGGCTGCTGATGTGGTCATCATACTGTATGTGCTATTGAACAGCCTTCCATTCATTTCATAAATGCATCACAAACATCAGTATGAAGACATACACAGAAAACAAACCAATAAGGATAAAGGAGAAAGAGAAGAGTGGAAATATTAAGAATGAATGGATTTATTCTGAAAAAGGACAGAAAGAGTGGGGGAAATAGTGAGGCTACATGTATGGGGACAAAAAAGAAAAGAGCACAGTTTCCATGGTAACAGGGAGGGGAACAGTGTTGGTGGTTTGCTTGTGAAACATGCGCACACATCGACACAAATACACATTGTTTTTGTCACTTGGCAACCCATACTTTAGCCTCAACCCTGAAACACTACACAACGTTCATGTGTTTATTTAATCACCTTTTTGTCCCCTGAGTTTGCAGAAGGTGAGAACCCATGACCACAGTGCTGCACCAGTTTTCGTAACAACAGTCTGGGAAGTGGGGAGACCAGCTTCTGGAGTTTTTGGAGAGGAAGGTTGTCTCGTTCTTGTCTGATGTAGGATTCCAGCTGCTCAACAGTCCTGGGTCTTCTTTGAGAGATTCTTTATTTTATGATACCCCAAATGGTTTATATTGGTGAAAGGTCTGATTCCAGGCAGGCCAGTTCAGCACCTTTTCCAAAAACTATTTAAAATTTTTAAACATCTGACCACCGAGCAGTTTTCCACTTTGCCTCAGTCCCTTTTAAATGGGCTTTGGTTTAGAGAAGGCAGCAGCGTCTCTGGATCCTGTTCACATATGGCTTCTTCTTTACATGATACAGCTTTAACTCACATTTGCGGATCACACTGGTCTGACAAACAGGGATTTCTGGAAATGCTTCTGAGCCCATGCAGTAATTTCTGATACAGATTCGTTAAAAAAAATGCTCTATCAGCAGTTCTTTATCAATACCAATTTCTTTTCCAGCCTTTTGTTGCCCCGTCCCTACTTTTTTGAGATGTGGTGCTGCAATCAAAATCAAAATGAGCATTTTTTATGAAATGGTAAAACATCTCATTTTAACACGTTTATGTTCTTCTGTGAATAAAATATGAGTTTATATGATGTGACAATCATGATTTAGTCTGATCTTTACAACTGATATTTACAATTGATAGGGCAATATTTGATGCTGACAAAGGCTGAAATTTATGACTTATATAGTCCAATATTCATACCCAACATAAACCAATATTTACAGTTAAAAATGGCTGATATTTACAACTGATATTGCTGATATTTACAGCTGATAATGGCTAATATCTGTAGCAGATATAGGCTGATATTTAAGACTGATGTAGACAATTATTGAACACTGATATGGGCTCATATTTACATCTTATATAGGCTGATATTTAAGACTGATATAGGCAAATATCTGACACTGATATGGGCTCATATTTACAGCTGATATAGGCCAATATAGGCTGATATTTAAGACTGATATAGGCCAATATTGACAGCTGATAAAGGCTGATATTTATACCTGATATAGGCCAATATTTACATCTGATATAAGCTGATTTCTATTGCCAAAACCTGGGTTGTCATGTCGTCAGAGATCATATCTGCCAACACCAATAATTCACTTTTTTAAGTTGATATCTTCTGATACAAACCTTTTCTAGTGCTGGATATCTAGGATTGATTAGTGTGGGTGTCTAGATTGATTTTTGCTTTCACTAGAAAAATAAATTAATAAAATTTAAACAGAGATTTGTCGCAGAAGACATGATTATAAACCTATAATGTGCATATATTTATTATTTCAAACTACGCTTCGCCTTTGGACGTGTGGAACTGTTTTCAAATGGGACATTCAGTCATGTTTTTACTCAAATAAGAGCTGCCGAGAAAAGAAGAGAAGATAGTTTGTTTAATCATAAACAAATGTTTAGTTTGTCTCCTCTATTATGTGCACTCTGGTCCTGGTTAGTGTCAGGTAAGCTGTGGCGTATGGTTGTATGAATAAAAACTTCAAACTATTAAACAACTGTAGATAAAAGATAGATTTAAAAAATAACCCGACAAACATGAAAGAACAAAGCTACTAAACATAATAAAAAGCAACAAGAAAATCCTTTAGTGTCCCTATCTAGTAATTCTGATTTCTGACGTTACATTCATTTGGTTAAAATAGTGACCAGAGTTTATTTTTTAATCTACATTTGTATTGGTGTTGTTCGGCTTAAATAATTGGGTAATCGTATATATTTTCCCTTTTAATTCTTCATTTAAACACCAACTTTCTTGTTATTTTTGGTGCTGGTGAAGAACTGAGAGCCCACTTCCTGTTTTGGGTCGCTCTGATTGGCTGATTCTGACCGCGCAGACTGCTGGGACGGCGCGATGTTTAAATTTGTTTCCGGTTTTGTTCTCCTTCGGCCGACACGGCAGACATGGAGCGACGCCGCAGCAGGTAAAGCTAACACGCTAATTACTTTGTTGTTACAAGGATATTTTTGACTTTCTGGTCGCATTTATGAAAACAAAGAGGGAACAACGAGGTCGGCAGGACGTTTGGTAGTTTTAGTCCTTTTATTACGCTCACGTACGAAGAGACGTTCACACAGAATAGTCTCTGTAATCCCGACACTCAAAGATATGCTTTGTGAAACAAACACACTTTAAGAATGATGTAGTAAATGTTTCTGAAATACTTGGTTACTGTGGAGTAACTGGGCAAACATTTTCCACCAGAAGGATCTCTGTACGGATTAAAAACGTCCTCTAGTTTTCACAGTGGTCTCATAATACACTAAAGCAGACGGGATTCACACGGAGGGTGTGGCGTACTACGAGATTTACCAACAAAGACTGAATTTGTGCCGCTTTTCATGTCATAATTTCACATGACATGATTTCCAGAAATCCTTACAGCAGTGTTACTCAACCCTGCTCAAAGAGCCAAACTATAAAAAATACCTCTGAAAAAGCAACAATCCACATCTGTGGGTGAGAATCCAACAACTACTAAATAATTATGCTCTCTCTCACTATATATGTGGATATACATATATACACATAAACTAATCAGAGCATGGAGAGACTTTTTTCATCTTTAGTCAGATGATCATCAGATCTATGAGATATTTGTCAACTCAGTCAGATGTTTGTCAACTCAGTCAGATGTTTGTCAACTCCATCAGATGTTTGTCAACTCCGTCAGATGTTTGTCAACTCAGTCAGATGTTTGTCAACTCAGTCAGATGTTTGTCAACTCAGTCAGATGTTTGTCAACTCAGTCAGATGTTTGTCAACTCTGTCAGATGTTTGTCAACTCAGTCAGATGTTTGTCAACTCAGTCAGATGTTTATCAACTCAGTCAGATGTTTTTCAACTCTGTCAGATGTTTGTCAACTCAGTCAGATGTTTGTCAACTCTGTCAGATGTTTGTCAACTCAGTCAGATGTTTGTCAACTCCTTCAGATGTTTGTCAACTCCTTCAGATGTTTGTCAACTCCTTCAGATGTTTGTCAACTCCTTCAGATGTTTGTCAACTCCTTCAGATGTTTGTCAACTCCTTCAGATGTTTGTCAACTCCTTCAGATGTTTGTCAACTCCTTCAGATGTTTGTCAACTCTGTCAGATGTTTGTCAACTCCTTCAGATGTTTGTCAACTCCTTCAGATGTTTGTCAACTCCTTCAGATGTTTGTCAACTCCTTCAGATGTTTGTCAACTCTGTCAGATGTTTGGCAACTCCTTCAGATGTTTGTCAACTCCTTCAGATGTTTGTCAACTCCTTCAGATGTTTGTCAACTCTGTCAGATGTTTGGCAACTCCTTCAGATGTTTGTCAACTCCTTCAGATGTTTTTCAACTCTGTCAGATGTTTGTCAACTCAGTCAGATGTTTGTCAACTCCTTTAGATCTTTGTCAACTCCATCAGATGTTTGTCAACTCAGTCAGATGTTTGTCAACTCTGTCAGATGTTTGTCAACTCTGTCAGATGTTTTTCAACTCTGTCAGATGTTTTTCAACTCTGTCAGATGTTTGTCAACTCTGTCAGATGTTTGTCAACTCCTTCAGATGTTTGTCAACTCCTTCAGATGTTTGTCAACTCCTTCAGATGTTTGTCAACTCTGTCAGATGTTTGTCAACTCCTTCAGATGTTTGTCAACTCCTTCAGATGCTTGTCAACTCCGTCAGATGTTTGTCAACTCCGTCAGATGTTTGTCAACTCCTTTAGATCTTTGTCAACTCCGTCAGATGTTTGTCAACTCAGTCAGATGTTTTTCAACTCAGTCAGATGTTTGTCAACTCTGTCAGATGTTTGTCAACTCTGTCAGATGTTTTTCAACTCTGTCAGATGTTTTTCAACTCTGTCAGATGTTTGTCAACTCAGTCAGATATTTGGCAACTCAGTCAGATGTTTGTCAACTCAGTCAGATGTTTGTCAACTCCTTTAGATCTTTGTCAACTCCATCAGATGTTTGTCAACTCAGTCAGATGTTTTTCAACTCAGTCAGATGTTTGTCAACTCTGTCAGATGTTTGTCAACTCAGTCAGATGTTTGTCAACTCTGTCAGATGTTTGTCAACTCAGTCAGATGTTTGTCAACTCAGTCAGATGTTTGTCAACTCAGTCAGATGTTTGTCAACTCAGTCAGATGTTTGTCAACTCTGTCAGATGTTTGTCAACTCAGTCAGATGTTTGTCAACTCAGTCAGATGTTTATCAACTCAGTCAGATGTTTGTCAACTCCTTTAGATCTTTGTCAACTCCATCAGATGTTTTTCAACTCAGTCAGATGTTTGTCAACTCTGTCAGATCTTTGTCAACTCCATCAGATGTTTGTCAACTCAGTCAGATGTTTTTCAACTCAGTCAGATGTTTGTCAACTCTGTCAGATGTTTGTCAACTCAGTCAGATATTTTTCAACTCTGTCAGATGTTTTTCAACTCTGTCAGATGTTTTTCAACTCAGTCAGATATTTGTCAACTCAGTCAGATATTTGTCAACTCAGTCAGATGTTTGTCAACTCTGTCCAATGATGTTTTATGCATTTTGCAATAAATGCCACATCCTCTATTCGTTTTATTCTGTTTGTATGTTAAAATTCAAGCAAATTTTCTGCTAAAACTACAAAATACATTTATTTAAAAAGACTAGTTTAGTCCAGTAAACATTAAAGATAAAGTTAGAATAGTGTACTTTTTAATGAAATAAAATTTTAATGCATTTTAGTGTGATTGACGGTTATCAAAAATCAAAATATAACGGGCAAAAAGTCATCTATTTGAAAAAGGATGTATTGAAAAGATGCTCCTTTTCACAACTGCTTGTTGAAACCTCTACCTACAGAAATATCCACTTCAAATTAATGCAGTAAAAAAGTGAAGTCCTGAACATGTTTTGTCCCTTTCCTCTGGAATTGGTTTTATTTTTTCTGGCATGCATCCAGTGGAAATTCATGGACAACTAATAAAAGTTTCCAATTAAATTTGATAATTAAAGCCCATCTTATAAGCACAGGAAACAAACTGATTGATGTGACTTGCAAAGGATAATTTCTGAGGGAAAATTTTCCATTTTTAAGGTTTTCTGAGGGAATTATTTTCCAGATTACGACTTAAAGGAGCACAATGTGTCTCGAGCCATGTGTTGAGTATCACTGCTTCACAGTCCCTTCTTGGTGCAATCAGTGTCAAATTGAGCCCAGATGTTGGTCGTAGCTAGGTCAGATGTAGGCGGTAAAACAGACTTTGTTTTGCCCAGCTGTTGTGCTCTGTCCTGGTTTTCCAAACTTTACCATCCGTGTAGTTTTAGCTTTTCTTATTTGTAGAGGTGTAAAGGTGCTACTGGACCACCTAGAACCACAGCGAGGTAATGTGATGAATTGTGTACATTTCTAGTGTCACACGGACCCCCCTCAACAGCATCAGAGTTCAGAGGAGGAGCAAGAGTAAGAGCTACAGACAGTCACTTCGCAGCTGTTTAGGAGCTGCTTCACGGCTCGGTTTGACCCCAGCGCTGACGGCACGGAGGCTGAACACCAGCAGACGAGCGCCAAAGTCACACAACATCACCGTGAGTGGAATCACTCTGTTTATAACCTATTTTTATTTTACACAGAGGATTGTCGCCATCTTTTTTACCCCTCTGTCTTACAGGAGAAGGTGAACCCGGAGCAGCTGGCCTTACTGGTGAAAACGGAGTGGCAGCTGTCGTACGTCACCCCTCTCTATCAGTTCAGACACACCCAGCTGAAGAGCTACTCGCGGCAGCTCTCAGCGTTCATCGCTGCAGAGAAGCAACAAGGTCTGGCGGTGGAGGTGGAGGGATCACATGGCAGCTTGCGAGTCTCCTTCTTAGTGGTGCAGGGGATGGCCGAAGCGCAGGATGATGCTGAGACGGTCCTCATACAGGTCAGCACAGCACAGTGGTTGATTCCTCCATCTTTTTACCTGGTATTATTACCTAAAGATGTATTTTTTCTTTAGTTATCCTAATTATCACAATGCATTAAATTGCTTTTCCCTGATTGGTCAAATTCTCCTTCCTCTCCACAGATCCACTCAAAGCCTCTGTTCTCCAGGCAGGATGAGCCTCTGAAGGCGATATGGAGCGGCTGGCTAACCTGCATCAACGGCAGCCCCGACTACCTCCGCTCGCTCCCGAAGGACTTCACCTGCATGCCGCTGTTCTGCAGCAGCGGCGCCGAGGGTCTCACCGCGCTGGTGAAATCGTGGTTCCAGCAGACGTTTGACTGCTGCTTCGGCTCGCTGGAGATCAGCCACACCAGCCTCCAGTGGCTGCTGGCTTTATGGACCAACTGCCACAGCGAGTCGGCCATTCAGTACCTGAAAATGGTCTGGACTCTTCCTGCGGTTCCTCCGCTGAAGGTCACATACACGGTAAATGGGCCAGACGCCTGGGAGCTGTGGAGCAGCGTGAGGAAGGACCGGCAGGAGGAGGAGGAGGAGGAGAACAGTATTGGTATAGAAGAGGTGATGAGGTTCATGCAGGGACTGAAGAGTCACTTTTACAGACATTTCAGGTTGGACCTGTCGGCGGGGAGCCTGGAGCAGGTCTCCACGGCGCTGGGGTCGGCTAAAACCAGCGGGAGGATCAAGGTAACGCCTCTTTTTAATGAGAAATGAGCAAAAATCTAAACATTTGTCTGACATTTGTCTTCTTTTGTTTCAGATCTCCAACAGCAAATACATGATCACCACATTGATGCTGCTGACAGAGTGTGCTCTCCTTAAAATGCCCATTTAAAGGAACTTAAGACAGTTTACACTACGAGGAAGTGAATTATCACAGCAGGGTTTTTCTCCTTTCATAACATGAAATGGAAGTTGTATTCTCATAACACTCATAACAATCTTGGGATCATTGTTTTGATTATGACCATGAACACGGCTGACAGCTTCCTAAACTTCCTAGTTTTCTATGTTGACGACTTTAAATGCAGTTTTAGCTAACATGCTTAGGTTTAACCCTGCTTCTGTAAATACTTTACTGTATATACGCTTGTCTAGCTGTTCTATTTTTTGTCATTTATAGTTGTAAATAAAATTAAAAGCCAAAAAATGAATGAGATTTGTTATTGATGCGTCATGAGACAGCTCTAGGAGGGATATATAAGGCCTGATGAATGGAAACCAATGCTCAGCTGCTATAGGATCGCTGCACTATTTATGATTCTGATGCTTGCTTTATTTAAAAGTGTAAAATGTGATTAAGATGGCTGATCTTTTTTTGTTTTAGATTGAACCAGGATCTTGATCATTGTGTGGTTTAGCAACATCAATGCAAATCTTAACCCTTTATCTACTGAGTTTAAAATGGTGATTTGGACATATTTTGATATTATGGCCATAAGTCTGAGAGCTTTGGTCCCTTTTTACCCTGGAGTACTTGTACTTGACTTTTCAACATCTGGTTAATGATTATTGCACATTATATGGAAATGTCAGCAGTTTAAAAGAAGACAAATACAAAACTTGTGTTTTTGCTATGAATGCCTACGTCATATGGTTGCGAGTACCATAATGAGCTATATATGTGCACATGCCCACAATTCTCAGCTTTCCAACGCTGTTGGAATTTTTCTGATTGGACAAACTTTAACGTTGTTATGGTAATAATACTACGGACATAGTACACAGCGTCAGCGCTATGGCAGTGGGTAAAGGGTTAAAAAATTTTCCCAACCCTACAGCACAACCGATAGGTACTGCTGACATCAATGCATGACACATGATTTGAACATGTATTGGTATTGTTTGATAGATCTGCACACCCCTAGCCTGTATATGTCAACAAGCCTTCCAGGGCTGGCTGCTGAGAAGCATCCCCACAGCATAATGCTGCCACTACTGTGCACCATGTGTTACCCTTTTATTGATTCTATAAATCAGTTATGGTCAATATAATTTGGCTTTTTCGACCCTAAAATACAAAAAACCCTCTTTAATGTCAAAGTGACTACCTGAAAATAGATCTTTGCTGACTTAGAGTAAGGTTAGTTTTTGACAAGATGACTAAAACGAGACTAAAATGTAATCTAGTTTTCGTCGAGCATTCAAAATCTCCACTGTGGGTAAATCTGACAAAATGCAATGCATCAGTAGCTATTCTGCCTCTCAGCTGTAGAAAGCAGGGACCCCAGGCCAGGCAGGATGCAGAGAAAACATTTGAACAAACGGTTAGAGGAGACATATCGTGCAAAAATCACTTTTTCAGGCTTTCCTGACAGAAAATATGTGTCCCTGGTCTGTCCACAATCAACTCAAGCACCAGAACACCCCCCCCCCTTCAGAAAATGTGTGCTCAAACATGCTGTTCTCCAATTTTCCCCTCATGATGTCAAGTGGGGAGTTAGCCCCGCTCCTAAGTTCTGTTTGCCCTCCCTGCTTGGAAGAAAGTTCCCCCCTCCTATCTTGATCAGGAGAGCTGCTTCCATATCCTGAAAGGGGCGGAGTCAGACAGCTCAGTAACATTTAAAGACAAACAGGATAAATTATGTGACCTTCAAATGTTAAGACTAAATGTATGAACTTTTGTGGACTAAAACCAGACTAAAATGTTTGAGTTTTCATTGACTTAAACTAGAATAAAACTATGAAGGATAGAAATGACTAAAATGTGACTAAAACTTTACAAGACTGAGACTAAAATTAAAGACAACTGTCATAATTAACTGTCCAAAGCCATAGTCCTCTTCCAGACTGAATAGGTATTCTTTTTACCCTCTACCTTTACAAGCCTTCCAGGGTCAGCCTTGAAAAACATCCTCACAGCATGATGCTGCCACCACCGTCCTTTACAGTGGGGATGATATTGTCTAATGGCCAAAAAGCTCCATTTTGGTCTCATCAGACCAAAGAACTTCCTTCCACTTGACCATGGAGTCTCCCACATGCCTTTTCTGTGAGTTTTCAGTGGCTTTCTCTTTGCCACTCCCATAAAGCTCTGACTGGTGAAGAACCCGGCCAATGGATGTTGTCTGCAGAGTCTGGCCTCTCTCACTAGTCTCCTTCATCTATGGTCACTCAGTTTGTGAGGACAGCAATCACATTTTCTCTAAGCTGCTTAGAGTGTTCCTTTGACTTCATGGTGTAATGGTAGCCAGGGATACTGATTATCCAGTGACTGACAGGTGTTTTTACACTGCAATCACTTTAAACATTGAGCATATTTTCATAACGGGAATATATAAGCTTTTGTTGGTGGTACAAGTTTAAAAATCTACAAAATCCTGAATATTAGGATTCCTAAAACTGCATTCAACAATCTCATAACAGTTTCATTTCCTGCCAAAGCATCAATCATTCAAACAGATGCTGCTCTATAATAATTACTGTCTTCCATTAGAGCTGACAAGCCAGTTATCAGAGTCAGCTAGCGTTGAAAGGCCATATGGTGCCAATCCTGCAGCATTAGCCAACAAATGCATCCTTGGCAATAATCCCCAAAGGACAAGAAAAAAAGAACAATTCAAAACAAATCAGGCAGCTTTATTTTTAAAAGAGACACCCAACAAATTCATACAGCTCAACAAAGTTAAACAATGATGGAATTAGAGCAAGTTATGGGCATAACGAGCACTTAAAACCTGAATGAAACTCACATCTGTAACATATTGCACTGGTAACAAAGGCAAAAAAGAATAACAAGCAACTTGTGATCAACTTAAGTGGAGTCTAAATGGTTAAGGAGGACACGACTCAGCAGTTTTGATGACTAAATGTACAATGATATTAGGCGAGGGTGTGGGAGTCACAATCGCCGCTCCGTTACGCTCTGTAATGACAGGACTGCTGTCTCTTTTTGGTGTCTAGCTCTTAATGGTGGAAATTATACAGCAGATGCTCTTCCTGTTATTAAAGGGCATTTTGGAGCAGAGGATTATGGGAATAAAGGATCTGTTTAACACTTTCAGTGTAAAATAGAGGGAAAAAAATCACAGATGGAACATTTAGTTGGGGTTTAAGCTCATGATATGTGTTGTATATTGTTAACAACCCCTCCAGCCAGTGTGATAAACTCTTCATTATCTCTACGCTCTATGGCACTTCGCAGCTACATTAAAAAATACCTCCAAGCACTCTGCTGGGGAGTTAACGCCTCACTCTTTATAGAAGATTTGTCCATGTGTGGGTATTTACAGCTCTGCAAAGGGGTCGGCTTCATATTTACAACGGCACCCACACATGCCAACCCATGAAAGTGTTCACAGTTAAATCTCACTTCAGAATGTGCAATCCAAAAAGGAAATAATTAGCAAGTAGTGACAGAAAACGGGAGGGAGATGTAACACAGTAAATACCACTGTCACGACACATCATGCTAGAATGTTCCCCCGCCCTGTTTGGTGCAGTTTTAAGGTGAATCACATGGAGCTGAGAGGTAAACAATGGAGAGGAAGGTGACCCATGTGGATTCACAGTCAGCATCTTTAGGAGGCCAAACCCAGGAAGAAGCCACCGACGAACCCGCTGGATAAGACAATGTTTCTCTTGATAAAGTCTGTGGCCTAAACAGGAAGAAGAAATGATGCATTAGTCTGTAACGGTTTAGAGCACCAGCACTGGGTTAAACCACTCATGTTTAAGGTGTTGCACCAGCTGAGACTTATTAGCACACTGTGATTCTGTTTTACACATGCTTTCTCCTTAAAGTCAACCATGAATCCATTAATCTTTATATGCACAGCAAGACTTCATAATCAAAGTTATCTCCAGACACTTTACAAAGAGAATGGATCAAGAAGGTTCTCTTTTTTTGTGTAACTGATAAAAAAAACAAGGAAGATAGACTGGGATAGAGAGGGATACAGAAAGAGAAAAGAGGGAGATGTAGAAATAGAAGTAAAAGCAATGCAGAAAGAGAAAGAGAAATGCAAAAAAGAATGAATGAGATGCAGGAAGGACAAAAGACATTAAGAGGAGATGCATACTAAGAGCAGAGGCAGGTACAGACTTAAACAAGAGGGAGATGCAGGAAGAAAAAGACCTATACAGACAGATCAGAAAAGGAGATGCAGACCAAGAGAAGAGGAGGATGCAGAAATAGAAGTAAAGGCAATGCAGAAAAAGGAAAGGGCACTGCAAAAAGAAAGGAGATGCAAGGGAAAAATGAGATAGAGATGATAACAAGAGGAGATGCATACCAAGACAAGAACGAGATGCAGAAAGAGAGAAGTGGGAGATGCAAGTAGAACTGAGGACAATGCAGAAAAGGAGAAAGTGGGATACAGAAAAAAGGAGATGCAGACTAAGAGATGTGGGGGATGCAGAAAGAGAGAAAAGGGAGATAGCCATATAAACATTGGGTGACTGAAAGAGAAAAGAGGGAGATGCAGTAAGAAGGAAGAAAGAGACGCAGGAGGAAGAAGCAGATTGAGGAAGAAAAAAAAAATCTTGCAGAAAGGTCAAAAAAGGAAATGCAGGAAGATAGAGAAGTGAGATACATAAAGAGAGATGGGAGATGCAGACAGAAAAGGTGGAGGTGCAGGAGAAGAAAAGGAAAATGCAGAAAAAGAAAAGTAGAAGATGCAGAAATAGAAGTAAAGGCAATGCAGAAAAGAGAAAGGGAGATACAAAAAGAAAAGAGATGCAGAAAGAAAGAAGAAGAAGTTGCAGAAATATAAAAGAGTGGGTGGCAGAAAGAGAAAAGGGGGAGATGCAAATAGAAGTGAGGGCAATGCTGCAAAAGAGAAAGGGAGATACAGAAATAGGAGATGCAGAAGGAGAAAAGTGATACAGACATAAAAAGAGGAGATGCAGACTAAGGGAAGTGGGAGATGCAGAAAGACAGAAGAGGAAGATGTAGACATTAAAGAGTGGGCAACAGAGAAAGCAAGGAGGCAGATGCAGAAACAGATGTGAAGTAGATGCAGAAAGAGGGAAAAGGAAAATAGACCTTAAAAACATTAGGCGACAGAAAGAAAAGAGGGGATGCAGTACGAAGGAAGAAAGAGACTCAGAAGGAAGAAGGAGATTTGGGAGAAAAAGACTTACAGAAAGGTAAAGGGAGGAAATTCAGAGACAGAGATGAAGAAGGCAAGAAAACAAGCTAAGCAATAATAATGAACAAGACAAATTTATGGCTGTTTAGCGCATTGATAGATTTTTTACTTATTTTTTGGATACGGTGTCAATGTTAATGATATTACTTGAAGAATTAGCAGAAACGGCCATGTTTGATAGACCCTAATACACCCTAATATTAGCATCAACAGCTAAGATAATAATGAAATAAATAGGACTGATATTGGTAGTTACTGTAGTTAAAGAAGAGCTGCCCTTACATTCACTTCTAATAATGGTGATAGATGTAGCAGCAGAAACATGTTTGAAGTACATTCACATCTTTGTAGATTTATTCTAGTTAGGAAGCACTGTGAAAAAAAACATTTCTGCAACGCTATTTTGATTAGTTTGAACTTCACTAACCACTAGATAAATTGGACTTTGAATCTCTGCGGTGCATCCAAACAACAATAAGAACAAACAACTGTACACATGGGGTTAGACGGTGACAGGACATGATATTGCAACACTTCGTAAGATAGACTACAGCAAAAAGGCGATGCTAGAAGACTATGACACAGCAGTTTAAAGGGGGAATTCTTGACATTATAAGCTGGGCTCTATATTAATGAATGTTGTATTTATATGACTAAAGGTGACAAAAAATTGAAGTTGCTCCAAAAATGGTTGTTAACATCCGTGTCTTCCACAAGACTGCATGGAGAAAAACCCTGCAGAAACAGGACTTTAACCACTTGGAATTCCATGGTAAACAAATCAAAAACTCCTACCCAAGTATGCCCAAATTAACTCTAAGCATCTGGAGTACAAGCTCAAACAAGGTGTGTTTAGAAAGGTAACACTCTGAAGTTTCTTCACAAACTGTCAGACTCACTGTAGCGGCTACTAGTACTGAGTAATACTCCTGTAGCTGGGAGGTAGTAGATAGGTATTCACTGTGTTTTCACACAGAATATGCTTAAAAGGACCCAGGTTTTAAATACCAGAATTCCCCTTTAAACTTGCTGTGTCACAGTTAAAAGCTGCAGTATTGCTAACAGTACACTAGAGGGCATCGCAGGGCTGCAGTTTGAAGAATGAACCTCTCATAGATAAAAGACAGAGACAGTGCCTATAAAAAGTATTCAGTCCCTAGGATGTTTTATCTTTTTTACTAATTTTATAAATCAATCATAGACAAAATAATTCAGCTATTTTGACCCCCAATATTTCAGTGTCCAAGTGATAAGAGATTTCTACAAAATAATGCCAATTAGATAAAAATATGTAACGTAAAATAAGTGACTGCATAATTATTCACACCCTTAAAGTCAGTGTTTAGTAGAGCCACCTTTGGCAAGGTCATCAATAAAAGGGTGAAACATCCAAGGAGGTGAATACTTCTTGTAGATCTAGATCAAGGATGTCAAACTCAAGGCCAGGGGGCCAAATCCGGCCCGTTGTTCAGTTACACCCGACCGGCAAGAAGCTTATTATAACTGGCTCTAAGATATGAGGTCTGCAGATTTCCTTCAGATAAAAATGTAAATTTAACCTTGATGATATTAAATATCCTTAAGTCATAAAAATGTAAAAAATATAGAGTAAAAATAATTACATAAAAAGAAATGTAAGAAATTATATTTTGACCTTTTACATTTATTATTTAGACTTTTAACTAATATTTAGGCTTTTTCCATATTATTATTTTGAATTTTTTCTCTCATTTTTAAAAATTTGTCAATTTATTATTTTGACTTTTGTCAAACATTTTGGCTTTTTCTATTTATAATGTACTTTATATCTCTTATTTTGAACGTTAAGGTTCACAATTTTAAATTTCAAGTCATATTTTGGCCTTAAAAACATGATTGTGACTTTCTTTTTAATATATTTGGCTTTATAAAGCATTATATTAACATCTAATTTTGTGTTTTGACCTTTTGCACTAATAAGTTTGACTTTTTATCTCAGAATTTGAGTTTTTTAACTTATCATTTTTACTTTTTTAATCTCAAAATCATCAGTGCTTATTTTCTCCCCATAATGTATTACTGGCGAAAATGAGGTGAACAGTTTGGTTTAATGTGGACCCTGTTCGGCCCTCAGGTTAGACCTTAATTCAGAATCCGGCCCCTTCTGTGATGGAGTTTGACCACCCTGATCTAGATGATTAAAAGTAAGAAACATGTTGCAAATAGAGTGCAGTGTTGCAGAAGAAGAAGCTAGAGCTGTTAAGAAAGGTTTGGTTCTGTTAGAGAGAAGCAAAAGCAAGCTTTGCTACAGGTACCTTTACCTCCTCAATGAATGTGTTGATTTCAGGTGCTGCTTTGTTTGCTTTCTTCTTCAGGTGCTTCTTTGCTTTGTTTACGTCTTTCTCCACCTTCTTCCAGTCTACCTGAACGTAGCCGCTGTGATTGGCAATCTAAGAGGTAAAAAATTACACTATTACAACTAAATCTGCAGAGTCAAGTCATTAATATTGTTTTAAACAGGACCAGCGTCTAACTTAAGGAATATTCTCTTTAATGCTGCTCTCCGACATGGTGACATAACCTGTTTGCACTAAAACATAACCTCTCTTCCTGTTCCACTGACCTCTTGTTTGGTCTTATCTATACAGTTTCCTTGTGCTATATTGCACCGTCTGCCAGTTTATGGTATGTCCCACTGACACATAATCTGCGTTTTAGTGAGATCGTATAGATGCACCTGCAAAACAAAATATATGCATGCTATCATGCCTGTTAAATCTAACTTCAACTAGGATTAATATTGGCTGTCTGTGGCAGAAAATCCACTCTTTGATACTGAATATTAGAAGCAAAATGCACAGGGGAAAATCAAAGTTAAAAAGTAAGTATCAAGCATTGTTAAAGATAAAATAGGGAGGGGTTCAAGGCTGTGTTAAACCATTGTTCCACTCAAGGTCCTCTGATACGACTCCCTACAATGTTGAGTGAGTATGCAGCCTGTAAATGAAGCTAGTTGCTGGTTTGTTATTCACGTAAAAAAATACAGAATGCTTCCTGAGACAAAATTAAACACTAATAGCATTGTAGCGCCCAGTAGGCACCCAGATGGCTTGCTATAGCCACAATGTTATCCTCTCTTCTGCAGAGAGGACACCAGCTGAGCATCGTGCTGCACGGCTGTTGGTTGGCGTCTTCAGCCATCAATGAAGTTTGACAATCTTACAAAGGGCACGCTTTTTATTGTGGTGTTTGCAAATTTATCATCAGTATACCACAGATATAGGCTACCAAATAGTTATTAAAATGATGTAAAAAATAATGTGGGACATGCTGCAATGCCCGTCATGCCCATCATTTGATTTAGTCGTCTTAACGATGTGAGCATGCTCTTTCTGCAAATCTGTCTCAATATTAGGAAGCAAGACGAGTCGCTTGAATCTGAAGCTGACAAAGCTTTCTCTACTCCTGCGCTAATGGCTTGTAAACCGGGCAGCGCCCTTTTCATGAAGGCTAGAGTTCTGCAAACATGTCGCTTAGGTTTGAGTAAGAGCTCCTTTCTTGTGCATCATTTCCAGCTCTCGCTCTTTCCCTGATTTCCTGCCGTGCAGCTGGGCTTTCCACAGACATGTGGAGTAGACAACCAGTGGGAAAAAGCAGTCAGCTAGGGGGTCTGAAGGCTTGTCCCCATCCTGCTTCATTAGTCAAAGGGGGGTACATGTATAAAAATCACTTTTTCAGGCTTTTCTAACAAAAATATGTGCCACTGGTCTGTCCACAATCCACTCAAGTACCAGAAAAATCCATTACCTCCCCCTCTCTTTCTCTACCTTTCAGAAAATGTGTGCTGAAACAAGCTGTTCTCAGATTTCCCCCTCATGATGTCATGTGGGGAGTTAGCCCCCCCCCCCCCAAGTTCAGTTGGCCCTCCTCCGCTTGGGAGAAAATTCTGCCCTCCTCTCCTGATCTTCCTCTCAGCTGAGGATCAGGAGAGCCACAACCATTAAGCCAAATCCAATTCCTGAGAGGGGCGTGGTCAGGGGACGGAGTCAGACAGTTCAGTAACATTGAAAGCCACAGACACAGAAACAGCTTGTTCTTATTAGGGCTGAAAAAGAGGTTGTTTTTTTTTGACATACAAAAATCCAATACTAGAGTGTTTTTTTTTAGCTACAGACTTCACAGGCATATTTTGGGACCTCTGAGACCAATATAAACTTGTCTTAAAGGGGTAAAATAAGTTCCCCTTAACAAGATATCCAGCAGTCCTTTCCCTAGAAATGTTTAGCACATAATTCTAAGCAACATGGTGGATATTTAGGCAAGATCTTGCGTTTGGAATTTTAATGTGACTTATCCAAAGGCAAAAATGGCTTTTGATGCAATAAATGTGCAGGTAATATGTCATGACTGAGGGTACGTAAAGCTTAGAGGGTGCTCTTGCCTGTAAAAGAAGGAATCCTCCCCCAACAGCAGTCGCAGCAATCTTCCCAACTCTTTGGAAAAGGTAGCCAGCACACCTAGATGTATGAAAAGAACTCCAGTTATTATGTGCATCCTTTGCTTTCACATCTTGTCTGCTGCACAAGTGGTATTTCTTCTAACAAACTGTATGAAATCTTTAAAAGATGTGTAATGTGTTTTTCTGGGTCAGCTTTTGCTGATTCAGATGCCAGAGTCCTACCATCCGGTCACTCCTCCCATCATGATCTGCGTAGCCACTGAATACTTCTCAGCAATCGGGCCTGAGTTGCTCCCAAACACCCGGCTCCACCACTGGTGCCTCCGTGCATATTCTGTCAGGTCGACCACCTCATAAACCTCATCTTCACTCTCTGGGTCATCCTGACCCGCTGTTGTTGGAAAAAAAGGCAAAGGAACAAATCAAAATGCTTTCAGTTTAGCTCCAAAAGTCCTTCAAGATAGACATGTACAGATGAGGGTGAAATGACTGGCCCCTCTATGAACTTTAATTTTACTTCACTTCAACAAGTCTAAACTGAATTCTTTTGTGAGGCTAACAGACACTCTGCAAATACCCTACATGATCAGTCCTTACGTTGAATTATGGGGGTTTTATAAAAATTTATATCAGGTCAAAAATGACTTGGGGCTGTTATGGGGTGAAAGGTTTTACTTAACAGCTGATGTAGGTCAGTTTTTCTGTCTTTTTGAAATCCTAACTGAAATGAATTCATAGAACTCTGTTTTTATATAAAAACATGCATATAAAAACACAGTTTTCTGTGCTTTTATTATTTGTCCATTTTTTATCTGTTATTTGTAAAAGGATCAGATCAGTCAGATAGAGCATGTGATTGTCCTGACTACCAGGATTATAATGATCCAAATTAATCCAGAATTTGTGCTAATTTCACACTAAAAAGGGGGCTAGAATTAAATCCAAACCAGATCATTAAGCAACAATTCAAAAACAAGAATAACATTTGGAGTAAAATCCGCTACGTAGATTTAACAGAGCATTATATGACAAATCTCAGGCTTTATAATAAGACAAACTAACTGGGTCAGTTTTGGCCTTTGAGGGTTAAAATTGTGAATATGGCTGTCAGTGCTAAAAAGAATTGATACTTATACTTAATACTAATACTTTGAAAGGGACCTGTTGGTGCTAATCCATCATGAAATGTTAAGGCCTAATTTTAGACACAGAAGTACACAGACAATGACTAAAAATCATTTAAGAAGTTCATGAGTTGTGTGAATGACTTAGAATATAATTGGGTAAAAAATCTTAACACAAACATGGGTGATAAAATGAGCATAGGCTTTATAATGAGGCAAACCAGACTGGATAATTTTTGGCCCACGAGGGTGATAAGTGTGATTATTTGCTACCATTTAAAATATATGTATGGTTTTAACATTTTTTATAACTAAAATTTAAGACATAACAGTCTTTATTCATCAACTTTTCCTGTAAAAATAACTAAAGAAGATAAAATATCAACATTACTATTTTAAAACTAAATAAATGATAAATAATCTCATGTGAGTGAGGCATAATGATCATACATTTAATAAACAAATTTCATAAGTATTGTTAATAAGGTTAAATGGAGTTAGAGAAAACAATGTAGCCCAATACAGAAATAACAGACACTTTATGTTATCATATTTTAAAAACAGTGAAACCAATGTGGGTCACATTTGATCCTCAAGAACAACAAACACGTGGCCCAAACAAACAAAAGGGTTAAAATTTATTTTTAAAAACTTAATCCTCCAGTATATCAGCTATTAGATTTTTTTATTCCTAAGTATCAGTATCGGACACGAATATCCATACAGGTTTGGCACTAGTTCAGACTTTTTAAGGATATGGGAGAACCCTGAACGAGTTTTAAGCATTACAAGGTTAAAGCCCATCATTGGTTTGAGCTATGGCTCAACAGAAAAGTCACTTCTAAAGGGGGCTACTAATTAAGACCCTGGTAGTTTTTGTGAAGTAATATTGTTTCTGTGTGCAAAATAATATAATATAAGCATCAAAAATAAAACAAGGGAGAAAAAAAACTTTGCTCTGTTTTACACTACTTGAGAAATGGCTAAAAAAAGACATTTTCATAGGGGGGCTACTATTGCCGTCCTCATCTGAAAGTCTCCTCTCTATTCAAAACATCGATGTGAATATACTAGAACTTAACTTGAAGACGTGCCGTTTAAAATAAATGTTTAAACCAAACCCAAAGGTGACCTATCAAAGCTAATAAGCTTATTGTGAAGTCGGTTATACGGCTAGAAGCTCCAAGAGCAGCTTTATCCCATACAAATTAATTGGGAAGCTAACATTAGCATGCTAGCGCCAAATGGCTACCAATCCATTAAAGTGCATAAAACGAGAATTCTTTTCACGATTTAAAAAGGCGAATGAGTATGAAAAGCATCCAAAATTATCTCCACCCTGTAAAAAGATGTAAAAGTCGTTTTAATTCGTAGTAAGAAGGCCTTTAAGGTTTCTAACCGATTCACTAACCTTCTCTGTTATCCACCGTCGCCATTTTGGAGAGTCTGGTTATGTCACTAGGATGTTGACAAAGCTAAGCCACGCCCACATTATGATGATGCGTGCCACGTCAGTTGAAAGCTCTCGGCAGTTTAACATCATAACTGCGAAAATAATACAACTTTTCTTCATTTAAGGAAGATATTAAAATTATCATTTTAAAAATATGAGAGCTAGCAAATAAATAAATTAAAAGAAATCGCGGTCAGGACGTAAAGAAATATGTCAAATTTTATTTTGAAATTATTGCACCTTCTGGGAAAATAAACTACAATAAACCTGGATATTTAAAACATGGCATAGATCCTGTGGGCTTTGTGAGGTATCCATTGAAACCTATTTTAGTAATACTGTTGTATTAACTAAATTGCATATTTAAAGTGTAAATGGAGGCTACGGTGCAAAAAAGGTATGAAAATAGACTTTAATCATCCAAAGATTGCCTTTCAAAGACCCTTGGCCCCCTTCGCTGAGGGGTGGGTCCCACAAAAAGCCCTCATTAAACAAATTAAGACAAATTGAAACCTGAAATCTATAAAGGAGCTGATTTCTGTTAGCAAAATGGCACACAATACATTTTAAAAATCAAGAATGTTAGTTTTAATTAGGGATGGGCAATTTATCAAAATTTAGATTAAACCGAAATATGTCCTACCACAATTTTCAAATTGTAGAATATTTCAAAATAACAATTTAATACCTTTTTTTTGCAGAAGCAGAGATGTTATGCTCTACATGCCTTTAACTCTATCCTGAGTGAAATGGTCTTCAGTGTTGGAATTACTCGACAGTGTTGATCCACCAGCAAGGCCGCTCAAATAAAGGGGAGAGCTTTCTGGGGCCTAGCAGAAAGGGGGGTCCGAAGGTCAGGAAAATCACAGTCCACTATAAAATAAATCTGTGATAAACATTTTTTATAACTGACCTGAATAACATCCACTGTTATCAAAGCAACAGAATGAATTGTATTTATTTATTCATGTTGTAGTACAATATGGGATTTTTAAGATGTAAACCCATTTTCTTGAAACAGAATAGCCTTTTAATTTGGAATGTTAACAATGTGGATGGGCGAACTGAACTACACCATTAGGAAAGTAATGTATGACTTTCTGGCCAAGCCACGATGTGCACAAATGTCAGCATGCTGGAAAATAAAGTGAATTGTATAAAATAGTTAAATAATTGCAAAATAAATGGGCAAACTGGAAAAAGTGTGTCAGAAGTAGCAAAACTTAGCTACTGGTGGCAAAAAATGGCTTAAGGTGACAAAAATGGAAGGTAAAAATGATGAAAAGTGGGTTAAAAGGTGGCAAAAATTGGGTATAATAAGCAAGAATGGGTTATGAGTGGCAAAAATTGGCAGAAATATTTGGTGACAAGTAATGAAAGTGGAAAAAATTTGTATAAAAAAGACAAAAATGTGTTCAATGTGGCAAAAAGTTGGTGAAAAATTGGTAAAAATGGGCAGTAAAAATGGTGAAAAGTGATTAAAATGTGTCAGTGATTTTAATTAGCAAAAATTGGTTGAAAAACAGAGACAAGGGGATAAAGCTACAAAAATAGGTTAAGAAAGGAAAACTGTGGCAAAAATGTACAGTAAAAAATGTGAAAAGTGGTTAAAAAGTGGCAACAATAGGTTTAAACAAATATGCTGAAAATGGTCTGAACCAGTGATGGAAAGAGGTTAAATGGTGGAAGGGTGGAAAAAGAATAAAGCAGCAAATCTGGGATAGATAAGAACAAGTGCTTAAATGGGCAGTAAAATGGTGAAAAGTGGTTAAAAAGTGTCAAAACTATGGTATAATAGACAAGAATGGGTTAAGAGTGGGAAAAATTGGCAGAAATAAATGGTGAAAAGTGGTTAAAGAGCGAAAAATTTGGTTAAGAGTGGTATCAATGTGTTCAATGTGGTTAAAAAAAATTGTGAAAAATAGGTTAAAATGGGTGAAAAAAACAGGTGAAAAGCAGTAAAAGAGTGGGTTTAACGTGGTAACAAATGAGGCAAAAATGGTTGCTGAAAGTGATAGAAAGAGGTTAAAAAGTGGAAGGATGGAAAAATGGATAAAGCACCAAATCTGGGTTTAGAGTGGAAAAAAACTGGCAGAAATATTTGGAAAAAAGCAGTTAAGAAGTGGCAAAAATTGGGTATAATAGGCAAGAATGGGTTAAGAGCGGCAAAAATATGCATAAATAAGTTGTGAAAAGTGGTTAAAGAGTGATGAAATTTGGTTAAGAGTGGCAAAAGTGTGTGGCAAAAAAATGGTCAAAATGGGCAGTAAAACTGATTAAAAGTTGTTAAAAAGTATCAATGTGATTTAAAGTAGCAAAAATGGCTTAGAAGAGATAAAAAAGAGATAAAGCTGCAAGTGTAAAATGAGAAAGGAAAACAGTGGGGAAAAGGGGCCATAATACTGGTGAAAAGCGGTTAAAAAGTGGCAAAACTGGGGTATTACAGGCAATAAAGGGTCAAAAGTGTAAAAACTTGGCAAAAATAAATGGTGAAAATGGGTTAAAGAGTGGCAAAATTTGGTTAAATACATACATGTAATACATGTAATCAATGTGGCAAAAAATTGACTAAGAATTGGTCAAAATGGGCAGTTAAAATGGGGAGAAGTGGTTAAAAAGTGTCAACGTGTTTTGAAAGACATAAAAAGGCATAAAGCTGCAAATATGGGTTAAGACAGGAAAACAGGAAAAAAATGCATGGTAAAATGCCAAAAGGTGATTAAAAAGTGGCAACAATGGGTTGAATTTGGAAACAAATGTGGCAAAAATGGTTTGAAACAGAGATGGAAAGAAATTAAAAGGTGGAAAAAAGGTTAAAGCAGCAAATCTGGGTTAAGAAAAGAAAAAGTGACAAAAATGGATGGTCAAAATGGTGAAAAGTGGTTAAAAAGTGGCAAGATTTAACACAAATACGTGGTGAAAAGTGGTAAAAGATTGGGAACATTTGGTTAAAATGGCATTAATGTGTTCAAATTGGCTAATAATTGGTCAAATGGATGGTAAAAATGATGAAGTGGTTAAGAAGTGGCAAAATAGGTCACAAGAGACAAAAAGGCAGCAAAAGCAGCAAATACAAGACTGCAGAAAATGCACAAAATTGATCAAATTCTGGCAAGTCAAACTTATAATGCAGGAAAATGCCTATGAACTTATAATGCCCCTGTAGGAAACAGACAGCAAACGCTGAATGGTTGAGTACAGAACAAAGAAAAGCATGGTTTAAAATTTGCATCAGTTCGTATTATTTGTGCAAAAGCTCCCTATTATTAAATTGCTTATAAATGGAATATCCTAAGCCTTTGTTTCTGATATGATACCTCATTTAATAATGCAGCTTGTAAAATAGAGTGGCTGGCAAAAAAAGTGTTTGCAGCTGCTGGATTTCTGAATCCAGCTGCCACAGTGGCAGTCTAATATTCAGTATAGCTGCCAAAAATAACACTATATTACACCTGCAGTGCACATATATTTATATTTAGTTACACCTTGCATTGAGACATGTTAAACTGTATTTAAATGTGACTTTCAGTCAAATAGGAAGTATTTCTTGCTCTCAGTTGAGTATATCCTCAAGTTAGAGGCTTTAAATTGTGTTTCTTTATTAGCTTAAAGCAAAAAAAGCCTCATACTAGTCTTTTCTTGTGGCCTTTAAATGCCTGAAACCACCCCTAAATGTGGATACAACATATCTAAAGGGATTTGATAGTTGGAAATGTGTTTTAAGATTAATTATGATTAAAAATAAAAGTGTTTTGCAGGGAGAAAATGAATATTTGAGATAAAAGAATGATATAGCAGGGAAGTCATTTGGTGGATTTCGGGCGGTCTGATTGGCTGAAGAGGGGGTAGAGGGCGTTACCAGAGCGGCGCGTGGGTTCGCTTGGGTGACACAATTATAACAACTTTATCTCCGCGGCCGAAACGCGTTTTATTGTGAAATACTCACATCTTGGATATTATATTGAGTTATTGGCATTCATACAGCGGCACAGTTTCACTTTATGATGAAAAATGTGACGCTTTAGGAGCTACCCGGAGAGCGCTTCTGTCCCCCCCGAAAGGATTTACTATATCGAATCGCATCTTTTCATCCTGGAAAAAAAGTTTTTGATCATTTTGTTTCCTTCAGTTTTTCTTTTTTGATTCGGCGGAGCAAACCGCTTGTCCCCGCGTCGCGATTTTCCATGCAATCGTGCGGTGTGTCTGTCGCCGTTGCTGCCTGCGCTGCTGCTCGGAGTCTCGGCTCGGCTTCTTCTGGTGGTGATGAGGGAAAGAAAATGGCGGCGGGAAAAGCGAGTGAAACAGAGGAGGACTTTCCGACACTGACAGCCCAGGAGAGGGACAGTTTGGTCGGGATCGACAGGTCGGGACAGCAACCCCGTGCACTCACACTCACGCACACATTGAAAATTAATCGTTTTCTCTCCTTACACGTTGAAAATGTCTGAAATCCGCCCTGCGAGTGATTCTGAGCCGCCTATGTTGTCTTCTTGCTTGCAGCTCACTGTTTGGATTTCAGAAGCTTCATGAAGATGGCGCCAGAACGAAGGCCCTGTTGATGAAGGTAGCACATCTAACTGACTGTATTTAACATCTAAGCAGCACCTTGCTCCGCAGGACTCTCTGTAACCTCTCACCCATCATGCACGGCTGTGAATTTGCTCTCATAGCACCAAGCCTGCCTCAATACCAGTGGCCCACTCGCTCAGGAGACCAAGGCCTCCTTTAGCCACTCAGCTAGCTTCCTATTTAGCAGCTCTCATCCGATGAACAGTGACCATGCACCTGCAGGATAATTCTTAGCCACCTAGTTATCCCTCTAGTCATCTAACTAACTCCTTAACGTTCATATACATTTATGTAAGCCGGGCAACCGCCCTTCTCTGCTAGCAGAAAAGCTAACCATACAACGTATCCTTGCAAGTGTACCACCAACAACATTACGTCGTAACCGTTTTGTGTAAGACATTTTTAATGTGAACTTTAATTGTAGTTTTATGTCGCCCAAACATTATTTTATCACAATTCTTGCTCTTATATTCAACCTTGCAACCACAGAGGAGTCATTATCCTCATACGAAGGATAAAAACGTTGATGGAAGTAACGTTGTAGCTTGTGGTGAGCCGTCCACGGGCGAATCGGCTTAAAGAACCGATTCTTGTAAGTAGACGGGAGGCTTCGGTTCCCATCTACGAGGCAATTTTCCCTTAAAGGGAAGTCGACATACTTTCTTATATAATCCATTCTAAAGTTATCAATATGCCTAGAGCAGTATATTATTTAAAATTAAAGAAGCCTGACTTCATATCTAGCATAACACACACATAAATGGTGAGGATATCTTTGATAATTAAACAACTTAAGTGTAAATAATGACCTTTTTATGCCAGACTTTAAGCTAAATTACAGTTGCACTGGTAAAATTGAATATGCTTCAAAACAGCTTAATTGGAACTTATATTTTTTAAAACATTTTTATAGACTATGAAATATCATGCTTACCTAAACTTGTAATTGTGTTATGAAAAAAATGGAGAGATGTAGACTTATAAAATAATGTTGCTATCACTCTCACACTAACTGAATTACACACATATGATAGCAAAATGAGGTATTCCAATGTATTTGTACAGTTAAGAAGATTTCTTTATAATGTTGTTACTCAAAATACATAAAATTTCTGTTTTCTTGCCATGATATTGTAACAGGTAGCATTATGGTTTGTTATTTATAGTCCTATACAACTCTGGCATTGTGACAACTTAGGATTATGGTAATAATAACTTTATTTGCATAGCACTTTTAAAGAGGGTTTACAAAATACTTGTGACATTCGGATAATCAAAGCAGCAGAAACCAAATAAGAGATAAAAGACAACATAACAACATCAAGTCAAAAGAACCACAATTAAATCAATACCCAATTTTAACCCATATGCTTTTTTGGTCGAATTTAGCAGCATTTTAAAACAGAGAGCCATTTTAGGAACCGAAAGAATCGATTGATGTTGTTGAGTCGAGCCGAATGGTCCGACTCACTGAGAAGAGCCTAAATTCCCATCACTAGTTGTAGCCTTCGGGGTGCACCAAATACAACGTACCCGTTTATTTTCTGAGGTTAGCGTGTGTAAATAGCAGTTCCATTGATGAAGGGCATCTAACACACTTTGTTTTGTTTTCAGGGCATCTTATTTTCACATAAAACACACTTCTGAGTGCGTTCTGGTCGTGTGTCGTTCCTACTGAACGAGTTGACAAACGTTACAAGTAACGTTAATGGCTGGCTGCTCGTCCAAGATGGCGGGACGTGGCGGAGTGACATCGATAGCCATAAAACCAATTTGATGTGAATCTATCGCTCCGTACCCCGTCTGCGTAGCTAAAGTGTGCCTGAAGTTGCCTACACGTTCACAGGTCGTTGTAAAGATGTGCTCCTCGTGTCGACCAAGGTGTTGTCAGTGTCCTTTGTTTACAGTTTCACTGCCCCGGTTTGTCTCTGCATGTGCTCGGAGAGCTGCGTGATAAACAGGCACAGGCAACGTGTAACAAAAGAGCAAAGCACCTCTATTGTGGCTTTATCTTGAACCGTGCACGAGATAGAGAAGATGGGGCTGTTGACAGCTCGTGGAATGAAGGGCCATCCACGAATGTGCTCGCTAGGTGGTGTGGGATACCTAGGAAGTGCTGCTGCACATCTAGCATTAGCTGCAGATAGCACTGTGGCACTATTTTTGCAGGAAATATGGAGTGTGTGCAATGCAGTAAAAGTGCTGGGCTTGAATTGAATTGTGTAATTCTTGTGCTTAAAGCTGGACAACCTCATCTGCTTGTGTTGCCTTTGTAAAGGAGGCCTGGTGCAATTATGTAGCACAACTACTGACTAATTTGAATGTGTTTTCTTTTATATTTCTCATAATGTTGCCTTGTAATGCTCATTTGCTCTCTTGAATCAGCCCAATCTTGTATAAAAAGCTTGCACAGTGAAGATGGTTTTCTGTTTAGCATGCATGATGCAGGACATGTGTGCATGTGATTTTAAGCCTGTATTTTTATTGCTAGTCACCCTTATGGTGGCGTTGATATTTAAGGCTGTCAAATGCTTCATACTCTTGATACCTTGCATTTTACATTGATGCAGTGTAGTTTATTTTAATGATGGACAAATTTGAAAATACAGATGCAATAAAGGAGGAGCTTTCCAGTCCAATTTTTACTAAAAGCTGCAAAATGAGAGACAGAGAGAGGTCTAAATGATACAAATTTGTCTGCTATAATTCAGAGCTAAAATGATGCATTTGTATTTGTGCAATTTAGACGGTGTCAGGCAGAGTGAAGTAGCCAGTTAAGGGGGTGATAATTAACAAGAGGGGGTCCTTTTCTTGAATTTTTGAGCATCAAACATTTAATTATCTGCAGATTGCAATCCAGCAAATACATAAGCAACAGTTTTTGATGTGAACTTAATTATGTAAAATAAAAAACATCAAGTAGCTTCATGCATGAAGCTAAAATTTAGCAGGAATTGACCTCACAGTCATGTAAAAATGAATGGTGCAATGTTAAAGACACTTATGATTTAAAAAGTTGCATTTACTGCCTTAAAAGTTTATATTAGATGAAAAATATTGTCACAACCCTGACATCACAGCTGCACGAGAAATATAGAAGTTGAGTAGTTGCACTGCTTGTTATACCTGCTTTATTAAAACTCTGTCCACTGTGTTTTAAAAGTACTGGCCCTTTTGTATGTTTTGTAGCCTGCAAAACTACATGTCAACCGTATGCACAGATTTGTAAGTGGTTTTTATTTTACCTTATATATAAGGAGAACATTTAAAAAGTGGGAGCACTACATCTGAAGAGTTTTAAATAAAAACAGTAAACTAAATCCACTTTATAAGTTTCATGAGCCACCTCATCAGACTCAGAATCACCGTCTTTATGTCCAAATATCTTGATCTTAAAAAAACAAACAGTTAGGGGTTGTTTTGTATGATTGTTACAAGTGGTGACAGAGGTTTCTGCCAGTGTTACTCAGTACCTGTTTGTAAAATTTTCTCTCGCCTAAATCCATATAGGTTGGAGATGCAGTTCATTTTCACCACGCGGTCTTTCCGTCCCACATTTCCTCACTTGCTTGTGTGTCCTGTCCATTGTGCTAGCTGAGGTTTCTTTAGACATCTCGTTTGGTATTTGGGTTCTGGGGCATGTCCACACTAATCCAGTTTAATATCATAACTGAGCTATAGCTCAACATTCTCTCTTATTGCACCAAGTTACTCACGAAGTATGTTCACTAGCTCAGGTTTCATCTGATTGGACAGTGTGTTCGGAGCTCTGTCTGATAGGTCAATTGATACATGGGTTATGTACAGAAATGCGTGTTTTTTTGATTCATCAACTTCTAAGCTCCTTTTGCAATGAGTACATTGAGCATTTTCATACTGCAATGGCAGAATCAATCACACCAACCAACTCAACCTGATGTTTAAACTTTGATTCCTGTACAAACACAATTGATATCTGTTTCACTACACTGGCAATAAAACTAGAAGCCCTAAGCACACAATATTGTGAAATTTCTTGTTTTTAATTGCCAAATAAATCCAGGCAAACTCCTGAACGAGGCTGTCTTTAAGCTTCTGTCAGGAAAACAGCAGAGTACTCACTTAATCACAGCCAGCTACTTTTTCCCTGTGACGGCTCAATAGAATAGGTTGACTAAGAGGTTTTGACTCACTTTTCCTAAACATTCAATGCATATTTTAACAATATTTCACTATAGAATGAACTAATTTAAAGTGTTTGGCTATTAGGGCTGTAATCTAGTGAGTAGTCTGCTGTTTTGCTGACAGCTGGCCATATAAAAGCCTTGTTCAGGAGTTTGCTTGCATTTATTGGCATTAAAACAAGAACTAATCAAATACTGTGTGCTTAGGACTTCTATTTTTGTTGCCAGTGTATTGAAAAAGATAACAATAGCATTTGATGTACACAAGAATCAAAGTTTAAACATCTGGCACTGTGGATTGTTTGCTGTGTTCAGATGTTTAAGTTTGATTTTGCCATTGTGATATGAAACTGCTTAATACATTCATTGCAAAGGACACCTAGAAGTTAAAAAAATCAAACAAGGCTTTCTTAAAGGGCCAGCTGTCAGCAAAACAGCAGACTACTCACTTGATTACAGCTGGATACTTCTTCCTTGAGATGACTCATTAGAATAGGTTGAATAAGAGGTTTTGACTCACTTTTGCTGCGCATTTTGAAACTATTTTAACAATATTTAATCATAAAATAAACTTGTTTTGTTTTGGTTTTTTGCTACTAGGGCTGTAATTAAGTAAGAAGCCTGCTGTTTTGCTGACAGCTTTTATAAAAAGCATTGTTCAGGAGTTTGCTTATATTTTTTCGGCATTAAAGAAAGAAATAACCATTAGGACTTCTATTTCCCATCCTTCAGCAAAACAGCAGACTACTCACTTGTTCACAATTTAAAATGAGTTTATTTTATGATGAAAGATTGTTAAAATAGTTCAAAAATAAGCAGGAAAAGCTAGTCACAACCTCTGGGTATACCTATGCTATCGAGCCATCACAGGGAAGAAGTAGCTGGCCATAATTTGGTGAGTAGTCTGCTGTTTTGCTGACAGATGGCTCTTAAAGAAAGCCACATTTAGGACTTTGCCTGCATTTTTTCAGCTATTATAAACAAGAAATTACATGATATTGTGTACTTGGGGCTTCTATATTGTTGCCAGTGTACGGAAATAGATATCAAAAAGGTGTGATTTGCACAAGAATCAAAGTCTAAACATCTGGATTTGTGAGTCGGCTGCTGTATGAGCTCTGGAGGCCTCCTCATGCAAGTATTTAGCAAATGTGGTGATATATTTGAAGTATAATATGCAGTATTTTGATGTCATACTGTCTCTTTTTTGCCCCTGAATGTGTCTACTTTTTAGTTAAATGGTCTGTTGTTTTAATAAGAGGATGTGAAAATAGTTTCATGTTAGGAATGCATGCTATATGAAATGATAAAAACCTTACAGGATGGGATCAAGGGAAGAGGGAGGCTATAATCAGTTGATGCTGCCTCATGTTTCATGATACCAGAACTTAAATTATATTGATATCAATTTTGATGCTACAGCAAGAGAAATTGAAGTCCCAGGCATTCGATATGGTGTGATTTATTGTTTTAAATCGTCCTGAACTCTTTCTGTATCACATGAACACTTTATTTTGATAATATCAATCATGAAAATATCTGACTTTATTGTTCTAAAGCATGATATGGAAAGGTATGGATCATTTTGACTACCTGAGGTGACATAACCACATCTTACATCACAGTCTAAGTCTTGCTTCAAGACTTTCCTGTCACAGTCCCGCTCGTGTGTAAAAAACACCTACAGATGGTCGTCCAGCCAGCCTAATTCATGGCCTTAGCTGGCTTCACCTGCAGTGTTTTACAGTCAGACGAGTCGGTTATGTCAGGAAGCGAATGTGGCTGAAGTCTTGTCAGGAGAGTAAGACTGAGCGGTGATTTGTTCTAACAGTTGAAGCTCGGTTTTTGCACAGACGGCAGATTTGTACGTGATAAAGGAGCTACATGTTCTGTACTGAATATGTTAGCAGAAGTTTGAGCACAGAGAGATGGAGGCATTTTGAGACAAAGACGCTGAGGAAAGTCAAACATGAACTGTGTAATAGAAATGGATAAATGCTAGGCCTTTAGCTTCCCTGTCATTATGCAATTTCAGTTATTTTCTTGTGATTATGACTACTTTTCTTAAGCTATTTTTGCATTTAAAAACCAGTTCTTCTCATGACAATAAGTTCATTGTGGTTATTTATCAATATCTTGACTAACTTATCTCAGTATTTAGAGAAAACAGTAGGTTTTTTCTTGACAAGTTAATATCAGTTGTTTTCTCAAGCTCTTAGTTTATTTATCTTGGGGTAGAAATGCTAGATTTTCTCATTCAAAGCCTGAAGAACAAAACAGCTGACCAGGAGATAATGATCAGCTGAGGTGGAAGAACACGTAGCGAGAGTTGCATCACAAAAATAGTAGGGATGCACAATGTTGGATTTTTGCTGAGATTACAAATGTAAGACTGATATTCAAATGTAGTTCAGACCTAAAACCTCAGTCCTTAAAACGCACATTTTAAAGTTTATTGATGTATATACTAAAACATCTCTGTGCTTCAACGTCAGCTGTTTTTACAAGATCATTACCTTTGGATATCAATGCTGGGCTTTCCATGAGAACAAGCAAATGTGACTTGGCTTATTTATCTCTCACTCAAATTAAACATTGCATTAAGAGGTTAAGATTTATGTCCAAACGGTTTGATATCCATTAACTCAGACTGCTGAAGCGTGGTTTATGCTTCTGCGTCGCGTCACCGTCGTTGACCATTCAAAGTTCTGCGTCAAGGCAACGCGTCGCTCTGCAGTTCACCGCCATGCCGCTAGGGGTGTGTGTGTGTGGTTTCAGAGGGGTCACATCCAAATCCTTGTTTATCTTCCGGTCACAGTAAACAATGGCGATCGAGGTGGAGTGGGTGTGTTTGGAGTTGGAGCTCATCGACATCGACGAACAAATTTTTTTGTTGCAAATGTTGAAGCGCAGGCGATAGGGAAGACGTTTGCGGAGGTGGTCTGTATGACCACTAAACGAGTCGACTGCTGGTAATTGCCAGCAATGACATTTTGAGTGGACCAATCACAGCCCTTGCGGTCCACGTTGCCACGACGCATAGTTAGGATTTTTTGGAGGTGCGCATCAGGCAACGGTGTAGGGATCCGCATTGACGCAGAGGGCTACGCGTAGCTACACCGTCAACAGAAGCATAAATCAGGCTTTACAGAGGTGGTCTGGCATGTGCTCATCAAGACTGGTTTGGTTGTGTAGACTCAGCGCGGGCTGCCATTCATTAAAGACCGCTCTCAACTCATGTAATGTGGTCTTCTGCTAGCAAACATAAGCATGTCTTAACCCTTAGGGAATATTAGTCACATTCAAGCTGCTAAGTGCAAAAACTGCACTTTTCGTATGCTAGCTATAATAACTATTATACATTAATATTTTATGCTACTTTTATTGAGCTATTTTTTTCACCTGAAACTCGCCTAATTATTGATATCAAATGTTCATTAATTTTTTAAACATTTTAACCCTTTAAATGCCAGTTGTTTGTCATGATGCCACCATGTTTTATGGAGAAAAATCAGAAAAAATGATTTGTTTTAAATGTTCTACATACAAAGTACTTTTTTTTTGTGGAGAATTATTACAGCCTGGGATATGTCAATGAGAAGCTGCAACATTTATTTATTTATTTATTTATTTATTTTGCACGTTCAGCATGTTTTTCTCCATATGCAAAATAGGGCTGGACAATTAATCAAAAATGAGATTAAATCACAATATGGCCTGCTGCAATTTACAAAAAGGTGCAATATTTCTTTGACCTGACATTTGTATCAAAATACCAGTTTTAATTTTTTTTGTGCAGCAGAGATGTTATTCATGACATATCATGCAATCATTTAGGTGCCATTTTTGTAGAAAAGTCTACAAGAAAATCCTACTTCATTTTTGTACTTTTTCTTATTGAATAAAAGAATGACAAAAAACCTTCAGTGCAGTGATTCATATCCAATTTGAAATACAATTTCAAATCCTCAGAATTAGACACTTTTAAAGAATTGTTCAGCCCTGGTTTAGGAACAAAATAAAGTTGAGGAATAATGGCATGTCAAATCGCAATATTGGGGAAAAAAATCATCATTAGATCATTTTCCAGAATCGTTCAGCCTGAATGCAAAATTTGATCAAAATGACTCTATCTGGTGGAGAGTAGTGAAAATGATCAATTCCAAGGCAAAAGCCCAGATTGACACCCAAATATAATAAAATGCATGTATCATGCTTTAATGGAAGTGAGATCCAAAATGTCAGTTTGAATGGGTTTCATTAGGGCATTTTTGGCTCTTAACAGCTTGAGTGTAACTTTTGCTTGTACAGTGTATTTTAGACTTACTGTGGGAGCTGAGCTGGTATAACAAGATCAAATAAAAATTCACTATCTTGTCAAAATTCATGCCGTATGCATGAACCCAACAAAATGATCAAACAATGAAGAGCAAAAAGCGCAGAAAATGCTCATGACCTCCTCTAAGGGTTTATTATGCTGCCTAGCCTCGCTCATGATGGGTAGGGCTGGGTATTGTTAAGAACCTCATGATTCAATTCGATTTCGATTCTTTAGGTTGCGATACGATTTCGATTTGATATTGATTTAAATGCTACAAAGTCGATTCAGTAAGAAGGAGAAATACACAAATAACCTGTTGACAATTTTTTAATAATTATTTTCATGCCCATGTGAACATATTTGGTAAGTCACCTCACATTTTTGAGCAGTAAAACATCTGAAAATAAAAATTTGCACAATAATAACTTACTTGTGCATATGGAGAACAAAAGTAAAAAACATGACAGTTCTGTATAAACACTGAAAAAGTAAAGTGCATGTAATCTTAAATAATATTTCTGTCCTCTTGGAAATTGTGATAAACCTCACATAACATGGTTATGGTTGGTTGTTGTTTGGTCGAGTGCAGCCTCCATCCATACAATGCGAATCACACGCACAGCGACCCCCACTGGCCAGGAGGTGAATTGATTCAGAGGATTTGCTGAATCGATATTGAATTGGGGAAGGAAATATTGCAATGCATCGATTAATCGATATTTTTACCCACCCCTAGTGATGGGCATTGCAACTCTCTCCAGAGATCTAGAGAAGTAATATCACTGGGCTCTCTGACTGCATGTTTGTGACAACGTTTGGGGGGGAAAGCAGTTAAAAAGACTCTGCTAGCCTCTTAGCTATTGGCTAATTCATCCCCATTTATTTGTATTGCCAACGGCGTCACTGCACTCATCTTATTGGGGTTCTAAGTTGGAGAACCACAAAAATGATGTATGGGCTTTGTTTACATGAGAGGATGGCCATAAGTTCAGATATAAGGTTTCATGCTGTCGACTTTTTTATTTCCTTATCTTGGGATAATAATGCCGGCTTTTCCCATAACAATGAGTTCATTTCAGTTGTTTCCCGAGACCTTCAGGCATAAGCACATTATCAAAGGGAAAGCCCACTTTTATACATAAACATGTTGATCTTCAGAAAACAGCTGGAAATGACTCATTACTTGAGGAAAAACTGGGCAACGTAAGACGTCTGCTTTTGGTGTTCGTAGTAATTGACTGTTTGCGTAACAGATTCCAGACATATTGCACTTGTGACTTATTGAGCAATATCGTATAAACAGTTGCAAATGAAGCAGAACCAGGCCTCACAAGCAGTTTTACCTAACGTTAGCTAACTCTAGTGTCAGATAGTCACTGCTGGTAATCATTAAACCCTCTCAGGTCTCATGAATCTTCTAATTTATCCACATTCCTAGTTGATTCACTGTTCTCCATTTTGCTCAAAGCTCACCCGGCCCTGTGTGGCACTGTGCAGCCGCCGCGCCGCTCGCTGCTCTATCTCCATGCAGATAACTGTGGGTTCAACAACTCTGACAGATCTAGGTCACTGTATCACCACCAGTGACTTGGTAGCAATGACGTAAACTTGAAATAACTCGACCCAAGATAAGCTTTAAAGTAAAGTTTGATGATTATTTTCATTTCATCTTGTTGGCTTTACACGCCGGTGTTTTTGCAGAAAGAAGGGTCTCTGGGTTTAATCTTGGGGCCGTTTCGGGTGAAGTTTGGATATTTTTCTTGTGTATGCATGGATTTTCTCCAGGTCAGAGAGGATTTAATATTAGGTATTAAAAGTGCTGCTGCAGTGCCCTTGGTTAAGTAATTAGCTGGACCCCGGGCTGGGGTTGACTTGTTTCTGAAAAAGTTAAGGGAGGTCGTTTGTGGAGGACAGTTATTCCCACAGGGATTAAATAACTGAATAATTACACGAACATACAGCCATTTAACACACTGTTAGCTCTAGTAGCATCAGCAGAGGACGAAGGAACTCGATTCCCGGTAGGGCTGAGGAACATTGGAAAGAACGACATTGCAGTGGTTTTTTTTCTTTCTGTGACATTAACTGTGCTTTTTTTTCTTGAAATAAAGGAAACCACAAGATAAATGCAGTGTATTTATGCACAGAAATCACACTGAAACCTTTCATGCACACTGTGTCCAGCTCTGAAGGTTGAAAGAGAGCAGGTGGAGCCACACGTTTCTCTAAACTTCACAAATAAACTGTTACTGAAACATGAGTCTATTTAACGTTAGGTGTAGTCTTCTCGATCAGCCCCGTGAGCGTGACCTCTGACTTCATGGGAGCATCAAGACAAGGTGCTGCTGAATGTGGGAAATACTCACTAAAGGTCCACCTTGCATAATTCATCATCTGCCTCAAGAGTCATGCTGGTGTATCTGTGATGGGAGCCCCTGTAGCCCGGACATTTCACATGCGGGACACAGCTCTCTACTAGCTGTAATATTAGGCAGACTTTTTTTTTTTTTTTTTAATCAGTCAAAGAAAAGAGAAAACTAGCATTTTGATTATAGAACAACGCAGAAGTGGTAGCATGACGCTCCAGGTCACTGACCTAAACCTGGTGTAGCTGCAACGCAAATTAAAGCTTATACCAGTTCTGAAATACTGCTTTAAATGCAGGCATTGATATTGGCAAGTACATGTTTATGTACCGATCGATACAGTCTATATTTTAACTCTATATTTTGCTTTACCATGCTAAATGTTAGCGTTATAAACAGGAACCACTGCATGCACATTCTACTGTTTTTAAAGCAGCGAAGAATAACCAGAGGACTCACTTATTCTAAATATGTGTTTGTTAAAAACCCATCCAGACCAGTGTTGTTGTACACGTCAAGAAATGACGCCGTTTATTATACGTTTAAGAACTTTTGAACCATAAATCGTTGCCTTTTACTTGTTTTTCTTGATGAAGCTAGCTTGTTTTGTCCCCAATTCATGCAGCATTTCTAGCGAGCTTTGAAACTTAGGGACTTTTCAGGATTTTAAAGATTAAATCCACATTGCTTATTACTGCTAGCTTGAATGCTAACCATCATATTGTTTTCCCTTTGTGAGGTTTTTTCAACCAATGGCAGGCTGATCCGTAATCATATCATGCTTCCTTAATAGAGCATAATAGAGAGAAAGAGAGGGCCTGTGATGCCACCCTGTGTTATAATTTTAAAATTTAGCAGTAAAACTCACAATAATCAGCAGGAAAACAACTTTCAGGGTCACAGAGAGGCTGTACCATTATAATTGTACTTGTTCAGCCATGTTCTTAGTCAAATGTAAGGCTGAAATAATTTACTAGTCTTCCATGGCACAGTTGGTCTAGAAAAGTGGTTCCCGAAGTGGGGTCAAGACCCCCGGGGGGTCGTGGGAGGCTTTCCAAAATCAAAGAGTAATTGAAATTGATTTAAAATTTGATACACTTGATACATATTTGGAAAAAAAAAATACATAAATAAAATGAGTCTAATTTAAGATAAAAATATCATTTTCAAGTGATATTTGTGCTAAAATGTAGGTAAAAGTTATACAAACCACTTACAATGCAAGTTTTGCACATCATATGCTTTATTCCCCCTCAAGGGAAGGTGGGGGTCCCCGATCTTTAACGCCGTTATTTTGGGGGTCACAGGCTACGAAGTTTGGGAACCCCTGGTCTAGAATACTACCCAATCGGCCCCCAGAACATTGTTGAATTCAGAGAAGGAGAAAAAGAAGGTGTTGTGGTTTTAAGAGTACCTTTGGCTTTAAATGTCTGCAGCTGTTAAATCAACTAGGGATGCACGATATTGGATTTTTGCCGTTATCTGATATGCCGATATTTACAGATTAATTTTAGCCGAGATGGATACCGATCTTTAAACACCCTTTTTGGACAAAAAATGTCAGTCCTTTTGGACACTCTAAGGTTACAGGATGACCATGGAAACAATTTTTAGTTCTTACAAAACACTTTCAAGTTTAAAGGATGAGGATAAATAAAGAAAAAGACCTCACCTGACAGGTCTGTTGGTTCAGACTAAAACTCCACAAATTTATTAGTGTATATATGGACAAAATTTACAGTCGATATATGCTGAAATACACAGGCAAAATATCGAATGTAAATATTGCAGAAATTTTGATATCTGCCAATACAATATTTGCCTTTTTAAGCTAATATCTGCCGATAACGATACCCGAGCGATGATATTGTGCATCCCTAAAATCAACCCAAAAACTGCTAATATTGAAATAGTTTTAGAATGACTTAACATTTATCTGTTTTTACAGAAATTCACTTGTCAGCCATTATTGGTAAATATTTAAAAAAATGGGTTAAGACTGGCAGAAATGTTGCAGAAAAGGGATCAGAGAGTGGCAAAAATGGGTGGTAAGTGGCACAAAGGGACACAAATTTGTAGGAAAAGTGGCGAAAAGCGGTTAAAATGTGGCAAAAAATTGTAAAAGACGAAAAAGTGGCAAAAATGATCAAAAATGGATACATGGTGCAAAAAAGTAATGATAAGGGGTTGAAAAGTGGCAAAATGGATACAAGAGTGGCATAAAGGGGATAAAACATGCAGGAAAAGTAGATTAAAAGAGGTTAAAATTGAGGGAAAAGGGTTAAAGAGGTAAAAAGTATCAACGATGGGTTAAAAGTGCCAAAAAATGTAGCAAAAATAGCCTGGCAAGGTGGTGAAAAAGGGTTGGAGAAGAGTGGCACGCAGGGGCAATAAATGGCAGGAAAGTTGCATAAAGGAGTTTAACAGTGGCAAAATGGGCGAAAAGTGGCAAAAGTATCAAAAATGGGTTAAGAGGGGCAAAAATGTTGCAGAAATGGCCAAATTAAGCAATGAAAAGGGGGTCAGAAGTGTAAAAAAGGAGTTAATACTGGTGCTAAATCACAGTTGGGGAGGGCCCATTCTCTGGGATTTTCAGCGGCCCTGTAATAGGGATAGATCTCACTGGTCATGCCTAAAATTGTGCTATTTTTTGAAAGGAAATACAAATGCTAATACAATAATATGTTAATCAGAGCAAAACGTTAGTTTAATTTTTTTGTATTTGAAAGTCCGGTCCCCAGAGTCTCTGCCAAGACTAAATCTGGCCCTTTTGCAAATGTACTTGATGACCCCTGGTTTACACCAGTATCGGATTTGAAAAACGGGTATTTCATCAGATCTAATCTGAAGCACAGCATGCTGCCACCGTGTTATTGAAAAAAAACAAACCGGTGTGCACCCCCTTCATGTAAAAGACATTCAGGCTACAGTTGATGCTGCTACCATCACAGATACACCAGCATGATGCTCCAGGCAGATGCTCATTTTGGATTCCTGATGTATTCAGCACCAAAAACACTTAAAACTCAAATAAGAAAAAGCACCACTTTTTAGTAAAGTTCCATTCTTGTCCAGTAAAGGCACTGCATTCATCTGGTTTTATTTCATTTTTTAGTTCAAGAAAAGTTGCAACATACATGTTGTTATATTACTGCTCCTAAAAAGATGGACACATGTAGTATATCTTTGTTTTGACGGCAGGCAGAGGGTTCATTGTTTTGCTGTTATCTGCAGCAGGTTAAAAGTTAAACTACCAACAAAGACGTTTTATCAGGGGAAGATAAAATGAAAGAATAGACTGTAGGATGTCTGTAGTGAGGGGTAATAAAGATAACCTCACCAGGCAGGAGTGTCTGCATGTTTTGGCTCATTCAGTTAATCAGGAATGTGGAATAGGAGGGAAAATTGTCAGAGAAAATTCCAATAATGATGAAAAATAAGAGAATATGTTGCTTAAGCTGCTTTTGATAGTGTCACTCTGCAGTGGCTTCATACAGCTGCAGATATGAGTGAGAATCTGTTATGTTTTCTCCAATACCGTCCAACACTTGTGCTAAATTTGCTGTTTAATGAAGCTTGGCTAGCTTCTTCATTAGCTCTTGTTTCCAGCTTATGTATACAGTGTAACAGCTGATGACGATGCTTGCATCATGTGTTTTTAATGCAAAGAGGGCTGTGCACACTTTCTAAGAAATCATGAAGTTTATCCCTGGATAATCAGAAGAATTACTGAGAAAACTGTTGGCTTATTTGTTATTCTCACACATTTGCATTTACCTTTCAGTTAATTTTTTAAATATTTGAGCTTTTCTCCGATAAGAGATGGGGGGCCCCAAGGAAATAAGGTTGGGAACCACTGTTGCAGAATGAACATTCAATCTTTGGCAAGCACAGACTGTGTAACGATGAAGATAATGGACAGAACAATCGGCACTAGCCTATGGCGGCCTTGTGATGCTCATCGGCACATCTGCAAAGCATGTGGCGTTGATGACATGCCAAACGTGGAAAGCAGAAAAATCTGAAGTCAAAGCTTAAACTGGAATCATTCTCCCCTCGCCTACTCAGGTGTGTGCACTGTGCAAGTTCAGTCGGGAATGAAGCTAGACTGCAGCAGGGCATCTCAATAGGCTAAGCTCAACATGATAAAAAGCCTCTTGGAACAAAAGCATGCTCAATTTGAATAGCTGACAATGGAAATCAGTATACTGGATTCATCATCTGCTGACGTGATCCCCTGGGTAAGAGCCCCGAAATGACTTTTTACACACTGAGGTAGCCACTGGGCTAAGGCTGTTTTTTCAGAGGCTGTTTGCAAAAGATTAAGACAAATAACTTCTGATCCAGTTTACTGCATCTGCACAATTGTTAATCAGTTAATCTTGAATCATATTTAACTATTATGATACAGTACCATTTAAAATAAAAAGTATAGAAAAATACAGAAAATTTAAGGATACTGTGCACCGCTTATAAAGACAGCTTTAACAGATTTCTACCTTTATAATCCTCTGAACACACACACTATGTGATCCAGCATACAGGAGATGTCACAGAACAACTGGCGTTGTCGGCTGGATAGGAGGATATGGTTGAAATCCTGTTGATTGTGTAGTTTCATGTTTGTTGCCGCGTTTATGAGCTATAAATGTACACATCTGGTTGGTGACAACTCCCGATCTGCTTCCTCCTACTGGCTGTTTACAGTGTCAGATCAGGCTGCCACCAGCTCGATCAGAAGTGAAGAAATCATCGCATCGACACTGAACTCTTGAGGATTATTAGGACAGAAACGCTAAATGTGGCCTAGAATATTCAACCAGCCTCAGCTTGTTTTCTGCAGGAACACTGCAGTGATGAGCCTTGCAGTTTCTCTCTTTCTGTGTTGCATCTGTTACAGATGATTCAGACTTCATTTAAAAGTGTATCATGAATAAATCTACCTTTTAAGTGCTGTTCAGCCATGACAACTATATCCAACAATCAGAAATCTGATCTTTATTGTGCATTTTTAGGGTAAAGGTGGTAAATAGGGCGCTCATCGCTCATGATGAGGTATGAATGAAATTAGAGATGTTGTATTTGCTGCCTGTCTTTGGCTTTGTCTGTGACGTCAGCAGTGGCACAGACGATACGTGCTGGGTGTCTTTTTACAACTTGGACATCCTTAGTGGGCTCAGTTTGGCGTTAAAGAAGAGCAACACCAGACAACATCTTTTCTGACTCCGTCCATCTTTTCTTCATCCTGAAAACCAATGTTTTCATTGCTGTTAAAACTTAGAGGGATAAAATTGCCATTAATTTAATAAAGACAGGCATGCAGAATTCTTACACGTCCTGTTTATCCTCTAAGTGACCGTCGCTGATCCAGCAGTGCTGGTTCGATCTCGCCCTGTACTGAAGAATCTCCAGGATCCTGCTGAAGTTGCATCTCCTGCTCCTTGAGGCAGAGTACATTAAATTAGAGATGTCCTGGAGTGACCTTTGGCTGAACTCAGCCTGCTTCTGCTCCCACTCTACAAACCAGAGGCGATCTTTACCTACCAGCATCTGGCTGCAGTGTGAGAACAGAGACAACAGAACATCACAGTGGGGAAGAAGTCGGGTTTGTTGCACAACCCCGATTCCCAAAAAAGTTGGGGCACTGTGTAAAATGTAAATAAAAGCAGAATGCAATGATTGTCAGATCTCATAAACCCATTTTTTTATTTACAGTAGGACATAAATGACACTTCAGGTGTTAAACTGAGACATTTTACCGTTCATGAAAATATTAACTCATTTTGATGGCAGCAACACATCTCAAAAAAGTATGGACAGGGCCATGTTTACGAACAATCTGGGAAGTGCAAAGACCAGTTGCTGGAGTTTTGGAGAGGAATGTTGTCCCATTCTTGTCTAACTGTTTTCTATTGGTGAAAGCTCTGGACTCAAAGCAGGCCAGTTCAGCCTTCAGACCAGTGATACTCAATACGTGGCTCTTTTGTGATGATTTGTGGCTCTATTGTGTCTTAATTTGAAATATTATTCCCTCAGAAAACATTTAAAAAAGAAAAACTTTGACATCAGACAAGTCCGATAAACTACTTGGCTTTAGTTGTCAACCTTTATTTTTTTGTCTGTGTATTTCTATTTCCCTTATTTATTTTTTTTGCCCCTTTTTGCCTAGTTTCCTCCATTTATTGCCTTTTGCCTTTAAAATCCCACTTTTTCTGCTTTTTGCCCATTATAGTTTTCACTAATTATTTGCCACATTTTTGCTGCTTTTTGACCATCTTTGCCACCTCTAACTCTTTTTCTGTCACTTCTCAACTATTTTCCCAGTTTTTCACACAGTTTTGTCCATTTAATGGTTATTTTGCTGTATTTAGCCCATTTTTGCCATTTTTATCCAGTTTTTACCCCTTTTCATCAGTTTTTGCAACTCCTATCCTGTTTATTGCTATTTGCCATTTTTCACCTTTTGTTATTTTTGGCCCCTTTCCTCCCATTTTTTGCCTTTTGCCTTTAAATGCCACTTTTCCCATTGTTGTCACTCTGCTGCTTTTTTGTCCATTTTTGTCACATTTTCCTAATTTTTTGCCACATTTTTGACCATTTTTGCTGCATCCAACTCATTTCTAAGTCACTTTTCACCCAATTTTTCCACTTTTCACAGTTTTATCCACTTCATGCCTATTTTGGCACTTTTTTTTTTTTTTTGCAAATTTTCAGCCATTTATGCCTCTTTAATCCAGTTTTTGCCCTTTTTGCCAGGTTTTTACACTTTTATCCTGCTTTTCACTGCCATTTTTTTGCCACTGTGCCATATTTGGTGCTTTACTCCCATTTGTTGCCTTTACCATTAAATTCCACTTTCCCCCTATCTTTTTGCCCACTCTTGTTACTTAACACTAATTTTTGCCATATTTTTGCTGCTTTTTGACCCTTTTTGCCACCTGTAACTAATTTCTCATTTTATCAACTTTTTACCCAGTTTTATGGATATACCCAGTTTTATGGATTTTATGCTAATTTCGACCCTTTTACCAGTTTTTTCCCCGCTTTTTTTTTTTTGCAAATTTCACACACATTTTTGCCAGTTTTATCCAGCTTTTTGCAGTTTGCCATTTTTCCCCATTTATCATTTTTGGTGCTTTCCCCCCTTTTTTGCCACTCTGCTGCTTTTTGCCCATTTTAGTCACTTCACTTGTTTTATTGCCACATTTTTGCCGCTTTTGACCTTTTTTGCCACCTGTAACTCATTTCTTTGTCACTTTCACCCATTTTTTTCCACTTTTCACCCAGTTTGGTCCATTTTATGCCTGTTTTGCCCCTCTTAACCAATTATTTAGCCACTTTCTTGCTATGTTTCACCCATTTTTGCCAATTTTTTCTTTTTTTTGCCACTTTTAACTTATTTTTATTGCCAGTTTAAACCATTTTCCACTTTTCACCACTTAGCTTGTGGCTCTTGCAAAGGTATTTTTCAACAATTTGCCTCACTGGTTGAGCAACACTGCCTCAGACTCTTTTCCTGTGAAGCCATGCTGTTGTGATGGATGCAGTATGTGCTCTAGCCTAACTCAGAGGATTTTTGAAAGACTGTGTTTCTAGTGAAACCAGTTCTATCATCATAGCTTAACTGGTAAACTGCTGGTAGTACTCCCCACACTGTAAAGCCTGTTGCGGTTTATTACCCAAGAGGAAAAACTTTGCATTAGCCCTTTAATTCCGTAAATCTTGTTGTGTGAATCCTGCAGATAAGTTTGTGGTTTTTGTTATCAAATTAAAGCTATCAGTATTAGAAGTCAGAAAAGCCCCGAGCACTCATTCTTATCTCCAAACTTCGTTCCAGTGACTTCATCAAGTGCTGATGTTAATCTACTGAATGAATGTGAGTCGGCTCGGCCCAAATTTTGGAGTTGACGTCAGCCCCGCTGTGACTTTCAAAAGTTGAAGTGACTTTCTCTCTTCTTTCTCAATAACACAGATAAGGAGATGTTTTTTTTTCTCCTGAGCTCTGAGTCTGAATGCAGATCCAACAGTCTCAAACTTTGTTTTTGTCTCCTCCTCCTCAGGCTGTCCGCTGCTACGATTCGCTCATCCTTAAAGCCGAGGGCAAAGTGGAGCCGGAGTTATTCTGTCAGCTCGGCCACTTCAACCTCCTCTTGGAGGATTACCCAAAAGGTGAGTAAGCTCTCCTCTTCACTTAAGCTCAAGTGGCTGTAGAGTCGTGTGCTTTTTTGTCCAGAGATGATTCACCAGTTGTTGTCTTTCAAGGGAAATTCCAGAGTTTCCAAACCAGGGCCATATTTCCTTATTATATAATAAAGCCTGTTGTGTAAGACGTGCTTTAACATCTATTTATCCTTCTAAAATGTACGTTGCATCTTTTAAACCATTAGCATCATACCAGTCATAGATCAGTTTGTCCTTCTAAAAACCCACAAACTTATGTGCACATAAGACGAACAGATGATATGGGCTGATATTTAGAGACATCATCGGCCAATATTAATGGATGATATGAGTAGGTATTTGGAGGAAATATATGCTGATTTTTACAGAGGCTATGGTTCAAATTTACAGACTATATAGGCTGATACTTATACACTACATAAGTCAATATTTTCAGACAATAAAGGCTGATATTTATAAATGATTTAGGCAGATATTTACAGGCCCTGTATGCTGGTAGTTATGGAAGATTATAGGCCAATATTTACAGATTATTAAGGCAAATATTTACAGACAATATAGCTCATTATTTACAATAAATTTAGCCCGATATTTACAGAAAATTAAGGCCAATATTTACAGGCAATATGTTCAATATTTACAAACCATATAGGCCAATATTTGCTGACAATTTAGACTGGAATAAAATGATAGTTAAGGTCAATACGTGGCAACACAGGATGACATTTACAGACTATTTAGGCTAATATTAACAGACGATTTATTATTATATTTACAGATGACATAGGTTCGTAATTCCAGACAATTAGGTCATTATAAACGGAAAATACAAGCTGATATTTACCGCCATTAATTAGATATCATATAGGTCAATATTTACTGACAATTTAGGCTAATATTTAAAGATGATATAGACCAATCATTATTTGGCAAAATATGTCAATTTTTACAGATGATACAGGTCAATTTTTACAGATGATATAAGTCAATTTTTACAGATAATATAGTTCAATATTTACAGATAATATAGTTCAATATTTACACATGATTTAGGTCAATATTTACAGATGATATAGGTCAATATTTGCAGATGATATAGGTCAATGTTTACAGATGATACAGGTCAATATTTACAGATGATACAGGTCAATATTTACAGATGATATAGGTCAGTATTTACAGCTCATATGGGCCAGTTTTTAAGGCTGATATAGGTCAATATTTACAGGCGATATAGGTCAATTTTTTAGATAATATAGGTCAATATTTACAACTGATATAGGTCAATTTTTACAGATGATATGGGTCAATGTTTACAGCTCATATGGGCCAGTTTTTAAGGCTGATATAGGTCAATATTTACAGGCGATATAGGTCAATATTTATAGATAATATAGGTCAATATTTACAACTGATATAGGTCAATTTTTACAGATGATATAGGTCAATTTTTACAGATGATATAGGTCAATATTTACAGATAATATAGTTCAATATTTACAGATAATATAGTTCAATATTTACACATGATTTAGGTCAATATTTACACATGATATAGGTCAATATTTGCAGATGATATAGGTCAATATTTATAGATGAAACAGGTCAATATTTACAGATGATATAGGTCAGTATTTACAGCTCATATGGGCCAGTTTTTAAGGCTGATATAGGTCAATATTTACAGGCAATATAGGTCAATTTATAGATAATATAGGTCAATATTTAAAACTGATATAGGTCAATATTTACAGATGATATGGGTCAATGTTTACAGCTCATATGGGCCAGTTTTTAAGGCTGATATAGCTCAATATTTACAGGCGATATAGGTCAATATTTATAGATAATATAGGTCAATATTTACAACTGATATAGGTCAATTTTTACAGATGATATAGGTCAAATTTTACAGATGATATAGGTCAGTATTTACTGGTGATATAGGTCAATATTTACAGATGATATACGTCAATATTTACAGATGATTAAGGCCAATATTTACAGATGATATAGGTCAATATTTACAGATGATTAAGGCCAATATTTACAGATGATATAGGTCAATATTTACAGATGATTAAGGCGAATATTTACAGATGATATAGGTCAATATTTACAGATGATTAAGACCAATATTTACAGATGATATACGTCAATATGTACAGATGATTAAGGCCAATATTTACAGATGATATAGGTCAATATTTACAGATGATAAAGGTCAATATTTACAGAGGATATAGGCCAATATTTACAGAGGATATAGGCCAATATTTACAGAGGATATAGGCCAATATTTACAGATGATATAGGTAAATATTTACAGGTGATATGGGTCAATGTTTACAGCTCATCTGGGCCAGTTTTTAAGGCTGATATAGGTCAATATTTACAGATGATATAAGTCAATGTTTACAGGCTGATATAGGTCAATATTTACAGATGATATAGGTCAATATTTACAGGTGATATGGGTCAATGTTTACAGCTCATCTGGGCCAGTTTTTAAGGCTGATATAGGTCAATATTTACAGATGATATAAGTCAATGTTTACAGGCTGATATAGGTCAATATTTACAGATGATATAGGTCAATATTTACAGATGATTAAGGCCAATATTTACAGATGATAAAGGTCAATATTTACAGATGATACAGGCCAATATTTACAGATGATATAGGTCAATATTTACAGAGGATATAGGTCAATATTTACAGATGATATAGGTCAATATTTACAACTGATATAGGTCAATTTTTACAGATGATATAGGTCAATATTTACAGATGATTAAGGCCAATATTTACAGATGATATAGGTCAATATTTACAGATGATAAATGTCAATATTTACAGAGGATATAGGCCAATATTTACAGAGGATATAGGCCAATATTTACAGATGATATAGGTCAATATTTACAGATGATATAGGTCAATATTTACAGATGATTAAGGCCAATATTTACAGATGATATAGGTCAATATTTACAGATGATAAAGGTCAATATTTACAGAGGATATAGGCAAATATTTACAGAGGTATAGGCCAATATTTACAGATGATATAGGTCAATATTTACAGATGATATAGGTCAATATTTACAGGTGATATGGGTCAATGTTTACAGCTCATATGGGCCAGTTTTTAAGGCTGATATAGGTCAATATTTACAGATGATATAAGTCAATGTTTACAGGCTGATATAGGTCAATATTTACAGATGATTAAGGCCAATATTTACAGATGATATAGGTCAATATTTACAGATGATTAAGGCCAATATTTACAGATGATATAGGTCAATATTTACAGATGATAAAGGTCAATATTTACAGAGGATATAGGCCAATATTTACAGAGGATATAGGCCAATATTTACAGATGATAAAGGTCAATATTTACAGATGATACAGGCCAATATTTACAGATGATATAGGTCAATATTTACAGAGGATATAGGTCAATATTTACAGATGATTAAGGCCAATATTTACAGATGATAAAGGTCAATATTTACAGATGATACAGGCCAATATTTACAGATGATATAGGTCAATATTTACAGAGGATATAGGTCAATATTTACAGATGATATAGGTCAATATTTACAGATGATTAAGGCCAATATTTACAGATGATAAGGGTCAATATTTACAGATGATAAAGGTCAATATTTACAGAGGATATAGGTCAATATTTACAGATGATATAGGCCAATATTTACAGATGATATAGGTCAATATTTACAGGTGATATGGGTCAATGTTTACAGCTCATATGGGCCAGTTTTAAGGCTGATATAGGTCAATATTTACAGATGATATAAGTCAATGTTTACAGGCTGATATAGGTCAACATTTACAAATTATATGGGTTAATATTTCCAGATGATATAGGTCAATTTATAGATGATATAGGTTGCTATTTATTGGGTGTACTAGTGGTGCTCAACAATTTAAATCATTCCCCTCCCTTGTCGATAACAGAATTATCCCTCCTCTTGAGAGACTTTGATATCAAGCATTTTGATTTTGAATGCAGCCTTATGGAAGTGTTGTGTATACATTGATTAGCCTTTGACAGGGTGAAGATGTTGCTAAGGCTGTCAGGATACTGCTGTAGGAATCTACATAATCAGGCTGATTTTGTCGCTGACGCTGGCTTGTGTCATATCGAGTTAGGACATGGCATAACACGGCCACCCACCACTTGTTTCCAATCTAGCTGTGATCAGTGGCTACTGCCATCAGGGTTAGTAGCTGCTGCTTCTATTTCTTAATAGTCGTTCATCCATTTGGAACTGCATCTGCATGCATCTACTGTAAGGCTACAAAACTGCGTCTACAGACATGCAGTTGGCCTGACTCCAGCTTCCACAACCGAGCTTAGTAACATTTTTTCTGAATGGCGTTGTATGACACAGATCAGGTAACCTCCCTCTCCTTTTATTTACAGCATTATCGGCATACCAGAGGTACTACAGTTTACAGTCAGACTACTGGAAGGTAAGACACACACCGACACTCGCACGCCTTTGCTCACGTGACGCTCTCGTGCTCTGTCAAACACTCAAAGGATCTTTCCCACACATTCACTCGCTCAGACACAGGAAGCCTCAGTTTGGTTAGATCCTGTAGTGAGATGTGGTTTCAGGTTTCTCGTGGCTGTCATTACGAGATCCTCACCTGTTCGGTTGTTGATTTGTGGTAATTGGTTTTCTGACTTCTGAAATAAACCACGCTGCTACAAAGACAGGAAATACATACAGCCTACACTCTCATGCATCGATACAGAATTGTTAAAAATGTCTTAAACCATGTTTCTTCATAAATAAGAGCGATTTACTGCTTTTGAATCAATTCTTTAATGACTCATCTCCTCCCTACCCAGAATGCTGCCTTTCTGTATGGCCTGGGAATGGTCTACTTCCACTATAATGCCTTTCAGTGGTGAGTACCAACTGACTTCTGCTATCTGTAGCATTTTTTCTGTTTAACTCTGGAGTCAAACCTGCAAAGCCGAGGCTGTAGAGCATGCACAGAATGCCTCGTGCAGCTTGGATTCTATTTAGGGGATTAGGAGTCAATTTTTTAAGTGAAAAAGTTTGCAGTTGCACAAGCCCTAGCATGATGGGAAATTCACTCCTCATTGTGTATCAGAAGCAGCCCCTTGACTGCTCAGAATGTGCTGGAGTTCATACTGACACACGTCACGCTGGTGGGGGTTGATGGCACTTTTCAACCGCTTTTCACCCCTTTTTAGGTCATAACTGTGCATTAAAAGAAACGGCAGTATACTAATGTCGTACATGCTGTTTTTAAATCAGGATTTTAGTCAAATATACGTGCATCTCATTTTGACAACATCAGAGAAGACAGGGTGCTCTAGAGGTCTTTGGCGCCCCCCTCCAAGGGTGCCCCAGTCACTGCTCTAGGGTACTGGCTGGGCAGGTGGTAGTAGTAGGCTAGTAGTCTAATCTTAACCGATATTGCATGACTGGGTTTTACTTTCTCTATGTTTTTCTGTTTGTTGATCCCAGCTAAAAAGTGCTTGTGAGTGATGCTGTCTTGTTGTTTCCATGGTTACAACAAAAGCAGAGAGTCCTCTGATCTCCGCCAGCTAAAACCTCTGATGGGTAAAAAGCATTAGGATGCAAGCATCAGCAAAAACGGCCATTGTTCTCTCTGTAGCTGCAGGAAAAGTCGAGCCAAGAGGAGAATCCTTCAGTAAGAGAGTTGGGGGGCTATCACAAATAAAACTGACTCCTGCTGCAGCGTTTATTCAGCTGCAGTTTGACAACAAGGACTTGATAACAAATGGGGTTCTTCCTCAGGTACATCTTTAGTATTCAGATCAGGACGGCTCACAGCGCAGCAGCGTGACTTTAACGTCTCACCAGCTGCATTTAAAGCCGTGAAGATCTGTCCTCCTGCCTCTTTTATTACTGCTTTGCCCCCTCATGCTCCTCTTTTTTATCCCTGCAGGGCGATCAAAGCATTCCAGGAGGTGCTGTACATTGACCCGGGGTTCTCCCGGGCCAAGGAGATCCACTTACGTCTGGGTCTCATGTTCAAGGTCAACACAGACTATGAGTCAAGCCTAAAGGTGAGTCTAAGTGCCTGTTCCAGGTTTGTAGGCACAAGTTAATCCAGTACCAGGCCAGATTTTAACAGTTTTTAGACTGTGACGTTTCATTTCAGGCCCCTTTTTAATGTATTTTGTAGTAGAAATACAAAAAAATTGAAGGTGTACAGGGCGGCTTTAATCTGTACTTTGAGTTGGGGTTTAGATGCACCTTTTTAAGAGTAACATGATGTTTTTAAAGGATGGAACTGTGTTGGATTGGCCTTCACAGCCAACAGATAAAAACACCATTTTTACTTGTTTCATATGCACTTTTTGTGGTTAATTTGGTGTAAAAAGGGCTTTGGATTTGCAACGGAAGATTGCTTTTATCAACAAGTGTTAATTACACTGATATGTCTTAAAAATTTACTGCAAAAATGTACATTTTAGCATGCATTTGTGTAAGTTGTTCCCAAATGGTGTAGCATTGTGAATAGGAACAATCATACATTCTTACCACAGCTACACAAAATTCAAAGAGGTGATTTTGCATAAATATAAAGGTGGTATACCTTTACAAGCCTTCCAGGGCTGGCTGCTGAGAATCATCCCCACAGCATGGTGCTGCCACCATCGTGCTTCACAGTGGGGATGGTGTGTTTGTGGTGATGAACACTTTATGGGCACTGTTGGCTTTTTGGTCCAGCCTATAACTCTCAAATTATCTATGCATATGACCAGTATTAATTTTGGCAGCTATTTGTAATTTCAGTCTTAGTTCTAGTCTTTAAATGAAATGCAAAAAAGGCTATCAACAAACATTTTTAGTCATAATTTTAGATGACGAAATTAACATGGCATATGGCCAGTATTTGCAGGTGATCTGTTGCTTGTAAGTTTTATGTAGAGATATCAAATTCAAGCCTTCTAGGGTGGACTGCCAAGAAGCACCCTACAGCATGATGCTGCCACACGTGCTCCACAGTGGGGATGGTGTGTTTGACGTCTTGTCCGATGGCCAAAAAGCTCCAAAGAACTTTTTCTTCTCTTGACCATGGAGTCTCCCACATGCCCTTTGGTGAAGTCTAGTCCAGATTGAATGAGTTATCTTCAACTGTGTCTTCCTCTTTGCCACTCTCCCATTAAGCTTTGACTGGTGAAGAGGTGTTGGATGCAGAGTCTCTTCCATCTCAGCTGCTGAAGCTTGGAACTCCTTCAGAGTAGTCATAGGTGTTTTGGTGGACTCTCTCACTAGTCTCCTCCTTGCACGGTCACTCAGTTTTCAGTCACCTTGTCTCTCAGTTTCTTGAAGTGTTCTTTTGTCTTTGTGGTGTAATAGTAGCCATGAATACTGATAAACCAGTGACTGGATTATGACTTATTTTACTTGATGTATTTTTATTTAATTTACATTTTGTTGTAAAAATCTGTTTTCCCTTCAACTTCTTTCTGGATAAAAAAATCCAGTTAATATTGATTGGTTTATTTATAAATCTAGTGAAAGGGTTAAACATCCAAAGGGGGACTGTACATATCTGTGGATGAGATCTGTAAGTATGATGCTGCCTTTGCCAACTCTTTTAATGAATCTTACTCATTTTTTTCTTGCAGCATTTTCAGCTGGCTTTGATTGACTCCAACCCCTGCACTTTGTCCAAAGCTGAAAGTAAGCACCCTACTTCTTTATTAACCACGTTCACTCTGATTTTAAATGAGTTGTTTTACTAGGAAAATGCTTCTCAGGCTTCTTTCTGTCTGTTTTGGTTAAATTCTTACATGAAATGAGTGATTGGTATTCTGCGATGTTGGGCCGTTAAAGTCTGGAGCGCCTGTATCAGAGGAAAGCGTCTCATTGGGGGGATAGTGTTGACTGAGTGTTAGATTATGTCCTTCTGCCGGGGTTCAGCTTGGCTAGAGCGCCGGCATTATTTGATATGCCGCTGCCATCTCATCTCCCGCCCCGGCACCTGTTACCTTGACGACAGCAATATCCATTTTTTAAGCCGAGGCGCCTCGCTGTTTGCCTTTGCCTCATTGTGTCCCCCCCCTCGTTCCTGCTCTCACTCTCTCTCTCACACACATAGCAAGGGCAGCCCCCGTCTTTCTTCCCCTCCCTCCTCTCCTCCTCTCTCTCTCTCCCTCCATCTGCTGAGAGTCACTCAGGCAGCTTAGATCAGACACTGCAGCGCTCCAGACAAAGGAAGGTGCCGCCAGGAGCACAGCTACCTATCTGCTCTGTTACACTCATTGTGGACGGGCAACCTTGGGCTTTCTGGCGCCAATTTATTGACATCTCGGCACTACTTTTTAAAGACTTATGAGGAGGACAAACTCTCCAAAAGGGTGGGAAACCTTTCTTAATCATCTTTCTTGTTGTTTCCTTCCACAGTTCAGTTCCACATTGCTCATTTGTATGAGATTCAGGTAAGTGCTCTGTTTTATTTAACTACTTTTCAAGGATGTATTTTTGTCTGGTGTTTCTGTGATGAAAAAGAAGAGTTTAGTGTTGATTTAGTGCCAGAAATCAGAGGCTATCAGCGCTGAAATCAGCACGTCTGAATGCGAGGGATATCCTGATTTATTTGTATTTCAAACCAGGTGCTGACAAATTGAGGAGGGAGCCTGAGTGGGTGGCACACGGGGAGGGTGGGGGGGATAGGAGATTACTCTGAGTCGATGGACGGGGTTGCCACGGAAACAAGAAAAGTCTGCCCCCCTCTCTTTTGTATGCTGGTGGTTTCTCTCTCTTTATGTCGATTTCAGTGAAGTACAGTAGCTCCGGGAGAGGCAGCGCTTCACCGCTGATGTGTTTTTGTGCTTTGTCAGTACACGGCGCTGCAGCGGTAGGCGAGCTTAGGATGCCATTAAACAGCAAGCCTGCAAAAGTGGGACTAGATATGAAAGAGGAAAGATAGGAAACACACTTCAGTGGGATTCCCGTTTGGTGTCCTCCACTTTTAAGAGAAACCTCTAAAAGCCTCACACTCAAATCTGTATTTTTCTCCTTTATCCCCTCATTTTCTTTTTGCTTTTTTCCATCTTTTTGGCTCTCTAACTCCTGGCTGCTCTGCTCTTCTTCTCTTCTCGTATTCAGAAGAGATACCGGGCTGCCAAGGAGGCCTACGAGAGCCTCCTGCAGACGGAGGATCTTCCTGCACAGGTGAAGGCCACTACTCTGCAGCAGCTAGGTAAGTCAGCAAAGTCTCAGTTTGATTTAGCATGCACTGGTCAAATTCTGGAAGTTTTCAACCATTTTTAAAACCTTATGGGGGTAAATAATGAGCTGTGGTTTTTGCGGGATGATTTGGGAAGGCAATGAAATCGTGTCCCGCTCTGTTGTACAGAGGGTGGCTTCACAGGGACCTAGGATGAAATCTGAGCACACTAGTCCGGTTCATTTGATCAGTGTGAGATAAAGTGGGCACCATACCTGAGTTAGCTTGAAGAGGCAATCTTAGACATGATTCAGAATACTCGAGCATGGTTTGTAGGAGGTGTGAACGCAGCCATGCTCAGGTACAGGAAGGGTAGTAAATGCAAATCTAAACTAGAGCTGGGACCCGCTGGCGTCGCTTCTTGAGGCTTTGTTAGAGCAGAAGCATAGGTGCTACCAGGGATCTCGTGCAGGTAGACGAGGGGCTAAAAAAATAAAGGTGCCAGAGACCCCTTACCTGAACCTGGCTGAGCAAAGCCATGGACATCCAAGAATAGTCATCCTCAGATAAGGCTGTCCGTAAAGGAGGAAAAAGAGGAGAGTGCTCTGGGACCCAGCCTACCTGGGGACCCATGGAATCTGCAAAACCATAATCCATTGTAAATTTAAGCTGTGATAACCATATTTTATTTTTTTACCTGAATAATAACGACTCTTATCAAGGCATGAAGTATCTTTTTTTTTTTATTAATTTGTGTCATAGTATATAAAAAAACGAATTGGAATGGTCAACAAATGGATTAAATGGGTTGAAAATGGCAAAATTGGCCAAAAAGTTGGTGAAATAGGATTTTAATAGTACATGAAATTGATTAAAAATGGAAAAAAAATGTAGACAAAATGGGGTTAGAGTTGCAAAAAGGTGCATAAAAAGTGATAGAATGGGTTAACAGTGGCAGTATTGGCTTAAAAGTGGCAAAAATGGGCACAACGAATAGTCAAATGTAAAATATGTGCAAGAAGAGGAGAAAAGTTTTAATAGTGGCAATAATGGGTCAACAGAGAGCAGAAAGTGGCAAGAACTGGTCTAGAAGTCATAACAGTGGGCACAAGGGTGGTAAAGAAAAGAGAAAAAAATGGCTTTAAAGTGGAAGAGAGTGCAAAAAGGTGATGAAATGGAAATAAAAAGGTGCAGAAATGTGTTAAAAGTGGCAAGAATTGATGGGAATAGTGATGAGAACAGTTGAAAATGTGGCAAAAGTGGTGTAAAGCTGCAAAAATGCATCAAAGAAGGTCAAATTGGGCGCAAGTTGAGCAGAATTGATGAGATGATAACGGCAAAATAATGTTGGGTAAAAGTGGTTAAGAAGTGACACACATAAATACTTTTAACATTTAAACCCAGTTATAGTTTGATTCACTTTTCAGCTCCAAAATAAGTAACTGTTCGTCAGGATGCTAGCACCAAATCTCACCATATGAACACGTTTTATTTTAGATTAAACTAGCTGTAAGTATATATTTTCATAAAAATGGGTAGAATAAACACTTTGAAATCATTTTTTAAAAAATATTCTATATTTTGGGGCATGCAGATGGCCTAGCGGTTTTAGACGCGACCCATGTGCTTGGGAGGCCTGGGTTCAAATCTGGCCTGTGACCCTTTGCCACATGTCTCTCCCCACTCTTTTCCCATTTTGGACTCGTTCCATTGTCTTCCTTTCGTCGAATAAAGGCAGTAAAAAGCCCAAAAATAAATCTCTAAAACAAAAAAATGTCTTAATTTTCTTGAGATTTCTGGTGACCCCTCTCAGTGTCCCGCGACCCCAAAGGGCGTCCTGACTCCTCCACGTTAATCATTTAAAACCTTTGGATGTGGAAAAGTATTTAAAAAAAGAGGATCTCATGGTAGTAGTGGGATTTGTAACTGGTTTGCTATCCCACTACTTCTTAACAGTAAATGTCCCCACTTATTATGTTTCCACATGCTTTTGTTTTGAAAGAGCCATATTAGGAAATTAGATGTTCTGTATTGGGGGGAGTTGTAGGTGCTTGATCTTTTTTAAGTTTGTACTGTGATGTAATACCACTCCCATTTTTACTATGCAGTCATAGCACTACTTAACTCTTAATAGAACAATGCATTTGTGTTTACAACAGTCAGTCAGTTAAATCAACTCTGTGCATTTCTTTCCATGAAAGAAATTTTTTTAAAGTCTTTACTTGTACGGTTGTAAACTGAAATTCTTTAAACAGAGATGGAAGTTCGTCCTCGCCTGTGAGATAAACTCCAGAAAGAAAACAGCATTTACTGACTGACTCTGCTGTTATTTCCCAGGCTGGATGCATCACACGGTGGAGCAGCTCGGGGACAGAGCCAGCAGGGACAGCTATGCCATCCAGTGTCTGCAGAAATCTCTGGAGGCCGACCCAAACTCCGGACAGTCCTGGTACTTCCTTGGCAGGTACGTCCCCCAACATCAGAGGAGAGTCTAACAAGGCTTGGACGAGAAGTTTGATTAAGCAATCTGTGAGGAGGATTACTCAACCTTTGTCAGGACTGTAGTCCTTTCTGTAACTTGGGAAATTTTTCACAGTTTGTTCTGCATGTTTACACCTTTGAAAGGTCCAGTTTTGGTAAAAAAAAAAAAAAAAAAGCATAACTCTTTGCAGAATTTTTTTTTCTAATTTTTTTTGCAAATGTAAATAATTTACAGTTGGATTTACAGTGAGGATGAGGAGCAGATGCACAGGCATGACTGTGCACCATATGATTCTTCTCTTAATTCTTTTATTTATTTGTTCACACATTTAAGACTTAAAGGACCAAACCAGGAGCTTTCAAAGATGTGAACTTCCAGAACAAAACTTACAAAAGCACAAACATAACACATGAACTGGCATAGGAAAGCGTTACTTCTCCAGTTTTTCATCCTTTGCCAGCCCTGTGGTTCTTCTGAGCGTACCATCTGTCCTGAATCTGTCCTGTCTGTATTATGTTTAAACTGCCACTCATGTTTTTATGTTAGAGTATAAATCTCAGATGAAAGTGTGTGAAGTTTTCCCTGTATAGCTTCACGCTGACCGCGTTTTTCTCCTGCAGGTGCTACTCTAGTATTGGGAAGGTCCAGGACGCCTTCATCTCTTATCGGCAATCCATAGACAAATCAGAGGCCAGTGCAGATACCTGGTGCTCTATAGGGTAAGGACTGATCTGTTAAATTCTCTTTTTATGCTGTAGTGCAGGAGTGTCAAACTCAAGGCCTGAGAGCTAAATCTCCAGTTTTAAAATGTAAACTTAACTATAATGATTTAAAGTATCCCTGTTAAGTTATAAAAAAAATAAAATACAAAAGGTCATAAATGTAAAACAATTAAATAGTGGGTGTTTTCATTTCATATTTTCAATTTTTGCATCTCATAGTTATGACTAACCTATGATTTTGGCTTTTTATTTCTTATTTTGACCTTTTAGATTGACAGTTTAAAATGTAAAGTCACATTTTAACCTTTAAAACTCATTTTATCTCAAAATTTAACCTTTTTATTCATGATTTTGACTTATCTCATTTTTTGACTTTTTCGATTCATAATTATAGCTTTTCATCTCATATTCTAACCTTTTAGATTCAAAATTTTCATTTTTATTTGATATTTTTATTTTATGGAATTTCATCTTATGTTTTGACCGTTTGAATTCATGGTTTAAATTTTTATTTCATATTTTGACTTTTACACTCGTATTATGACTTCTTTTCTCATATTTTGATCTTTTAGATCCACACTTTTGATTTTTATCTCATATTTGACCTTTAAACTAATGATTTTGACTTTTATCTCATATTTTGACTTTCTTAAACTAAGATTTTGAATTTTTTTATTTCATATTGACATTTTCAAGTCATAATTAGGACTCTTTATCTCATACTCTTACCTTTTAGATTAATAATTTTAAATTTTCTTCATATTTTGACCTTTTAAACTCAAGATGTAGAATTTTATCTTATATTTTGACTTTTTTTTAAACTTATTTTTTTATTTAAACAAAACAAGCATACAACTTAAATATGCCATATTCACATGCTTTTCTTTTTAACAATATATCCTTAAGACATGTTACTTATTTTCTTAACATTCCAGCTGCAGCAATTCTTTAGTGTGCCCAACGCACACATACAATATGCAAAAATAATAAACAATTGACAAGTATAAATTTTGGCATCTGAAGCCATAATGCATGTGTGATTTTTTTTCCATGTCATAAAACTCTAGCACCTTCTGAATCCAGACATGATATGAGGGTGGTTCCAGATTCAACCATCTGGTTGGAATACACTTTATAGCTGTTATATTTTGACATTTTAAATTCACAATTTTAAATTTTATCCAATGTTTTGACCTTTAAAATGCATGGTTTTAACTTTTTAATCTCATATTTTGACTTTTTCAACATATAATTCTGACTTTTTTCTCATATTCAGTCTTTATAGGTTAATGATTTTTAATTTTTGCCAAATGTTGACCTTTAGAACTCATGGTTTTATAATTTTATCTTAGATTTTGAATTTTATCTCATATGTTGACCTTTACAACTCATGATTTTAATTTTTTATTTCATATTTTGACATTTTCAATTCATAATTATGATATTTTTTCTCATATTTTGATCTTTTAGGTTCATAATTTGAAATTTTATCCGTATTTTGACCTTTAAACTCATGATTTTGAATTTTATCTCATATATTTGCCTTTTAAAACCATTATTTTGACTTTCAATTCTCTGTATTGACCTTTTGATCTAATACACTTGAAGTTTTACTATAGATTTCGAGTCATTAACATTTAGACATTTTTAAATGAAGTGTCATTGATCATCAGTGCTACGTTTTTTTCCCATAATTCGTCACTGCTGGAAATGAGGTTGAGAGTTTATATTTTAATGTTGACCCTGTTAGTCTCTCAGGTTAGACCCTGGTTCAGATCCCGGCCCCTGCTGTGACTCAGTTTGACACTCCTGCTGTAATGCAGTGCTTTAGTTGCTCATATAGACGTTTAGTGACTTTAAACCTTGCCTTTTAAATTTCCAATCCAATACTTCCTTTGCATGGAGAAAACTGCTCTCTTCCTCTCCATCTGTCTCCTGCGCTCCCTTTCTGTCCTCATTTCCCCCTCTTACTCCTCAGGGTGCTGTACCAGCAGCAGAACCAGCCCATGGATGCCCTGCAGGCCTACATCTGTGCCGTGCAGCTGGACCACAGCCACGCCGCCGCCTGGATGGACCTGGGCACACTGTACGAGTCCTGCAACCAGCCGCACGACGCCATCAAGTGCTACATCAACGCCACACGCAGCAAGGGCTGCACCAACACGCCCGCGCTGACCCACCGCATCAAATGCCTGCAGGTGGGTTCAGCGAGCAACGTACGGCGGAAGGAATGCTTAATGTCAGGAATAATGCACAGGACTTTAAATGCAGTTGTTCAACAACAACAGCATTTCACAGGTGTGGTGCACCTGCAGACGGTGGCCAAAGTGAACCTTTATTATTCATTAAAGGAGGGGTGTCCCTGTTTTGATTCTCTGAATCAGCTTTAAAGAACACGTTGCCATTGCTCAGCCTACTTTAACACCCAGCCGTGTCATTAATTGAATTCACCGGTGGCTGTTGATTCATTTCACACGCTCCCAGGCCACGAATCCACAAATCTGTTGACTTTTAGAAAAGCTCAATTTTACGCCTGGCAAAAATTCAAACAGGCTCTGATTTAGACAGCAGTCCATCCAAAAATACTTAAATCATTCTGGGACATCCCTTATGAGATCTGCTGGCTGTTTTTAAATGTTTATGCTGCTCTGGGGTTCACTCAAAAGCTCTGCTACATGCATCTGAGGGGCAGGAAGAGCCAGAAATGAGGACAGAGGAAGAAGTTTACAAAAGATTCCTTAATTCTCTTTGCTATTGTCATTAAGTTGCATAAGCCTGAACTGTGTTAACCACAGTGATGCTAATGAGAGAAGAAAATAAAGCCAGAATTCAGTGTCCATATAAGATTAAATCCCAGCCTCTATGGCTAAACTTGATTCCTGCTGGGCTTTAAATCTCCCATTCTTCCAGACATCTAAGTGGAAGTTTACTGTTTTCAACCTGGGTCCTTTTTTTGACATATATAGTGAGTTCAGTGACTATTACTGATACATGCTGATAAAAGGCTTTAACTCTGCAGCTATTAAAGCTTCAAACAAACCACAGAAGCTTTTTAAACCTTATATGCTTGAGGCTCATCTTCTGGGGCTTTTCCACTTTGACTTTTGGCCGTGCTGATTAACTGTTCCGTCGCCAGTTTGGCCGAGCCGCAACCAAAGCAGTCCTGCTCCGGGGCAGGGCCATCATCACAAAGTCATCACGACAAAAAATGTCCAGCTTTCTAAAATCAGCTGTAAAAATATTAGATATTAAGCCAATCTTATTACTACTTCAGCCTGAACTATGCATATCAAATTTAAATGATATTTTTGGAATTTTAACCCTTTAAAGGCAAGTATGTTACACAGTTTCCACTTGTTATTATAGAACAAAATTTTAAAAACTTAAATAAAATAAACACACACCATTATCCAACATCAATAGCCACACATGTATCATTTCAGTAGCATAGCACCCTTGCAGAAAACAATAAAAAGTGTGAAATTTTGCAGCATGCTTTGAATGGAAAAAAGTAGTGCCACCTTGTGGACAAATATAAAAAATAAAAGTTGAACGCTTGTAGTCTAAAATCAAATATAAACACAGAGGAATGCATTAGTTTATGTAAAAATAAATGTGGAATCAAAAATGGCATTTTCAATGGTTTTCAATGGGACATTTTTGGTCCTTAAGAGCAAATGAGTCGGTTTTTGTGTAGCTTAACCATTTTAGGCTAGTTTAAGGAACTGGGATAATTCAACACAGCAAAAATAGCTTAAAAATTAAAAACTAAATGGCACAAAATGTCCCTACGATCTCTTACGGGTCAAGTAATGATGTACAAACTGATACAACGTGATAAACTGATTTCTTTGTTTCCCTTTTGTTTCTAAAAATCCTGCAAGCAAATGAGGAAAATCCTCCTCTTCAGATTGCTCAAAGATAGCAATGTATCGTATCGGCACTCCTGCATCGTTCTGCCAGATTTTAGTTAAAGCTGTATAAATTGGCCTAAAAGGCCCAGGTTGAAAATAATGAGGCGTCCACTTTTGTTTTTCTACAGCTGGATATATTGGAAAGAAAATCTAGATTTGGTAGCCCCCTTTGGATGGATTAATTCATAAAAGCAAGCCCTTTATATCACGTTTTTTTACTCATCTGTATTTCCTCCAAACAAAAGTCATTTCCTCTACATATGCATGAAGGAATGTCACATTTCCACCAGTTGTGTTAGCATAATCTCATGCCATTAAGACAAGCTGTGCTGCTTGTTTTAATGGACCTGTTTACTGTTTCTGAATGTCATTTGAAATCCTCCTCGTGTGCTTGGTACGGCTGGTTTAGAGACACAAGCGTGCCACTCCAACCGAGCATCACTTGTGTTGAAACTATTTACCATTGCTGATCATTTCCTTGTTTTGAGGTCATCGTTCTTTTTTCTCCAAAAAGAGAACCTTGTGTTTTATTCTTCTTCTTATTTTTTTGTTTTTTCACGTCGTTTTCCATTCCCCTAGGCTCAGTTGAGTAACCCCCAGCTCAGTAGCCTTCAGGGTAAAAGTAAAATGCTCCCTCTTATTGAGGAGGCATGGAGTCTACCAATCCCAGCTGAGCTAACCTCCAGGCAGGGAGGCCTGAGCAGTGCACCACAGCAGGTGAGACACCAGATAGAAACACCTCCCGCCTCCCTCCCCCCACTCCCCCTTTTTTTTTTTGACTGAGTGCACACAAACCAACACAGTAATGTACACACAGACAGGCCGACACAAACGCATGATCTGTTGTACGTACTGACTGCCGGGTAACACTTGAGCGCCACCTTCCACGCCGTGCAGATGCCCTGACGGCACATGCACGAGAATAACTCCAAATGAAAGTACAGGAGGCATTTTTCTGCCTTTTTTCTTAAACTTGGATGTATACTCTGATTTGCTCCTATCATTGCAGCTTTCTTTGCGGCTTCTGTTAAAGGAGGGGTCCAGCCAAGTGTTACCCTCTCCCTCACTCCCTTTCTCTCTCCGCAGCACAGTCGTCACTCGGCTTCACCCATCACGCTCCGTAAACGGGAGGAAAAAATAAATCAACAAAGCGCTTGTGCAGGCTTTTTTGTTAATTCTCTCCCATTCAATTTCTGCCACTTTTAATCCTGATTTAATCTAATGTGGTATTCAGGATTACAGCCCTCCCACACACTGGATGACAGGCTCAGATTGTTGTTAAAACTGTCTGACGACGTTATGGAGAGTTAGGGATGCAACCAGAAACAGCCATTTAAATGGAGATTTCAGAGCCAAAACATTATTTTATTACAAAAAAAGCGAAGAAATTGAAGCATACACTAACAATTTGTGTGTTCAACGGTGGTGTCCAAAAAATTAAAGATGAAGAACATGTTTGATATTTACAATTCAGGGTGGTAGTGCCTCCGGCGGAGCATCTAAAACAACCAATGAGAGCGAGCAGACAAGACAGCGCCACCAGCCGGATCAGTCCTGATTCTTTTCTGTATTTTAGGATTTTTTTTCAGCACCTGTAAAACATGTCAGGACAGCTTAATGTGGAGGGACAGCAAGCTGATGATATCAATATTCATAAATGTTTGTTTTCCCTCTGAAGTCGTGATCACGTGAGGTGGTTTACAGGTCAGCAGGTGTGTGGTCTCGATGGTCTCACAGTCTGGCTGAGTCGTCTAATGCAGTGGTTCTTCAGTGGTCCAGCCTCAGAACCCACAAATATCTTTAGTGACACAAATTTCCCAAAAATTTCAACAAAGTTTGATATTAAAAGATTGCACTTAAGATCTTGGATGGAGCAGAATTTCTGACAGGAACAAGAGACAGGACAAAACTCACGTTTTACACCCGTTTTCCCATGAAGACGTTCTTGAAATAATGCCGTGTTTGGGGAAAACTTTTTCAAAATGAAACGGACACAGATTATTTTAGTGTCCATGTGGACAAAGCCATTAAAGAGCTACATGTGCTGCGATAAACCATCATTAACAGTGCATTGAATCAGAGCAATCAGTTCTGGTTCGGTGTACTAAGAAATCTCACACGCTGTGCAAAAGTGCTATGAATTTTCTTACCTCAGGTCTTAAAAAGTCTTAAATTTGATTTTTAAAAAGTGTGAAGGAACCATTAAAGCAATAGCGATTGACTGGTTGATGGTTTTCTTGGTGTTTCGCACTCATATTTCTGCTTTAAAATCCACCTTACTCTTTAAAACAGGGTTCTTTGGTGTTGGAAAAAGCGGGATAAAAATCCGGGCCTGTCATCCCAACTCAGCACTTCACAGTTAATTTACAAAATCCAGTTTTCAGTAACAACCTTGTTGAACCTGCGCCCCGTCTGTTTGCTTCTAATCTGCTTTGACTGGGAGCGCTGGCCCTTTCAGGAGAGATTAAAGTCTGTAATTCTTCAAAATCAAGTGCTTGTGTTTATAATCCACGCACTCATTCAGCGTTTTCGGGCTTTTGACCCCTTCACCTCCCCTCGGTGTGATCGGTGAGGCCGTGCTGCCGTAGACAGTCAACACCCAGGCTTCCCATTGGCTCTGTCCATCTTCTCCCCCCCCTCCCCTCCCCCGTTCAGTAGTTGACCTTAGATGTCCTGCAGCTGCTGTCAGAAGCCCCAGCAACGCCCCCTAGTGTTTCATTACCATCTCATCCATTCAGACGGTAGATCAGTGATACTCAATGCGTGGCTCTGGAGCCACATGTGGCTCTCTTCTGATGATTTGTGGCTCTTTTATGTCTTAAGCTGAAATATTATTCCCCCAGAAAACCTTAAAAGGAAAATTTGACCTCAGAAATTATCCATTTCATCAGTTTGTTTCCCACACGTATACAGTAGGCTTTAATTGTCAAACTTAATTGTCAACCTCTATTTTTCTCTGTATATTTCTATAGCCTTTATTTGCAATTTTTGCTACTTTTATTCAATTTTTACAGCTTTAAGCACATTTTTGCCAATTCTTCGACACTTTTATCCTGCTTTTTGCAATTTTTCGCCCCCCTTTTTTTCACTTTTTCACACATTCAAGTGGCCTTTTGCAATTTAATGCCACTTATTTCCCTTGTTGCCACTCTTGGATGCTTTATGCCCATTTTCCCACTTTTTTTCGCCATTTTGGTCACTTTTCAATCATTTTTTGCCATGTTTTTGTCATTTTTGCCCCATCCCACAACTCATTTTTTCCCACTTCTCACCCATTTTTGCCACTTTTCTCCCAGTGTTTGCCACTTTTAGCCCATTTCTGCATCATCTTTTTGTCACTTTTCACCCATTTTTGACATTTTAATCCTTCTTTTGCAATTTTTTGCCAGTTTTTGCACTGCTGGTCCATTTTAGCTGTCTTTAGCAGTTAAATGCCACTTAATCCCAATTTTTCCACATTATTTTGTGATTTTTACCCATTTTAGTCACTTGTCACTCATTTTTTTTGCCACCTTTTGGCCACTTTTTGACCTTTTTCCCACCTGTAGCTATTTTTTTTGCCACTTCTCGCCCATTTTGGCCACTTTCTGCCCTTTTTTGCCACTTTCCTTCCAGTGTTTGCCCCTTTTTGCCTATTTATTGCCACTTCTCCCCCATTTTAGCTGCCTTTTTTCAAATTTTTGCTCGTTTTTCCCAACATTTTCTGATTTTTGCTATTTTTTCACAGTTTTTGCCACCTTTAACTTATTCTTTTGGTCACTTCCCACCCAATTTTGCCACTTTTTGCCCTTTTTTTGCTCAGTTTTCTCCCAGTGTTTGCCCCTTTTGCCTATTTTTGCCACTTTGCCCCCAATTTAGCTGTCTTTTTTCTGATTTTGCCACTTTTAGACCATTTTTGCCACTTTTGGACCATTTTTGACAACTTTCACTCATTTTATGGTCACTTCCCACCCAATTTTGCCACTTTTTGCCCTTTTTTGCCACTTTTCTCCCAGTGTTTGCCCCTTTTGCCCCTTTTGCCTATTTTTGCCACCTTTGACTCACTTTAATTGCCACTTCTCACCACTTAGATTGTGGCTCTTGCAAATGTATTTTTCCACAATTTGGCTCTTTGGTTGAGCAGGGTTGAGTAACACTGCGGTAGATCATGGTTAGCTCTATCCTGTCCTTGTGTTTCTGCCTTACAGCATTGAAATGTGTGATTTTACATTTAAGAGATGTTTCTAGTGTGAATGAGGGAAGTATGGATGATAGATCTCAGTGTGTCCGATGTCAGCTTGGCGCTCTGCTTCATTTCAAAGTGTCGTTTGATTTTTGAGTGCGGGGCAATGTCGATCTATGGTGCAGGTTTGACGCAGAACTATTGACTTCTATTTATATGATGTATTAGACATTATATATTATGTGGCGATCCTTTTAGTTTCCTTGCCTTGTCAAACAGCTGCAACTTCTTAGTCCTGTCTGGAAATGTAAACAAAAATTAAACATACCATTGCAAAGAGCTGCAGCCAACTAAAAGTGCTGTAGGTGTTTATAAGAAGCCGTCGTAGTGAGGAGAGCGCCCCCCCGGGGACGTTTTTGCCCTATGAAGCAACACGTCAGATACACAGAATGTTTTGCTCTACATGTTCTCGTTTGTCTCAACACACAATCACAGAATCTGCTCCATTTCTCTCTTTTCCTTGTTTCCATCCCTCGCTTTGCCTGCTTCCTTTTGCCTTTATTATTTTGTATTTTTCCCCTTTTTTCCAATATTAACACGCATATTGCTCCCATTTTTGATTTTCATCCTCCATTTACTACTCATTTTCTTTTTTTTATTGCTTTTCTGTATCTTTTTATGTCCTCTCATTCACGTATCTGTTCTTTTTCTTCCTTACGTTTCTTTTGCTGCCCTTTTGCCTGCGCCCCCCCCCTCCCTCCGCCATCCTCCCGCCCCTCCCCATCCAGGCTTGCAAGCCCAATCACAGCGCAGAGGGCGGGGGCTCGGGTCAGTCTCTGCCCCCTCATGTGGGCTCACTGGGCTCGCCGGAGGATCAGCTGTGCCCGGCGAAGAGGAGGAGAGCCTCCAGCCCCGGGAAGGTAAATACAGATCAGGTCGCACATTTAATTCACTCTTTGTTCCTGACTTTATCTGTAGGAGTTATATGTTGTGTTTTTTCAGGCTGATTCCTGGGCCGGCAACCCAGCTCAGCAACCAGTTCCAAGCTGGTATCTCTCACCACAGAAACTGCAGGTTCGTAATCAGAAAAGTCCCCTATGTTTTCTGTATCAAGTGGTAGCCTTTCTACATGGACATACCCACAAGGCTACCCCAGTGAAATCATATTTTTGCTGTATTTATGATGTCAGTGCTCATGTGAAATGGGCTTTGATTTCCACTCTCCTGTCCTTTAGGTGCTGGAACAGTTGCGGAGTAACCGTGCCAGCCTGAAGCCCCCCCAGCTTCAGATGCTCGGGCAGCTGGAGACTCAGCTCGCCATGATGCAGCAGCACCAGCACCAGGTAAAAACTAGGCAGATTCCACACAGGTTAGCCATTCCATCCAAATGAAGGGAAAAGCATGGTCTGTTGGGATTTAACAAGTAAACTGCGAAGTTCAACAGGCTAAATCCAGTCATTTAGAACCTGTTCTAGGGCTCCAGGCACCTGAAATGACCTGACTCATCCACTTAAAGTAAACACATAAAGCTTTACCATCCTCTGTAGTATTTAAGTCTGACTTGGCTAGTCCTTTCATGCTTTCATGTGGAGGCGTTGAGCCATGTGGTTTGGCACGCTCTACTAAACAAGTGAGTACAGGAAAGTTAAAACGTTGAGAGTAACTGCCTTTTCAGAGCTCACTCAGCTGGTTCTCCAACAAGATTTAACCCTTTTGAGGCCGTCCGTGGTTCCATTATTTTTGATTGAAGTGATGCCATTTGTAAGAGATGGTTTTTACGGTTCGTAGGATCTAAACTACTCCAGAGATGGTAAAATAGTAAAAAGTATAAAAGGGTCAAATTTCATGGTAGTTTTTCCAGATATACTCTGTTGATTATAATTATTTAAGAACAAATCAAACTATGGAGGCCCATGGCTGCCATGTAACAAAGACAAAAAAGCTCAAGTCCAAATTAGAGGAAATTCTGAGATTATTTATTGTCAGATGTAGGACTTTTTCTCTCAGAATTTTGACTGATCTTATGATTTTTTCTTTATATCTCATGATAATCACTTCTTTTTCTTCATTTTAGTTTTTGTCCTCATGATTTTAATGTTTTTTATTTTCAGTTATTGACATTTCTATTTTTGTCAGTCTGTTGCTTAATTTTGACTTCTCTCATACCTTCATCTTGATTTTTAATTTTTTCTCTCATATTTATATTTTTTATCATGTCGTTTTGAACTAGCTCATGTTGTCGTTATTCTATCTCATATTTTTAAAGTTCTATTGCATAAATGGTTTTACTCTTACAATTGTGACTTAATGTACCATAATTTTGACTATTCATCTCACAGTTCTGACTAATCACATGATTATTACTCTATTTCATGCTTTTCACTTTATATCTCATGTTTTCATCGTTCTGTCTCATTTTAGGCTTTATATCTCATTATCTCAGTTGTTTTTGTCTCATAGCTGTAACTTTTTATCTCATGATTTTTCAATCTCATTGTTTTTATCATAATATTGACCTTTCTCTCTATTTATTATGTTTTCAAGTCATAAATATGAACTTTTATCTCAATTATTTTTTCAGAATTTTGACTATTAATGTCATCATTTTAAAGTATTGCATGCTTATTACACTCTTATTATTGTATCCTTTTATATCTAATATTTTCATCATTCTGTCTCAAAATTAAGACTTTCTATCCAATGATAGTTTTTATCTCGTAATTGTGACTTTTATCTAAGAATTTAGACTATTTATCACATAATTATGACTTTTCCCATGATTATTACACCATCTAAGTCGTACTTTATCTTTTAATTTTATCACTCTCTCTTATAGTTTAGACTTTTATCTCATAATAATGAATACTGCATATTTGCCCATATATCTCATGAGTTAGGTCTTATATCTCATCATTATAACATTCCATCTCATTATATTTTTATCTTATTTTGTTTTTGTCTCATAATTTATACCTGTTATCTCGTAATTCTGACACATTGCATGATTATTGCTCTATCTCATATTGTCATCATTCTCTCAACTTTTCATCTCTTATGAATATCTCATAGTTGTTTTTATCTCATATTTAAGACTTTATATCTCATAATAGTGGCCTTTTTCCTCATAATTTAGACTATATATCTCATTCTTCAACATTCTGTCTCATGATTTTTGTCATAATTTCATTATGATAACTTTTAAATAATTGCTAACTTTCATATTTGTTTCGTTCTTAAGTGGCAGACACAGTTTTCTATGTTGGGCAGGATAATTGTAAATGATAATGACGGTTAACTTTGATCGTTTGTTTTTTTTCCCGTCACAGATGAGACAGAACGCCTCAGGAGGTCAGGTGCGCCCCTCTCTCCCCAACGGCCCCACCACCAACTCGCTCCCCTCCCCCAATCCCAGCCTCCACCCCACCCGCCCCCACCTGGGACCCCACCGGCCCCTCTGCCCGCCTCAGCCGCTGGCCAACGGTCCGATGGACCCGGGGCCACACGGACACTCAGACTCCCTCCCCGTGGGCGGCACCAGTAGTAATAATCAGTCAGGACCCACAGGACCCAACGGAGACGTGCCTTACCTGCAACCTGCCGGCAGCGGCGGCGCAGCACTGCTACCTCACACCTGCACAAGCACGCAAACACAGGACGCCACGCCGCGCCAGGCCCTGCACCTAAACTCCTCTCAGGTCAGATGTCACACATCGCTCAACGTGCTCCATCATTGAGCTGAAATGAGATTTAAAGACATTCCCTGCAGCTATGTTTAGCTTCTCAGCTATAATTCAGTTTTATCCCACTGACCTACTTGGCTCTGTAGTAAAAACTGTCAGAAAGCATGTAGAAAAGCCATCAAGTGGTTTCAGGAAATGAGCTGTGAAATCCTCCCATGAGACTTTGGAGAATTAATGAGGAAAAAAATCTTAAGAAAACCCAAGTATCTGGTATTTAGCCAAAAGATGGACACAGCACATGCAAGAATGGGATACAGCTCATGCTATTACAGGTTTTCTAAATCAATTTGAGACTTTGTTAAGCTGCATGAAGCTGTTTCTCACCCAAAATCCATGAATTGTGCTCAGAAGGGAGCCATTTCAACCACAATGGCACTTAGTTTTAACTTTGTGTGAAACAGACAGGATCAAAATGTCAAATTTCCATGTTATAAAGCAGAAGAAGATATTTGCTCTTAATGCAGTGGCCCTTATAAGCCATCGTACAATAATTTAAAAAACAACAAAAAAAGATTTTTTACTTTAAGAGTAGTTAATGTGTGTTAGTAAAAGCTATTTTCTTAATTTTATAAAGTAAAAAAAATCGAGAAAATCCAACAACTGTTTGGTTTCTTGTAAATTTTGCCTTAACAGTGTTGTAGATTTATTAATTTGGGAAAACTTGACGTTTTTGAGTCTCAAATGTCAAAATGTTAGACTTTATAAAATCTTTTTTGTCATAAATTAATGCCATTCAAACTCTGAAATTCTGTGCTCATTTTCTTATTAATTTACGACTTTGTAACCTCAAAAAAATTTCTTTTTTTCCCCCCTGGAATTTCTTTTTTTAAATTTTTTGCTTGAAAATGAATCAATCGTCTTTATTTAAAAAAAAAATGTAGCGGCCCTTATAAGCCATCGTATATATTTTTTTTATTTAAAAAAAAAAACAGTTTTTTTTTAACTTTAAGAGTTGTTAATATATGTTAATAAAAACTATTTTTTTTTAAGTTTATAAAGCTAAAAGAAAATCAAAAAAATCCAACAACTGTTTGGTGTCTTGTAAATTTTGCCTTTACACTGTGGTAGATTTATTAATTTAGGAAAACTTGGAAGTTGTTGAATCTCAAATGTCAAAATTTTAGACTTTTTAAACTCTTTTTTTGTCAGAAATTAACGACTTTCTAACCTCTGGATTTCTGAGCTAATTTTCTTGTAAATATATGACTTTATAATCTCAAAAAAATATTTTTTTTCCCCCCAAACAATTTTTTTGTTTTTGCTCAAAAATGAACCTGTAAAGTAGTGATTTTGGAGATAAGAGGTTTTGGCCTTAAGTCAGCAGTATGTACGTCTAAGTTTGACAACGTCAGAGCGGACAGGGCCCTGCCCCTGAGATCTTTGGACAGCAGGTTGGGAACCATTGACTTATGTCACAGGCAGGAATCCTGACTCACTGGATGACTTCACTCATGGTGCGTTTATGTCAAAAAATAGTTTTCTACTGTGTAGTCAACAGAAGATGAAAAAGTACAGTAAAAAGTAATAGCACAGTTACCCCGGTTAAACTTTACTGAAGTATAAGTAAAAGTACTGATTTCAAAGTACCCTAAAAAACTACTCTGTTACAGTAGTTTCCACCCCTGGTTACAAGAGGTACAATGTTTTTTCCTTCATAATGGGACGATCCTCAAAGGTTAAGGTCTCCAACTGTGATAAACATTATAAGTGCTAACATCTTTTCGTCCCACAGGGGCTTCAGAAGACGTCTGCTCCACACGAGGCGAGCTCCAGTACCGAGGGGACCCCCAACTCCACCGCCCCCGTGCTCCCCAACAATCAGGTTGGACATTCCACTAACGCCCCATCGCCACGGCAGCAGCAGCAGGCCCACAACCACCTCCCCTCGCCCCCCTCCCTGCCCCCCTCCTCTACCTCAGGTGGAGCAGCACCCGGTGCGTCCGCTACCAAAGATAGCAACACAGCCGCCGCCCACGCCACGGTTTCCCTCGGAAACGGGGGCTCCGAGGGCAAGGCGCCATCGCCCCTTCCTTCAGCTGACGGCAAAGCGGCGCCGGCAGACGGCTTAGCCAATCATGTGCACTCAGAGGACGGCGGCAAGGCGGCAGAGGGCGGCGAGAAGCCGAGCCTTAGCGCAGACAATCCTAGACTCTCTGCCCTGCTGGCGGGGGGTAAGAACCCCGAGGAGGCTGAGGGGCCGTCAGAAGGGGCCGCAGCTTCCGCTTCGACCACGCCGGAGTCCCACAAGAAAATCAACAACATCCACCCAGCCGTCCTACCCTCCACGCCACACGCGCAGGGCAGCTCAGCCGCCTCTTCGCCCATATCTGCCATGTCCACCGCCACGCCCTCGCCGAAATCCTCCGAACATACCCAAACAGGCGCCCAAAGCCCAGCCACCACCTCCACGACCACAGCTACCACCACCACGTCGACGGCGCCCGCTGTCAACGGTAACGGCAAGGGAGGAATATCAGAGGACTCTCAAAGCCCGCTGAAGGCCGAGCCGCCTGCCGTCACCAGTCTGAAAGCTACGCCTCCGCACGGACACAGCTCCTCTTCATCATCGTCATCGTCGTCGATATCCATCTACCCCAGCTCCACAGACGTGCTCAAGGCCTGCAGGTAATCACAGCTCTGCACAACCTGCATTTACAGAAAAAGCTGGGACGCAGAAATATTCACTCATTTTGAATTTGATGGCAGCAACACATCTCAAAAAAGTAGGGACAGGACCATCTTTATTATTGTGTAGCATCCTCTTTTCTTTTAACAACAGTCTGGGAAGTGAAGAGACCAGTTGATGGGAGAGGAATGTTATCCCATTCTTGTCTGATGTAGGATTCTAGCTGCTGAACAGTCCTGAGTCTTCTTTGCGGAGTCCAAATGTTTGGACTGCAGGCAGGCCAGTTCAGCACCCGGACTCTTCGACTGTGAAGCCACGCTGTTGTGATGGATGCGGAATGTGGTTTAGCATTGCCTTGCCTCTCTCTACTTTTCAGCGTTGATAGTTCCTTTCCAGATGTGTAATCTGCCCACGCCATAGGCACTAATGCAACCCCAATTTTGAATTTGGATTCATCCGACCACAGAACAGTTTTCCATTTTGCCTTTAGACCATTTTAAATGAGCTTTTCCAAAGAAGACAGGAGCATTTCTGGATGCTGCTTACAGAAATTTCTCCAGATTTTAGGTACCATCTACTGTACATTATATCATCTGCCCATCTTTACTTCTGAGAGACTCTGCCTCTCTAAAATGCTCCTTTTAAACCCTGACCTGTAACCAATTTACCTAATAGTTGCAGCCATTTTTTCATGAGTACTTCTTACTTCTCCAGGCTTTTATTTCCCCATCCTGTCTTTTTTAGGAGGTGTTGCTGCAAATGTTTTTCATAAAAGAGTAAAATGTGTCGGTTTCATTGTAAATTAGCCTACAAAACCATAATGGCATGTGTTGATGACAGCCAAACCCTTCCTCGAGGTGCCTTTGATCAGCACCACAGAGCGGTAGTTATCCTGACCAATGGGAGCCTAAAACCTCCTCAGCTGGTTTAGTTAAACGACTTATCATCTTAAAATGTACTGATTTAAGCACAGCAAAATCAGGTCTTTCTAGGGAAGAGGGGTCGTATTTCTTTGCTTTTGTTAGATTTGTTAAAATAGCATTTTAACTTAAAATACAGACACTTTTAGGAAAAGTTAGCAGCAGTTAATGCAGGACAGTTATAGTAGTGAATGCTTCTTAAAGACTTGGATTTTTGTGTTCACTTGCCTCTCTCTTGGTGTAGATTTACATCAAAATGACTTGTAAATCCCCATTAAGCCTATAATCATCCCAATCTTCTTGTCTTTTGCTGCTAAATTGATCCAGGAATCCGCCCTTCCCATCCCAGTTCTTTAGCCTTTTTTTAGACTAAATTGTGTTAATCAGTTGTTTTCATGCAATGCTTATTACATTATAAGTCCACCAGATTGTTTCAAGCCTCATTTGCTGCATGTGAAATCTTACAGGTGTTTCTTTTGAAGATGTCTCCCCCCGGTGGATTTGCAGAGTAACTACAAGAGCATATAGTTATGTAACTGTAAACAACACCGAAGGCGACTGGGCAGCCTTGTTGCCATGCAGATATTATTCATCATTCAGCACACTGCTTACCTTGCACTGTAATAATTATTGTTGAAAGGATATTTTCCTCTAAATTGAGTGCTTTAATTGAGTACATGTATTTTACTGTTGTAACAGCATCTTTTTGCTTCCTGTTTGTGCAGGAACCTGGGGAGGAACGGCCTCTCTAACAGCAGCATCCTCCTTGACAAGTGCCCCCCGCCCCGGCTGCCCCCTCCACCCTCACCAGCCCTGCCCAAAGACAAGCTCAACCCTCCAACACCGAGCATCTATGTAAGTGTTATCGAGAGATGGAAAGGCCTCTGCTGTGAAATTAAAAAAAAAAAAAAATACCAAGTCTGTGATTCTGTGTCTGATAGGCTGTCTTTAAAAATATTTAAATCTGATTAAATATTCAAAAGTCCTCAGATTCTAGCTGGAAATAAATCTCCATCATTCACACATACGTCAAATGATGCTTGAAAGTTGGACTCTTACATTACAATCATAGGATCCATTGTTCAACGGGTGTTAACTTTTAATTTTTGCAACCACATTTTTGTTTGTGAGTGGATCCACTGTAAAAATCAGACTTTTTAACACCAACCCTGGACCTGGAGGACACATTTTAAAGGTCAAACAATATGCAAAACACACTTTTCAGGCTTTTCAAGCAGAAATATGTGCCCCTGGCCTGTCCACAATCCCCCCAAGAATCAGAGAAATCCATTCCCCCCCCTCTCTGTTTCTCCACTTTTCAGCAAGTGTGTGCTGAAACGAACCATTCTCAGATTTCCCCTCATGATGTCATGTGGGGAGTTAGCCCCGTCCCCAGGTTTGGTTGGCCCTCCCCACTTGGTAGAAAGTTCCACCCTCCTCCTGATCCTCCTCTCAGCTGGATCAGGAGAGCCAATTCGGTTTCCTAAGAGTGGCGGAGTCAAGGGGGTGTTGTCAGACAGAGGGGTTTTTAGACATGCAAAACTCCAACACTGGAGTGTTTTTTTCAGCCACAAACTTCACAGGCATGTTTTGGGGACCTCTGAGACCAATATAAACTTGTTTTAAAAGGGTAAAATATGTGACCTTTAAGGGTTAAAGCTGCACCCATAGCCTGTTGAGCTCTGACCTGTTTGCTCTCTCTGTCTCACTCACTGTCTGCGGCAGTAACGTTTCTATTTGACTGGTATCTATTTATCAAAATGCTGTCTAGAAATTGTGAGACTGCTGTCTCATATGAGGGAGATGTGCAGGCAGCTTGTAAACATTGAGATCTGCATACTTCCACCTGTGTATGCATAGAGCTGTATTCACCATAATGACACTGGATGCATAAAAAGCACAGGACAAGTGCCTGTCAGCATTGCTGCATCTTCTTTTTCTTCCCACGTGATTTTCACGCATGCGCGATGCACAGCATGCCATGCCACACAGCGCGGTGTCCAAGCTTACACTATGGGCGTACATGGCTGATTTAAGCTTCAAGGCAGATAATCTGCCTTTGAATCGAGTCACTCGAATAACTCGAGGAATCGTTTCAGCCCTAGTTACATGTAATGATTAATTTCAAAGTAAAAGCAAGTTAACTGTTAAAATATGCACATGTGCATCAGGTGTACTGTGGTAAACACGCCACAGCCATTACACAGCACACATGCAGCCCGTCTGCAGGATTCCTGCCATGCCTCACCTATGTCGGTGGTCAACTGGTGGGTCGAAACCCTAAAGTGGGTCGCAGAGCAGTTTTCAGTGGATCACAACTAGGTGTACATAAAATAAAAAAATGGTGGCAAAAAGTCTGAAAGTCCTTGGTGGGCATGTATAGATACCTTTTATTTTACCCTGTTTTACCATGAAATCAGGTAAATTTAAATGTTTGATCAATATTCAAACTAATTTATCCCCTCTTCTTGCAATGTAAAGCCTAATTTTCCCATGGTAGTGAAGTAATTTCTCACGATCCCTGGAAAATTGGCAGAAATTTACAAAGAATGATGGGAAAACTTGTCAGTTTTGTCCCTTCTCTTTTTCATATCATGTATTTGGTTCAATCATGCTCCAAACTGCAACATATTCAATTACCTAAACATGCGTTGTTAAACATTTTTGGGAACCTGGGTCCTGATTTGTAGTAAGACAGAGTGGTGGGTCATGAGGCTGGACCAGTTAAGAACCACTGCCCTAAGTCAGTGATGATGATGATGGCAGTGCAGGTCTTTAGATATCAATAAAGCGTGCACATGAGGTTTAGTATGAAGTAGAGCCACCTTTTTTCCTAGGAGCCCCCCTACTGATAAGAAAAGCCAAGCTTTTACCCTTGATGACAGATCTATGAAGGTACTTGATACCTGATTGATCCTGAGGGAAATTTGAGCTATCTGTTTTTACAACAGTCAATTAAGGCCACTCTAGAAAAATAAAAATGCTTGTTAAACTAATTGTCAAGTTTAAAAAGTCGTTCAATTACCGGGAAAAAAAACTAGAACTCTGAAACTTGAAAGGTGGTAAATGTACGTGAACCTAAACGTAGAGGTTTTAAGATAATAAAGTTAAAAATCCTACCATTATTTTCAGTTTGGTTTCCTGTTGAAATATTTGAGTTTTAAAATAAAAATTTTAGACTTTTTAAACTTGGAAATTTCCAACTTTTTAAACTCTGAAATTCTGAGTTTTCATTCTTGTAAATATACATCTTTAAAATCCCTAAACTTTGCCTTTTTTATGCTTTTAAATTTATGGATTCTCTGCTTTTTTTCGTCTTTAGGTTGGTCCTAATACGCTCTTACATTTTGTTTCCAGCCATGATTTATTTTTTAAACTAGTCTTGACAATGTCAGAGCAGACAGGGACCCCTCCTGAGATCTTTGGGCCCCCCTGAGGGTGCACTGACCCCAGGTTGGGAACCACTGAACTAGAGGAGTGCAGAGACGGAGGTTTTTTTCTGTTTCTTCTGACATCCTTTCACCTCTCTGTTTCCTTTATAAACCAGCTGGAGAACAAGAGGGATGCTTTCTTCCCTCCTCTGCACCAGTTCTGCACAAACCCCTCCAACCCCGTCACCGTCATCAGAGGACTGGCTGGTGCTTTAAAACTGGGTAACCACTTCCTCTAACTTCTGCTCTGATGCTGACTCAGACATCAGAAAGCTGTCCTGATTACGTCTCTGCTTTCTCCCTGCAGACTTGGGTCTGTTCTCCACTAAGACGTTGGTGGAGGCCAACCCGGAGCACCTCGTCGAGGTCTGGACTCAGCTCTCCCAGCCTGCGGACGAGAACTGGGACCCGAGTGGGGTCAAGAAAATGTGGCGCTGCGAGAGCGCCCGCGCCCACACCACCATCGCCAAATACGCCCAGTATCAGGCTGCTTCCTTCCAGGAATCCTTACGGGTCAGTCAGACTTTATCCGTGCCCTTTTGCTCCACTTCAGGCCGAGTTCTGACATTTATAACAAGAAAAAGATGAAGCAAACTTTGCTGTTTGTTTTCAGGAGGAGAATGAGAAGAAGGCGCTGAAGGAGCCGTCGGACACGGAGCCAGCGTCTGCAGAGAGGTAGCGTGGTTAAACCTATTTAGCTTGATTGTTTCGGCTCATTAGAAAGCTCCAGACTCTGAGATTTTATTTGCTCCCACAGAGAATATAGTTTAGTTTAGCTGAATCATTTTATGTCCAGGGTAATGGTTTTGAAATCACATCAGAAGTCAGACAATATCCAGACTCAGTTTGGGGGTTTTAGGAGCAGCTGCCCACATGATTAACTTTGAGACACTGTCATAAGTGAGACTGTAAATCAGACTGTTCCTTCACTAGCCTTCAGCTAAAGATTGTGACTGATTGTGGTTTCGTTTTCAGCGCTGCACGCAAAAGAAGGGGACCGTTAAAGCACATCAAGTTTGGAACCAACATCGATGTGTCAGACGAGAGAAAGTGGGTTCTGAATTCATCTTACAAGCTGTGTTTAAGCCGCAGGATCATGATTATTCTGATCTTACCTGCTGATTTAATCTCTACCAGGTGGAAGCAGCAGCTGCAGGAGCTCAGTAAACTCCCGGCCTTCGCTCGAGTCGTATCAGCTGGGAACCTGCTGAGCCACGTCGGTCACACCATCCTGGGTATGAACACGGTTCAGCTCTACATGAAGGTTCCAGGAAGCAGGATACCAGGTAAGAACAGGCGTGCTATGTTTCTGGTTCTGCTGATGGAGAAGTCAGGGGTGGGATGATGCTGGATTTAGACCCAAATGAGAACCCAGGACTGTTTGATTAGGGCTGAGGATGTGTCATTAGGTTGCCAGTTTAAAGAGCAGAGACAGCGCAGGGATGGGTGATTGAATAAGAGCCGTGATGTTATTTCCTGATTGTTCCACGGTCAAGTCACAATCAAAAATCCGCTATCTCAAACTATTAGGTTATTGTGGAAAAGCCCCGTTTGCAAAGGTTTCCTGAACCTTCATTCTCACATGGTAAAGTTCACACAGTCATGGGGAAGACTGCTGACTGGCCGTGTACAGACCCAAGTGGGCCCGGGCTTGAAACCACTGGGCCTCGTGTGAAAGCGCCCTTAGTGTGGAGCCAATCCTGAACCACAGAAAGCATCATCAGTGTCCCACCTGGACTAAGGAGAAAAAGATCTGGACCAAAGTCCTGTTTTCAGATGAAAGTAAACTTAGAATATCATGTGGGAATTGTCGTCAGCCGTCTACCAGGAGATTTTAGAGCCTCCTCTTTACTGAGAAGCTTTAGGGAGCTTCCATTTCCAGCAGGACTTGGCACCTGCTCTCAGTGAAACCAGAACTACCAGGAACTGGTTTACTGACCCTGGTATTACAGGTCTGACCAAAACCCTGTAAGGAATCTCCAGAGGAAGAGAGACTCAACAATCCAGATGAGCTGAAGGCTGCTATCAAACCTTTATTTTCTAAGAAGGTATCTAAATGTTATGGTTAGTACAAGGGATGGTTGTTGCAAACTAAGTCAAACGTTGCGGGCATTTCCTTAAATTTGATTAAACCCTCCTGGTCAGTTTATTTCATGGATGGTGGATTTTTAAATTTGATATGAGAAACCCAAAATTAAGCATCAAGGTGTATCCAAATTACTCTTTAAAGACAATCCAGATGAGCTGAAGGCTGCTATCAGAGCAACTCAGGCTTCATATCAACCCAGCAGTGCCACGGACTGATCGCCTCCATGCTACATTGCATAGATTAGAGGTTCTCAACCTTGGGAGACGCTGAGAGGGGGTCTCTAGATTCCCTAAAAAAACTAAGGATGTTTTTTAAGTTCTGCTGTTGCCACTTTGCAACAATTTTGCCTAATTTTAACCAGCTTTCATTATTTTTCCCACAAATTTTAACACATTTTTGCCATTTTAAACCCTTTTCACCACTTCTTCTGCCTGTTTTTGCCACTTCTAAACCAATTTTTGCCACATAATCTTAATATTGCCCCTGTTGACCCATTATTGCCACTATTAACCTCATTTTACCACTTTTAATGCCCAATTTTTCCCATTTTAACCACATGTCACTATCTGATATGCCCATTTTTGCCAGTATCTGCCTATTTTTTTCTTTCTCAGTTAGCACCATTTTGCGAGTTTATATTGATTTTTCTTCCCATTCACCAGATTTCCACCCATTTTTGCCAATTTAAAGACTTTTCAGCCACTTTATAATTCCCTTCTACCACTACTCTATATCTGCCTTTTTCTGTTATTTTTTGCTATTCATATGTAATTTCTGCCACTTCTAACCCATTTCTGCTACTTTTAAGTTCCAATTTCACCATCTTTTCCCCCATTTTTTGCCATTATTAACCACTTTTTTTCAGTTTTTATCCCATTTTAATTCTTTGTGGGTTTTTTTTTTAACAAATAGATTTACATGTTTAAGAAGGCTATATACTACACAAATTATTTAAGAGATTTTTTTCATTGATAAGAGTGGTTATTTTTTCAGGTTTGATATAAAATATGCGTATCACAGCTTAATTTCACAATAGACCATGATTTTGTTGACCTCCATGGCCCCCTAGTGGGCTGGGCCCCAGAAAGCTCTCCCCTTTATACCCCCTCATGGACGGCTTTGTCTCAACATGACTATTCTTGAAAGTTCATGGCTGTGTTCAGCTACCTTCAGGTACAGTGGGGGTCCCCGGTCTCTGGCACCTCTATTTTGGGGGTCATGGGTTGAAAAGGTTGAGAATCTCTCCATAGATGCAGTAATTTGTACAAAAAGGGCTCCAAGCGATTTCTGAGTGATGAATTAGGGCAGTATTCCAGAAGGTTAACATTTGGTTTTTGGGATATTTTAAAATTTTGAGATAGTAGGTTTTATATTTTCAAAATTAAAACAAAGAAGTCTTGGAATATTTCACTTTGCATGAGATGAATCTAGAATATATGGAAGTTTTTGAGATGTCTCCTGGTCCCTTACAGTTTTCCTTTACATCCTGACCTGTGGACTGATGACTGGCTCCCCATCCTCCACATGCTGACACCTGAGAAATCACCTAAATATGAAAAATTTGGAATTACAGACACAGATTAAAATCGTTACAGACATGTCCTCTGGATTATTAACCCCTTAAGGCATAATATCTTAAATAAAAGCCAGAAAACTCAGTTTTTGGAACTGAAATTTTTATTTAACTCTCTACTGAAATCCAGAAAAGGGGAAACTGCCATAAAAATTCACAGACAAAAAAACAGTGATGATGATATTTGGTTTTGACTCATTTCATATCAAAATTCTGGTTTTATGAAAACTCTATAATGATGATAAAACTAATATCACCAGTAAATAGGAGCACAAAGCATTATAAATCAATATTAATGCAATGTAACATGTGCAACCAGCTCTGATGGTTCGTTATCCATTTGCTTCCAAAGAAAAAACAGAAATAGTCTTTTTTTTAAAACCAAAGCTGCAGAGAAAGTGAGAGAGAGGTGGTGTGCAGTGACGGGTGATCAACACAGATGAAGCAGTGAGAGGCGGCAGCAGTAGCTCCAAACAAAGCTGTGATACAAAGTAATCAGATATTTTCTGATCTTTTTTCTGCATTCAGGCTCTAAAGAACTTTGAATTATCGCCACATAATCAGGAAGGAGCAGGGCTTGGTTTGAAGCGCTCCTTCCCTACTTGTGTGCCTCCTTCTTCTGCTCTGTCTGCAGTGAAGTGCAGAGAGTAGTTAGATACTCACCAAAATGCTTAGAACTCCCTTTTACACACAGATGCTGCTTAGGGTGTGTATCTGTGCAGTTAAAATGTTGTTAAAAATAAAAATCTTGTGTTTCCAGGTCACCAGGAACACAACAACTTCTGCGCGGTCAACATCAACATTGGACCCGGAGATTGTGAGTGGTTCGCAGTACCGGAGCCATACTGGGGAGTGATGAGCAACTTCTGTGAGAAGTAAGAGGCGTTTAATAAAGTTCAGACATGTTCACTGGAATCAAACTGACCACCTCCTTCCCTCTAGGAACAACATCAACTTCCTGATGGGCTCGTGGTGGCCCAACCTGGAGGACCTGTACGAGGCTGACGTGCCCGTGTATCGGTTCATCCAGCGACCTGGCGACCTGGTGTGGCTCAACACGGGCACCGTGCACTGGGTGCAGGCCATCGGCTGGTGCAACAACATCGCCTGGAACGTGGGACCGCTAACGGGTATGCCTTCTGCTCTGAGTTAGGGCCACTGGGACCTCCGGTTAATGCACACAGGAGGATCGGCCCTTGTTTATTAAATATGCTAGAAATCAGGGTGAACGCTCACACCAGGTTAGAGCTTGTGTATGCGCTCATGTCAACTCAGTGTGGACTTGCATCAGATCAGATATGACATAAGATTTATTTCACATTTGCAAGGTTGTAATTTTCCTCCGTTCCCATACTTTCCTGACCCTAAAGGACATTCTGGATCACCTCACTGCAAATCATTCAACACCATGTTCCAAATTATTATGCAAAAGATATTTTTCTCTGATTTCTTTATACAGGTTTTCTGGGAGAATAATATTCCAAATTAAGACATAAAAGAGCCACATGTGGCTCTAGAGTCAGGCATTGAATATCTCTGCGTTAGAGCCTAATTTAGATTTTATTGAACAAACCTCCCAATGATAACTCTTTTTTTTTCAAAAATAAAAAACAAACCTCAAAATGCACTGTTCCAAATTATTATGCAGAACAGAGTTTCAGAACATTTTGTAGGTTGTTCAGTACTGAAAATGGTCATTTGTTGAATTTGCAGCATTAGGAGGTCCTATTTACTGAAATCAAAGCTATTTCAATCAAGAAAGTAGTAAGTCAGAAACTCTAGATACTTTGCCGAGGTCATTCTCACACCTTCAGGGACCCTAAAGGGGCCTACCAGCTCTCTCCCTGCAGCCTTGTTGGGACATGGTGGACATCCACCAACCATCCACTACTCCATCCATCTGGACAATCCAAGGTTGCAGTAAATGAGACTAGAAATTAAGTAGTTTTCCTTAAATTGAGCTCACCTGATAAACTAATTATCACAGGTGTCTGAGATTGATTTCAGTGATCCAACGAGCCCCGAGACACAACACCATCCACGAGTTTAACTGAAAAACAAAACATTTCCTGTTAATGACACTAAAATCCAATTTGCATGATGACGGTCTTCTTCCTCAAAGATGATGGGAATGACGTGCGTCATTTAAAGAGGGTTGAGTTGCTGCAAAAGTCGGTGTAGATGGACCCAAACAAAAGTAGAAGACGTTAAAATTCACAGCCTGCCTCAGAGGAATTAGAGCTGACCTTTTCTTGTTTTGTATGAAAGGCTCTTTTAGTTGATTGGTGACCTTTTTAGCAGAAAAGTGAGCTGATTACGGGGGGGGTCTCATTTCCTGTTTTCAGCAGATGTATTTTTCGGTTGTCTGTATGCTTGCAGCATAAATATTAACACCTGTTAAAGCGCCACGTTACTGATTGCATCCTCACAGAAGCCCTAAAGATGATTTTTGGATGTGTTTTGTCATGTAAAATATGTTCTGCCTCTTCATCTCCAGCCCATCAGTACAAGCTGGCCGTGGAGCGTTACGAGTGGAACAAGCTCCAGAGCGTCAAGTCGATGGTTCCCATGGTGCACCTCTCCTGGAACATGGCTCGCAACATCAAAGTGTCTGACCACAAGCTGTTCGAGATGATCAAGTGAGTCACACAGTCCTCCGCCATCGACACCAGCTGTGTTTTCTGATTTCTGTCTGACACGCCACGCTCCTGTCACAGGTACTGCCTGCTGCGGACGCTGAAGCAGTGCCAGTGGGTGAAGGAGGCTTTGGCGTCAGCCGGGAAGGAGACAGTGCTAAGGCCCAGGACAAGGGACGAGCCAGCCCACTACTGCACCATCTGTGAGGTCGGTAGGAACATTTCAGCGTCAGGGGTGTGAATTTTAACAGGAGCTGACAGTTTTTTCTTGCTTTATTAATCTTAACGTGTGATTAACTGCTCACATTCTCAACGATGCTCAAACTGTTGGACGAGAATCCTGAGGATTTATCCCCTGAGTTTGGATGGCGTCGACACTTGTGATCAGTTTGAGGATGAATTAAAGGCCGGCTCAGTGTTTGTTCAAACTAATTAGTGGTATGCTAATGGGTTTATTTGACAGTGAGGCTTTTATGTGGGCTGTTTAGCAGAAATGTGTCCATATCCCATTAAATGTCTGCTGTCATTGTGTCTCACTAATTGTTCCATTATTCTCTGTCTGTGCAGCAGCTGCAGGATTTGTTTTTCAGAGCGTCGTCACTGCTGTTCAGCTTCATTCAGACCTACAAATTAAAGCTCTGCGCTCCAATATAACAAAATGTCGAGGGTATTTAGTCTGTTTTTGCAATTTATGTTTGTTTGTGTGTTTTCTGTGCAGGTGGAGGTGTTCAATCTCCTCTTCGTGCGTCGGGAGCTCCTGTCTAAGAAGCAGCATGTGGTCCACTGTCAGGACTGCGCCAGAAAAGGAAGCGCCACGCTGGACGACTTCGTGGTGCTGGAGCAGCACAGGATGGAGGACCTGATGCAGGTCTATGACCAGTTCACATTAGTAAGTGTGCATACTGAGGGAGGGCTGAGCTGAAAGACCAAATCTGTGGATTTATGTGAAGTTATAGAACAAAAAAATGATGGAAAATACCTGAAAAATGCCTGAAAATAAAAAATCAACAACTGTGCTTAAGAGTGCTGCAAGTTGTGATTTTAAACCAACAAAAACAACTAAAATTGTCATTCAAATCACATTCAGTGATTATTCTAAAACAGTGATGCTCAACCTAAGTGGCAAATTGTTAAAAAAGCACCTTTGCAAGAGCCACAATCTTAGTGGTGGAAAAAAAGGAAAAAACGGCAAAAAAGTAGCATAAAATCAATGAAAAGGGCAAAATAGACATAAAAAACAGACAGAACTGGGTGAAAAGGGGAAAAGATTGGTGAGTAGTGACAAAAAAAATGAGTAATAGGTGGCAAAAATTGTCAAAAGCAAGAAAATGTAGCATAAATTGTGTAAAAAGCAGTATTAATGTGACAAAAAGTCATAAAGCAGCATTAATAAGACAAAAATGGTCAAGAAGAAGCATTAATGTGGCAAAAAGATCAAAAAGCAGCAAAAAAGTGACAAAAAATGGTCAAAAAGCAGGAAAAATGTGGCAAAAATTGGCCAAAAAAACCAGCAAAATTGGCAAAAAGCAGGTAAAATGTGTCAAAATTGGTAACAAAGCAGCAAAAATGGTCAAAAAGCAGAATTGATGTGACAAAAATGGTCAAAAAGCAGAATTGATGTGACAAAAATGGTCAAAAAGCAAAATTGATGTGACAAAAATGGTCAAGAAGCAGCACTGATGTGTCAAAAAGCAGAAAAAAGGTGACAAAAATTGGTCAAAAAGCAGGGGAAATGTGAGATAAATTCTCAAAAAGCAGAAAAAATATGGCAAAAAGACCAAAAGGCAGAAAAAGGGTGACAACAATTTGTCAAAAAGCAAGAAAAATGTGAGTTAAATGGTCAAAAAGCAGAAAAAATGTGGCAAAAGTTTAAAAAATGGCAAAAAAGGGTCAAAAAGCAGGAAAAATGTGTCAAAAATGGACAAGAAGCAGCATTAATGTGGCAAAAAATGTGTGAAAAATGACTTAAATCAGCAACGAGCAGCAGAGCAGCAAGAATGGGGAAAAGGTGGTCTTTAATGGCAAAGGGCAACTTAAATGGGCAAAAAGTGCCAAAAACAGTGGAAAAAATTTAAATTGCAAAAGGATAAAAGTGCCAAAAATGTCCCATTTACTGAATTTTAATCATTCTATTTTAAGTATATGCTTGCTGCGTATGTTACAAATATCACTATAGCACATATTGACAGAAAAAAAGGCATTTAACTCTGAAGACTGATACCTCAAATGATAGCCAGATTTTTTTTTTGGGGGGGGGGGGGCATTTATTTAACCTGGTGACAAAATCCCCCCCAAAATAAAAAATGCCAAAATTTTTTATCTATCATTTGTATCGAATTTGATACAAAAGGCATTTTTGGCAGCTGATAATCCTCTGGAGGGCATTTTTTAAATCAATTTAGCAGATTGTATAGAAAAAGGTTTATAAGGAAGTTATTATTAATTATGTTTGGTAAAGGTCTCACAAAATTGAGAATCAAATATGTTACTATTGGCTTTAAAGGTGCCAAAAATTATCTAATTTGGGTGTTTATAATAGAAAAAATGACTTTATCCCGTATCAATTGACATTTTATTAATTTAATCAGACATTTCACCCCAGATATTTTTTATTCCTTTACTTTTTACCACATATTATGGTTTAAATTTTCTCAGCTTGGGTCTTAAATTTGATTCTTCTTCTAGTTCTTACTGAAAGCAGCATTTCACCCATAAAGCCCTCAAACTGCTGATTAATGCATGATTTCTGTCTCCTCAGGCCCCCCCTCTTCACTCATCTTCATCTTGACATTAGGTGTCACCTCTTTCTTCTTCTTCTGCTGTGGAGCCATGAAGCCCCTTTTACAGGAACTTGTATTAAGATTTGAAACAAAGAACAAACATCCACATACGCGGACCATTTCTGATATTCAGGAAAGCCGAGGCCGTCTCCCCCCTCCCTCCCTCCCACCCCCTCATCCTCTCACCGACCTGACGGCCGGAGGCTGAGGCGGCCGAGCGTGTCTGTCTATGCAACCTGTTTTGAAGTGCTGGAGCCTGGCCTTCCAGAAGGGGGCGCCGGCGAGCTCGCTAACAGGACTTCTTTTCTCTCTTCTCCCAGCCCCCTCTAGTGACAATGGCCTGTTTTAATGGAGGACTTAATCAAAACCTGGTTGGGAACACTGGGGGAGGAGCGTGGATTCTTAACGTGTGATAAAAATGTTTTTGTAGATACTTGTTAACTGTCACAACTGGCAACACCACCCGTAAAAGACTACTGACTTGACAACCTTTCTCTCCCTTCCCTTTTCTTCTTTTTCTACTCTGGTAACAGGATGAAATGTTGGCTTTGTTTTCTAGAAATTCCCCCTTAAATTTTCTTCTGTTTTTCCTTCAAAGGAGCACTAGCCTAACTGGTCTTTTTCTATGGTAGATAGTAATTTTAAGACTCTTTCGACAGCAAAATCTCCAAAAAAAATTTGTAATGTGAAGAGTTTAGGTGATTTTCTTTCTTCATTTTTTTACAGCTTTTATGTTTTATCTTTGTCTTGTTCTTTTCAAAACTATTTGTTTGTTTCTTAGGTAAAAAAGGAAAAATTTAGGAAAAAAACGTACTAGCCAAGTCACAAAGAGAATGGGTTGCACATAGACTTATGGAATAAAAGTTTAATTTGTGATTTTTTTGTTTTGTTGTTTCTAATCTTGATGTAAATTTACACTATTTATAAATACATATTTATTGCTTGAAAATATTTGTTGATGGAATGCTGTTATTTTTTCCAGAGTACCTGCCATTAAATTTGAAGGAGTTTTGTCATTTTAACACAACTCCTCTTACATTTTCTATATATAAATAAAATTGCTTAGCAAGCATTGTACAGAAACGGACATTTAAAATTGTTTTATTGTTTGAAGAATGTTTTATGAGTCAATAAACACAAAGTTGTCAAATTAAACATGCTTTTTTTGTTTTTAATACACCACGTTACATAAAAAAGCCCCCAAAAAACATCATAAATGGAGAAAAAGTCACAAGTGCAGGCCTGAAACCCAGCAGACAATGTAGCTGTAGACTGACACACACAGAATCCTACACTGTATGCCAGGTTCAGGACTCACCCAGTGTTTCTAAATGTCATTTTCTCTTCTGTTTAACCATAAAAATCCTGCCGATTTTTTGTTAATGCAGTAGATGCACTCACAAAAATAGGCTCTAGTTTGACAGAAATTTAAAAAAGTAGCATTTAGCATCTTAAAACAACCCCTACTTCAGTTCTGCTGTCACTCTATACATCCTGAAAATCATGACCACCAGCAGAGACCCAGTAGCCAGATGTAGCTGCTGCCAGCCCCACAGGATCTACACTGACTACTGAGCAACTGCTCGGCGCCTTGTGGCTCTTCGGCTCCATTTTGAGCCAACATGGCCGCCCCAGAAGCCAAGACAGGAGATGGGAAGGAAAGGACTTGCAGAGAGAAGCTGGGCGCCTGGCGCGGTTACGCAGGTGAGGTTGTCATCAGCGATACAGGCTGACTCTTGTTTTACCACTAAAATAATATATTTTGATTTAAACAATACAAAGCACTTAAAAGACAGTAACATTACACCTTTTGCCCACAAAGCATTTTACCTTCTTGCACCTCCACCTACAAATGCTCTTTAGTTTAGCCAGCTTCTAGTGGCAATGTGTGAAAATGTATGCTGGACTCAGATTCCAGTTTTCTGGGTGAGAATTCACAGTAAAGACACCTTTTAGAAACATACACCAACAAAGGTGAACCAAAAATAGGCACGGTGATGATAGACCGTTGCATGTTTCATTTAAAGGGCTCTTAGAAATATTTCTCCTAAATATTCCTCTATAAATGAGATTTTAAAACTTACTATTTAATAAGGAAGCCGAACATTACAAGGCTAATCTGCTAACCAGCTAAAATATAGCCCACTTGAAGGTACCTTACCCCAAATGTTCAGGAACGTGAGAAATTTTAGAAACTTGGGTTGCACTTTAAATTCCAGTTATTTAGGTTGTTTTTAGACTGCTAGTAGATCCTTTCTGTAGGCTAAAATTTATGTTTTAGCTATGCTAACAGGCTAAGACATATAGATGCTGATTTTTACTTTGCTAAAACCTGAGGGTTTTATTCTATCACACACACCTACAGATAAGTTGCCAAATGTTCACTTTGTCAAAGCTTGAGGTTTTTATTTTATCACTAAACACTGAATTCCAGTGACACCTGTGTTAGCATGCTAACAGATCAGACAGGGTGGTTCTGGTCTTCAGACCCTCCTTTACTTTCAAAAGCATTACAGGACAGAAATACTGGAGAAGATAAAACTTATTAAGAGTATTTTACAATGAAATCGCTTTTATGGCTTTAGCTGGTCCGCTAACATGCTAAATACACAGAACTTTAGTAGAAGAGGTATTTGTTAGCCGTGCTAGCCAAACAGCTAAAATCCTTTATACACAGTGCTAGAATAATTATGTTTCTTACCTTTATTTTTAATTTCATAATTTTGCTTTAGCTTGATAGCTAAAATCACTGCTACATAACTATACTGGAAATGTAAGTTTTAGTCATGCTAGCAGTCCTAATGCAATATGAGCTTAAGTTTCCTTTAGCTTGATAGCTAACATGCTTTTAACTACAGCAAAAAGAAAAGATTGAGTTACGCTAGCAGTGTTTATATAATTATTTAGCTAGGATTTATTTTATGATCAAACAATTTTGCTTTAGCGTGACAGCTAACATACCAAATACAAAAAACTAATGTGTACGCTATGCTAGCAGGGCTAATGTAATTATTTAGCTTAAGTTTATTTAATTTTAAAACAACTAAATGTTGCTTTAGCTAGACAGCTAACAGGTAAGTTCTAGCCATGCTCGCAGAGCTAATACAGTTTTAATTTTTTAGCGAGACAGCTAAAATGCTAAATACTTCAGCTACTACTAACTCAAGCTTTAGTCATGCTAGCAGGGCTTATATAACTGTTTAGCTAAGGTTTATTTAATGGTAATTAACTGTTCAATAACAAGACAGATAACATACTAAATACACAGAACTACTGTAGAAATTAAAGTGTTAACTATACAAGCAGTGCTACTGTCATTATTTAGCTTAGATATATTTTATTGCAGAAAGAATTAACTTTTCTTTCGCTTGATAGCTAACATGCTTACACAAAACTAAGGTAAAAGGTAGGTTTTATCCATGCTAGCAGTAAAAATATAGTAATTTAGTTTAGTTTTATTTTATGGAAAAATGACTTAATATTTGCTTTAGGTAAGCGTTAACCATGCAAGCAGTGCTAATAAAGCTTAGGTTTATTTTTTAATGGAAGACTGACTTAATTTTGTTTTTAGCTAGACAGCTAACATGCTCTAAACCAAAACTGCAGTAGATAGGGAAGTTTACACAATGCTAGCTGTGCTTATTAACATGTAGTGCTATCATCATCATCATCATCATCATTGAAGCATTTCAAATGGATATGTTAGCATAGAAATCTTGGCACTATGCTCACTTATAAACAGACTTACAGCTGCTAGCATTGCTTTTATCTTTAAAGTTTAAGCATTGAAGTTTTTACTTTGTTTTCTGTTCCCAGCAGAGCAAAATGGGGAGATAGCCAGACACCTTAGGGGGTCTTGAGCAGAAAACAGGAAATATTTACACAGTAAGTCCATAAAAATGTCTTAAAGAGCATTTATACGTTGAGGTGCATGTTGCAAATTAAGCTAATCTGCCTTTTCCCTCTTCATCCTCATCTTCCTCCTCTTTGCTTCTCAGTCCTTCTGCTCCCACGCTGAAACCAAGATGGCCGTCTCAGCCAGACTGACGCTGCTGCGTCCATTTTAACCACCACAGATGGACGCAGGAGGACGTTCCATCGCCTTTCCTGGAGGGTCCATCTGCTGTTCCAAGTCTGTCAGGAGCCCTGGAATGAAAGAGACGTAACAGTAAGATTCACTTCATAATGTTATATGTATGAAAACTCTGGCTATTAAAAATACATAAATAAGAGGCAAGATGGCTGGGTTTGGCCCATGGGAAATCAAGAATCAAACATTTAATATTAAATATTTGAAAGCAGTGATATGAGCTGAATTCTCAGGTGGCACAGACAGTCTCTGTGTTTGTTTTGCTGCTGCTATGCAGCGTCTTTCTAACATTTCTACACTCCACCTACACCCTTTTAGCTTTGTTTGAGTGGGCTGAAAAATCGTGATTCTAGGAAACAAGATGTATGTTTTAACACAGGAAGTCATCGGTAAAGAAGTCGTCTTCCTGTTGGTTGTCTGAAACAACAAAGGCAGGAAATTTCAGTTTTGTGAACACTGACAATTGTGTAATAAGAGGGTGCATAGGGGATGTAGGTGGTAGCAATATTACACAATACATAATGCTGCTATGCTGAATAATAGCATTGTTGTGATTTAATCTTTATATAGTATAGAACAGAATTATATTTTTATTTCTAAATTTATGGTTAAGTCTAGAAGGTTTATTTGTTCCCATTATAATTTAATAATCCATGTCAAACTTACAGAAACATAGTTTTCTTTTATATTTTATAATTAAGAATACATTTGAAGGAGTGTTGTATGCATTGGTTTATTAAAGACATATCCCATTATAGGAAGTGCTTTTACATGCAATATTGGCATGGTTGTAATCAGAAAATTGTTTTCCCTTCAGTTTTTTCTAAAAATGCAAAAAAAAAAGAGGGTTTTTGTTTACTATGGTCCACTTTATTGAACAATATTGCACTAAATATAGTTCTGTTACACTTGATATTGGCATGGCTGCAATCTCAGACAGGCAGTTGAAAGCAAGAACAGAACAGACCTAAAATACTGATTTTTTTTTTTTTATTACTTTGCCGGGACTTTAATTTTAGATTTTACTTTTAAAGCACTAAAGTGCCTGGCTCCAGGCTATGTTTCAGAGTCATTAACTCGCTATCAGCCAGCCCCCAGCCTCAGATCCTGGGTGGGGGGATCCTGGTCTTTCCAAAGTTGAGACTTAAAACTGAAGGTGATGGGGCCTTTTCCATCAGGGCCTCTTGACTTTGGAACGACCTGCCTGAGGAGATTTCATGCAGAAACATGGTCAAGTTCTGGTAAGATTGACGCTAATAAATTAAAAAAAAACTATATATTTGGAAAGTTAATAGCTTGCAGAGAGGAAGTAAGTTTGTACTCCTTCCCACTCCTTTTTGGATATGTAAACTGTATCCCTAAAGTGTTTTAAAAACATTGTATTACTTGTTTTTTAGTGTAACACTCTGATTTTTGTATGGCCATTTTGCTTTCTGTATACATGCTTCAAGCTACCAAGCAATATCACACCAGAAGGAGTTCATTAAACTGAAAACAGCATTTGCATACGACAGGGATATAAAGAGCTATTTTTTCCCTTCAGCATTGTGCATGCCATAGAAGTTTAAATACATCTGCAGCTTTCCTCTCTCCATCTGCTCCACCTATATCCTCGTGCAATCTGGCAATGATCCAGCAGAGAGGTATGTGAACTCTGCTTGCACTGCACCACAAACCAACCCCCCTCCCTCATCAAATCCACAGCCCCTAACAATGTCTCCCTGTGTCACAGTGGGGGGAAAAACTGAGAGAAAGAGCAAAAGAGAGAAGGAGTTAAACCAGCAGTGTGATCACTGCCCTCCCTAACCCCCTTTCCTCACCCCCCACCCCCCCTTCCTTCCTGTTCCCTCCGTCTCCGCCCGTCCTGCGTTTGCATTTCCGCCTTTGTGAGAGACAGACAGGTGGTCCTGACTGCTAATTTTACTCATCCCGACTGTCTGCCTGCATTTCCCACAGCTATGTATAGACGGCTGCAATAAACCAAGTAGGTCAGTGTGCGAGACGCTAACACACAACACATCAGACCCTGACCTCTAAAAATGTGACTCCTCCATTCATCCAATCCCGCCCCTGCTGCTCATGATCCTCCCTGATTTGCTGTCCCTCTCGGCCAATGGGAGAGCTTCCTGCTGCCCATTCATAAAACCAGGGTCATTGATATTACTGAAGGAGGGCTGTGCTGTCTTTACATTTCATTTTAATGAACTGTAACTGAGTATAGAAGCGTAAGAGAGAGTTTTTCCATTCTTTTTAAAGCTTTTTAAGTCATCTTAAGAACATAAAACAACTTTGAGGCAAATTTTAAGCCTGGTTCTGCATTATTCTGCACTTTAAAAGATGATCTTCTGCATATTATAAAGTCAGTACCCTGACTATAAATATACATAACAAAGAGAGCACATTTTCTAAACTTTGCATCACCTTCAGATTTATTTAACCACTTTACGCTTCTGTTATTTCACTTGACAGAAGCTTAGTAATTCATTTTGTTTATTCCCTAATTTAAGGCAAGCAAATTCAATCTTTAAAACAAATAACCTGAAGTAAGGACAGTGACATATCCATGTCATTTATCTATGTTTTAAAAAGTATTCACTCTATTGGATGTTTTACCTTTTTATAAATTTATAAATCAATCATGGTCACTATAAATTTTGACAGAAATTTAAAAAAGAAAAACCCTCTTATATGCCAAAGTGAAAACAGAATTCTACAAAGTAATATCAATTAAATAAAAATATGTAATGTAAAATAAATGATTTCATAAATATTCACCCCTTTTAAATCAGTATTTTGTAAAGTCACTATGGCTGCAATCACAGTTCTGGGTCTGTGTGAATAGGTCTCAGTCTTGCACATCTAGGCACTGAAATTTTACTCCATTTTTCTTTGCAAAATTGCTCAAGCTCCTTCAGGCTGCATGGGGATCAGGTGTGAACATCCCTTATCAAGTCCAGCCACAAATCGTCTACTAGATTGAGGTCTTGGCTTTAACCTGGCCACTCCAGAACAGCTTTCTCTGTATGCTTCAGGTTATTGTCTTACTGGAAAACAAATCTTTCACCCTCTACATTCACAAGCCTTCCAGGGTCGGATGCCAAGAAGCATTCCCACAGCATGATGCTGCCACCACCATGCTTCACAGTGGGGATGGTGTGTTTGGTGTCTTGTCTGATGGCCAAAAAGCTCCATTTCCATCTCATCAGACCAAAGAACTTTCTTCCACTTGACCATCGAGTCTCCCACATGCCTCCCATCTCAGCTGCTGAAGCTTGGAACTTCTTTAGAGTAGTCTGAGGTGTCTTTGTGGCCTCTCTCACTAGTCTCCTTCTTGCACAGTCGCTCAGGTTGTGAGGACGGCCTGATCTATGCAGATTTACACATGTGCCATATTCCTTTCATTTCTTGATGATATATTTAACTGAACTCTGGGGGATGCTCAGTGCCTCCATTTTTTTCCCTTTTTTTCCTCTGAGTTGCTTGGAGTGTTCTTTTGTCTTCATGGTGTAATGGTAGCCAGGAATACTGATTAACCAGTGACTGGACCTTCCAGACACAGGTGTCTTTATACTACAATCACTTGAGACACATTCACTACACTCAGGTGATCCACATTTCACCAGCTGTGAGACTACTACCACCAATTGGCTGACATTACTTTGCAGAAATCTGTTTTCACTTTGACAATAAAGAGTTTTTTTTGTTTTTTTTTTTGTCTAAAAGCCAAATTAAATTAAACTCTGCTCAATAAAATCTGCACTCCATAAGATGTATATACTCAACAGTATGCTAAAGTTTTTGTTTCATGGATGAATTTCACATAACGAGGGAGAAAAGCTGCTAAAAGTGGCTTTTGTGACTTTTGTCACATTAGAGCTCAGTCTTTGTGGCTGTTGCTTTTTTTCCTTGCTGTTTCCCTGGAGTGTCTACTGGTTTAAACATTCAGCTGTGCTGTTTCTAAACAAGTTGAATTTATTGCGAACGTCTCCATCTCTTGGCTACGTTTGCCCTCACACTACATTCCTGTGTGTTTAATGAGTAATGAACTCAGAGCCACTCAGTCTGTGGTGATCCTTTTTTCTTGTTTTGTCGGACTATCGCTCTCTTTCGCCCGTCCTCTCCTCAGGTTCGTCCAGGAGGCGCTAACAGGCTCGCTCTCTGAATCCACTGCACTGTTGTTTCTTCCCCTCCCCTGTAATTACCGCCCCTGCTAACTTTCTGACCTGTTTCAGTGTTGAGTTTCCCCGTTTAAATATAGAAACGTGTGACCGTGTCAAAGTGGCTCACTCACACGGAGAGCCTAATGTGTGACATCCAGAGCACAGACCTTTAGTACTCATTCACAGCAGCTGAATGGATCCTTTTAATAGAAACTGGGTGAAATGTCCCAACTGAACGAAGCCCTGATGAACGTATTAATAGACATTTATCAGTCCCCTCTGCCAGTAAGACAGAACCCAGATAAACATTCTAAAACTTTGCTTCAAATCGCAAAAGTTTGTCTGCAAAAAGCTCACTATGGGAGACTTTAATGTGACATTTAAAAAAGTTTAATTTGCCCTTCTTTATCACACTATGATAGCATATAGGCAAACACTTATCCAACTTGTCTGCTATAGAGTTTTAAGACTGCAGAGACAGCTAATCTGATGCAGTGTTTGCATTTGTTGTTAAAGTCATACAAAGTACATGTTTTGTGTTTGTTACAGATACAGTCTTGATGGTAATTTTCAGCTATATAATTAAATAAATAGACAAACTAATGAGCTCAGTCTTCTTCTCTATAAACATCTTTCAGTCAGAGCTCTTACAACTACAGAGGAATAACTCCCTGTAATGAAAATGTTAAATTAGTATCTAGTATCTATGCCTATGTTAAAAGCATGTCAAATTGTCTGGATAGAACTGCAGTGATCACTTTGAAAATGATGACAACCTTATCTGCTTCTTTCAAAAAGAGAAAAAAAAAAATCTGTTCCATTTGACAAGATTTTGAACTTTTTACATTCAGTCTGATTTGTTACGTTTTGTTGTTATCATTGCTAAATTACATCATGTTGCGTCACATTACGTTATGTTACATTACGTTATATTATGTTACATTACATTTTGTCACATGACAATACGTTTCATTACTTTATGTTATGTGACTTTATGTTACATTGTGTTATGTTACATCATGTGACAATATGAAACATTGCTTTATTACATCATGTTACATCATGTAACATTACATTACATTATGTTATGTTACATTACATTTTGTTACATCATGTTACGATAAGTTACATTATGTTACATTAATTTATCTTTTCATATGTTGCGTTACATCATGTGGCATTTCATCAAGTTGTTTTGTTACGTTACATTTTGTTCCATTATGATATATTACGTTATGGTATATTATGTTATGATACATTATGTTATGATATATTATGATATTTTATGTTAAGTTAGTTACGCCACATTATGTTAAGTCAAGGTGCGTTATGTTACATAACTCTAGTCTCTGAAAGGAAATTATTGCAACATTTCTTGCTTTGTTCCATCTTTCATTCATATTCGTTGCACTTTGATTTACTTTTTAAATGAACTAATACTAAGACTTTGACACTTTGCTGTACTATAAGCTACAGAACACTTTGTACCACCATAGGGCAATCATAGCAACATTTCTTACTTTGTCATTATGTTTTTTCTTCTTTCAGTTGAACTAAATTCTACCTTTCCATAGTTGAGCACTGGTATTTAGGTTCTGTATTACCTTTAGCAGGATTTCCCATACTTGCATGAAACAAATAACTACAACTTAATTAGTGAATGGAAGTCAAGGTGAGGTTCTCTGAGTATTTTAACTTGTCGTAGTGTGACTCCTTTGTAAAACAGGATAGTAGAAGGCAGGCTGTAGCACTGGAAGGAATTCTACTTCTACCGAAACCATTACACTTCATGTTGCTGATAGTTGGAAAATTCATTATCAGGCAATTTTACATAAATAGAAAGTAAATATAAATGTTAACAAGCTCTTGAAAGGCATTCTGGGAATTGTAGGCAATAACAGATGTAAGAAATGCATTTTGGTCAAAATTGTTTTGCAGAAAATCAGATTGATGGTAAATTACATATCAAATAAATGAATTTATCGTGTTCCTGATTGGATAGAGTAGAGAACTGGTTCCTTGCTGGCGTGTTTTTAAAAGCGTGTGCTGAATGCTGCTTTATTAAATCCTCCCTCAGTCGAATGATTTGATATGAGGCATGTTTGCGAATGAGCAGTCCAAGATAACAAAAAAAACGAGGTGCTACCCATCACTATGGCAACGGGGGTAATTAGCACAGAGTATCGTTCAGAGAAAAGGAGAGAGTGAGAGGCAGTGTGATTTTGTATGTGTGGGCTGTTGGCCTGCTTTCAAGAGATGAGCAGAACATGAGGAGGAAGAAGAGGGGATGAAGTAACAGCAGACTCGGAGCAGGCTTCAGGTGTCATTACAGACCCAAAAAGACAATCACTCCTCTTCGCTGACTCCGTTTGCACAATTGAATGTGATGAAGACATTAGCAGTGGTTCAGGAGGACAGATTTCCTCTGATTTTCTTTGCTCAGCCCCCTCCCTGAAGCCTCGCTGCATGTTTAAACAGCGACTGAAACGGAAAAGCTGGGTTCAGCTGTTGATCTGGCTCACGCTGCTTCAGTCCCCCGCGTCCTACGGATGTCTGTCCATCTGTTGCTCATGTGATGGGAGTTTCACTGATTTGATTTCTGACGACGGCTGGCTGCGGGACACAACCTCACATTGTGTTCCAGCTTTTCAACAAAGGCTTACATGAAATCAGAGTTTTATAAGGTCATCTTTGCTTTTTTAATTTGATGCATGCAGGCAAGAATTTGGGCTGGGACGTAGAGAGATTAGAGCATTACAAGTGCAAACTAGCTGGATAACAGGAGACAGGCTTTCTATAAATCATTGAAACTTAAATAAAGAAAAATTGGGGCAAAAATCGATTAAACCATTGATTCCAAACCTGGGGTCTGGAACCCCCCAGGGGGGCACCAAAGATCTTAGGGAGGGCATGACGTTTTGTCTGCTCTGGGGCTGCAAAAATTAGATTAGCAAAATTGTCTTAAGATAACTAGTGACAAGCAAGGTATGAACATGAGGCCCGATGGCACTGATTTTTGACCTACAACTTCCAAAATCTATCGAGTTCATCTCTAAGACAGACTGGACATTTACTCAACGTTTAAGAGAATTCCTCAAAGCATTGTTGAGATAATGCATTTACGAGCGAGGGGAAACATGAGGCACAATGACCATCAAAATCTCATCATTTATCGCTAAAAGTTTGAAGAAAATCCTTCATTCTTGAGATATCACATTGATGCAGAATTTGTTGGCACAGAGGCAACAAAAAAAGAAAAAAGTCCATAAAAACTCAGATTATGTCAATTTATCACTTTCACTTTTAAACCTAACATTTTAAAACTTTTCAGATACACTGTCTGCAGTCCTACTAATTAAACCTTAACAAAAGTAATGAAAATTTTTCATTTTTCTGTCATTATTAAAATCAGGATCTGTGTATTTGTGCCACTCGTTTGCCATTGCAACTGAAAATCCCATTATGGCTCAAAAAAGCCATTGTCTAGTATACATTCATTTTTGAGCACATGTCTTAGAAGCATCATCATGTCATCTTAAAATGTGAAACCATTGCCAACTCTGATGTTTTTAATCATTTCTGAAATCAGTGAAAATTTCATAGTTGGAAATACTTTCAAAAGGTTGGAAAAAGTTTTTTAAAAATGTCTGTTTTCCATTGACTGCATAAAGCATGGACCTGTACACCATGCTGGCACATTGGTCAGATAAACCACACCTTTATTATGAATAACTCTTACCGCTTAGTTTTTTAAAATTCAACACCCAAAAGTCTTGGTCTTGATTCATAAAAGCATGGTCTTGTCTCGACTATGTCTCGAGCCCTAAAAGTCTCGGTCTTGTCTCAGCTCGGTCTGAACTCTCAAAAGTCTTGGTCCTGCCTTGGTCTCAGTACACTCTGGTCTCGGGCATGTCTTTGTCTTAGTACACTTTGGTTTTGGTCTTGTCTTGGTCTCAACTCCCAAAAGCAAGGTCTTGTCTCGGCTCGGTCTCAATCCCCAAAAGTCTTATGCTGCATTGTCTTGGTCTCAGTACACTCTAGTCTTGGCCTTGTCTTTGTCTCAGTCTCAGCTTGTCTTGGTCTCAAGCCCCAAAAGTCTCTATCTCGACTTGGTCTTGACCCCCAAAAGTCTCTGCTGTGTCCTGGTCTCAGTACACTCAAGTCTTGGCCTTGTCTTTGTCTCAGCTTGTCTTGGTCTCAACCCCCAAAAGTCTCTATCTCGACTTGGTCTTCACCCCCAAAAGTCTCTGCCGTGTCCTGGTCTCAGTACACTCAAGTCTTGGCCTTGTCTTTGCCTCATCTTGTCTTGGTCTTGACCCCCAGAAGTCTCTGTCTTGACTTGGTCTTCACCCCCAAAAGTCTCTGCCGTGTCCTGGTCTCAGTACACTCTAGTCTTGGCCTTGTCTTTTTCTCAGCTTGTCTTGGTCTCGACACCCAAAAGTCTCTGTGTCTACTTGGTCTTGACCCCGTAAAAGTCTCGGCCTATGTCTTGGTCTCAGTACACTCTGGTCTTTGTCTCTTCTCTGTTTGGCTTGTCTCAGTCTCAGTCTTGGATAGTGTGGTCTTGACTACAACACTTATTTTTTCATATAACTTTGTCAGAAGTGACAAATTTAAGTGAACTCTGAAAATAAAAAGCAAGATTTAAGTAGAAAAATTGGTAGACGTGAATCCTAGGTGTTGAGGATTTTAGGGAATAAATACTTCATTTCTGTCAGGATATTTCCAACTGTGTTTTAGCACCAGTTTGGAAGAATTGTCCATATTGTTTTACACAGTGGTGTTCTGCAGTAAAATAGACCCACTGTGTTACCCCAATGACCTAAAACAGATAACAGAAAACAACTGGCATACTATCACAATTTCAATTTAAAAAAATAACAAAACTTATCTAGATCAGAATGGATTAAAAACCCTTATGTTAGTGTCACATTTAAAGCTTATGAAACTTGTTTTGTGGCTGTGCATCAGAGCAAGTCTGATCTTTTTTCTGATACTTATTTGAAATTAAAGTTGGTCCCATTCTTTAAAGTTTTAGCCAAGAAGTGGCTCATTTTTTGGCAGCCAAAAACATTAACCCATATGACTGCCATCTTAAAAAAAAATCTCTTTTAAAGGGAAACCTTGACTGCAAACACTGTCAAAAATAACTCTTGTATTGCGTAGAGGTTTTATAGTTAAAAAAGTGTCCTTGAACCAAGAACAGGGGTTTTAAATTGGACTTTTAACTTTGGAAACTTTGGAAATTTCTTATTGGGCTAAACTGGCACCATTTTAATCAAACATGAATTAATCATTCTGCACCATTCCTGCACCTCAGCATGACTTTGTTTACCCATTTTATCTCACTTTAATACATTTCTTCTTATTTGTATAGCAGCATTGGCAGCACACCTCTGGCTGCACTGAGCTGAAGGTTATCAGTCCAGTACCTTGCTCAGGGGCCCCTAAAATGACCCCTGAAAGTCCTTCATGACCCGCCCCCTCATCCAGCTGCTCTGTCCCCCTGCATCAGTCACCATTAAAAAACCTAATCCAAAAACAATCCTGACAATGCTTAGTGCATTTTCACACCACGCACACACTCACTCTCCAAACACCCACACAGTTGGCACACAATTTGCCGCTGTTCTTCAAGCGTCGAGCGGCCCCTCAATCACTCTCTCCTCCACAACAGCTAATGGCAGCCAGGAGCCCACGGGCGCGTATATGCTAAGAACAATTATGCAGATGTGCGCTAAAACCACTTTGGTGGTATAATCCAACAATCAGTCCATTACAGTAATTGTCATTAGCGAGTGGGCGATTACGGCTCCGGCAGAGATGCTGAAGAACAGTCAGAGCTCCGCTTGTTTTATGCAAATGTGGCAAGCCCCATTTAATGTGTCAGATGTAATGTGGCTGTATTTCTGAAGTTAACGGCAAACAAGGGAGTGTGTGGGACCACCTGAGGCTGAACAGACAGGTGCTGCGAACAGTAAAAAAGAACCTGATAGAAATTATAAACTGAATTCAGACTACTCCGGGACTGTAAGGAGAAGAGGGAGGGTTTTTGTTCTTTATTACTAATGGTATCAGAGACAGAAAATAATATTCTCTTTATTATTTTCTTGCATATAAAAGAATGAAGAGTTGATTTAAAACCGGATCCTCTTGTGTCTAATGGATAATTGAAATGTTCCTCTATATGCAGACGATCACAGCTTTTTCTGTCTAACCAGGCGTTCATGCCTGCTTCATATTTGTGCTCCTGTATGATTTTCATGGTCAAAAATGGTTGTTTTAGGCAGCTCTAGAGCAGGAATTCCATGTACTGCAGGTCAAATGATGGATTTTATGCCTACGAGCCGATGGCAGACAAGGATGGTGGATTACGTTTTGGTGTTGGTCCATCCAAATGTTTGTCAGTCAATCCCGGCTGTTTTTGTGAATGTGATATCTCAAGAATGTTTTAAGGGAATTTTCTTCAAACTTTCAGTAACTCTTGTTCAAGGATGTACTGATGAGATTTTGGAGGTCAAATGTCGGGGTCATTGGGCCTCAAACTACCCCAGGCCTTCTTCTTAACCCACCACTGTACTTCAACTATCATGCAATTAAAGGCGGTAGTTGTAGTCATTATTGGAGTCTGGTTGCCTTGATGAAAGCAACAAAACAGCTGTTCTGTTTTAAATACATATAAATACTTGCCATTAAGTTTATTTCTGTATGGATACTTTATTTAATAACAAAAATGTTGTCTAATACTTTCAAACTTTCCAGAACCAAATGGTTTATAGCAATCAGATCTGTTATTGTAATGATTGATTGTCACAAAGTAATGTAACTTAAAAAACATCAACTCTTCAACCATATTTTATAACCAAAAGCTGCTTCAAGAAAAAATAAGAGCATTTTATGAATTCCATAAATAAAAAACAGTTGTAGCATTGCACAACCTTAGCCTGTGTTTGTGCAATGTGTACATTGTGCAGGAGTTTGCACAAGAAATAAGAAATTACTCGACTGGGTGCCTTGGACTTATAATATTGTCAAATTAGAATCAGACAGGCTTTGTTTTTTCTGATGTTCTATTCTGCTTCTTTTTCTTTTGCTCATATGTGAACATAAAAATGAAATAATAGAGGTATGAATATTCTTTGATTTTTACTTGAATCATATTGAAGTCTAAAAATCTAGAATTGTGACGACCTAAAGGGATAGCGTGTATACTAGCAACATCTAAAGTAAAGTTCTGGTGGTAATTGTGGCAACTGGTGGAATTTAATGTAGCCTGTGAGAAAGAGAACTTTATGCAAACCTGTAGGAAACCTCACTGTGGTAAAACAGCCTCACCTCATGTGCACATTTGCTCTAATTATTCTGTTAACTGTACTCAAATGCTGTGAGAAGCTCACTGTGGTAAAATGTAGCACCTCATATGCACCAATTAATCTATGTACTGTAGTTCTGTACAGTTAGAAAGCTCACTGTGGTAAAATTCATTACATTATGTGCCCATTTGCACTAATTCATCTATTTACTATACCTCCAGTACTGTTAGAAAGCTCACTGTGGTAAAATTCTTCACCTCATATGCACCAATCAATCTATTTACTATAATTCAATAGTATAAGAAAACCCACTGTGGTAAGTGCCTTACCTCATATGCACATTTACCCTTTTTATTTTATTTTATTTTTATTATTTACTGTACTCAGATACTGTGATAAATTGCCTCACCTTGATGCACATTTGCACAAATTGATCTTTTTACTGTAGCTCCTATTCTGTAAAAAGGCTTACTGTGGTAAAATGCCTCCCCTCATATGCACAATTACACATAATGTAAACTATCCTAAATTATCTTATCTACTTAATATAAATCACCCCATCCTCGCAGTTTTACACCTGATCATGTCTGGTCAGCATTCTTGCACTTTTTGCACATCTTGCAACTACACTATCAATGCACATGGACTTGTTAATACCAGAAAAAATACCTTCAAGCCTGTACATATTCATATCTTAACTTTTATACTTTTTCAATTGTTTGAGACTACTGTAGAGCAGTGTTTCTATTTGCTACAATGTAAAATTGCTGCTGGGTTTGGCTGCTAACATAGGGGAATAAAATGTGGATTTCTGTTTCAGATGAAAGCCTCCTACCATGATGACAAAGGCTGATGTCTGTAGAGATTGTTTCTATAATATGCACTATTATTTGAACACTGATTAAAGCCGTTGGCGGCAGAAACAAGTTTGATATGGCGCCTTTGCCAGAAGAGTTCAGTTGCAGCCATTACAGTAAGTTTTGTAGCTGCGGGCTGAGATATTCAAACTTTTGCATTATTGATTAATCACCCACATAATGTCTCTCAGACAACTTATGATAAAACCAAGGCTTCTGTAAAAAAGCTTAATTTATCTCTCGGAGTCTGCTTTATGATCCATCTATCTGTGTGACTGCTTCTTTGAGACACGTCTGGATTCATGGTGTTGATTTTAAGTGGTTCTTTCACTACTTTTAGGGTTATTTTACACAACAAAGTATGGAAAAATGAGGCCTCATTTCTGGGAAGATTGGAATTATTCTTAAGCATCCAGGACGAGAAATCAAGCCCTCTTTGTAGAAATTAGGCTGGACTTTGATGCTCTTCTTTAGCTCAATTTTTTGGGGAAAACTGCTAAAAATATAAAACATATCCCTCATGAAGGCATATCCTCTGTTTTCTTACCATCATAACTTGAGTAGTCTTGAACTCATTTGCAAAAACATCAAGAAAGCATAACTTTTTATGACAAACAGCTGGGAGACAGATACATATTGTGGGTTTTTTCTTCTTCGATGGTATCGCAACAGTATTTTAAACGGGACTTGTAGTTTCCTTGCGTGTCGTATTTCTAAGCGCCGAGGTCAACTGACCACTTTGTCCGGTTGTAATGCATCAGCTGGCAGCTTATGGATGTCATGTGAGGAGGCAACATGTCAGCAGCTCCAATAATGTGGTTAACTTAAAGAGGAAGGCCAGGAATGTATCCTAAACTCAACCCCAGCCGCCCCCCCCTCCCTCGCCCCCCCCCTTCAGTCATGGGTTCTCCGCTGGGTAATCGCATACCAAAAACACAAGAATTTCCCCCTCTCTCCTCTCCAGGCTGGGGCTACCCCCCCCCCCCCCCTTCCTCAGCGTCAAGCTGGACGCAGTTTAGGAGGAACAGACAGGAAGTATGCATGTTGATGCTTCTGGAGTAAAACCACCTCTGCCTTTAGATATTTCCCATAAATTCAATGAACATGCAGGCTGTTCATTGCATATTTTATGATAAAATACATGAATAACAGTGGGCTCAACCTGGGACCGATCATCATGCTTACATTTTAGTCAAATAAAATGACCAATACATGGCTAAATTTCTATTAATGTATTCATTTTTCTTGCAAATATTGGGCTTTATCTCCATTTCTTTATTGATATTTATTACATTGATCCTGGTCAAATTAAACCTCTATACTGGACTAAATCTTCATTGACTGATCTAAAGGCCATGATAAATAAATGGCTGAATCTCCATTTGGTCACCAGTGATTATTGTATATATTACGGTAAACAGTTGGTTCTCATTTTTATAAAGAAGGACCAGAGGGTGCGCTCCAACTATCAAGGTGGGGTACTACTCAAGCCCCCAGCTAAAAGAGGCTGACCTTGAACAGGAGGAACAATACGGATTCCATCCTGGTCATGGGACAGGGGACCAGCTCTCTACCCTTGCAGGACCCCATCCAATTTACATGTGTTTTGTGTGTGTCCTTTGGGAGATGGTGTGGGGGGTCCTGCAGGAATATGGGTTCCGCAGTTGCTGCCGTGAGCCAACAGGTCCCTTGAACACGCTCCCGGTGTGTATTGGCCTCTGCCAGGGTTGCCACTTTTCAACGATTCTGTTTGTGATTTTCATGGACAGGATCTCGAGGTGCAAGGTGACCTAAGAATTTCATCTCTGCTGTTTGCAGATGATGTGGTTCTGTTGGCTGGACTGAGTGCAAAGCGGTCAAGATAAGGGTCAGCACCTCCAAGTCTGAAGCCGTGGTTCTCTGCCAGAAAATGGCAGATTGCTCCCTTCAAGTGAGCCTCCTCCTCAGGTGAAGGACTTCAAGTATCTCTGGGTTTGTTTGAGTGAGGGTAAAAGGGAGTGGGAGATTGACAGCGGATCAGCAGTACTGCAGGTGTTATGAGGGATCAAGGGATCATTGAGGTGAAGAGGGAGCTGAGCCATGCGGCAAAGCCTTCGATTTATAGGCCAATATACTTCCCAACCCTCACCTATGGTCATGAACTCTGGGTAATGACCAGGAGAATAAGACTGTGGATAGAAGTGGCCAGAGTTTCCTCTGAAAAGTGTCTGGGCTTAGCCTTAGAGCTAAGGTGAAGGGCTCAGACATCCAGAGGGAACTAGGAGTAGAGATGCTGCTCGAAAGGCACAAGTTGAGGTGGTTCAGGCATCTTATCAGGATGCCTCCTGTGTGCCGTCCATTGGAGGTCTTCCAGGCATGTCCAGCTGGAGGAAGAACTCAAGGAAGACCCAGAATGCAGTGGAAGGATTATAAATTCTGTCTTGTCTGGGAACACCTTTGGATCCCATTTGAAGGAGTTGGAAAGTGTCACTGGGGAGAGGGACATCTGGGTGGACTTGCTTAGCCTGCTGACACAGCGACCTGACCCCCGTGTATTACGGTTATAGTTAGCACCAAATAAGTGCCTAAATTTCTGTTTACTAGCCATATTTACAGCATATATTGTGGTAGAATCGTCTACATTAGCAGTCTAAATCTCCATTTTTTTCCAGCTTCTCCAGAGGGATTCTGAGGCGTTCCGAGGCCAGATGAGATATATAATCCCTCCAGCAAGTTCTGGGTCTACCCTGGGGTCTCCTTGCAGCTGGACGTGCCTGGAAGACCTCCACAGGTAGGCAACCAGGAGGCATCCTGATCAGTTGCCTGAACCACCTTAACTGGCTCCTTTCGGCGCAACAGAGCAGTGGCTCTACTTCGAGATCCTTCCAGATGTCCGAGCTCCTCACTCTATCTCTAAGCTGCAGTCTTATTCATCTGGTCATTACTCAGAGTTCATGCCCATAGGTGAGGGTTGGGAGGTAGATCGACTGGTAAACTGAAAGTTTTGCCTTCTGGCCTAGCTCCGATCCACTTGGGGCATGACGTGACAGTTGGTGGGCTGAATTTGAGTCCTTCTTTGCATATGTTATACTATTTCAAAATGACCAATATCTGGCTCTATTTCCAGTCCTGTATGTTCACCACATATACCAAAGTGAATTAAACTGCTTTTAATTGGCTAAATCTGTATGCAATCATCAATTTACAACAACAAACTACATGGCTAAATGTCGCTTCATCGGCCAACGCCTGTTGGATATATTATGGTAAAAGAGCATTATAATGAGTAGGGTTAACTGGAGGTCAGTGGTGCATTTTTACATATATTACAATATTTTAAAATAACAAATAGTTGGAGCGTTTACTGCAAATAATAAGGTAGATAGATAAGGTAGACAAATTTGTGCTCACTGTGTTTTTATGTTAAATTTACCTGACAAACAGGGGAGGAAATGTTTGCAAATCATTGCATAGCTGCAATTTCTGCATTGTTCATTACAGAATATTTATATTTAAATAAAATAAATAAATGCCATTTTTATCCCATTTTTTGCCTTTTTTAAACCATTATTTGCCACTTTTTGTCCATTTAAGCTACCTTTAATACCACTTGTTATCTTTTTACCAATTTTTGCCTCTACTTTTTTTTTTTTTTTGCCATTTTTGCCCTTTTTCACAATTTTTTTTTTGCCACTTTTTGCCCATTTAGACTACCCTTTGCCATTACATACTACTTGTCTCCTCTTTTTTTGCCCATTTTTGCCACTCTTTACTGCTTTTTGCCCATTCAAGCTACCTTTCATCATTAAATATCCCCTTTCTTCCCCATTTTTTTTTGCTAATTTTTGTGACATCTTTTTGCCACTTTTATCCCAATTTTTGCCTTTTACCATTTTTTGCCCTTTTTTTTTTTTTTTTTGCCATTTTGCCACTTTTTGTCCATTTAAGCGACCTTTAATCCCACTTGTTTCCTTTTTTCCAATTTTTGCCTCTTCTTTTTGCCATTTTTTGCCCTTTTTCAAAATTGTTTTGCCACTTTTTGCCCATTTAAACTACCCTTCACCATTACATACCACTTGTTTCCTCTTTTTTTGCCCATTTTTGCCACTCTTGACTGCTATTTGCCAATTTTTTTGTCACTTCTCACAAATTTTTGCTACTTTCTGACCATTTTTCCACCCTTTCTCCCCATTTTCACCCATTCTTGCTGCTTTATGACCATTTTTGCCACCTTTAACCTACTTTTATTGCTACTTCAAGCAGTTTTCACCTCTTAGATTGTGGCTCTTGTAAAGGTATTTTCAATAATTTGGCTCTTTGGTTGAGTAACACTGCTCTATAGCATAGTCCTTACAGTAATTATAAGTCTATCCACAGCAGAGCCTCTCAAAGCAAATCACCTTTTTTTCTGGTTTATGGTTCCGCCTCCCCTGAAGCTCTGTGGCGCCCCCCAGAGGAGGCTCGCCTCACACTTGGAAAACCACTGGTCTAGATCATATATTAAGATGGTAATTTCTTCTTTGTGGGATTTAAAGGAAGAGCATTTCCTATGTTTGCGTCACTATTGCAACTCCATCCACTTTTATTGTGAAATATGTAACCGGAAGTGCGCGTCACAGTGCCGCCGACTTTCCGCTCGTGGCAGCGGTTCAGAGAGCGGCTTTGAGAGCGGTTCCCAAACTGCTCCTAATGTGAAAAATAGAGAGAAAACGCCGGGCGCATTCCTGAGACCCAGAGACATCCATGCCCGAGCGTGACACTCAGAGCTGCGCGCGTGCGTACCAGCGTGCGCGTCTCTCTCTTTTTTTTCCCTTTCAGGGTTGTGTGCGTGCGCGCAGGCCGTGCGTCTCTGCGGGGGTGGAGAGCTTGGAGACCACACACTTTGCGCATTGCCCCCCCTCATATACACGGGACCAAGCAGCGCAGTTTAGCCTCAAAGTAGAGAAAACATTAAAATAGCAGCGAAGGAAAACACGAGCGACTGCTCCACGACGCTGTAGATGGAGGGTTAGAGTGGAAGAAAAGGGAGTTTGGTGCGTCAAAATGCGGGGTTCAAGCAAGAGAGGGGCTGAAATGTGCTCCAGGAGGAGCTCAGCGTGGCTAAAGGAGAGCATAACTGAGCTGAGGAGCTAGTTTGAGGGGAAAAGTGAGCGATTAGAGACGACACTGGTGTTCAGGAAAGACAGAAATAATGGATTGTTTTGACGTTTTTCAGCGCCGCGTTGCGCAATCCGCGCGGAGAGGCTGCAAAACCGCGAACGAACGAGCGAAAAAGTCACTCAAACTTCCTTTTCCCAGCAACAACTACGACACACCGAGCCTGGGGAAAGTTGTTACCCCCTCTCCAGGGAGATAAAGCCCCGTATGAAAAGTGTCTCCACTTACCGTGGCTGCTCCGCTGGCCGCATGTCCCCCATGAGAGCGCTGCGCTTATGTGAGTGAGTGAGGGAGTGAGTGCACAGGACGCATACCGATACTAGAGGTCGGAAGCGCAGCGCGACACGTCAACGCGTGTTTGCTTCCATATCATAAAGGGGGGATGCTTCAGCTGCTGCTTGGCTCGGAGGGTGCACAAACTGGGGTTCGGGGGCCTCAGGAGGAGCCACAAGTGAGGAGACATCCTCACGATCCAGATCTCCCAGAATAAAACCAAGCATGCAGATTTGGACCTTGGATGGAACAGATTATGACTAAAGAAGGAGAGAACAGATGACAGTTTATTTCAGCCCATTTTAACATGCCACTCTGGGCTGTTTTCCAAACTCCTTATCAAGGAAAAAACAGATTTGCCGTTTTAAAATAAAGAGAAAAGCTCAAGAAATTTCACTTGTGATCACGGCCTTTTGCTGTGGAAGCCTATTTGGTTGCTATCAAGGATTTCAAAATAATGATGAAAAAGCCAAGATCTCAGATGTGCGTCTGCTAGGGTCGTGTTTTTTTGGCATTACTTTGACGCCCCATGTAAAAGCAAAGTGAAGTGTCTTCTTTCGACGCCAAAAGCACCGAATATCAAAGATATTTCACCCGTAAGGTGAAATAACGGTGACGCTTTCTGAAATGCACTGTAAAACACCTAACTTTTTTCTTTTTTTTAAAGATTTGTTTTTGGGCCTTTTCGTGCTTTTATTGGATAGAGGAGGACGGTGGATAGACTCAGAAACAAGGATGAGAGTGGGGGAGAGACAGGCCGGATTCGAACCCGGGCTGCTCCTAATTTCTTATTGTCGCATTTATTCCACTTCTCCCATTAAACCAACTCCTCAACCCACTTTCAGGCCACGCCCCGCTGCTTGAAAACCCTTCCTTTAGAGCGATAAAGAGATCAGAAGCAATGCACTGTTAGTTCATCATCGAGCCAGTCCTCTGAGGGTGTTATTTAAGCCGCAACTTTTAGTGACATTCCCTGACAAAGAGAGGGGAGTTGACTGGAGCACATTTTTGCGCTCAAATGAAATGCATGAATTTAAGTCGTCCTTTCTTCATCGCTGTCCCCTCTCACACCCAGTTGCAATTTCACTGTCAAGGAGGTTCCATCTTTTGGGGAAATTTCAGCCACCTAAAGGCGACCAGGTTGCAAGTTTCCATAGCTGCAGTTTAAATTGGAGGAGTTGCTGGGCACGGAGATGAAAGATAAAACAGTTTCAGGCACTTTTTGAGTAAATGTTGCACTGAAAATCACTGCAGTGAAGATATAAATGAATGCATGATGTTGATGCTGTTTTGGAGAATAACTGAGCATTTCTAGAGCCGCTCAAAAATATCTATTTTTGCACTCTTTCCCCTTTATTATTCTTTGCATTGCATATCAAGTGAATTGCATGTTTAAAAGCAGCATGAGTGCTGCGTTTCTTACTTGTTTTCTTGTCTTAATGGGATTGTAAACATTGCATTTTTAATTGCAACGTCACCTCACATTGCATGCATGCACATTAACAAAATTAAAAATGACCGAAAGCCAAAGCTTCACCTGCATCCTCACCGACTGCAGCTGCAGCTTTTTTAACACCTTTACCTTTTAATATTCTCGTCATGCTGAAGGAGATGCAAAAAACACCATGAAGTCCTTTTTTTTTTTTTTTTTTTGTGAATGAGTTTTTCTTTTTTTTACAGAATCGCCTGCAGGGCAAGCAATTTAAGGTCCCAGATGGGGGTTGATTCAGCATGTTTGCATGTGATGGAACAATGCAAAGCACCACTTAAGTGTCAGTCCCTCCTACGGCATCACATTCATAGAAAACACGCTCAAAAACACGCACAAAAAAAAGCATCATCTGTGGTTTATCTCTTCTTCTCCTCCCAGGCGACAACTTGCAAAGCAAAGTCTGTGTGTGATTTTCCCACCCTTCTCAAACAGTCTGAATGAATCCTGCAGCAGCAGCAGCAGCCTGGAGCGCACTGCTGTTTTTAATTGAACAGATAACAGAGTGAATGGTTTTGTCTGCAGTGGACGGAAAGCCTGGGAGAAGATTTGTATTGCTGCTGCTGCTGCTGCTGCACCGTGGAGACAAAACGCCCGGCATCCTTTGCTCTGCAGTGGCTCAGAAACACAGCAAAGCATGGGCAGCACGAGACCAAGACAGGCATACAAATAAGCACTGAAGCGGTGAGTGCACATACATAATAAGAAGACAGAAAACATGAAGCGCTTACCAGCAGGCTTCCTCCAGACTGTTACAACCCAGGGCAACCCCAGACGCCACCGCCGGGATCTGCCTTTTTAATTTCCCTCACTTTCTGCCTCTGTTTTCTCTCTATCCTACAGGTATCCTCCTCTCCATCCCTCTCTCTGCTCTCCACCAGTCCCCACACTGATCTTTTAAGTCTACCAACCTCTCCTCTGATCAATGGGCAGCCGGCGAAAGCGAGCGCTGCTGCCTCCACCTCCCCCAGCTTTTCCTGTGAGTGTATGTGTGTCTATGTTTCACTGCGAGGAGAAGAAGAGGCTCCCAACCCACACAGCACTCTCCAGAGCTCTCAGCCTCCACAGTGCCTCATCAGTTGACCACTCCACACCCCTACGCATCAATTGTGTGCATGTGTGCGCACGCCTACACGTACAAACACAGCAGGGGCCGTCCAAAGCAGAAAAAAACCCACATCTCTCATGTCGCCTCAAGTTAATTTTTCAGGGGGCATTTCTTGAGAAGAGGCAGAGCATCCTTAGCAAACATCTCTGAACACCTGTGACTCATCTTGACTCTCCCAGTGCAGCATGTAATGACTGTAGTTAGAGCCATTATATGCATAAGCAGGTGGCTCAGCACTTGAATAGGCAGTCACAGGCCGTGCGGCAGCTTTAGAGTATATTTTTGGAGTGTAACGGACATAAATGATGCATTTTCAGTATGTTTTGTTGCATGAGAGGAGAATAAATTTCAATTATGTGACTCTTAGGATAAACATCCACTCTGACTCAGGGGTGTCCTGATTAGATTTGGAAGGTTTCACGTTAAAGGTGGCACACACTGGGCCTCATGTGCAGCCATGCTGATGAAGAGTTTGAGGGTTTTCCCTACACTATTGGATTGGAGCCTGAGCTTGACATTACCCTTGTTGTCTTCAAAACATTGGTAATTGTCTTGCTGCTCCAAAGCCGTAGTTCTTTTGCAGACTGAGTAAGATTGTCCTCCAGGATTCATTTTACCCTCTACCTGTACAAGCCTTCCAGGGAAAACTGCCGAGAAGCATCCCCACAGCATGATGCTGCCACCACCATGCTTCACAGTGGAGATGGTGCATTTGGCGTCTTGTCTGATGGCCAAAAAACTTCCAATTTGGTCTCATTAGACCAAAGAACTTTCTCCAACCTGACCATGGAGTCTCCCACATGCCTTTTAGTAGTCCAGATTTAGTCTGAGTTTTCTTCAACAGTGTCTCTGGACACTGAAATTTTCCTCAATTCTTCATTACAAAACTGCTCAAACTCTGTCAGGTCGCACTAGGATCAGGCATGAACAGCCTTTTTCAAGTCCAGCCACAGATCCTCTACTGGATTTAGGTCTGGGCTTTGACTTGGTCACTCCAGAACATTCCCCTTGTTGTCTTTAAACCAGTGGTTCTCAACTAGTTGAGTCACAGGACCCACCATCAACTCCTCAAGAAGAATTGCGACCCAAATTGTGGAGATCTTTTTGGTCAATCAGATGTATTTAATAGAACTAGAACTTGGGCCTAAGACAGTGCAAAACCATGCGTGTTTTATAGTCTCATAGACAATTTGTCGCAATTTCTTCCCCAGACACACATCCGCGACCCACTTAGAAGAACTTTGCAACCCACATTTGGGTCCCCATCCATCAGTTGAGAACCACTTCTCTAAACCATTTTTGTGTAGCTTTCTCTGTATGCTTCGGCTAATTATCTTACTGGAAAATAAATCTCCTCCCAAGCCGTACTTCTCTTGCAGACTGACAAAGATTATTGTCCCATATTTTGCTGCATTCATTTTACCCTCTACCTTTACGAGCCTTCGAGGTACAGCTGCCAAGAAGCCTTCCCACAGCATGGTGCTGCCACTGTCATGCTTCACAGTGGGGATGGTGTGTTTGGTGTCTTGTCTGATACCTAAAAAACTCTAATTGGGTCTCATCAGACCAAAGTACTTTCTCTCTCTCTGTTCCTTTTAGTAGTCCAGGTTTAGTCTGAGTCAAAGGTGTCTTGGTGGCCACGTTGCAACCACTGTTTTCAGTTTTAAACCACTTTTAGACTGGTTTTGCAACTTTAAACCCATTTCTGACATTTATTGCCACTTTTGCCCATTTTTCAGCATCTCGTTGCAACTTCTTGCCTAATTTAGCTTTTTTTCCTTTTTTTTCACCCAAACTTTTTGTTTATTGTTGTAATTTGTTGATGTGTTATGACTATTCTGCCACTTTCTGCCCATTTTTTTGCCATTTTTTTCCTCTTTTTGCTGCTTTTCACCTATTTTTGTCACTTTTTAGCCACTTTATGCCATTTTTTCTTTGTTTTGGTCCATTTTTTGCCACATTATGCCCAATTTTGCCACTTTATGCCCCATTCTTGCAATTTTTGTCATTTTATTGCCACTTTTCAACCATTTCTGTCACTAAATTCTTACAATTCATGCCACTTTCAGAAATGTTTTAACACTTTAAACCCACTTTTGACATTTGTTGCCACTTTTTGCCCATTACTCAGCATCTTTGCAACTTTTTGCCATATTTTTCACTTAAATTTTAGTTTTTTGTCACTATATGATGCTTTATGTCCTGTTTTAACTTTGGCCCATTTTTCGATTTATGCCACTTTTAGACAAATTTTTTGCCACTTTTCACACAATTATGCATTTTTTCCCCCAATATTAGCCCATTCTTGCCACCCTTGTTCAGATTGAATCCGAGTTTTCTTCAACAATGTCTTTCCCTTTGCCACTATCCCATAAAGCTTTGACTGGAGAAGAGATGTTGGATGCAGATCTCTCCCATCTCAGCTGCTGAAGCTCGGAGCTCCTTCAGAGTAGTCATAGGTGTCTTGGTGGCCTCTCTCACTCGTCTCCTTCTTGGACGGTCTGATCTAGGCAGATTTACACATACACCATATTCCTTCATTTCTCCATGATGGATTTAACAGAACTCCGAGGATGTTCAGAGTCTTGGAAATGTTTTTGTCTCCATCCCCTGACTTAGACTTTTCAGTAACCTTTCTCTGAGTTGCTTGGAGTGTTCCTTTATTGTCATGGTGTAATGGTAGCCAGAAATGCTGAGTTTGCCTACAAATTTTGAAAATTAACAACAATAAATGTAGTTTAATCTTCTTTTAAATCAACTTACATGGCATCTTAACATGTTGCTCATTCAAAAATTAAATGTAAAAAACCTGGAGCTAATGTCTGGCCTTGGCTTTGATTCTGCCACTTATTTAGACTGAATAGAATCTGTGCAACCTGCACTGCAACAAGGTTTATAAATAGTGGTCTAAATTCATCTTTTTCTTCCAGCTGAGTGAGGCGGAGAAGCTATCAGATGAGAGTTAGTGCAGGTGATCCAACATGGAGGCATCACGAGGGGTAAAATCTAATAATGGCTGACAAATTACCGGTTTGAGGCCCCTGGGTGCCACGCTTCCAACTAACACTAACATGCAAGAAAAAAAACTTCAGAGATTTACAAAAAATGTGCAGGTTTCTCAAACAAAAGCTGTAGATTTTATTGTAGGATTTAAAGCAAAGCTTCGAGAAGCAGCAAGCAGTGATTGGCACCACGACTGAACAAGAAGGAGAGCTGATTGACGGCTGACAGATGCCGGGTGGAAACAGTAATGATGGGTGCTTTGCAGCAAAGATGGGAGGAAAACACAGGGCCTCAAGCTACTTTTAATATAATTGCAGTTTTCTCCATATCCATCTGTGCAAAATGGTCACAGAAAATATTTCCCAACCCACAGAGCGATTCCAACATGGCAGCAGGGAGATCAGAATCAGGATGGGGTTTATCGCCAAGTACAGTTAGACATGCAAGGAATATGACACGTTGATTTAGTGCAGAAACAATGAAGACAGAAGAAGGGAGACCATCTTAACAGCTGTACTGAGCAGGGACTTTAATAGAATAAGATACAAAGCACAGTGTTTACTGGATGAATAGGAGGTGCTCAGTTTGTGGTGTGAACAGCTTATTGTGCACATAAAAATGACAAATTAACCCCTTAACGCCTGTTGTATCATACAGTATGTGATACATACTTTTATGATACTTCTATCTAATCAATATGATCATAAATGACTAAAAGAAACTTCTGAATACAATCTGATAAATGATAAAAATGCCTGCAAATGGATTATCAGTTACCAAAAACATGTAACGTATCAGATGAGACACAAAAAATATATATATGTTAAATTTTATGGAAATTTAGATTTTTTGGGGGATTTCATTAGAAAGTGAAATAAACATTTCAGTTCTAAAAAAATAGAATTTTCTGGCTATAATTTGTGTTTTCAGGCTTTAAGGTGTTAAAACAAAACAGTGATTTTCCAATCATTTTCAACCTATATAAAATCAAATACATCACAGAGATAATATGCACATGTTCTGAAAATGATGCCTGCAGCATGTTGCAAAAAACTTGGGACAGGGGCATGAGAAGACCGGGAAAGTTGTGCAATGCTTAAAAGACACAGGGAATGTTCAACAGGTTAGTAGGTTACATGGTAACAGGTGACAGTACCATGATTGGGTGTAAGAGGGGCACTCCTGAAAGGCTCAGTCGTTCACAATCAATAATGGCGCAACATTCCTCAACATGCAGTTACAAAGATTTAAGACTAGTGCTGTCAAACGATTAAAATTTTTAATCAGATTAATCATAGGGTTGCTGTGGATTAATTTCGATTAATCATGATTTAATATCATTTATTTTTAATCTATATTAATTGCATTTCATTTTGCATAAGCACACAGACTTAATGTGGTATTTTAAGCTGGAAGTACTTCAGTGAAAAGAAAACTCCTTCCTGTAGAATGTGCATAATACTTTATGCCGGTCGACTGTTGCATCTTGTTTTGTTTTTTTTCTTCTTGTACTCAAATTTCCTATCAAGAGGGCCAACGTGCTGTTTAGCGTCTTCCATATCGAGTTGGTTGGTCGCTACTGGATCAACAGCCCTTCTGTGCATGCTCGATGGTAACCCTACTTGGAAAAACTGCCCGAAATGCGTTGCCAGAGACGTTTCAGGGATTTTGTCATTCTGCGCTGTAGATGGGTTAATTGCGTTAAAACTTTTAATCAGATCAATCATTATGATGGATTAATCCGCATTAACGTGTCAATTTAGACAGCCCTATTTAAGACACTTCATCATCAACTGTCCATAATATCCTCAAAAGATTCAGAGAATCGGGAGAAAACCGGCACCAAGTTAAGACTCCACCATGCAAAGTGAAAGCCATACATCAACATGTCCAGAAGTGTTGCAGACTTCTCTGAGCTTGATTAACTGGATTAACTGGACCTGAAGTGGGAAAAGTGTGCTATGGACCCACATTTCAACTTATTTTTGGAAACACTGGCCGTCAAGTCCTCAAAGCCAATGAGGAAAAGGACCATCCAGATTGTTGCCAACACAAAGGCCAGCATCTGTGATGGTGTGGAGGTGTGTTAGTGCCCATGGCATGGGTCACTTGCACATCTGTAATGGCAGCATTAAAACTGAGAGGTTCATACAGCTTTTGGAGCAACATATGCTTACATTAAGACAAGTCTTTCTCAGGAACATCCCTGCTTATTTCATGGAGACAATGCCAAGACACATTCTGCTGGAGTTACGACAGCATGGCTCCACAGTAAAAGAGGGCGGAGACTAGACTGGCCTATCTCACTGAGAATGTGTGGTGACCCGCAGAGTGCAACAACAGACACCCTACATCACTGATCATCAACTGGCGGCCCGAGGGCCACATCAGGCCCCTCAAAGCTTCCTGTCCGGCCCCCAGAAGATCATTAAATTTTGAAAAGGAACAAAAGAAGATGTTGTTTTAAGAGTATATTTGGGCTTCAAATTTCTGTTAAATCCACTCCTAAAAACAGGTAATATTGAAATAGTTTTAGAATGACCTATCATTTGATCTGTTTTTACAGAAATTCACTTGTCTGCCATTATTAGTAAATATAAAAAAGGTTAAGACTGGCAGAAATGTTGCAAACATGTCCAGTTAAAGTGTTGAAAAGGGTTAGAGAGTGGCAGAAGTGGGTGATAAGTGTCAAAATGGGTTGTGGAGGGACACAAAGGGACAAAAAAATGGCATGAAAAGTGGTGGAAAGAGGTTAAAATGTGGCAAAATTTGGCAATGAGGAAAAGAGGGGCAAAATTTTTTTTTTTTAAATGGGTTAAAAGTGGCAAAAATAGCCTGGCAAAGTCGTGAAAATAGGTTAGAGTGGCAAAAAGTGTTTTGTCTCCTTGTGGCCTGCTGCATTACAGATAAGAGGGATAGATCTCACTGGTAATGCCTAAACATTTCCATCATTTACGAATACATTAATTTGTTAATCAGACCAAAATATTTATATTGATTTTTGTTTGTTTGACAGTCTGGCTCCCAGAGTCTCTGTCTAGACTAAATCTGGCCCTTGTGCAGCTGTACTTGATGACCCCTGCCCTACACTGTTAAGCAACTTAAGATGTAAACAAAGCAATAAGGCGAAAGAATTCCACTTTGATTTGTTCAACAGTGTCTTCAGTCCTCAGACACTTATAGAATATTGCTAGAAACAAGGTCCTCCTGTTAAAATGCACCTGTCCCAGCTTTTTTTGAATGTGTTGCAGGCAAAAAATTCAATGTCCAAAATACAAAAAGTTAACCCTTATTTAGATTTAATATCTCATCTTTGTGTTGTATTGAGTTTACACAATGTCCCAACTTTTTTGAAATTTGACTTTGCAAACACTCGGATGTTTTCAACACTGAGAGGGCTTTTAGTACTGAAATTTTTCATTATGTGTTAATGTGACAAAATCAAGTTCGTAAAAATCTACTGTTCATTCATATATAAATTGTATGTCTGCCACCAGGGGGCTCCCAATCAAAGCGATGACAAAAGGTGATGAGTAGAGATGTGCTGCTTAGCCACGCCCATCTCCACTCCTTATCTCTTGTTTTAAATTGAGGTCTCTGCTCAATAAGAATTGCACTCAAAAAGATGTATTTACTAAACAAACCAGCACTTTTGTTTTATTGATAACTTTCACATAATAAGGGGGGGAAAAGCAGTTAAAAAGTGGACGTCCTGGTTAACATTGCGTTCGACTATGAACTCATAAAGAAGCTTTTTTGTACCCGACTGCTGGCATGTTCAATTGCTCTGCTATAAAAGGACGTTTTAATATGAGACCTGATGAAGGTTGCGCTATTTTTGGAGTCAGCCCCTAGTGGACACTTGAGGAACTGCATTTGTTCGCTTTCCTCCATCAGAGGTTGCTGCTTGGTTTCACATGATATTTTGTGCCATTTCTAAACTCAAGCAGCTCCTATAAAACTATTTTAGCCTTTTATTGATTTTATAAATGGTTAAAATAATTTGGCATTTTGGCTGGACTTGAGAAGGGTTGCTCACACCAGATCCCCATGCAACAAAAATACGTCTTGTTAGTTTTAACTTAATAGACAGCCTTTATATTAAGGATCACACTGTTGTACCTCGATCCTGGTAAGAATATTGAACCATTAGACGGACAAAGAGGGAGGCTGACTGACGCTGCTCTCTGCTTTTCCCTTTCTGCGTCTGAAGCAGGTGAATGTAAACAAATGGGAATAAAAAAGCAAGGACATTGTGGAGAGCAGTCCTCAGGTTGGTGGTGGTAGCGCGTGGGCGGCTTTTTTCGAGCTGAAAACAATTTCACACTGCAGGAGATCATGGATGGAAAAACACTCCTGTGGACTGAGTGCCGGTTTGTCAACAGGTGTTGGTCTGGTAGACGGGGCGAAGGGATGAATTAGATGTTCACTTTATAGCACACAGAGGAGACGGAGAAGGTTCTATATCAGCCACTTTATGAGTGAACAAGGATTGATCAGTCATCCCGTTTAGACAAAAACAGACATTTAAATCTGTTTAAAGCATTCAGATACCATGCACGCCCATCATGTGGAGATGCGACAGAGTTCCAGAAGGATCCATCACTGAAGTCCTCCACTGATCTGGGCTTTATGGCAGAGTATGAAACCTCTTCTGAGTACAAAACACGAAAGTCCACTTGGAGTTTGCAAAAAAAAAAAAAAAAAAAAAAAAAAAGCACCTGAATGACTCTTAGACCATGAGATTAAAATTCTCTGGTCTGATGGAACAAAGATTGAACTCTTTGGTCTGAATGCAGAGCATCATGAAGCATGGTGGTGGCAGCATCATGCTGTGGGGGTGTTTTTCAGCAGGGAACTGAGAAGCTAGTCAGGGCTGAGGGAAAGCTAAATTTAGCATCGATATCCTCAATGAAACCCTACTTTGCTAACATTGCTAAGCAGATCGATTCACCAGCTCCTGTGTTTCTCACTGGTGAATCCATCTTGCAAAGCTCCTGTTAGAGCCCGGTTAGAAAGTGACAGGATCAATCAGCGACGAGGGGCAGTACTTTCGGGCGTGGGTCGTGACGTAAACAAGCAGCAACAAGAGGCCGGTGAAATTATGGCGGAAGAGATTATTGTGGATGCTGCTGAAGCGCCAGCTTTATCAGAACTTGAAGACATTTCTTCATTAAAAAAAGAACAAGGAACATCACAGACGTTGTACATTTCGTGTACTGACATGTCTACAGTTGCCATGGTTTGTGGTGTTTTGCAGTTCTCTATGGAGTTTACCCCTTCGGTAGGGGCGTAGGCACGCAGCTCGGTAGCGGCTACGTCACGTGTTTTGTTGCTCTGATTGGCCTGTAAAGATGTGACAGACAGAATGTCATCCAATCACCCTCTGAGTTTTTTTCAAAGGCTCTGCCCTTCCCCAAACACCGTCTATGAGTGGTTTACCTGGCATGCCAGGTTGCTACTCTGCAGGACCTCAGACTGGCTGAAGGTCCACCTTCCAACATGACAGTGACCCTAAGACAACACCACTTCTGTGGCCCAGCCAAAGCCCTGGTTTGAACCCTATCAAACATCTCTGGAGAGATTGGCTGTCCACTGACAGCCCCATCCGACTTCACTGAGCTTTGCAACGAAGAATGGCAGAAATATGGAGTAAAGGCTCTGAATACTAATGTCAATGCGATATTTTACTTTTTTCTTTCTAATAAATGTGCAAAATTTTCCAAATCTTTCTGAATGCACCGGATATCACATGCCTCCAAATCAGCTATTAGAAAAATTCAGTTGCAGTAGCCAAGTTTCAATCTGTAGGGGGCTGAGTTTGGACCCTAACTGGGCCACAACACTACTTTATACCCATATGCATGGATTTCCATCTGAAGAGCATGGTTTAAGGGTTTAGTTGCCCTTAGAATAAGAAGATAGAAAGAGTTGCAAAATGCTTGAAACCATGCAAAACTTACTGGCTGCACCATCCACAGTCCTGCTTCATAAATAAAACCATCCGACTCTTAAATCCTCCAAGGAAGTCTTCTAAACTCATATATCTCATCTTGGTGTTGTGAGGTTTGGGGTTGGTACAGAACGCAGGCTGGGAATAATGAATAATAAAATGTGGCACAGCAGAACAGTGGACAGGTTGGATGAGCAATAAAAGGAGCAGTTGCCTCCACCAACACACAGACGTGATCTCTCCAAGATCCCCATTCTGCATAAATAAACAAATGATTACGTAATATGAAGAAAAGTAGCAGCATCAGGACAATAGATTGGAAATGCTCACATTCTTCAGGGTAGGACTGCAAAATAATACTTCAAACTGGTGTCATATATGGTTTTCTGCCTTTAAATCCCTTTCAGTCACTTCAAAGTGAAAAAAGCATTTTATCTAAGTGAATACTTCTAAAATAAATAAAGTGCCAAACTCCCTGAAACTTTGAATTGAATTGTGCTCCCACTTAGGGATTTAAAGCTGTGTTGATTTTAGCACCCCCTACATGTGGAAGCAGTGCTTTTTCTCATTATATACTCAAAGTGGCTATGAAAATAAGTAAAAGGTGGCAAATAATGCACAAACAGCAGCAACAAGGGTCAAGAAGGGGCAAAGAAGGCATAAAATGGCAAAAAGTGGGTGAAAAGTGGAAAAAACGGGGAGAAAAAGCGGCAGAATAGGGCAGTAAGTGGCAAAAATGGGTGAGAAGTTATTAAAAAATGAGTTACAGGTGGCAAAAAATTGCCAGAAAACAGCTAAAACATGACAAAAAATGAGTGTAAAAGTGACTAAAATGGGCAAAAATGTGGGTAAAATTGTCAAAAAGCAGCAAAGAGTGGCAGTAATTCTGAAAACAGTGGCATTTAATGGCAATATGTGGTTTAAATCGGCAAAAAGTGGCAAAAATGGCAAAAAAGGGAAAAAAATGCAAATAACAATAAGTAGGATAAAAGAGGCAATAAAAAAAAACTGCCGGTAAAAAAGGGGAGTGGACATATTAAAAACAGGCAAAAAGAGATGGCAAAAGTGGGCTTAAAGCAGTAAAAATGAATTAAAAATATGAAAAAAATTGAAAAAAGCAGCATTACTCAACCCTGCTCCACCAAAGAGCCAAATTGTTGAAAAATGCCTTTTGCAAGAGCCACAATGTAAGTGGTGAAAAGTGTCAAGAACTGACTAAAGTGGCTATAAAAAGAAATACTAGGTTGCAAATAATGTGTTTAATGTGTTCAAACAGTGGCAACAAGGGGCGAACAGGGGCAAAGAAGGCATAAAATGGCAAAAAGTGGGTGAAAAGTGGAAAAACTGGGAGAAAAGTGGCCGAATAGGGCAGTAAGTGGCAAAAATGGGTGAGAAGTTATTAAAAAATGAGTTACAGGTGACAAAAAATGGCCAAAAAAAACAGCTAAAACATGACAAAAAATGAGTGTAAAAGTGACTAAAATGGGCAAAAATGTGGGAAAATTGGTCAAAAAGCAGCAAAAAATTGCAAAAAATGAGTGTAAAAGGGACTAAAATGGGCAAATATGTGGAAAAAATGGTCAGAAAACAGGAAAAAGTGGCAAGAATGCTGAAATCAGTGGCATTTAATGGCAAAACGCAGCTTAAATGGGCGAAAAGTGGCAAAAATGGCAAAATGGAAAAAAAATGCAAAAAGCAAAAACCAGGATAAAAAGAGGCCAAAAACTGTTGGCAAAAAGGGCATAGAAGTAGAAAAAAATGGATTAAAATTAGCAAAAATAAATAAATAAATGAAAAAAATAATGTGACTTGCAATGGACAATTTCTGAGGTCATTGTTTCCCTTTGTAAAAGTTTCTGGGGGAATAATATTTTAAATTAAGACATAAAAAAGCAACAAATCACAAAAGCACCAAAATTCTCTTCCAGCTCTTTTTCAATAGCACCACTTACTTTTCCAGCCTTTTGTTGCCCTGAGATTTGACAATCATTGCATTCTGTTTTTATGTGCATTTTACATCGCGTCCCAACTTTTTTGGAAATAGGGGTTTTAAAGCCTATCTGGCAGTACATGGAGTCATGGATTTTGATCATCAGTTTCCTTGCCGAGTCCCTGAATGAGTTTGAAAATCTGCTGTTAGGTGTTGCAGGAAAGCTCGTCATTACTGAGGCATAAATAACAGCGATGCACGCCAGCATGCGTTAACACACACCTCCATGTCATCCCTGCTCCTCTGATTTTAATCATGTTAAGTCGTCACATATGCTACATACTCATTCATGCATTTGCAGTTAGGAAATTGCACATGAGCACATTTGGGTGAAGATAACCTGAGCAGAGTTGTGATCTGCTCTCCTGTGTTTGCATGTAAAAGCTCTCATTTAGCGCTGGTGTAGGAGAGGTGGCTCAGTAAACCGCCTGTCTGAGCCCGAGTCATTTACATAGGTAATGGTAGGGGTAGTGCTCAAAAATGTGCGGGGGTGGAAAACATACAATCCTCAGGCAGCATACAAAAACAGTCAGAAAGAGAGAGAGAGAAGACAGAGAGAGAGAGAGAGGGGAGGAGAGGGAGATGTAGGTGTCAGGCTCCTGAAGTGCTCTAAAATGACGGGTAATTACATTTCAAATTACCAACGGGAACAAGAGCGAACTCCATGACTTTGGTGCGCCGGGAAATGCATTAAGAGTGCTGAAATCAGTGAGCAATTGGTAATTTCAAGAATTCCTGTGTTTAGGCATTGCTGATTTGCATAGCTGAAAATACCAGCTTAAAGGGCCACTCCACCAAACGACAAATCAGATTCACACTGCATCTAATTCCACATGCCTCCCTGAACAAGACACCTGGTTATGCAATTTAATCTGCATGCTATTACCAAGTTTAAAACTGCAACGCTGAGGAGTGTATCACCCGTCGTGTTTGGTTCAAACTCATCAAAGTATGCCGGTAAAGTGGTGCTGATAAATCCGATTAAGTAACGTAGGGATCAGGATAATTTCTGGAAGGAAACACAGCAATTAGCAATTTGCAAGGTAGCACACAGTGTCCCAACTTTTTTGAAAACAAGGGTTTCAGAGCCTATCTGTTAGTAACGTAGGGATCAGGATGATTACTGAAAGGAAATACTGCAATAGCATTAAAATTAGCAAATAGCAAGGTAACACACTTCCTTTTCCTCTTTCTGTTTTGGGCACATTTAACACAGTGTCCCAACTTTTTTGGGAATGAGGGTTTCAGAGCCTATCTGTCAGTAACATAGGGATCAGGATGATTACTGGATGGAAATATGGCAAAAGCATTCAATAAGCAGTTAGCAAGGTAGCTCCCGGGGTACACTCATAAAATTAAATTCCAAAAAAGTTGGGACGCAGCAAAATGTCAATAAAAACAGAATAAGATTTAACATTTATACGAATCAAATTGGGGTGAAAATATACACACATTATGAATTTGATGCCTGTATCATGCTCCAAAAAAGTTGGAACAGGGGCAAGGTAAGACTGAAAAAGCTGAATGCTCAAAAACTCTGAATATTCCAGACATCAGTAGGTAGAAGGTGATAGTAGCATAACTGGGTGTAAAAGGAGCACTCGTCAAAGTTCATAGGTTTCATGTTGTGCAACTGCAACGATTTTAGAGATTTCCCCATCTACAGTCCATAATATCATCAAAAGATTCAGAGAAACTGGAGAAATCTCTTCGTGTAAGAGGCAAGGCCGGAAACATTTGATGCCTGTGACCTTTGACGAGCTTTAAAGGTCAGAGTTACCGTAGCCGCCGTAAAGCAGCTGTTGTGATAATCTGGCCGTCTGCCATTGTGTGTACGTTCAATAAAGTAGACGCCATTGTGGAGACTTTATATCTCATTGCCCTGACTGCTGGCCGGCCATTCCACCCCCAAATTCTGGAGGTAGTCTTTGATAAACCCCACTCTGTGGGGGGCATAGAGGAGGATAGAGTTCTGTCCCGGGCTGTGGAGATATGGGATCGCCACTGATTGGAGAATTTCGTCTCTTAACTGCTGACTTGGTGACAAAACATCTTCTTGGGTTGTCTCCTTGGGATGCCTGTTTCACAGCCTGTCTCTAGCTGTGTTTCCATTAGGCCAGCCACGCACTACAGGATTTTAAGCCTGATTTTAGCCAAGATTTGACCCCCCCCCCCCCCCCCCGACGATCATGGGGGCGTATATCGACTGGAGCCTCGTCGTGAACTATTATTTGTCTGAGTAGTCTGCATGAGCGTGGTGTCGACACGATTCATTTACTGCTCCAAATCGCGTCGTAGCCTCCCAGACCCTGAATCATAGATATCAAACATGTTTGATATTTACGATTCTAGGTCGTAGTGCTGCTGACGGAGTACCCACGACAACCAATGAGAGCGAGCACACCGGGTAGCGTCACCAGACGAATCATACGTTCTTTCACCACTCACAACCATAAACACAACGGTACCTCAATTCCAGCCAGGATTTCGTCCTGAGTCGTTACCTGTTTTATGATTGATGCTGCACCTGTAACACACGCCAGGACAGCCTGTTGTGGAGAGGCAGCAAGACAGTATCGACAGACATCTGTGTTTTTTTTTTTTTTTCCTGAAGTCAGGTCATTACGCGGGGTTGTAGGCAGGTGTGTGGTCTCCAGTGATCTGACAGTCTGGCTGAGTCTTCTAGTGTGTGCGTTTAGAGGATTAAAGATGAAAATCTTTGGAAATTGTCCTGAAGTCTGTGGTCTCTCACAGTTTTAAAATCATTTCAGATTAAAAAATCGTCTAGTGTGTGGCTGGTCTTAGCCTTAGAAATGCGCAAAATCTAAACAGTGCAATAAAAACTGGTTGTAGAAACACCTGAATTCGAAAAACCTCTCAAATATCGCAAAAAAGTTTTTAAGCTCTCATGAAGAGGATTTTCAGACGTTTCAACATAGAAATATAACGCAAAAGCGTAATGGAAACACTTTTTCCACATTTACAAGTCATGGGACGTGATGTACGGTGTCACATGACCAGTCATTCTGAGACAACATGGCGAGGTACGCGTGGATAGAAGAGGAGAAGAGACTCTTAACATCACACTTAAACCCTTAAACGTCACTTTTGCCACGCGTACGGACTTTGCTTCTGAACTATCATCCGTTGCCTCCATCTTTTCGTTGAAATGATCAAGGCAACCGCCATAGATGTAACCAAAATGTACCAACACGCAACAGGTTTTGAGCGTCCAGCTTCCTGCAGCAGATTCACATGAGAACTGCAAGGCTCATTACCAAAACTTCCTTCAATGGAAATGCATGTACTTAGTCCAAATTTAAGAAATATCGCTCTTATTTTGTGAAAAACTGTAATGGAAACCCAGCTTCTGACATCTGTCGTTATACAGAAGTTGGCTTTCATTTCGGAGATGGTGCTCAGACTCCCTCCAAATAATGCTGCACCTTGATTTTGCAGAACACCAGCTTGAAGTTGCCTTATTGCACGGCCCTGTCCAGTCAAATGTGGCATGCTGATACCTGGAGCAGACACCTCCTGCCCGTGGTGCAACCAGAAGCTCAAAACAAGAGTCTACAGCAACGTAAGCTGTTTGGCACTGGAAGAGAAGCTTTGGCTAATTTTTCAGGAGTGGAACCCTCATACTCCACTCTGTAGTAAGCATTGTTATAAATGTCCTTACTTTCTGTGCTCAGTTGATTAAGGTCGTTTTCATACCTGATAGTCCGGGGGACTCGGTCCATTTTGGAACGGAAATTGTAACATTGTTGCACTTTCCTTTGGTTCGCATTCACATTGCTCTTGGTCAAATGGACCAAACCGTCTGAACACCTACAACCTCTGCCAGTTAAGGGGAGCTGTCGTCACAAACGGCGACCAAGAAGAAAAGAAGGCGTAGAAGAAGACGAAATCAGAATTCCATCTCCTTCCGCCGGTCTTTTTTTCCACTTAAGCAATGAAAAAAACAGAATTTATGCTGTCTTAGGGTTTCTAGTTTTGCATTGGGGTATTACGAGCAGCCAGTGAGGCGGTGAGCTGTCCAGCATGTTGTTCTTACATGAGACAAATACGACGCACCGACTATGATGTGTTGCTATGGCTACACAGACGCCAAGCAAGGTGCCGACATGTATTTGAGTGTATTAAATCACATATAAATCTGTATATCATTATGTTTTATGCCACTTCCTGCCTTTGGTCCCCAGTTGGTCCACATTGATTTTACTCCTTAAACGAACCGCACCAGGGATCATTTGGAAGCAGACCGAGACCCCTTGTTTTCAAGTGGACCAGAGTCCACTTGTTTGGTCCGCACCAGAGTTTGTGTGAGCTGTCACACCACTCCAAATGAACCGGACAATCCAGGAAAATGGAGCAGAGTTTGTTTTAAGCGGACCAAACAGCTCTGGTGTGAATGCGCCCTGAGTAGACAAACACTAAACTCACAGCTAGTTTTGTAGCTTTTGGGATGAACCGAGCATTTCTGCAGAAAAACTCCCCTGCATGTGTCTCTTTGCCACTCAAAGGTGGGCTGTGAGTTTTTTTTCACTTTGCTATATTTCTTTTCATTTCTGCAGCTCCCTGGCCGAGCGGTCAGATCGTTGCTATGGAATGTGCTGTGGGACAAAAGGAGCGGAGATGCAGAAACTCAGTGACCTCCTGGAGAGGCCTCCCCCCTCCTCTTTCTCCCCCCTCCTCTTTCTCTTTCTCTTTTTGACCACTTTTTCTGTTTTGATTCCCTCTCTCTCTCCCTCCAAAGCTCGTCTTTCCCTTCTTTCTTTGATGTGCTGCTGGCCCAGGTACTCTTTCTCTCAAAAGCACACAAAGCGTGGCTACATCTTCCCTCTGCAACAACACAAGCTCGTGCATGCACACCGCCGCTCAGAGCGCACACACAAACTCTCACAAGCAGGAATGTGTGGGAATCTCCCTCTGGCTACCTCTGTAACCTGCATCTGAAGCTGGTGAGGGGCCAAGAAGCCAGCAGACCCAGGAGACGAAATGCAAATAGTGGAGAAGCTGGTTGGCTGCCTGGCTGAGATCAAAGATCCTCTCCACATAGCTCTACTCTGCTAGACATGCATGAACAACATTTGCTTCCACACACGGGCCGCATGTGTGCGTTTGTGTAGGTGTGTGAGCGTGCACGCGTGCGTGCGTGGGCAAAAAAGCAGTGGTGGGATTGCGGGGGCTGTAGCATTCATTTTAACATGAGTTCATACTTTCAAGGAATTTGTGCTTTAGGCAAATGAGTCATGCTGAATAAATGATCAGTGACCTTGGAGGAAGCCAGCGTGAGCTCTCAGGTAAATAAATAAGATCAGACCGGTCTTTTTGTTCTCTGCAGAGAAATATGTCTTTAATTATCCCCAAAAGCTTTCAAATCTCTTCATCTGGCTCTGAAATACCTCATCACATGCATTTCTTTACTTCGTACAGCCAAAATCGATGACAGATCACAGAGTTTACGTGTTTGCTTTCCAATACGAAGCATGTTAAGCTGTTTTATTCGCACTCCTGGGTGAATGGATTGCAAATTGTAGGGTTGAAGCCAAAGCTGTTACTAGCTATGAATAAATGGAGCCTAAAGTTCCAATTCTAAATTGTTTTTTGAGTCCAAAGTCAACAAAAGAGCTCCATAAGAACACTTGAGTCTGTGGCTGAAACAGTGGGAATGGTTATCCTTTCATTTATTGTTAGACAAGCTGATTTGAGTTTTATTCAATTCTGAGGCGGTTCACTCTGAGTTCTGCAACACAACCATCACAAGTCATCACTAATGGAGCTCCGATTCACTGATCCACAGTGGCAGCAGGCCTGCCCACCGACATGGCTGAACAGTGCAGAGAACGGGTGCTCCTTAGTTGTGATTGTTAATATCAGCACACAAATCAGCACATAAATGTGGGATCAGTGACACTGGCCTGTCCGGGATAACATTTAGCAAACTCTGGAGCTGAAAGTGTGGGAACACGTTATTGGGTTTCAATGTTTCTATTATCGTTAGTGCCATTTTCCACCCTGTCATGCCACTTCTCCCTGCACTTTACACATCTCATCTGACTTTTAACCCTTTTTTTTTGTCATTTTGTCCCTTTATTTTCACTTTTTACCACTCTTTTGCCACTTTTCCCTGCTTTTTATTTTTTTTTTACACTTTTTTTACCCCTATTTTTCACCAGTTTTTGCCACTTTTTAGCTACATTGTTGCCACTTTAGACCCTGTTTTTCTGATACTTTTATCCTGTTTTTTGACACGTTTCTCTCGTTTTTTGTTTTTTTTTGGCCTTTTATTGCCCCATTTTCACCAATTTATTGACTTTTTGCCACTAGTCATCCTTGTTGTTTTTGCCAGTTTTCTCCCCTTTTTGCCACTTTTCAAAAAAAAGTTTTCTCCACTTTTCTCCTGTTTTTTTGCCAGTTTTCTCCTGTTTTTTTTTTTTGCCAGTTTTCTCCTTGTTTTGCCACTTTACTTCCCAGTTTTTTTTTTGTTGCCATTTGTCCCCCCTGTAATTTGCCACCCTTTTTTCCACTTTTTGCCCTTTTTTCTTTCTTTCTTTCTTTTTTTTCATCTTCCATTATTTGCCATTTTTCACCCCTATTTTTGGCCACTGTTTACCCCCTGTCCTGCCACTTTTCACCCCTATTTTCTTGGTACTTTTACCCCCTTTCCTGCCACTTTTCACCCCTATTTTTGGCCACTGTTTACCCCCTGTCCTGCCACTTTTCAACCCTATTTTCTTGGTACTTTTTACCCCCTTTCCTGCCACTTTTAACCCCTATTTTTGGCCACTTTTTACCCCCTATCCTGCCACTTTTCACCCCTATTTTCTTGGTACTTTTTTACCCCCTTTCCTGCCACTTTTAACCCCTATTTTCTTGGTACTTTTTACCCCCTTTCCTGCCACTTTTAACCCCTATTTTCTTGGTACTTTTACCCCCTTTCCTGCCACTTTTAACCCCTATTTTCTTGGTACTTTTTACCCCCTTTCCTGCCACTTTTCACCCCTATTTTCTTGGTACTTTTACCCCCTTTCCTGCCACTTTAAACCCCTATTTTTGGCCACTGTTTACCCCCTTTCCTGCCACTTTTCCACCCTATTTTCTAGGTACTTTTTACCCTGTTTCCTGCCACTTGTAACCCCTTTTTTGGCCACTTTTTACCCCCTATCCTGCCACTTTTCACCCCTATTTTCTTGGTACTTTTTTACCCCCTTTCCTGCCACTTGTAACCCCTATTTTTGGCCACTGTTTACCCCCTTTCCTGCCACTTTTCACCCCCATTTACTTGCCTCTTTTTACCCCCTTTGTTGCCACTTTTCACTCCCATTGTTATTCCATTTTTGTCACCTTTTCTTTTTTTTTGCCACATTTTACCTCTTTTTTGCAACTTTTAACACCTGTTATTTGCCATCTTTTTTTTTTTTTTTTTGCCACTTTTGCCCCTGTTTTTTGGCTTTTCTCCCAACATTTGCTACTTTTGACCCTTATTTTTTGTCACTTTTCCCCCCTATTTTCTTGGCATTTTTACCCTCTTTTTGGCTGCTTCACCCATTATTAGCCCCTTTCGTCACCTTTTCTTTGCCACTTTTTGCCACCTTTTTGTCCACTTTACACTCCTGTTTTTAGCCCCTTTTGCCACCTTTTCTTTGCCACTTTTTGCCCCTTTTTGCCCCCTTTTTGCCACTTTACACCCCTATTTTCTTGCCATTTTTTGACCCCTTGTTTTGCCACTTGTCACCCATATTTTTTGCCACTTTTTGCCCCCTTTTTTGCCACTTTTCTCTTCTATTTTTTGCCACTTTTCCCCCCGTCTTGCCACATTTCACCCCCTATTTTTGGCCACTTTTCACCCCTGTTTTCTTACCAATTTTTACCCCCCTTTTTGGCCACTTTCTATTCCTGGTATTATCCCCCTTGCCATCTTTTCTTTGCCACTTTTTCGCCACTTGTACCCCTTTTTGCCACTTTCCACCCCCTTATTTTGCCACTCTTTCTCCACTTTTCACCTCTTTTTTGGGGGGACTTTACTCCACTGTTTGTGTTTTTGATGGTTATTCATGCCCTCTTTTTTCTACTACATCTTGTTGTGTTCTCTGATTGGTCCATAGGGGGTGTGACACACGGGACGTTTGCCCAATCACCCTCTGATTTGTTGGAAAGACCCCCATCTATGGGGTGTTGCCCCAGATTTTGTGACATAAACCCCATGCCATCACTACACTCCTGGTTGCCTTCCTTTGGAGGTTTTCTGGGCACATCCAGCTGGGAGAAGACCCAGAACTAGCCAGAGGGTCATGAACCCCATTTGGACTGGGGAAGCCTTTGGAGATGCTGGAAAATGTGGCTAGGGAGAGATGTCTGGGTTGACCTGCTTAGCCTGCTGCCATCTTAACTGGGCCGTTGATAAGAGGAAGAAAAATGGCTGGATGGACCGTTTCTCGTCTGTTTAGAGCCAAAACCATTGGCAGTCAGGCAGCTTGAAACTGTACGTATGTATTTATATAGCAGGATGACATTTATTTGAATGTTACATCACTGATAATCAGTTGGCGAGATTATATGTGTTCATAAGTGTCCTCTCAGTCCGCCTCCATCCAACTGTGATACCTTTGTTAGAATGCACTGTAGTGTATTTCTTTGACATAGTCTTTAGTTGTGTGCTGGGCTGTTATCTGCTTTATATAAGGGTAAAAGTTCTTATAGCACTAAAGGGAGAGAATCTTTAGAACCATCTGATAATCGGGCCTTTGCTGCCTTTGGTCAGAATCAGGGGAATCTGGCCCATAATCAGCCCCATTATCTGGTAGTGTGAATGAAATTTCTCCCAGGTAAAGCAAAGTTGTGTCAAATGTGAAGACAGCAGTCGATCTTTAGTGAGGGATGTATGAGAGAGAAGCCAAGCAGCATGAACGGCCATGTGAAAACCAAAGCTTGATTTTAGAGGACGGTGGCTGAAACTATAGCAGCTATTGAATCAGAAAAATATTATTGACCAAAATTAGAAAAGAACATGTTCAGACTGTGCTCAGAAATATTGGAATTGTTCATCCTCCTGGGCGAGCAACTGTCAGTAAAAAAAACAGTGAAGCTCAGAGATGCTTTAGTGTTGACGTACTCCTAATGTATGTAAGAGCAGCTATATCACAGAGCTTATGGTGCTTTAAAAGCAAAACTATATATTTAAATCAAAATTGTGTAGATGTTAACATAGGAGAATCCAGTCCTCATTAACATGTTCTGCTCATTTCTCCATCTGTATTCAGTGCACTGGTTTTTATGTTTGAAACAGCAGAATGGGGCTGTTGTATAATTCAGCAGAACCTTGGGTGACATTGGGTGTCATACTGTTCTTCAGTGCCATCGTTTAAAGACTTTCCTTTTATGAAATCTCTAAACAGAAGCTATAGTTCAGTTTGGAAGAGAGCCTTGTTTATGTTTACAGTAAAATAAGTTTAAAAAGCTGAGCTGTTCTCACAGAAATACATAAATCTACCTAGAAACAGGATATGTTGGTTATATGAGTTGGCGATATAGCAAACATTTTTTAAGCCTGAGTGTTGCCATGTATTTTTGTTTTATTTTAGAAATAGAGTAAAGATTAGACCAGAGTCTCTGTAATCAAACACTGAACAGTCAAACCTGTAATATTTACTAAGTAACACTCAGAGTGATTTAAAGGTAGAGCGCTAAAGAGCCCAGAATGAAAACGCTGAGATTTTACTTTCATCCAACCATCACTGAATCCATCCATCCATCCATCCATCCATGCATGTATCAGACATCCATTCATCCATCCATGTATCTGACATCCATCCATTCATCCATGTGTCTGACATCCATCATCCAGCCATCCATCCATCCTTCCATCCATCCATCCATCCATGTATCTGACATCCATCCATCCATGTGTCAGACACCCATCCTTCCATCCATCCATCCATCCATCCATCCATGTATCAGACATCCATTCATCCAACCATGTATCTGACATCCATCATCCAGCCATCCATCCATCCTTCCATCCATCCATCCATCCATGTATCTGACATCCATCCATCCATGTGTCAGACACCCATCCTTCCATCCATCCATCCATCCATCCATCCATGTATCAGACATACATCCATCCATCCATGTGTCAGACATCCATCCATCCATCCATGTGTCAGACATCCATCCATCCATCCATCCATCCATCCATCCAGGCATGTATCTGACCTCCATCCATCCATCCATCCATCCATCCATGTATCAGACATCCATGTATCTGACATCCATCATCCATCCATTCATTCATGCATCCATGTGTCAGACATCCATCCATCCATCCATTCATCCATCCATCCATGTATCTGAAATCCATCCATCCATCCATGTGTCAGACACCCATCCTTCCATCCATCCATCCATGTATCAGACATCCATCAATCCATCTGTCTGACTGTCGGTCCATGAATGCATCTGTACATCTGTCCTTCCATCCTTTATTTAGTGTTCATACCTTATGGCTCTTTAAACTTTATCAAACTTCTTCAGCAACTCATACCGAACTACAGCTGACTTTAAGTCCTTAAAAATGTTTTTAGCCAGACCCAAACCTCCAATTAACTGACTCTTACCAACAGACGGGACTAAATCAGACATTTCTCTCCATATTTAGTGATTAAACTGCTAAATTTCTCGCTGCATTTGGCGTACAGCAATGACATGGTAACTTTTGGTCTCAAAATGTTGTTCACTCAGAAGTGAATAAATCTGCAGTACCTCTAGTATCCATCTGGGTGTGACCCAGAAGGTTCCTGAAGGTACAGGTTTCATTTTAAAATGTCATCTTTAACAGCAGAAATAAACCTGTCTATAGCCTGGTTCAATGGTGGTTTTGGCCTAAATAGCTTATTTTTGGAATCCCACACTGTAAACCAGGTTATTTTTTTCTAATAGCCTATCCATCTTCATTATTCTGATGCTAAGACTTCTGAATAATAAGGGGCGAGGCCGATCCAGCTCTTGTGTTTGTAGCTGAGGTGTTTCTGTAAGACTGAACTGAAAGAAGCAGATGAGAGATTATGCTCCAGCATCCAGCAGGAACGGTGATCCACCATCAAAACAACAAAATGTAATGGGCTTTCAACAAATCGATCTAAATAATTTGTAGCTGGTAATAAAAACACATTTAGAGGTAAAACTGTTCAAAATGTTCCCTCTTGATGTCATGGTAACAGCCTTCCATCAGGAGGCCAGATGTCATCATTTTCAACGAAATGATGAAAACACTTTTCAAACCGTCCTTGAACACATTTTAGAGCTGGGATAGCAGCTGGTTGAAGCACAAAAAAAACAGCAGTTGTGAGTGAGAAACGAGGGAAGAGAGCTGGAGAGAACAGGAGATGGTGCTGGAAAATAACCAGAAATTTGAAAGGTCAAAAATCTCCACAAATAAAAGCCCACTACTTCCTGTACTGGGAATGAAAACTGATTTTGGCTGTTATTGGTGAGATCTGGCATTGTAAGATATCTCGGAGATGCAAGGCTTTATTTTAACACCCAGTGAAGACCGTTGACAAGTTCCCTGCAATATGGAGTTTGTGATAAGATGATAAAATATTTTACAGAATTAAAGTCTCAAACTTTTCTTTTTCTACGGATCAAGTTTTGATGAAGGCAGATGGGCCAGATTGTAGCAGTTTGGAGCAGTTGGTAACAGGATCCGGTTGTTGATTTAACCATGTAAGGCTTAAAATGCTGAAAAATCACATTATTTCAATGACAAATTCACTCTTTAGGGTAGAGACAAGGTTGGTGCATGTCCACACTATTTTGACTGGGATGACCAGACTAGGGCATTTACATAAGGTTGGCATAAAGTTTATATTATCTCTTCCTGTTCCACAAATCTGTGGCCAAAATACCCAAGCAACAAACTCTCAACTCCTTAAAATGGGTGTTTAGAGTTTTGAACCATGAATCATAGCCACTCACTGTGCCGTTCTAATGCCGCTATCCACGCCATCCTAGCTCTTACAGAACATTTTCTTGCAAGCTTGAAACTTGGCTGACTTTCTAGGGTATTTAAAGATTAAATCCACACCAGTAACTCTGATATTTTATCCATTTATAATCAATTTCTCAACTGTTTATGCAGCTAGCAGATTAGCATGCAGCCATATTGTCTGCATGTAACCCAGAATGCATTGTGAATGGGCTGTGACAACCAATGGCAGGCTGTTCCGTCGTCATGCCATGCTTTGCAGAACAGTGCATGTGCAACTGGAGTAGAGAGGCTGAATGACTCACAATAGAGAGAAAAAGACACAAAGAGGCTGTGACATGTCCCTCAGAGTCACTGCAGACAGGAACTGCTCTAAAGAATGACTCGAATTCCCTTTTTTTTGTAAAAACGTGAATATTTTGAAGACTTTTTGTCACACTTTTTAAAAAGTTTTTGTCCCAAAGACATGGGAGAACAAGTTTGTGCAAAAAAAAAAAAAAAAAAAAAAAACATTAGTTATTAATATTTATTGTTTAATACATAAAAATCTTCTTCCTTTCATTTTTACTTTTTCTCTTTTTAGTCCAATAACTTTTTTAAAATTCAAGTGACATTGCTGCAGCAGACATATTTTTAAAGAGCAGGTTGTCTTAAAAAAAGGATGTTTATAGCCTGACTGTGCACCGCAGGGTTGGTGTTATATAAGCTTTTAAAGACAAAGAAGTCCAGGTGAGACACAACGGTTAAAGAAAATAGTCGAGGATGGATAGATATTATATCCATAGAGAACAAAAACTCAGTAGATATCTGCATTTTCATAAAGTTTTAAATTCTAATGAACTCACCAAGTTGCCGCCATGTTTTAGTCCGCACTGCATTCTGGGTAATGTGACATAATGAGGCAACAGCAATCCTCTCCTCCGTACTTTTACAATGCATTAGTCGCCCATTACATCTTTGTACGATGAACTTGATCGTACTGGTAGTGAAGAGAAAATCACGAAGATGCTCCTCTCAGTGTAATTGAAGGTAAATGTAGTCATAGCGGCAAACAGATGGTGGGTAGAGCTGAAATTAGACTACCTGGGTGAGCCGACACCATACAGCTCTAAGTACTGCCATTCACACCCGGTCTGATCCACTTCATATCTTAATGTCTCACTGATAATCTGAAGGCTTTCCCCTTTCATATGCAAATAAACACAGAGCCCCATTCACTCAAAGGAGCCTTTAACGACAGGAAATAATGACGACTTACCGTGAGCACAAACTTCCTTTCATGTAGAGAGACCCACCTTAGAAAGCACTGTGTAAAGCATGTCAGTATTAAAAAGCCTAGTTGGTGTGAGTCACACCATCCAGAGATATTAAAAGCCAGCATTTATCTTGTGAGTGTCTATGTAAGAAAGCTAATAAGATAAATCCTCACTGTTAATATAGCTGGATCTGCTGTTTCTGTTTAGGCTCCATGCAACCTGGCTCCTGTCTTCACTGTTAGGATTCAGCCAAACATGCCTGATTTATCCTTTAAATGCTCTGTTTCTACATGCTTAACACTCTGTTTAATAGTGTGAAGTTCTATGAAGTATGTCGCCATTATTTCCTCTTTTTAAAGGCTATTGAAGGTGACTGGGGCTCTGTGTTTATGTGCATAATCAGAGGGAAAGTGTTAAGGTGGTCGCTGAGACTTTGGGATGTGATGCGGATCAGACCAGGTGTGAAGTAGTGGTGCTTAGAGCTGTATGTGTCTATGTAAGGTAGCACAACAGCCTCCCTGGTGGGGGAAAGTTGTGGAATGCACCTACGGAGCTTGAGCAGTTTTGCAAATAAGAAAGAAAAGAAATTGTCCAGATGTTTGAGCCTGATCGAGACCTATCCACACAGACTCAGAGCTGTGATTGCAGCAAAAGGTGCATCTACTCAATACTGACTTTAAAGGGATGAATATTTATGCGGATGAATATTTAAAGAGTTTTTTGGGGGTCAAACACCACATTAATGATTCGTAAGGTCAATAAAAGGGTAAAACATCCAAGGGGGTGAATACTTTGTATAGCCAGTGTAATTCACTGTGAAGGCGAGAATGGTTAGATTGGCTAGATCGATAAATATGCTCTCATACATTATTACTGTTCCTCCAGCATCATGTCCTCCCACTATGAGGTCCGATTAATCACTGAGCGGTGTTTGAATTTCATGTATATTGAAGCTCGTGTGTGAGAGCGAGGAACACATGGGCCGCGTGGGTGTCTGCTGGCAAAGAAGAGCCACATTGCCTCTTTTACAACAAAGACCAGAAAACGCTACATTTCCTATCTGCCAGTAAGATTGTCGACATGAAACTGAGAATGTTAGGAATCCGCCACAAAGTCCATCTGATTTCTGAAGGATTTGTTCTAAAATGTAACAGCGAGCAGCTTCTGTTTTTGGATTTCTGTGTGAAAAACGAACCTGTGTGCTTGTTTAAACCTATAACGCCTCACAGAAGGGGGTCCAAGTGGAGATTTTCACAGTTTTAGGTGCTTTTTAAGCTTCTAGATGTGTTTCTCCGGGTTTAGTTTCCTGTGTCTCGTACTGGACTTTCTGTACAGTACGAATCAGAACTTTCAAGGCCAAATCCTTCGTTAATCCTCTTTTATTGGACCTCCCGCTCGTCCAGAAAGACATAGTGTTGAACTTTCATATGCTTTTTTCCCTCGAGAGGGTGGACAAACACAAATTCGAACAGTCAGTCTGCATGCTGGCACACACACACACAGGCAGCAGCACTCACTTCCTGGCTATTGAGTGCAAAGTGAATCATCGTTCCAAACAATATCTTTGTCAAACACGCCGGCCTTGACGGATAGACATCGGCAGATTTGTAGAGCCATGGCAACAGTCAAGTGTGAATCCCGCTGATGAGAAGAGTGTGTTTGTGCTTTGCAGAAATTGGTTGGTTAATTCCTGCACAGAGTGTGCTGCGATTGCTGAGAAAAAGCTGCCAACGCACTGCAGATAGAGAATTAAAACCTCATACAAAAGACGGTCATTGTTGGTGCACAAAGACAGCTCACAATGCGGGAAAATATGCACTTTCTAGTCACAATTCTGCAGAATCCAAGCTGAAATCTGACTTTTTCAACAAATTCTTCCAACTTGCAACAACAATCGACTTGAATTTCAACTTTTAAGCCATGCAAACATCTTTGTTTTCTCATACTAGGTTAGGAGGCATCACTCCCAGGATGTCACATATTTCTATGCTGCTATTTACAGATCCCTTTAAAGATGATAATTAGCATATTTGTCTGCTTTTCTTCTAGCGTTAAATCACCTCCTAAAGAAGGCAATGAGAGCCCAAACCCTGAGCTTTTTATCAAAATATCAAAGACTATGTAAAACAGGGTTGAAATGTAATAAAGTGGCACACAAACACAAGTACAAGCTCACTCAGTCAGGACAAGAGTCAACAAAAGCGGAGCGTGGGAGGAAGTGGTGAGGAGGAGGAGGAGGAGGAGGAGGAGAAGGAGGGGGAGGCAGGTGATGGAGAAGAAAGGCTGCTCCACTGTTTTCAGAGCAGGTTTGATGCCGAGGCCGAGCATTATCCAACAAACAGGGACTGGCTTTATGAAAGATTGTCGAAGTTAAACCAAAAACGTCAGAAAGATGAGCGTAACTGGAGATGTTTTTTACATCATCTTCTCCTTTTGTTAAGCAAAGTTAAACTCTCCATTTGCATTTGTTCCACTTAAAGTTTCACCTTGTATTAAAGCTAAACCACGCCATAAACTCTTTCAGTTTCTAATTTGGTTAGAACGAACAAGAGACAAGAGATTTATAGTGGCTATATAAGAGAATTCAACCCCTTGGATGATTTACCCTTTAATTGATTCAGCCATGGCCAAAACAGCTTTCTACAAAGTAATACAAACACTTTATGCTAAAGTGGCTGCAGAAATACTTAAAGAGACTGGCCTAAATCAACAGAGGTCCAGCTAATTGGTGCTAGTAGTCTCACAAATAGTGAAACAGGGATCACCTGAGTGCAGTGCTGCAGTATAAAGCAGGGCTGGAAAGTAACTAACTTGAGTTCTATACTCTTGTACTTTTTCCGCCTCTGTTGACTACGCTGCACTTCAGATCTGGGGGATGTGTTTGCAGAGTTTCCCATCATGTTTTATATGTTTTTACCTGTTGTCGCTGGAGTTCTTTTGGTACTTTTCCCAATGCAATGTTGACATTTTTGTTGTTAGACATATGTGCACCATGAGTGAAGTTCTCCACTGAGTTGGAGCTCCTTTCTGTGACTTAGGGCGTAGTGTGTATTCTTCATCAGTATGCATTGCCAAGAGTTACTGAGGTTCTGTCATATTCTAAGATATGTAACACTTTCAAAAGTGTACTTTAACTGTAGACACTTTTATAAAGTGTTAAATTTAACTCTATATGTGTTAAATTAATTCTGTTTATTTTGCAGTATATTTGACTTTATTGTAGAGGTGTGACTTTACCTGAAAAACCTGTTTGAAGATCTTTTATCTTGTTTTTCTTGCCAAATTTTACCATACCATGTCCTCAGTATCTACTCACTACTTAAAGCAGCCTTACTCAACCCTGCTCCACCAAAGAGCCAAATTGCTGAAAAATGCCTTTGCAGGAGCCACAATGTAGGTGGTGAAAAGTGGCAAAATTGATTAAAGTGGCTATAAAAATAAGAACAAGTTGGCAAATATTGGTCAAACAGCAGCAAAAAAGTGGCTAAAAGGGGCAAAGTAGGCATGAAAGGGCAACAAGTGGGTGGAAAGTGGAAAAACAGGGAGAAAAAGAGGGCAGTAAGTGGCAAAAAGGGTTAGAAGTTACCAAAACATGAGTTACAGATAGCAAACAATGGCCAAAAAAGCAAAAACATGGCAAAAATGATTGTAAAAGTGACTAAAATGGGCAAATATGTGGGGAAAATGGTCAAAAAGCAGAAAAAACATGGCAAAAAAAGAGGGTAAAAGTGACTAAAATGGGCAAAATGTGGCAAAAATGGTCAAAAAGCAGCGAAGAATGGCAACAATGCTGAAAACAGTGGCATTTAATGGCAAAATGCAGCTCAAATGGTTGAAAAGTGGCAAAAAAAATGGCAAAAAAAGGGATAGAATTGGAAATAGCAAAAAGCAGGATAAAAGTGGCAAAAACTGGTGACAAAAAAGGAATAGAAGTAGTAAAAATGGGCAAAAAGAGATGGCAAATGTGGGCTTGCAGCAGTAAAAATGGGTTAAAAGTAGCAACATTTGAAAAAAGGCAAAACAATTGCAAATTAGGGTAATGGAAATGTACAGACAAAAAACAAAGGTTAAAAATTAAAGTCAACTGTATTAATGTGGGGATTCAAACTGATTGTTACTTGCAATGGATAATATCTGAGGTCATAGTTTCTCTTTATAAAGGTTTTCTGTGGGAATAATATTCAAATTAAGACATAAAAGAGCGACATGTGGCTCTAGAGCCACGCGTTGAGTATCACTCTCCTAAAGTAAACTTTAAATACTTTTTACTTTTACTTTTAAGTAAATTTGAACTGGAGTACTTGTTCCTTTACATGAGTACAGCAGTTGTGTACCTTTTCCACCTCTGGTTTAAAAACACCTTGTGTCTGGAAGGTTCACACACTGTTTGATGAGTATTCCTGGCTACCATTACACCATGAAGACAAAAGAACACCCCAAGCAACTCAGAGAAAATGTTATTAAAAAGTGTAAGTCACAGGATGGATAGAAAGAAAATTTCAAGGCTCTGAACAACCCCCAGAGTTCACTTAAATCCATCATGAATAAATGTAGTGATGCAGGAATGAGTCCTGAGTGTCTGAAAGTATCTGGGATTTTTCCCTGAGGTAAGGTCTGTGGTGAACACAAGTTCAAGAAGGTAATAGTATATCTTTTCACATCTTAATAAAAGCGGTTATTAGAGGGCAGCTAATAAGGACTACAGCGTTTGCCAAGACAAGGAGAGATGCATCTGAGCCTGCTGCTCACCCGTTTCCACAGGTGATGATGTTAAATTCAGTCGACGCTGTTGCACTTCAGTATAGCATGACATAAGCTTTTCACTTTCATCAATCATATTTACAAACCAAATATAACACTTATATTAGTGATTTATGGAGATTTCATAACATTTTATTGGACACATCTTATTGTCAGCAATGATCCAAAAACCCCATGGGCTTTCTGATGGGGGAATCCATGTGACGCCTAGATCAGGCCGTCATCACAAACTGAGTGAGAAACTGAGCAAGGAGACTAGTGAGAGAGGCCTAGAACTACTCTGAAGGAGCTTCAGCTGCTGAGATAGGAGAGACTCTGCAGACAACAACTGTCAGCCGGATTAAAGCTTCACCAAAGTGGTGGCAGCATCATGCTGTGGGGATGCTTCTTAGCAAAATGACAAAATATAGGAGAATCCAGGACAATCTTATTCCGTCTGCAAGAGAACTATGGCTTGGGAGAGGATTTATTTTCTAGGAAGACAATGAGCCAAAGCATACAGATAAAGCTGCACAGAAATGGTTTAAAGACAACATCTGGAGTGGCTGAGTCAAAGCCAAGACCTCAATCCAGTTGAGAATTAATGACTAGACTGAGTTCAGAGCTGAGCTTGAGCAATGTTGCAACAAAGTTAACTGCAGTGTCCAGACTTGCAAAACTGATTTTGATCTGTCCGCACAGACTCAGAGCTGTGATTGCAGCCAAAGGTGACTCTACTAAATAAAAGAAGAAATCTGTTTTTTTAATTGGTGTTAAAAAGCCAAATTCTATTGACCATGATTGATCTATAAATTGATCTATAAATGAGGCCATGGTCCTCAGTTGGAAAAGGTTGGAATGCCCTCTCCAGGTTGGGAATGAGATTCTGCCCCAAGTGGAGGAGTTTAAGTATCTCAGGATCTTGTTCACAAGTGAGGGAAAAATGGAGCAGGAGATTGATAGGCAGATCAACAGTGATGCGGTCTCTGCATTGGCCTCTCGTGGTGAAGAAAGAGCTGAGTCATAAGGCGAAGCTCTTGATTTACCAGTTGATCTACATTCCTACTCTCACCTATGGTCACGAACTGTGGGTAGTGACCAAAAGAACGAGATCACGGATACAGGCGGCCGAAATGAGTTTCCTCCGCAGGGTGTCTGGGCTCTCCCTTAGAGATAGGGTGAGAAGCTTGGCCACCCGGGAGGGACTCGGAGTAGAGCTGCTGCTCCTCTGCGTCGAGAGTAGCCAGATGAGGTTGCTCGGGCATCCGGTCCAGATGCCTCCTGGAAGCCTCCCTGGTGGGGTGTTCCGGGCAGGTCCCGGTAAGAGGAGGCCCTGGGGAAGACCCAGGACATGCTGGAGAGACTATGTCTCTCCAGCATGTCCTGGCACAGGAACGCCTTTGGATACCTCGGGAAGAGCTGGACGAAGTGGCCAGAGAGAGGGAAGTCTGGGCTTCCCTGCTTGGGCTGCTGACCCCGCAACCCGACCTCAGATAAGTGGAAGAAGATGGATGGATGATGGATAAAAGAGTAAAACATCCAACTCTAATAAGTAACTAAACTTGTTTAAAAGTCAGACTTGATGCCCAGAAGTGCAACATTGTTTGCTTGTGTTTGCCAGTTTCCTGCAGTTCGGGCCTTCTGCACCCTCTACCATTGTTTCAGCTCATATAGAATGATTAATACTTTGGTAGTGATAGCGCTTTGCATATTCAGTGACATCTTTAAACATAAGCTATGCTAAGTGTTAGAAAACCACGACTCTGGGAGCCTTATCGCTCAAAGGAAAACTGCATAAAAGCTCAAAAACGTCTTTTTCTTGGTTTTAGAGCACCAGAATTAGAATGATGCCTCATGCAGGCTGTCAGCAGCTTCTTTATTTGTTTGCTGTTATTTAATTTCCATCTCTAATTAACACGGCAAAATGAAAATTCATCAAATTTTGGCTGCAGGAGCCATTTTTTAGGAGCACATTTAGTGCTCTTACCAAGTCAATTCTGCACCAGTCACGACTCAAATCTACATGCCCGCCCCCCCCAGTGTAGCTACCCACACCTGTATTTGTGCGAGTGAGTGAAAACAGCAGCGTCACTGTGTTTAAAAGACGGGGAAACTGAGGATAATCTTCCATCACTTTGACTTGGGAGAAATAAAAGGATGTGGCGATGATAAAAAAGATGGAGAGAGGGAGGCAAAGATGGGAGAAAAGAGCATATGAAAGCCAAACCTGCAAGAGATCAACAGTGCTATGAATAAACATGTCCGCCCACGCTCCTCTTTACCTCTGTTAAATACACGCAAACATATCACAACATGCACTCTGTCTTGAAAATTGTCTCAAATTCTGCAGTGAATTCAGCCTTTTCTTGCACATTTTTCCCCAACATGGTTTCAAACGTTACCCAGGTGATGGTTAAAACCCCAAATCAATCAGTTTTCTTCACCGTTTCCAGGATTATTTTAAAAATCTAAGACAAAAAATCAATAAAAGCGTTCAGGCCAGTATTGAATTGTTTCTTTTTCACAACTTTATCCAACTCACAGGTCATGACACGCTCTTCTTCCTCTTTGTTAAGTATCAAGGTCAAACAGTGAGGAGTTTTTCTTTCAAGATTTAAATAAACACACTTTCTCTCTTTTAAAAAAGAGAAAAAAGTAGATTCTGCTCCCATCAAGCGCTGCTGTTGCCACGGCAACGGCTGGAGAGCAGTCATAGGTGGGTGGCGATGCCCGGCAGCGATCCGTCTGGAGGGCTCTCATTGGCCTCTCCACGCTTACCCACAATCCTTTTCGCTGCTACAAACTCTTCCCTCACCCCTCCCTGAGAGTGACCTTATGAGGAGGTCAGAGAGGAGTGAGCGTGAGTGGGGGATATTTTATGATTTTTTTATGTGTTTTTTTAGGCAGAGGTGGTGTGATAATCTGGTTTCACATGGAGTCAGGACTGATCCGTATGTGACGGGAAGGATGGGGCAGATGTAGAGCGACTTTAGAGGAAAATACTGGCACAGGAAGTGAGGATGTTTGGATTGAAGAGCAGGTTTGTAAGGTGTTTTGTAGTGATTAGTTCTAACATCATAACCTGTTAAAGCCAGTGGTAGAGACTCAACCTTCATGTTCTGTGAGGTTCACTCACATCTATAGTTAGTAGGATCTGCCAGCTTTGAAGAGAGCGATGCCCACAACAGCTGTTTGATGTAGTAATATTTTTATTTTGACATGTCAACACTAAAAACCCACAAACAGGAGAGATGTTTAAGTATTTCTACATTTGAGTGCAGGATTGATAACTGATCTAACTATTAATCAATCCATGCGTTTAACACTCCATCGATTTAAAAATCTATCCAAGAGTCCATCCATCCATCCATCCATCCATCCATCCATCTATCCATCCAAGAGTCCATCCATCCATCCATCCATCCATCCATCCATCCATCCATCTATCCATCCAAGAGTCCATCCATCCATCCATCCATCCATCCATCCATCCTTGCATCTATTAATCTATTCATCCATCCATCCATCCATCCATCCATCCAACCATCCATCCATCCAAGAGTCCATCCATCCATCATCCATGAGTCCATCCATCTATCCATCCATCCATGAGTCCATCCATCCATCCATCCATCCATCCATGAGTCCATCCATCCATCCATCCATCTAAGAGTCCATCCATCCATCCATCTATCTAAGAGTCCATCCATCCATCATCCATGTGTCCATCCATCCATCCATCTATCCATCCATCCATCCAAGAGTCCATCCATCCATCTATCCATCCATCCATCCATCCTTGCATTTATAAATCCATCCATCCATCAATCCATCCATGCCTCTATAAATCTATCTGTCCGTCAGTCTGTCCGTCTGTTCAATCATCTGTCGGTCCATCCATCCATCCTTGCATGCATCCATAAGCACATGCATCCATCCAAGGGTCCACCCATCCATCTATAAATCTGTCTGTCTGTCTGTCCATCCGTCCATCTGTCCGTTCATCCATCCATCCATCCATCCATCCATCCATCCAAGAGTCCATCCATCCATCCTTGCATCTATAAATCTATCCATCCATTCATCCAACCATTCTTCCATCCATCCATCCGTTCATACATGAGTCCATCCATCCATCCATCCTTGCATCTATAAATCTATCATCCATCCCTCAGTCTATCCATCCATGAGTCCATCCATCCATCCACAAGTCCATCTATCCAACCATGAGTCCATCCATCCATCCATCCATCCATCCATCCATCATCCATCCAAGAGTCCATCCATCCATCCTTGCATCTATAAATCTATCCATCCATCCCTCAGTCTATCCATCCATGAGTCTACCCATCCATCCACAAGTCCATCTATCCATCCACGAGTCCATCCATCCATCCATCCATCCATCCTTGCATCTATAAATCTATCCATCCATCCCTTAGTCTATCCATCCATGAGTCCATCCATGAGTCCATCAATCCATCCACCCATCCATCCTTGAGTCCATCCAACCATGCAAATAATAAATCTTTCCATCCATCCATCCATCCATCCATCCATCCATCCATCCATCCTTTCAGATAAATCCTCATTAGCTCCAGTCCTAGCTCAGACCTTTCCTCTGTAATTTGCAGTGATTGCCGCCACATTTTAATTTGTTTTTCAGGTTATTACGCAGACTAATCAAGGAGAATTCATCACTTCTACTCACTGAGCTTTTCTATTACATTCAGCCTTTCCTGTGTTTTGATTTCATTCAGTATTGCGAGGCTGTCCACATCCCCAAAGTAATTTTGTCTATGACTTGTTGTTGGTCTGCAGGAGGATATTTTCCCCTTTTTTATATGACTCAGAAACACATGCTTTAGCTTATTGTGCTGTGCTCTTAGAGCCTGCATATTGTGTTTCTCAGCTGAAGATGCCAGGAAACAAATTCCGAGTTATACTTTATTCAATATATCGTCTCAAGTGAATTCCAAGGTGAGCCGGGTGATATTTGCGCTGCTGAGTCGCTGCAAATTCTCTGTGATCTCAAGAACTCCTCAAGTAAGGCGTTTTCTTGAATGTATTTTCGTTCTGCGTGGTTCCCACGGCGGGGTGGTCGCCCGGTGTCCAGTTTCAGGTAGCTTGGCTGTTCCCAGAACGTGAGCTGGGCAGGAGTGCCGGGAGCCATACCGGGACACTCGGGGATCAGTTAAATTCCCAGCATTCCTCGCATAGTCCCTTTGAGGGGGAAAGCAAATAGAGAGGGGGTTTAACAACCCCCCCCCCCCACGGCCAAACAGGCTGAGGAGGGGAAACAGTGTTGGTGTCAGGGCTTATCACAAGATAACAGCAGTACCATGCAGGGCCGGGGTCAGCTTTAAGAATGCTCGCTTAAAACAATGAAGTTTCTATTTTCACGTGAGCTGAATTAACCTGGAATTGACTGAACTGAAGGGAACTTGCAAGGCTGATATGTAGGAATAGTCGGTTTCTGGGAATTCTTTGGATTTCTGCAGAAAATGTGGATTTGTGCAGAAAATGTGGATTTGTCACCAGTGGAAGTACTTCCAACATTGTGCATAAACATGCTTACCTCTCCAAAGCTGTGATTTTGCAAAGGCAAAGCTTTAAAAGTTGTAATTTTCATCTTTAAAGCTGAGTGACCGGTGAGACTCAGCTGATGTGTGGGTGGTCACATAGTTCAAGACAGAAAAGCTGTCCTCTTGACATCGTCGGAGTCACTGGTGCAAATGTGGACGACCCAAACAGCTGCTCTCCTTCAAAATGCAAAATAAGGGCAAAGTTGACTCCACTCACTCTTGTTTCCAAATATTCAAGTGCTTCAACTTGCAAGGAAATGGAACAGAGAATGCGCTGGGGATGGTTAATCACATCCCAAAGTCCCAAAAAGTTGGGAAGTTGTGTAAAATCTCAAAAACAGACTGCAATGTTTTGCAAACCCATATTTTATTCACACTTCTTTTAACAACAGTCTGTAGACATCTAGAAGCAAGGAGATGGAGTCCCAAGTTTTGGGAGAGGAATGTTGTCCCATTCTTGTCTGATATAGAATTCAAGTTGCTCTTATTTGTTGGATAATCTGTTTTATGATGCACTAATCTTTTCTATTGGTTAGAGGCATTCTGTTTTTATTTACAGTTACACAGTGTCCCAACTTTTTGGAATTATGGTTGTAAAACAAAGACAGAAAACAATCTAAATTTCACAAATAAGTTGGCAACATTAGAATGGGGGCAGAATTGGGAAGGAGCAAAATTCATACACTCTTTCAAATGTTGCCAATGTATTTATGCAATTTGGATGAGTTTAACTGCAATATTTGATCATAGATAATGAAAATTAGCCTAATATTTTCCAATATTTCATTCTGGTATTGTGATGGCTGATAATAATAATGTCTTGTATGACTCTGCATCTGTATTTATGGTGTATCACCATTTACCTCAAGCAGGGGTGTCAAACTCAATCACAGAAGGGGCCGGATTCTGAATTAAGGTCTAACCAGAGGGCCCAACAACGTCCACATTAAACCAAACTGTCAACCTCATTTTCGCACGTAATAAATTATGGGGAAAAAATAAGCACTGATGATAAATGATTTTGAGATTTCAAAAGTCAAAATGATATGTTAAAAGGCTTAAAATCTGAGATAAAAGGTCAAACTTATTAGATGTTTAAATAATGCTTTCAAAAGGCAAATATATAAAATGAAAGTCACAATCATGTTTTTAAGGCCAAAATATGATTTACAATTTAAAATCGTGAACCTGAAAGGTCAAAATATGAGATAAAAAGTAAATTATAAATAGAAAAAGCCAAAATATTAGACAACAGTCAAATTAATAAATTGACAAAGGTAAAATATGAGTTTAAAAAAAATCAACATAATAAATTGAAAAAGCCTAAATATTAGCTTAAAGTCCAAATAATAAATGTAAAAGGTCAAAATATGAGATAAAAACTCAAAATAAATTGAAAAAGCATAAATATTAGCATAAAGTCCAAGTAATAAATGTGAAAGGTCAAAATATGGGATAAAAACTCAAAATAATAGATAGAAGTCATAATTTTGCTATGCAAAACTGAAAATATGAAATGAAAAACACAAATGAATTTCGCACATTTCTTTTTATTCAATAATTTTTTGTCTTTATATTTTTTTTTTTACTTTTTTATGACCTAAGAATATTTGATGTCATCAAGGTTAAGTTTACATTTTTATACTGAAGGAAATCTGCAGTCCTTATATTTTAGGGCCAGTTATAATGAGAATATGATATTATCCTGCAGGCCGGATGTAACTGTACCAACGGCTGGATTTGGCCCCGGGCCTTGAGTTTGACACCCTTGGCCTAAAGAGTGTAAGTATTGCTCTGTATTGCCCAGCTCTAGAGTTTCTCTGTGCCCTTGCTATGGTTGTTTTTTCCATGTTGATCTTAAACTTGGACCTCCAGGTGTCTTACACCACCCCTGAGTCACATTTATGTCAACTTCAAGACGTTTCCTGCATTGCATGGTGTGCTATCGAACAACATTTGCTGTAGATGTGTTGCTATCATTCACATCAGTGATACCCTAGCTGCTACTGTGTTTTTACTTACTCCACCATCTGTACGAACCCATGAAAACATTGTAACAAGATGAAAAGCAAATCAGCAGAAAGTGCATGACTAACTTAGTGTTGTGAGCAGTGTAGCTGTTGGTGACTTCATACTGTAGATGCAATCAGAGCCGATTGTGCGGCCCACGCGCAGTCAGAAGGCAAGGACTCATCATCTGAGTCACAATGTGGGCTATTTCAATGTGGAATTTAAAGAGGACAACACACATGTAAGTTCAAATTATAACCACACTGCACAACTTTGAATAAAGATGACGATAAATAGAGATAAATACCAGGAAACATAATAAGACTGTGTCAGGATATTCTACATTAAAGGTACAATATGTAGAATTTTGTCACTAAAATGACTAGTGTTAAACAACCCTTACTCCATGTGCTCTAAATTTTGGTTTTGACATTGACTAACAAGTGTGCATGCTTTTACTACTATTATGCTCAAGTTTTTAATGAAAAAAATCTGATGTACAACCCAAATTCAAGAAAAGTTATGGAGCATTTTAAAACTAATTGGGTTAATTGGCAACAGGCCAGTAACATGAATGGTTATAAAAGGAGCATTTTAGAGAGGCAGAGTCTCTTAGAAGTTAAGATGGGCAGAGGTTATACAATTCCTGGAAAACTGTGTCTAAATATTTTGAAACAATTTCGGAAAAATGTTTCATCCATTTATTCATCCATCCGTCCATCCATCCATCAGTCCATCCATCCATCATCTATCCATCCATGAATCCATTCATCCATCCACGAGTCCATCCATCCATCCGTCCATCCATCCCTGAGCCTATCATCCATTCATGAATCCATCCATCTGTAAATCCATCCATTCATCCATCAGTCTATCCATCCATCCATGAATCCATCCATCTGTAAATCCATCCAGTCATCCATCCATCATCTATCCATCTATCCATCCATGAATCCATCCATGAGTCCATCCATCCATCCGTCCATCCATCCATCCGTCCATCCATCCCTGAGCCTATCCATCCATCCATGAATCCATCCATCTGTAAATCCATCCATTCATCCATCCATCCATGAATCTGTCCATTCATCCATCTTCTTCCACTTATCCTGGGTTGGGTCACGATGGCATCACTTGAAGTAAGTCAACACAGACCTCCCTCTCCCCGACAACGTTTTCCAGATCCTACTGAGGGATTCCCAGGTGCTCCCAGGCCAGGTGGGATATATAATTCCTTCAGGAAGTTCTGGGTCTCCTCCCAGTTGGACGTGCCCGGAAGACTTCCAAAGGAAGGTGCCCAGGAGGCATCCTGATCAGAAGCCTGAACCACCTCAACTGTCTCCTTTCAACATGAAGGAACAGTGGCTCTACTTTGAGATCCTTTCAGATGTCTGAGCTTCTCACCCCTGTTCGAGGGTTAGGAGCTCAGGCAGGAGAAAAATGTTCCTTAACATAAAATTCAAGAGTTTGAATATTACACCTTGTACAGTCTCTAATGGAGAAATCTCTGTGAGCAAGGGACCAGGCTGAAGGTCGTTATTAGATGCTGGAGAACTTGGGGCCCTCAGGGGCCACTGTCCATCAATACAGTTGGCTGGCCATCCACAAATGCAACTTAAAGCTGTATCGTGCACAGAAGAAGTCATATATGAGCAACGTCACCATCTTCTCTGCCTGCAGTCCAGATTTGACCAAGTTCAAGCATTATAACAAGTAAAATCAAGGAAGACTCAGGAACGTTAAGCAGCTTGAGTCCAACACCAGACAAGAATGGGACAACTTCCTCTCCAACTCCAGGATCTGCTCTCTGATGTTTACAGACTGTTAAAAGAAGAAGGGATGCTACACAATAGTAAACACAGCCCTGCCCCAACTGTTTTGAGTTGTCAAATGTTAAACAGTGCCCCAACTTTTTTTTGGAATTGGGGCTCTACATCCATTTTTTGTGCTCAAAGATGACCACACAAAACTTTTTTTTCTCTGAAAGCCAAAGGAAAACACATTTTTGTCCCGCCCACGTTCTTTGATTGACGTGTGAACTCTTGCAAACACTCAGAGAGGATGAGCTGCGAGTGCCAGACAGAGCAAACACCACAAATCAACAGAAATAAAGAAGGAAGGGATTATCACTGTAAAGAAGGGTTACACCAACAAGACTTCTCACCTTCCTGATCGATCATTCAAACTCATGAAGCTTCAAAAGTGAAAGGACTATTTGACTTTTCATCCTGGATCTCTCCCGAGTCAAGTCTTTGAGAGGTGAAAATATCCCCAACGATGTACAGAAAAATCACTGTTACAGGGCAATTTGTTCATTTCTTGTCCTTGCAGCTGGCATTTTTCTGTCACATGTTGCATGTGATGGCACACAGGATAACTAGTGCAGCATTCAGAGAGTGCATACCATTCCCCGCATACCAATTATAAAATGTGCAGCACATTAATCTGCACGCACAGTCTAACTTAACATCTGTCGCCCAGTCTGGCGTTTTGTGCAGTATGGTAATTTTGTTTGTGTTTAAAAGTTTGAGTCCAAAAAGTTGAAGGAAAGCTGCAGGAAGCTCTGATTAATGAGCTCTAAATCCAATTTAAAACCCTCAAAGAAAACTCTGTTCTTTTCTGCCCCCTAGTGGAGAGAGAAACGAATTACAGCTTCTGTTTGTGCATCTGCCAAGGTTGTTACTGTGCAGTTTAAGGCCTGCAGACTTAAAGCAAACACTGTGTGTAAATACTTCAGAGTTTGCTTTTCTCTGCTTTAGGAAAGATTTATTTACCAAAGAGAGGAGAATAGGATGTTTGCTGAAGAGTTAGCCACTCATCTATAAAAAGACATAATCATATCTGACTGGAAGTTTGGAGCATGCAGTGAAACATTCCATCTTATGGAGGATAAAGTCAGTGAAAAAGCCAAAAATAGAAAATAAGTTTGTTAATTTGCATGCAGAAAACAAACTAATTGACACCACAGCTTTGAACACAATGAGACTGATGCAGACTGAAAAGCTTTGCCTCCCTCTAGTGGCAAAAGAGCAAATGATCAACTAGACCCAGTAGATCATATTTTCAATTTACAACCCCTGTTCCAAAAAAGTTGGGGCGCTGAGTAAAATGTAATAACAACATGCAATGATTTTCAATTTTATAAACCTGTAATTCATTTATAACTAGATAAAAATGCAATTTCAGCTGAGAATGTGGGGGAATGCTAGGAGCTGAACTGTGGTAGAACTGCTAAATAGCTAAAAAAGCAAAAAAACAAAACAAAAAAACCCTTAAGAATAGCAAAAATGTAGCTACATAGCTAAAATAGAAAAAAAACCCTGAAAATAGCATAAAATAGCTAAATAGCATAAAAATAGCAGAAGTTAGCATAAAAATAACCGAAAATAGCAAAAATATAGCTAAGTAACTGAAAAAGCCAAAAAAACCTTGTAAATAGCATAAAATAGCTAAATAGCATAGAAATAGCTGGTTAGCAAAAAATCCTGAAAATAACTTTAAATAGCTGAATATAGCATAAGTAGCACAAGTAGCTAAATAGCAAAAAATAGCTGAAAATATATATTTTTTAAAAATCCCTGAAAATAGCATTTTTTTTTCAAATGTGCATAAAAGTATTAATAATGGAATAAAAAAGAGGCCAAAATGGGCATAAAAATTATGAGGGGAATAAAAATAGGTTAAATGGGTTTAAAGTGGCATAAATGGGCATAAAAAAATATTAAAAAGATAATAAAAAAGTGACAAAATTATGTTAAAAGTGGCAAAAATGGGCATTAAAAGTATTAAGAAGGGATTAAAAAGTGATCATGTTTGGTTTAAAGTGGCACATATGGGCTTAAAAAAGGGGATAAAAAGTATGAAAAAGACAATAGAAAGTGAAAAAAAATGGGTTAAAATGGCAAAAATGGGCATAAAATGTATCAAAAGGGAATTAAAAGTGGCCAAAATGGATTTAAAGTGGGAAAAAAGGGGTGGAAAAATTGGTGAAATGGGTAGAAAAACTGGGTTAAACTGGCAAAAATGGGCATGATAAATAATGAAATGTGGTTGAAATGGGCATAAAAGTGGTTTTTAGTGGCAATAAGGGGTCAACAGACGCAACAATAGGTTTAAAGTGGCGAGAGTTGGTTTAGAAGTGGCAAAACTAGGGGAGCAGGTGGCCTAGTGGTTAAAGGCGCTCCACGGGGCGGCCCAGGTTTGAATCCGGCCTGAGGCCCTTCACCACATGTCTCTCCCCTACTCTTGACCCTGTTTCCGACTCTATCCACTGTCCTCCTCTATCTAATAAAGGTACAAAAATACCCCAAAAATAAAAATCTAAAAAAAAAAAAAAAAAAAAAGTGGCAAAACTAGTCAGGAAAAAAAGTGGTGGAAAGAGTTTGAAATACACAAAAATCTGCTTTAATTTTCCAAATTGCTAGGAAATGTGTTGAAAATGGGTAGAAATTTGGCAAATTAATATTAAGTGGCAAAAGTGTAGCTGATAAAATATTCTTCGTTTATTTTAAGGCATCTGGAGACCACTTATAAGTGTCTCGCGACACCCAATGGGGTGCACATCAGATGCCTGCTCAGATATTATTCAGTGATCAGAAACCAGGATATCAGTTTTTCTCATGTATACAGGGGTATGATAAAAATAAAGATATGACAGGTAACCGGGATACTCACGCCCATGTAAACAAAGTTAGGTTAAGACAGTTACAGAGAGAGAGAGACATGCTCCAAGCAGGCTCATGACTGGATCCTGGTCCTGAGTCCACTAAGGGCTGTAGTCGCTGTACTGTCTGGATGCTCGTGGATGTATCTACCAAGGAGGAAATTACACAAAACGTACAGCTTTGAATTCAGACAACAGTTGGGACATATGGGACATTTCCGGGAGTGAATCTCTGGTGCCAGACCACCAGTGAATGCAGCAGTACATAACTGCAGCCACCCACATCCCTCACTCTAAAGTTAGTTTCGTTTTCAAGCAGAAACATCACGAGGGTTGGGAACAGTCATTAAAACTTCAGATCGAGTGGGAACCAGACTAGTCGGGATCAAGAAAGACAACATGTGTGTGGGACGGTAGCTCGGTCTGACAGAGCTCTGGAGGACAGAGGAAGGCCAGGTATGGGACTGAAAGTCTGATTTTAAAACTAACTAAACTTTCAAAAGGGAGGTTAGTCTGAGACGGAGGGGTTAATGATTCAGAGAGAGAGCTAGGCTCTATTCACACTGACTCGGACACACTGGATACGATGCGTTTTTATTGCCTTCACTGCAAAAAATCGTCGAATGTGCCAAATTGTTTCATACTGCGAGCCTGTGTCTCTGTCACTCCTTTAAATCCCTGCTGGATCCCTCTTGACCATTCATGCGTCATGGCGCTGAGCCATGTTGGAGACGGAGAACAACTTTTTAATTCTGTCTCCGTTATGAGCTGTGAGTAGGCTACAAACGTATGCCTTTATCTGTTATATTTCCATAGCTGATATCCACATTACACACCTGCAAACTACGGTGTTTGAAGTGAGGGAGAGGATGAGTTGGACGGGGAAATTCGGACGAAATAATCGGACCCAGTGTACAAAGGCCTTAAAACTAACATTATTTTATCAGAGCAGGAAAAACTGCTTTATCTGAGGCCTAGCTCATATAGCACTGGATGTTTAAAACCTTTGGCTCAAACACACTTAACACGACTGACTTTGTCAAACACGGGCGCCATGTTGTAGGCCTGTTATCAGCGGAGCAGTGAGTTACATGTTCCATGTAACAGTCGGGGCAGACGTCAGTGGGCGTGGCTTCCAACGACTCTTGTTTACCTTATGAGTTGCACTAAAATGCAGTAACACCGTTTGCTGCTCGACTGTAAGACTTTACTGTTGTCTATTGAGCATTTAAAAACAAAAAAAAATACAATTTTGAACTTTTTTTCTTATGCTTGTTTAAAAACACACACACAAATGACAAATAAAATAATCAAAACCAATTTTTCTTTTATTTTCTAAGTTAAATTTAACAAATGCCAGCCGGATTTTCCTCTTGGGTAAGAGCAAGCTGTAATTTGGTCTCAAAAAATGCTCTTAGTTTACTGCAAGAACAGTTGTTTCAACACAGAAGAACTTATATCCAAGCATAACATGACATTCTTTGTAACTGATCCTTTAGTTTTAAGTTTAAATTCTGTAATGTTGAGCTGAGTCAAGCTTCTATTGACTTCACCAGTGTGAGGCGGGCCTCTCCTGGGGGGCGCCACCAAGCTTCAGGGGAGGCGTGAAACCATAAACCTGATAAAAAGTGATTTGCTCTGCAAACCTCTGCTGTGCATTGAGCAAAATGGATAGACTTATAGTTACTATAGGGATTAAGCTATAGAGCAGTGTTCCTCAACCCTCAACCAAAGAGCAAAATTGTTGAAAAACACCTTTGCAAGAGTCACAATCTAAGAGGTGTAAAGTAGCAAAAGCAGCTTGAAGTATCAATATAAATAGGTTAAAGGTGGCAAAATGGTCAAAAAGCAGCAAAAATGGGAGAAAGAGTGGAAAATGGTCAGAAAGTCACAGAAATGGGTGAAAAGTGACAAAAAAACAAGTGGAAAGTGAATTAGATGGGCAAAAAGCAGTCAAGAGTGGCAAAAATGGGTAAAAACAGGAAACGTGGTATGTAATGGCAAAAGGTAGTTCAAATGAGCAAAAAGTGGCAAAAAAATTGTGGAAAAGGGAAAAAATGGCAAAAAGAAGAGGCAAAAATTTGGAAAAAAGGAAACAAGTGGTATTTAATGACAAAAGGTAGCTTAAATGGAAAAAAAGTGGGAAAACTTTGAAAAAAAGGGCAAAAATGGGATCAGAGTAGCAAAAATTGGGAAAAACTGGCAAAAAGACGTTGCAAAAATGAGCAAAACAAATTTGAAAAAAAAGCTAGATTTAATGATGAAAGGCAGCTTAAATTGGCAAAAAAGGTGAAAAAGGGCAACAATGGGATAAAAGTGGAAAAAATAGGGAAAAAGTGGCAATTAGAAGTTGTAAAGTGGCCAAAAGTTATGAAAAAGGGGTTTTTAATGGCATTATAACTGAATAAGAGGGAAAGGCAGAAAAGGACACTTGCAAACCAAAATATCCCAAATATAATAAGGTTAAAAATGTTTAAAGATTAGACATAAATGTTTGAAATATAGTTGTTTAATTTTTTTGAATTTGAATTTGAATCTTTTTTGTAGGTGGGGCTCCACCAAAAGAATAATTTCTTCTTAGGGGAGGCTCACTCTCCCACACTTTGAAAACCCCTGGACTACACCATATTTCCCTTTGAGGTCATTCACATTGAAAGCCCTTAGTAAATATTTTTCCAGGGTTTTTCCTGGCTTACTCTGACCTTTCTAGGGGGTCGGGGGCATACTCCCCTGGGAGAAAAATGTGTACATTTTAAAGGTAATAACATCAATCAGGTACACTTTGAGAGTGGAATTAAGAGGCTAAATCTATTTTAAAAAATTCTATTTTTTTTCTAGTTTGTGCTTTAATTTTGCACAACTTCTTTTCTCAGTTAACAAGATAAAAATGTCAGAATTATAAAAAAAAAGACTAAGGAAAGAAACCGAGCATTGTCTAGAATATTGATGTGAACTTGGAGAGACAATCTAATGAAGAACCTCAATCAAAACATAATTCTGATCTTATGATGAAAAACAGACTGGTATTAATGTTGAAAGTTAAGTTAAAGGAGCAGTATGGAAAAAGTCATCCTAGAATTAGGCTTTATTACCCTGTTCATAATAGAGAGGAGCATTACATTACATACATGCATTACAACATTATTATTATAGCAGAAAATAGACCAACCCTGCAGAGGATTGGACAGTGATTATTCTAGGGAGGGGCTTAGCAAAGAGTCACTTAGGATCCACTGCTGATCAATCAGGGTATTACTCCTTGTTACAGCCTCTTAAAGATGATTAATTTAAACCACCAAAAATTAGGCTCGAACAAAAGAGACCAATAACTTATAGAAAAGGACACAGACAAAGATTAGGAGTTTCAACAAAAATTCAAAGCTTTATTTAAGTATGCAGTAATTAATTAATCAAACAGTAAATAAATCAGTGAAGTAAAAAGGGCTGTTGGCGCCGGCCAAAAAGAATAAAAGAGGGGTGGTGGACTGCAACAATGAATCAATAAAATCGATAAAAATCGATAATTTAAAAAGTTGGCAATGAATGTATGTGTCGATTCGTTGTGTTGCACGATTATGGCATCGCTTGGTGTGACACAGAGCTGTTTACGTCACACGCAGACGGCTGATAAACCTTACTTTGGCTTGGTTTAGTACTTCTCTGATTATAATCCGGTAATTAGCGGAAAAATTAAGTAAATATATCAAAAATAGCTCATTGTCGTAAAAACTCCAGTGGAACTTAAGTTTCGTTTCTGTTACTATACCAGACTGGATAAAAACAACAGTGCTGGACTGTCAGGCGTTCATGTAATCCATGATATTTGCCTCACTTTGTGTTCTACATGTGCGCCAAAAGGAGAGAGGAGGAAAAGCTTGAGCTGCAGTCACATGGCTGTTGTGTGTGTGTGTGTGTGTGTGTGTGTGTGTGGGTGTGTGTGTGTATGTGTATGTGTGACAGAGTGAGGTGGTGTGTCTGTCCATGAGTGCGGGTCGGTCTGACAACAAGCATGAACGAACTAACGTTAGCTTGTTAAATACGTGAGTGATACATTTTTAGTTATTATAATATCAATAACTTCAAGAGGCTGAGGCTGACCTGTGGCGTCTCTGGGATAAGATAATTGCAAGAGCACATAATAAAAGCAGAATAAAGGTGGCTTTATTAACTTCAAACAACCTGCAGATGGAAGGTAGGAATTTTTAAAACAAAAACTATAGATGTGATGACCGTGTCACTGTTGTTCTTCATTCATCATCTTTCCATCATCATATAAATAAACCAGGATGGTTGGATTTTATAGTTTTAAATGAACAGTGGTTACAGTTGAGTTCATCAGCTTGTAATTCTGATGTTGGACAGTAGATGGAACCTGAGCTGATAGTGAATATCATCTATACACAGGTGCTTCTCGGGAAATTAGTGTCATGAAAAGTTAATTGTTACCAGCGATTTAATTCAAGAAGTTAAACTTCCAGAATTTGAGGATTTTTTTCATACTAAATTAAATATTGCAAGACTTTTTGTTTTGATCTTTATAATTACAGCTTAGGGGCTGCACAGAGGTACATGGGTCAGTGCTGTCTCTATATAAACATCTCTATACAAACATATCTCTCTAAAGAAATGAGACAACATTAACATTAAAAATATTAGGCTGCTGTGGTGAAGTGAGGCCTTTGTTCTTTTTTAGAGAGATTTTTAAATTAAATACAGAGACCTGTCAGTTATTTAATTGCAGACACTTTTTTTCAGTAACTGTGGAATTTGTGCATAAAATTGCCTAATATTGAGCAGTCTCTATCTTGAATGGAATTGATGTAGTATAATGTCAGATTTTGTTATATCCGACAATCATTTCATCCAAAATATTAATAACAAATCATATTGAGATGAAACTGGTGATTTGCCCCCCCCCCCCCCCACACACACACACATTCGTCAGATATATTAGTTCATATTGTTTCATATTTTGTGTTTTTGACGATAAGATTATGGGTTGATGTTCCCAAAATGGCCCAAAAAGGGTTAAAAATATTAAGGAAATATATGTAAATGTAGTAGTTATGCTCAGGACTGAAGTTAGTTTAAAGAGTTCATGCAGTGAAAGTGAAAGAACTATTCATAGTTAATATTTTTATAGCACCTTTTATGAACTGAACACTTTCTTACAGAAAGTGTGAAACATCATTTTCTGGAGGGTTGCACAAGAGATAAACATATCATTTCTATATAAAGGTATTATCTGTATATAATCATATCATGTCTATATAAATATATCTATAATTGAACATATCTTGTTGTTTCCCAGTATCATGATGGAGGATCAGAGCCCAGGTTTTCCTGAACCCAGCTGTGTGTCCATGAAGAGTGACCAGTCTAAAGGTGGCTTTATTAACTTCAAACAACCTGCAGATGGAAGGTAAGAAATTATAAAACTAGAATGGCATGTGAGGCGGCAGACCCACGCCTAAGCAGCACCACCGAGGATCTCACGCTCCCATTGATTACTATGGTGTTCAAAATTCGGATTGCGAGAAAAACCGAACGGGTGCGCAGATCATCCCCAAAATCTAATTAATTCTTCCCTGTCACTATCCCAATATTCCTTGAAAGTTTGGTGAAGATCCGACTTTCCGTTCTGGAGTTATCTTGTACACATACAAACAAAGAAATAAATAAAGAAAGATACGGAACCCTTTACATAACCCCCTGCCGATTTCATTGGCATGGGTAACAAAAACAATAGATTTGATGGTGCCGTCACTGTTGTCCCTTATTCATCATCATCTTTCCGTCATCATACACATAAACCAGGATGATTGGATTTTATAGTTTTAAATGAACAGCGGTTACAGTTGAGTTCATCAGCTTGTAATTCTGATGTTGAACAGTAGATGGAACCTGAGCTTATAGTGAAAATCATTGTTACGCCCCATCTAGGGGTGGCCAGGACACAAAATGAAAAAGACCCAAATCACTCATTTCTCAAACAGCCACAGGACTAAGTTTCAAGATTTAACAAATAGTACCATTTATTGACATACGTAGGATAAGTTTACAATTACAAATAATGGTAAATACCTCAGGGTGAATCAGAGATACCAACTAAAAAAATGGAGAGATGTTTAAATGAATCTGCAAAGTAGTAATTAACAGCTAACAGCTAGTAACAGCTAATTTGTTTTACTCTTTAACATAAATAGATATCACCCCTACGCTACCAGGAGTAACACTATACAATGGGTAAACTAACAACTACGAGCTGGACACTCAAACAATGTTGTGGCGTGGCTGGTTGGGAGATGAATGAGCTGGAGTTCCCCCTGCACGGTGATGATGTCACATCTCCTCCTTATATTAAGGTTGAGCTCCGCAGCAGCCTACCACCTGTCCGCGCGGGACCCAGAGCAGCCAATCAGCAGTAGGCGATGGCACACCTAATTGAGCAGATAGAAAGCAAACTCGCCCCACTCACCACACACACAGCAGGCACAACCAATTTGACGGAAATATACAATATACAATAGCAAAACACATTACGTCCGCGGTCATAACAATCATCTATCCACGGGTGCTTCTCGGAAAATTAGAATGTCATTAAAAGTTAATTGTTACCAGTGATTTAATTCAAGAAGTTAAACTTCCAGAATTAGAGGATTATTTCATACTAAATTAAATATTGCAAGACTTTTTGTTTTGATCTTTATAATTACAGCTTAGGGGCTGCACAGAGGTACATGGGTCAGTGCTGTCTCTAAATAAACATCTCTATACAAACATATCTCTCTAAAGAAATGAGACAACATTAACATCATTGAAAATATTAGGCTACTGTGATGAAGTGAGGCTTTTGTTCTTTTTTAGAGAGATTTTTAAATTAAATACAGAGACCTGTCAGTTATTTAATTGCAGACAGTTTTTTTTTGCGTTAACTGTGGAATTTGTGCATAAAATTGCCTAATATTGAGCAGTCCCTATCTTGAATGGAATCAATGTAGTATAATGTCAGATTTTGTTATATTGGACAATATCGTTTCATCCAAAATATTAATAACAAATCATATTGAGATGAAACTGGTGATTTGCTTCCCCAACACATACCCCCCCACACACACACACACACACACACACACACACCCATCCCCCCACACACACACACACATTCGTCAGATATACTAGTTCATATTGTTTCATATTTTGTGTTTTTGACAATAAGATCATGGGTTGATGTTCCCAAAATGGCATTAAAGAGTTAAAATGATTAAGGAAATATATGTAAATGTAGTAGTTATGGTCAGGACTGAAGTTAGTTTAAAGAGTTCATGCAGTGAAAGTGAAAGAACTATTCATAGTTAATATTTTTATAGCACCTTTTATGAACTGAACACTTTCTTACAGAAAGTGTGAAACATCATTTTCTGGAGGGTTGCACAAGAGATAAACATATAATTTCTATATAAAGGTATTATCCGTATATAATCATATCATGTCTATATGAATATATCTATAATTGAACATATCTTGTTGTTTTTCAGTATCATGATGGAGGAGCAGAGCCCAGATTCTCCTGAACCCAGCTGTGTGTCCATGAAGAGTGACCAGTCTAAAGGTGGCTTTATTAACTTCAAACAACCTGCCGATGAAAGGTAAGAAATTATAAAACAAAAACTATAGATATGATGACCGTGTCACTGTTGTCCCTCATTCATCATCATCTTTCCATCATCATATAAATAAACCAAAATGGTTGAATTTTATAGTTTTAAATGAACAGTGGTTACAGTTGAGTTCATCATCGTCACTGAGAAGAGTTGGAGCCACAATGTGATGAAATAATTAGTGTAATTCTGACTTTTTCCAGTAGATGGAGCTCTTGCTCAGTGAGTATAAAAACAGGAAACTGCATTCAGGTCCATAAATGAAAACATGCAGTCATAAACATATCTATATAAATGTTTTATTTATATATAAACATATTGTCTGTACACATATAATCAGATACACACATATATTATTAAACATATCTTGTTTTTTAGAATTAAGATGAAGAGGCAGAGGACATACTCTACTGAACCCAGCTGTTTGTCCATGAAGAGTGATCAGTCTAAAAGTGGCTTCATTAACTTCAAACAGTCTGCAGTTGGAAGGTAAGAAATTCTAAAACAAAACCTATAGATGTGATGACCGTGTCACTGTTGTCCCTCATTCATCATCATCTCTCCATCATCATATAAATGAACCAGGATGGTTCGGATTTTAGAGTTTTAAATGGACTGTGGTTACAGTTGAGTTCATCAGCTTATGAGGACTAACATCGTCACTGAGAAGAGTTGGAGCCACAATGTGTTGAAATAATTAGTGTAATTCTGACTTTTACCAGTAGATGGAGCTCTTGCTCAGTGAGTGTAGAAACAGGAAACTGCATTCAGGTCTATAAATGAAAATATGGAGTCATAAACATATCTATATAAATGTTTTATTTATATATAAACATACAGTATTGTCTATGTATATGCATATCATCAGATACACACATATATAATTAAACATATGTTGTTGTTTTTTAGAAACAAGATGAAGAGGCAGAGGGCACACTCTACTGAACCCAGCTGTTTGTCCATGAAGAGTGATCAGTCAAAAAGTGGCTTCATTAACTTCAAACGGTCTGCAGATGGAAGGTAAGAAATTCTAAAATAAAAACTATAGATATGACTGTGTCTCTTTTGTCCCTCATTCATCATCATCTCTCCATCATCATATAAATGAACCAGGATGGTTGGATTTTAGAGTTTTAAATGAACAGTGGTTACAGTTGAGTTCATCAGCTTATGAGGACTAACATCATTACTGAAAAGAGTTGGAGCCACAGTGTGATGAAATATTTAGTGTAATTCTGACTTTTACCAGTAGATGGAGCTCTTGCTCAGTGAGAATAAAAACAGGAAACTGCATTCAGGTCCATAAATGAAAATATGGAGTCATAAACATATCTATTTAAATGTTTTATTTATATATAAACATAATGTCTATACACATATAATCAGATACACACATATATAATTAAACATATCTTGTTGTTTTTTAGAATCAAGATGAAGAGGCAGAGGACACACTCTACTGAACCCAGCTGTTTGTCCATGAAGAGTGATCAGTCTAAAAGTGGCTTCATTAACTTCAAACACTCTGCAGTTGGAAGGTAAGAACTTCTAAAACAAAACCTATAGATGTGATGACCGTGTCACTGTTGTCCCTCATTTATCATCATATAAATAAACCAAAATGGTTGGGTTTGATAGTTTTAAATGAACAGTGGTTACAATTGATTTCATCAGCTTATGAGGACTAACATCATCACTGAGAAGTGGTGAAGCCAGTGCTTTAAGTGGAAAAAAATAAGTGCCGGTACTCTCTTCTCACACAATCCCAGAACTAATTTGGGCGGTATGGAGCAAAAATCATATACTCATATAAAGTATATGCTGTACATAAAAAGTAAAAAGGCCTTTAAATGAAATAAATTAGAAATATCAAATGTTTAATAGTTGTTCTTTGTCACCAAATACAGAGATTAATCAGCCCCTCCCCTCACTGACACCCTGAGTCTCTGCTCCGTCTGTGAGCGCCCTTTGTCACCGTATATCCAGACTTTTTGTCTTTGTCAGTGAGTCAGCTGTTCTTTAAGCAAAACTACAGCTCTTGATCCTCTGACCAACAGTCTGCTTGGCCATTTTAAATACTGTTATTGAATATTGTTGTTGAGGTCTCGTTCAGCGGCAGTACGGACAGGTGTCAGTGGAGCATCAAGCTCCATGGAGGAGGCGCTGCGCTCGCGCACTGCATCACTGTCCAGGAGAGGTGAACAAAATAATCTCTGGTTTCCCTCCAACAGTGGCAGGTGAGCACACCTGGATTCGTGTTCAGATAAAAACTTCACAGTGGGAAGAGCAACGTGTGCCACAGAATGCATCTATTTATATGTAGTCATGAATCATCCATTAAAGCTGTAGCTGTGGAGAGGACAGGAGAGCGTACCGGTACTTGCCGGTAAGCTGGAAGAAGTCCCGGTATGCCATGGGGCAAAATTTAGAAGTGCTGGTACTGCGTACTGCTGCATACTGGACCACTTAAAGCACTGGTTAGAGCCAACATGTGATGAAATATTTAGATGCAGTTCTGACTCTGACCCATAGATGGAGCTCTAGCTCAGTGAGTATTAAGACAGGAAACTGCCTTCAGGTCCATGAGTGAAAACATGGAGTCTTTTAACCACATGAACCTGAGTAACCTCAGTGAAATGGACATTTGATGTTTATTATAATATGTATGTATACTTGTAGATGAGGAGTGTTAATCTCTCCTTCCCAAGACAATTTGATTGAATCTTGATTCACAAGCTATGATTTTGTTCTCAAATGAGGCATGCAAATACAGAAAAATTCAGTATTGATTTGGTTCAAATTGATTTGATCCAGTATAAACTGATTATTACTCTGACATGTCAGATGAATTTGCTTTCCACATCCATCTGGTAAACCTTCTATAGACAGTGTCTGGGAAAGGGCAGAGCCTTTGAAAATGGCTGACTGCAATTACCTGGGATACCTGTTGAAATGCCTGGCTGGCAGAGTTATTTTGTCTTTTTTTTTTGTTTTTTGTGAGCCAAATTTATGTTGGCTACCTAAATTATAGCTAGATGCTGTCCTCTCTCTCTGTGTCTCTCCTCTTGATAAAGCTCTTCTGTGTACATATGAAACACTACAGAGACGTGTCAGACTTGACAGATAGAAACCCTGAGTCGCTGGAGATTTAATTTTTTTAGTCAGATGTACCTCTTTAATGGTAAAAAGTTGATAGTAACAATAAAACACTTACTGTTAATGTTTTCGGGCCTTTACATGCCTTTATTAAATAGAGGAAGGACAGTGGATATACTCGGACACAGGAAAGAGAGTGGGGAGTGCGGTAAAGGGCCAGAGGCCGGATTCAAACCTGGGCTGCCCGCATGCATGGGTAGTGCCTTAAACCACTCGACCGTCTGCGCCCCCGTGAACGGTTTACTCTAAAGTAAATGGATAATGGCTCTGACTGTGGTTTGCTGGATTCCTAAAACCTTGGAAATGGCTTTGTAACCTTCTCCAGACTGATACATTTCACTCATTTTGTTTCTCATTTGTTCTTTAATTTTTTTGGATTGTGGCATGATATGTTTCTTTCAGAGATCTTGTTGCCTACTTCACTTTGTCTGACAGCTTCTGTTTAAGTCATTTCTTGATTCAACAAATCTGGCGGTAATCAGGTCAGGGTGTGGCCAGTGACATTGAAACATTGAGTCCATCTGAAACATTTAAGTTTGATAAATATGCAAAAACTCAGGAATCACAAAGGGGGCAAACACTTTTTCACGGCACTGTAAATCTAAAGTTTTGATCTTGTGTTGTAAATGTTTAAGTCATACAGTAAATGCTGACATTAGACTACCACTGTAACAGAGTTAGACAGCTGGAGCAGAGGCAGGAATAAAATATTTCTCCCTGTGGGGTGAAAAAAATTATCATGGAGGGGGAGTATCGGTAGCTGAAGGGGTAAATCCCCTCGGCAGATCACACCCTGCAAACCGCTTCGACGTCAGTGCGGCGTGCTTGGAGGTGGGGCTGGCTTGCTTTAGCTCTGCTCTACACCATGTCCCAAATTATTATGCAAATTATATTTTTCTCTGATTGTCCTAAATGGTCGATGCAAATGACAGTCAGTAATTTTCAAGTCATCAACCATTAGAAATTAATTCAAATTTTATTGAACAAACCTCCCAATGATAACTTAAAAAAATAAAATAAAATAAAATAAATAAATAAATGTACTGTTCCACATTATTATGCACAGCAGAGTTTTGTTGTAAAGGTTTTAAAGAACTGAAAATGGTCATTGTCATGGTCATGGTCAGGAGCCCTTCTTTGATATCTTCTTCACAATTCTTGCATCCATTGGACTTGTGAGCTTTTGGAGAGTTTCTGCTTGAATTTCTTTGCAAGATGTCAGAATATCCTCCCAGAGCTGCTGTTTTGATGTGAACTGCATCCCACCCTCATAGATCTTTAGCTTGAGGATGCTCCAAAGGTTCTAAGTAGGGTTGAGGTCAGGGGAGGATGGGGGCCACACCAGGAGTTCCTCTCCTTTTATGCCCATAGCAGACAATGACACAGAGGTATTCTTTGCAGCATGAGATGGTGCATTGTCAAGCATGATGATCATTTTGCTACAGAGGGCACTGTTTTTCTTTTTGTACCATGGAAGAAAGTGGTCAGTCAGAAACTCTGTGTACTTTGCTGACTCCGCCCCCTCCTTGCTGACGTCACAGCCTTGTTGGGACATGGTGGCCATCCACCAACCATCCACTACTCCTCCATCTGGACCATCCAGGGTTGCACGGCACTCACCAGTCAACAAGACTGTTTGAAAATGAGTCTTCATGTATTTCTGGGTCCACTGCAACTGTTTCTGCTTGTGAGCATTGGAGCGGGCGGCCGAATAGTAGGTTTATACATGACTGGAGGATCCTACACCTTGAGGTTGATGGGGCTCCAGAGGCACCAGCAGCTTCAGATACCTGTTTGCTGCTTTGTAACGGCATTTTAGCATCTGCTCTAATCTGATGAATCTGTCTGTCAGAACCCTTATTATGCCTTTATCTGCACAAACCCGTCTGTGCTCTGAATCAGCCACAAATTTCTTCATAGTATGATGATTGCGCTTAAGTTCTCATGAAATATTTAATGTTTTCCTACCTTGTCTAAGGCATAACACTATTTTGGCAAACTGCCAAGTGTTTGGAAACCTCCTTAGAGCCAATGGGGTTGAAGTAAGAGGTGTTAGGGGGTTAGTTATTGAGCTATTGATCACTGGCAATAAGCAAACATCCATACCATATTAAATGTGAATATCATTTAAACCTCCTACATTTACACTTGGCCATGTTGTTGACCTCTCAAACTCTGTCATTAAATGTCCTTAAACCTGATATTTTTCTACAGAGGTCAGCTGGAAACATCAGAGTTCTTCGATGATCAATCCAATCAGCATAGAACAGACCTGGACTCCATATTTATGGTGTGTACATCATCATCATTTACAGTGGAGCACATCTATCTAGATATCATGATAAACTGTTTTTCAGTCTGTCTGATCAAACACAGGCTGTCCTCTAAATATTCACATTCTCTTTGTGTTCCAGCTGCTGGAGGAAAAAATCATCACCTTTATGAAGAAGGAACTGAAGAGATTTCAGAAGGCTCTGAGTCAGGATAACCCAGAATGTCTCATTGAGGATGAGGAGGTGTTGGTTGGTGAATATAAAGAGCAGAGGAGCAGCAGAGAGGCATTTCTGAACATTACAGAGAACTTCCTGAGGAGAATGAAACAGAACGAGCTGGCTGACCGTCTGTGGAACAGTAAGTTTTTCTAAGTGAAAACAAAACGTAGATTTAAGATGATGGAAAGATGAAGTGGAGGTTTACATTTCCATACTTTGCTTTAAGATTGTGCACATACCTACTGAACATCTGATGAGATTTTTGGATGAAACGGTCTTTTAGATTACAACTTTTTGCAGGATCAGCTCATTCACATCATTTGTTGCTTGTTCTTTCAGGAACTCCTGATCCAGTTTACCAACATAAACTCAAGTCTAACCTGAAAAAGAAGTTCCAGTGTGTGTTTGAGGGGATCGCCAAAGCAGGAAACCCAACCCTTCTGAATCAGATCTACACAGAGCTCTACATCACCGAGGGAGGGACTGGAGAGGTCAACCATGAACACGAGGTCAGACAGATCGAAACAACATCCAGGAAAGCACACAGACCAGAAACAACCATCAGACAAGAAGACATCTTTAAAGCTCCACCTGGAAGAGATGAACCAATCAGAACAGTGATGACCAAGGGCGTGGCTGGCATTGGGAAAACAGTCTTAACACAGAAGTTCACTCTGGACTGGGCTGAAGGCAAAGCCAACCAGGACATCCAGTTCACATTTCCATTCACTTTCAGAGAGCTGAATGTGCTGAAAGAGAAAAAGTTCAGCTTGGTGGAGCTCATTCAGCACTTCTTTACTGAAACCAACAACGCAGGACTCTGGAGGTTTGACGGGTTCCAGGTCGTGTTCATCTTTGACGGTCTGGACGAGTGTCGACTTCCTCTGGACTTCATCAAAACTAAAATCCTAACTGATGTCACAAAGTCCACCTCAGTGGATGTGCTGCTGACAAACCTCATCAGGGGGAACCTGCTTCCATCTGCTCGCCTCTGGATAACCACACGACCTGCAGCAGCCAATCAGATCCCTCCTGGGTTTGTTGACATGGTGACAGAGGTCAGAGGGTTCACTGACCCTCAGAAGGAGGAGTACTTCAGGAAGAGATTCAGAGAGGAGGAGCAGGCCAGCACAGTCATCTCTCACATCAAGACATCCCGAAGCCTCCACATCATGTGCCACATCCCGGTCTTCTGCTGGATCACTGCTACAGTTCTGGAGGATCTGCTGAAGACCAGAGAGGGAGGAGAGCTGCCCAAGACCCTGACTGAGATGTTTGTCAGCTTCCTGGTGGTTCAGACCAAAGTGAAGAGCATCAAGTATGATGGAAGAGCTGAGAATGATCCACACTGGAGTCAAGACAGCAGGAAGATGATCGAGTCTCTGGGAAAACTGGCTTTTGAGCAGCTGCAGAAAGGAAACCTGATCTTCTATGAATCAGACCTGATGGAGGGTGGCATCGATATCAGATCAGCCTCGGTGTACTCAGGAGTGTTCACACAGGTCTTCAGAGAGGAGAAAGGACTTTTCCAGGATACGGTGTTCTGCTTCATCCATTTGAGTGTTCAGGAGTTTCTGGCTGCTTTTCATGTTCACCGGACCTTCATCAACTCTGGAGTCAATCTGATGAAAGAAGAACAAACACCATCCAAGATCTCTAAAACCAAGCCTAAACGGAAACATCTCCATCAGAGTGCTGTGGACCAGACCTCTGGAGTCAATCTGATGGCAGAAGAACAAACACCAGCCAGATCTACAATGACACAGTTCTACCAGAGTGCTGTGGACCAGGCCTTACTGAGCCCAAATGGACACCTGGATTTGTTCCTACGCTTCCTCCTGGGTCTGTCACTGACCACCAATCAGAATCTCCTACAAGGTCTGCTGACACAGACAGGAAGTGACTCAGAGACCAGACAGGAAACAGTCCAGTACATCAAGACAAAGATCAGTGAGGATCTGTCTGCAGAGAAGAGCATCAATCTGTTCCACTGTCTGAATGAACTGAATGATCGTTCTCTAGTGGAGGAGATCCAACAGTTCCTGAGATCAGGACGTCTCTCCACAAATAGACTTTCTCCTGCTCAGTGGTCAGCTCTGGCCTTCATCTTACTGTCATCAGATAAAGATCTGGACGTGTTTGACCTGAAGAAATACTCTGCTTCAGAGGAGGCTCTCCTGAGGCTGCTGCCAGTGGTCAAAGCCTCCAACAAAGCTCTGTAGGTGAACTCACAACTGCACTGATAAAAGTAGTCCGTATTTAGAAAAACAAAATGATTTCTACCTCTGTTTCTGTTTCAGGCTGAGTGGCTGTAACCTCTCAGAGAGAAGCTGTGGAGCTCTGTCCTCAGTCCTCAGCTCCTCCAGACTGAAAGAGCTGGACCTGAGCAACAATGACCTGCAGGATTCAGGAGTTGAGCAACTTTGTGGTGGACTTCTGGATTCACTGTCTACACTTGAAACTCTCAGGTCAGGATGTGACAACTTATTAATTTGGCCAACTAAAATGTCATGTCTTGTGAGTAGAAGTTTTTATGTCCAGTAGAAGTGGGATGTAGAGGGTTTGTAGCAAGGTCAGCTGTTTCTAAACTTAGAGAGCTGGGAGTGCAGGTACAGAATTTGCGAAAGACAGTTAAGGAGATGTCAGGAGATGACACAGCTCAGACCAACCAGTGGATTTGCATGAGAAGGAGTAATGCCAGCTGGGGCAAAAATGAAGGCTGATTAAACCCCTTAACTCCACTATCCATTAGGTGTGTTTAATCCGCTCTTTTTTCTCTCCCTCGTGAAAATGAGGAAGTAGAGGGAGGTAGAGCACAAAGCCACGTCAGGTGGGGTTGTGTGTTTCTCTCCCTCCCTCACCCAATTGCTAAGCTCCCTCTCTCACTCTATTCTAATCTTTCTCATTTTCTCTTTTGTACTCTTAAGTTCTGTGTTATCTTTGAACTATAATTGTTGCACTGTAATCATGAGTGGTGTTAAGGAAGGTAGAATCAGCGTTGTCACTACCTGGAGCTTGCATGTACGGAGCCTGAGTCTGTTGAAGGTGGCATGCTATTGAAGCTGTGTTAGTCATGCGATAAGATAGGTATTATGATGTCCTAGTTGGCATGGAGGGGGGTGGCTCTGGGATGCTGGAGATCACTGTTCAGCCCTCTGGAGGTGTCGTGGGACTAACTGGACAAAACACTGACGAAGAAGGGTTCCCACTTGACAACCCTGGTGAAGTGCGGGTTTCTTACTACCCATCAGTCTGCACATTTGACTAGTGGAGGCAAATAGTAATGGATTAGGGATTTCTTCAATGAGCGCTGATCCTCTTTGTACAAGTATCTTGTGTTTTATTCAGAGTGTTCTGTAGCGACTAACCCAAAGTCTTTCACAGGCTGAGTGTCTGTAACCTCTCAGAAAGAAGCTGTGGAGCTCTGTCGTCAGTCCTCAGCTCCTCCAGACTGAGAGAGCTGGACCTGAGTAACAACCACCTGCAGGATTCAGGAGTTGAGCAACTTTGTGGTGGCCTTATGAATCCAGTGTGTGCGTTGGAAACTCTCAGGTCAGGATGTTTGCCAACTAAAATGTCATGTCTTTTGTAAGTGTTCTGTAGACTAACCTGAAGTCTTTTACAGGCTGAGTGGCTGTAACCTTTCAGAGAGAAGCTGTGGAGCTCTGTCCTCAGTCCTCAGCTCCCAGTCCTCCAGACTGAAAGAGCTGGACCTGAGTAACAATGACCTGCAGGATTCAGGAGTGACGCTGTTGTCTTCTGGACTGGAGAGTCCACACTGCAGACTGGACTCTCTCAGGTGAGTGCAACAACAATGGCAACTGCATCAAAGTCTCTCACTCCGAATTTCCATATACAGCGTGCGCGCCGAGGGTTTGCTCCGACCGAAAGGCAAGTGACCTCGCCCACTGGAAGCGGGTCTAGAGCACTGTGCTGCAGCGTGCAGCCCTGATCATCAGGAAGAGTGGTTTTATGTAAAATTCTTTGGCTAAATTTCCCCAAAACGTAACTTTTCCTCGACAAAGGTGCCACTGTAGCGTGGTGACCCTTTGCTCTCGCTGCAGGATAAGACGTAATGTTGATAAAGTGATGATTTACGATCGGGAGTCTGTGCATTGTGTTTTATTTTGAAAGAACCAGATGTTCTACACTTGTGACTTCCATGGTTGGTGCTTTCTGAACGACAGTGAATTTATGAGGTTTGGCAGCGGCTGGCGCTGAAAGTAGACCTGCTGTGTATCTGAAACGAAGTGGAGCGGAGTGGCGCTCCAGGCACGCGCCGCTGCCGGTCTTGAGCGCAGGCTATGGTAATGCTCTGATAGACTAGAGAGGGAGCGAAGTGCTCTGCAGTTCGATTTGCTGGCGGTCTGCGGGGCACACGCTGTATATGGAAATTCAGGGTCAATCAGAAAGATGTAGGAACTCCAAAAACCTGTGGGACTCAATGAAAAAGATGAGGAACATCTCCCCATGAGTTAAAGGATTGTTACTGCAGGTTTGAAACTAGAGACTTCTCACAGGAACAAAAAGAAGCTCTGGACATTTTACCTGCACCCAACTCTCTAGTGACTGTTGACCAGCATGTTGTGGAGAGATTTTTTCACTCACCTGCCCTGGTAAGGCACCAGGACCAGGCAGCATCTCTGGCGGTTTATTGAAATCCTGCAGTGAAGAACTTGGAGAGGCCTGGTGCACACATGTAGAGAGTTTATGTAGCAGATTACAACAATGGGTACATTTCCTACATCGCCTGAGAGTTCATTGTGTTGACCAAAAGTTTTTTAAATTGGCTGTCTTAAGCCCAGTTCAGACTAAAGATTCGCAATGAGACGAGTTGAAACTTGCAACTGCTTACAACGTTCCACTCTGCGTGCTCTGAACAACTCCTAGTTCATACTGCTGCGATTGAATGAGACGATTCATCTTTTCCATGGCAATGACTCTCACAGTCACTCACTTTAAAGAGATTTATCTAAGTTAGTGTGCAATAAATATGTCTCTTAAAGAGAGAAAAGTACTGCACATTTACAGCTTTTGTGTTTTGTTGTTGTCGACATGATCACGCCTTTATATCACATGCGGGTGTGCAAGTGTGATTACTTCTTGTCATCAACATCGTGCAGCTATGCAATTTCTTGGCACATATAAACACAAAAATCCTTTCTAGCTCACTCCTGTCATAATAAACATATCTGCTGAGAAAAATATTTTTTCCAGACAGACTTAGCTCATGCAGCCTGTTAAAATCTCATGGATTATCTCATAAAGCTCTGCTTGTCCTGTCCATGCGCAGGAAAGAGCGATCCTTTGCAAACTAGGCTATATAATCTATTAACCTTTCATTTATTTATTTATTGCATTATTTGCCTTTTGGAAATGATCACATCGATCCTTTTTTTTTGTTTTTTGTTTTGTTTTTCCAAAGAAACTTCGTTCAGTCAGCTGTGCATTAAAGCCTGATGCAGCTGCTGAAGGAGACAGAGTTATGGCAGAAGTTTTGCATTACTGCAGCCCTGTTTAATGGCACATATAAACACAAAAATGCTTTTCTAGCTCACGCTTGTCATAATGAAGATATCTGCTGAAAGCTATTATTTTTTCATGAACAAGTCAGGCTTGTACAGCCTTGGATTTCTCATGGGTTATCACAGGAAGTGCAGCGCTTCCTGAGTACAAACACAGCTGAAGACGGGGAGACTTTTCAGAAAGGTTGTTTCTATTTTCCTTTATCATATATCTGCTCCTTGGAAATGAATTTATAGGACTGTATTATTTTTTTAAAGTTTCCACATGTAAATCTCAGTCTGAAAACTCTGCTGTCTCCTCCATCAGCCGTTAAGCCTGCTGTGCAGCTGATGGAGGAGACGGGTTTGGCAGGTGGAAGTTTTCGTGTTAAATCATTGAAAAGATCAGTGTTGTCCTAATTATTTCAAAGAAGCAGATAGATGTGAAAAATCTAAATAGAAACATTGTTAACCCTCGGATCCTACCATGTCCATTTTCAGGACATTCATCATTTCTATCATCATTTTTTTGAGTTGATAGTCACATTTTTATAGATTGAGGCATAAAATTTGGCCAAAGTTATTATTTTTCTTCATATAAAAAACAACAACAACAACAACAAAAAAAAACACGTCACCCACGGAACTTGATTGACACAAAATAGCTCCATCAACCCATATTTGTCTGAAATCGGACACATAGACTTCCGTTAAAAACACGTTTTTTGACTGTGTGTCTATGGCACCAAAACAACTTATAACAACTGTTTTACTGCAGTCAGTCAATCACCAGGGATCTAAATTTCACCACTCCACAGTGATCCCTCAGATTGCGCCAGTGTATTTTTTAATCCCTTCGGTAACGCAGACATTGTTTACCCTCCATGGACTCAGGCCGTTCGGAGTGCTATTTCAACCACTAAACATCATCAGAATTAAATGAACCGATTCATGCCACTAGATATGGATGTCTGAGAGTGGGCTACATGTGTAAGGAAAAGTTTGTGTGCTCCTACATGTGTGCTTGGGTGAGAATCTGCGTCTATGTTTACCGCCGGACATGTAAGTGGAGTGTTTACAGGCAAAAAATTTTACCTCTGAGTTCTGCAGGGGTGACATTTGGACAATTTCAATGTTGCCCTCACTTCATAGCAAGTGGATTTACATGCATGAGGATGCACGGGTCCTTTTGATCAATAGGTAAGAATATATCATATCTCAAAGATGCAGTAAATTTGTATATGTGCGTGATTGGCATATTTGTGGTCACATTTTGGTTAGAGGTGGAAATGCACGTGTTTGTGATTCATATCCTACATACATCCTCTGATTCTTTATGCCTGTACATAAAATAAACCTAACATGAACAAATGCATTCGCTCGCATATGATTTGAAAGAGAACGAGGCTCAAAAAAAGGAATGAAAAGGGTGTAACATTGAATTAAATTTTTTTTTTTTTTTTTTTTTTTGGTAGTCGGGGTTGAAGTTGTTGAAGGGATCAGAAGAAGTGAAAGTAAAAAAAAAAAGAAAAATTAGTATTTTATTAACAAATTTCTGCGTGTCTGTTTTCTGGACATACAAGGACAGATGTAGCTAAAATATGGAAATTGGCACTACAGAAAAATTTCAATACATCAAAATCAATTTTACTACTCATCATTGGCATTGCCCAGATTCTATTTATTGAAAAAAAGAGTTTTTTTTCTAGATCATTTTATATGGGAATTATGGTGTTTTTGTGTTTTATCACCATAAAAAATACCAGTGACATGGTGTACAATAACTGGCATAAATAGGGTGTAACATTGAATTTAATTTATTTTATTTTATTATTATTTTTTTTAGTGGTCAGGGTTGAAGTTGTTGAAGAGATTTGAAGCAGTGAATGTAAAAAAAATGTTGAAAAATGATTATTTTAGTAACACCTTTCTGCATGTCTGTTTTCAGGACAAACAAGGACAGATGTAGATAAAAATCACAAGGGAGCGAGGGTTAAGAAAAGGTTCTCCTTTATTTGGCTGCAGTCATAAGTAGGAAGCACTGCTCTTTATGGGATGAGAAATTCAAGAATGTAGGAGCTGAATATGTCAGTTGATATCTTTCTTATAACAAGACTGATCTAGAAAAGTATTTTAGTGTTTAAATGGGCCGTTAAATTTTGTTACCATGCTGCGTGGTGATAAGTGATTACCAGGAGGATTGATTAGAAAAGAGATATTTTTTAAATTAATAGCACGAGTATCTGATGGAATAGGCATATATAGCTGTTCAGAATGAGATTTATATTTCCCTTTTGATATTTCTCTGCTTGCTGAGTTCTAAAACCCGCTCTCTATGACTTGACAGGCTGAATTACTGGCGACTACATCAGACGGATTCATTCAAGCTGCAACATTCAGTTCATTCTCGAATCTTTGGTCTGAACTTGGCTTTAGAGAGCCTAATCAGGGATCACAGTATGGTTTGAGAACCTGTCTGTGTAAATAGTAGAAACTCAAAATCACACATCCCTAAAGACTATTTTTTAACAGTCCACTAAGATGGTCAGTGATCATTCTCATGTTTTACATCCACAATAAAAACTGCTGTCCTCTGGTAAGACGTTCAGGGCTCCTTGCTGTAAACTGAATAGGTTTAAAAATATGGTTTATTCCTGTGTCTATAAAGCCCAAAAAAATTGCAACAAATAAACAAGACTGACAATGGACTGGACAGGGATTTCTCTTGGATTTTGTACTGATACTCCAACATCTAATGGTGTTTGGGAACCTTTATTATTCATCTTTATTTCTCTGTGTTTGTAGTCTGTCTGGCTGTTTGGTCTCAGAGGAAGGCTGTTCTTCTCTGGCCTCAGTCCTGAGCTCGTCCTGTCTGACAAAGCTGGACCTGAGCTACAATCATCCAGGAGAACAAGGAGAGAATCTACTGTCTACTCTAAAGGAGGATCCACACTGCAGACTGGAGACACTGAGGTACAGACAGAAAGACTCAGAGAGACGGACTGGTACTAGCTACTAAAGCTGGCTCTCAGCACTTCAGCTCTACAGGGGTTTTATGCCTTCATTTTGATAGGATAGTGGAAACAGTAGGAAATATCTGTATTGATAAACATATATATAGGAGCACGTGTCGATATATGGCCATATTGATTTTTGCCCAAGTATATGTATAAGAGAGGGATAGGAATTTAGAGGAAAATCATTGTTAGAAGGTCAATGGCAGTAATTTGACTGAAACTCAAATGAGCCCTCTTCTTCTTTGGTGATTTAATGATGGTTATCAAACAGCTCTCAGATGTGTTACTGTCACCACCTGGTGATAGTCCTACATAACAACCAAGCAGCAGTGAAAAACTAAAGGAAAATAAAGTCACATGAAGAATGAAAGTGTCTGAATCTCTCCTGACCCATCCCTGATGTCTAAACTGGCTCTGTTTCTTCCTCCAGGCTGGACCATGGTGGACAGCACAGACTGAAACCAGGTCTAAACAAGTGTGAGTGTCTGAATGTTTGATTTGTGACAACATAATGATGAATTTGACTCTTCAATCAGGTAAGGATGTGAACCAACAATGATTGAGGCTGTGTCTGAATTCATCTCAGTCTTTGGGTCTGAGAGTATTAACGTCCACATTCACAATCACTGACATTCATCAAACAGAAACAGTTTTAGAGTTCTGAGGAGAGGGAAACACTACGGCTCAGTCCCTCACAGGTTGGATTAGACTTTTTTACTGTCTGTCATTTTGACCCATGGGGTCTTAAAAACTCCATCATACTGTTTTACAATCAGCTTTTTTCATTTCCTTTCTTTAATATTGTTCATATAAAATCATGAAAGATGATCTAATTAATAGAATTCAATTTCTAAAGCACCCTTTCACTACTCAAGGCCCATACATACCAGAAGCTATTTTTTTGTTCAAATAATTTGCACAAAATATATATATTTTTTTTTAACATGGAGCAAGTCAATGCAAGCTTCCACACCAGCAATGTAAATTCGTCAAGTGAAATTGAGGTGGATATTTTTTCGAACGGTGGTTGATTTTTTTCAAAGTTTTGTTCCAATGAGCAGACATCTGGCCAATCAGAACACTTGCTGGTGCCGAGTTTTAAGGCAGACAGAGAAGCACAAATGTGCTCCTCTCCAACACCACATTATGTTTGTCTTCTTCTCATATCTGTCTGTAGTCAGTGCCTGTGGTGTTTCTCTTATGTAGCCTGGTAAAGAGAAAGATGGGCAGCAGGCAGCCTGACATGTCCATGTGAGTGTAAAAGTGCTTAAAGCACAGGTGGAGCTGTGTCCAAACTAACGGGACTTTAGTCAATTAAATTACTCCTGTTATCAGTCTGGAGCAGAAACAGGTAAGCCAAACAGTGCGCTGTGGAGGGAGTTAACTCTTCTCACAGCAAACCACAGCTGTGCTCTTATTATTAGTATTGGTATTATTTAACATAAAATGAATGAAAGTCCGCCCCTCCTCTTAGCAAATGTAGCTGGCACAGTGAATGAAACAGTAGCTACTTCAACACTGCCTCTCTTTTCCGTGTCTGTTACGCCTTCATTCCGCAACGCCGTTCTGTATGAAAGCGACCGTTCTGCAATGGGGGGTCGATCTCGCACCACCTCTGATCCGGATTGACAGGTAGTATCAGAGCCCTAACAGACTTTTCCGCAATGAGTGTGAAAGGGACGTCACCAGTGTTGCCAACTCCTCAGTAAGGAAAGTAGCTATAGGCTGTCCTAAAAGTCGCCAGAAGTCTCTAAATGACGTCATCACCTAATTTGCAAAACCTGGGTATGCATTTCATTGTAATGGACGCTGTAAGAGAGAGGGAAAATGTCATTAGACAAAAAGTGAGTAAAAAGATCTTTAAGATATATAGAACTACAAATGAACTTGCTTCTGTCGATTCTTGTTTTTATAACATCACAATTCCAACCCTCCTCCTTTATCTGGGTTTGGGACTGGCAAAAATGACTTGAGAGACTTGAGAGCATAATTTATTCACAAAATCGCATTGCTCCTGATGTGCATAGAAAGGCGCAACAAAATTCACGGAATTACTCGCATTTTCGTGGCATTTATTTGCATCATCCTTAATTTGTAAAGGCCTTAATAACTGATCCAAAGAACAGTCTTTGGGGTTCTGCATTTTGATGGTATGGAGAGAAAAGATGAACACAGCAGCACAGCATTTACTCCTCATGTCATTTTTTACACAGTGACAGCAGAGAACAATCCCTGTCCTCAAACTAGTAAATATGAACTGTGCCATTTAAGATATCATTGACTTTGATAAGAATATTTTTAATATCAAGATGTAGTAGTTTAAAGACCATAGCTGATTCTCCATATGTTAAAAGGCTACACTGTAGAGCCCTGCATGTTTTTGCTGCTCTGCAGGATTTCTGACCGTTACGGCACGCTTTAACAACGAGTGTCAAGAGATGTCTGCACAACTTTAGTCCATTCTAGTGTAACGTTTGGTAGTCTAGCGTAACTAACAAACACTGCATGCAGTTTAATGAATTACAATAAAGAAATAAGAAAGGGCATCTGGATGTGACAATCACATCCTCACAGATCACAGATGAGCCAAAAATAAACCATAAATCCAACTATTCCTTCAATCTTAAATTAAAACCTTCATTTATGAGAGCGTGTCTACAGTCTGAGAAATGTGCTCACCACCTAAAACTCAAAGTTTAAAGTATGCCACTTGCTGCACCACCACCACAGCTGTAGTTCTCTGTGACCGACGCAGTCGGACTGCTGGGTCTGCCCAGAGGTTTTTCCAGTGTCTATGTTGTTGAATCTTGTCTTCTGGCTGCAGCATGGGTGAAGAGCCCCAGACTCATTTCTCACTCTGTGAGGCAATAAAGTTGATCTGATCTGATCTCCCAGTTGGACGGGTCTTGAAGACCTCCACAGGGAGGAGACCAAGAGGATACTGATCAGCCGACTCCTTTAGTTGTGAAGATCAGCAGCTCTACTCTGACCTCCTCCCCCTCTCTAAGGGTGCACTCACACTAGGCCATCCGTACGGTGCCGTATTCTAACCGTGCCGAAGCCCATTTCACCCCTTCCCTGTCCCCCCTTTGGCCCGCACTCACACTGCTCAACGCGTCCAGGCCTGGGCATGGATACGTCACGCGCTGACGTCATCACATGAAGTATCCACCGTTGATGAATTTATACGTGTTGGTGACTCAATATACATACATGTTGTTGTTTAGGCTGTAAAATAGCAACAGATTTATATGATATCTGACCTGACCTGGAATCAGTAGCTACATTAACTATAAAGTGAGGAGAGAGAGAGAAAGAGAGGGAGAGAGAAAGCGGTTCATAGTGGAGAATTATAGCTCACAACATCTAATCTTGAGCCTGATAAGAGTTCCAGGCACTTGTGCTGAATAAAACCCAACTTTTTTGACTTGTATGAGCCCCTACAGTCTTTCCTCTGCATGTCCGTGTACTATCTGAACCCCCTTGGAATTCTTTTACGTGTCATGAACTGTGCATCTCTCTGCGTTTGGATGCCGTTCATTGCTTCACCAAACAAGCTCTCATGTCACAGGACAGCCTGTGTCCAGAGCAGGATTAAATGTTCAGTTAAAAATTTTTTAGATGGTGACACGAGCAATTTTAACCATCTGATGAGAGCTGGAAATGAAAACGCCACAGTATTAATAAACGATGCTCCGTACAAACGTCAACTATCAAGACCCCAATTTCACTTCCTGATAACATGGTATAGAATTAGAGGTAAGTTAATTCAGTGGATGATAGTATGGCATTATAATTTTATAATAAGAGAGGTTAAATCAGACGTGTGGTTAACCCCGGCACACACTTGTCTGCATATTTGGCACTCTCCTTTACGCACGGAGGATGAAAGGTGTTTGTTATCCTGTGAGCTGCTGTTTGTGACTCAATCAAGGGAAGAAGCTTTATTTCACAAACTAAAAAACCTCTTACAGTCGTTAAAGCCTGACTTTGCCAGAAACTGGTCAGAAATGTGGACTGGACTGGGATCCTGCTGTCTCTAGCATGCAGCTGCTGCCTGGTGGGCTCTCTCAAGCGGGTCCTCTTGTTGTTACTTCACGCTACGTCACATTCCCGCGCTTGTGCTCCTTCATTTGCGTCCGTGCCGTACCTAGGTCCAACTTGTCCATCCGTGCTGGGGCCACAAAGCGTGCCCTGCCGAAGTACGGAACGATTGCACTCACACTAGCCAAACGTACCAGACTTTAGGCTGAAACGGGCCCAGGCACGGTACGGATGGCCTAGTGTGACTATACCCTAGGCACAGACTCCCTCTTGAAGAATCTCATTTCAGACGCTTCTATCTCATCCTGTTGCTCATTATCCACATACAGCACCATCATGTGTGCTGTTGAGTATTGGTGGATGTAATATAGCGCCACACAGTGGGCACAGGGGGTGAAATGAAACACATGAATCTAAAGTCAAAGCCATAGAAATGTCTGAACTTTAAACTGTTTGGTGTCTGTCTGTGATTGTGGAGCTGCAGCTCACTGTGGTCTGTTCACATTCAAATAGAAACAGGAAGTTGAATTTCAGGGCTGATGAACGGGATTCAGGGCTGAATATGAAATGTTAGTTTGACTCTGTCAGTAACCTTGTTTAGGAATGATCAGATGATAACCGTGAGCTGTGTTGTGTCTCGTTCTCTCCATCAGACGCCTGTGAGCTGGAAGTGGACGCAAACACAGTGAACAGAAGACTCAATCTGTCTGACAACAACAGGATGGTGACATGTGTGAAGAGGGATCAACCATATCCTGATCATCCAGACAGATTTGACTGTCATCAGCTGCTGTGTCGGACTGGTCTGACTGGTCGCTGTTACTGGGAGGTCGAGTGGAGAGGATGGGTTTATGTATCAGTGAGTTACAGAGGAAACCCACACAGAGGAAACAAAGATGAATGTGTGTTTGGATTTAATGATCAGTCTTGGAGTCTGATCTGCTCTGATAATGGTTACTCTGTCCTTCACAACAACAGTCAAACAAACACCTCCTCCTCCTCTTCATCCTCTGATAGAGTAGCGGTGTATCTGGACCATCCTGCTGGCTCTCTGTCCTTCTACAGAATCTCCTCTGACAGACTGATCCACCTCCACACCTTCAACACCACATTCACTGAACCGCTCTATCCTGGGTTCAGGTTTAGGTTGTGGTCAGGTTCCTCAGTGTCTCTGTGTTCTCTGTAGCTCAAACTCTGCTGTCTGAATCCAAGGCTTAGTCACACTACACACTAGACGATTTATCATCTCTGATTAATCTGATTTTAATTTAAAGCTCGACAGTAATTCTTCTTCACTAGTTGAACTTGTATTGGTGTATATATCACTGTTTAACTGCTCAGCACTTATTGTTACACATGAGGACAAATTTATTAACCCCCCCATGAAAATGTCGCTGATTTAAACGGGTTTCTCAAGTGCTGTTTAATAAAGCAAAGAAATTTGAACACAGCTTCTTCAAACATCCAACTTTCATTATGGATGCTAAAATTGTGTTACTTTGCACAAAAAAATGAAAATATTCCACAAAAACCAAAAACTACCAGGGTCAAAATTATTAGCCCCTCTGGTGCTAGTAGTCAACAGTGTCTCCTTTTTGCTGGTTAACAGCATGCAGTCATTTGTTGTAATTTTCAAAAAGCCTTTGACATGTCCTCTGAGGAATCCCAGCCCATTCTTTTTTGGTGAATCTCTCAAGCTCCTCCAGATTCGATGGGCTACTGGCATGGACCTTCATCTTCAGTTCACCCCACAGATTTTCAATGGGATTTAAGTCAGGGCTTTGTGCAGGCCACTCAGTAACACTCGCATTGGTCTTCTGAAGGTAGTTCTTCACCAGGAGTGACGTATGTTTTGGGTGGTTGTCGTGTTGTAAGAAAAAAGTGATGACCCAGTCCCAGTTTTGCTGCCGACTGCTTCAGGTTTTCTTTCAAAATCTCCACCTATCTTTCTTCATAGTTCCTTCCACCTTGACAAGGTTTCCAGTTCCAGATGCACTGTAGCGTCCCCAAAGAATAAACCTCCCATCATCATGTTTCACTGTTAGGACAGCGTTCTTTGGGTGACATGCCTCTCCCTTCTTTCTCCAAACATCACCAATGTCTCTATGGCCAAAGAGCTCTAGTTTAGCTTCATCTGGCCAAAGGACACACTTCCAGTATTCATAATCCTTCTCCAGGTTGTCCTTAGCAGACTTAAGTCTGGATTGAAGGTGTCTCTTCTGCAAAAGGGAGAGTTTTTCTTAGTCTGCAACCTCACAGTCCATTCCTGTGCAGGGCTCTAGTGAGACTACAATTCATGACTTTGTCAAGTCCTTTACCAGTGTGCTGGCAGTTGTTCTGGGGTCTTTAGACACATCTCTCACTAGTTTTGTTTCCAGGGTCTTTGAAATCTTTCTCTTCCTGCCTCTGCCATGCTTGTTCTGGACTGTGTGGCTCTCATTGAATTTCTTAATTATACTTCTCACTTCAGTTCTTGACAGTTGGAGATGCTGTGATAACTTTGTAAATCCTTCTCCTGCTTTGTGAGCATCAACAATTCTTTTTCTCCAGTCTAAACTGATTTCTTTGGTTTTGGCATTGTGCCTTCTCAAGTGACAGCTCAAACCCTTACTGAGGCTTTTATACTATGTGAAAACTAGGAAATGACCCTTGGTTTTAACTTCATTTTACAAGCTTTGAGCATTTCAAACTTAAAGAAAGTCATTGCACAACAGTGGTTTGTGCTATGGCCCGACTAAAAGATCAGTTTCTGAAAGGCTAATAATATTGACCCTGGTCATATTTGCTTTTTCTGAAAAAGCTGTTAATGTGTACGAATGAAAATAATGTCTGCCTTTGAAAAATATCTATTATGTTCAGAAATGCTGTGTTAAAAATTCTTTGCTCTGTTAAAAAAACACTTGCATGAATCTTGAAAAAAACTTAAAATTTTACAGGGGGACTGATAATTTGACCTCAACTGTATACGATCAAGTGTAAAATGGCTCATTTTAGCGTTGTTTTAGCTCAGATACTTCTTGTTTGGTCTAACTAAGCCCACAGACATAAAAACAGCTGATCAGACACTCTGAGGTGGAAGAGCGCGTAGCCTGTGTGATGTTTGGCACAGTCAGCGATTGGCCTGGCGATTACAAAGAGTTTCCTTTCCGTCCTTTGACGTCATCCAGACAGGGGTGCTGCAGAGAGCCCATCACTATCTGAAACACACAACTCTTCTCTCTCCTTAGAAGGACGATACAAGCCCTGCTATCATCCTAAATCTGAATCTTGATGCCACAAGACTTGTCCCTTGTTGGAGACAAGCCCAACTGTGGAAGGAAAGTTAATGAACTGATCTCTGCTCACTCCTGGTCTCAGATGGACACCAGACTATAATCACACACAGTGATCACAAGGTAGAGGCTGTATCTGAGCAGAACTAGCTGTAGGAAGAATTTCATGTCAATTCATTGGAAGCTACATTTGTTGTCTTTGTCTCTGTGTATGCATCGTTGATTTACTTTGCTGTGTCCATTTATGTCCACTACAGTGCACTTCACTTAAACAAAAACCGGTGTGACTTCCGTTAAAATCAAAGTCCAGCCACTGGGTCTCTTAAGTTTGTAGACTCCTTAGTCTGAGCTTTTCTTTCTTCTCAGTCCACCATCTTTAAAGTCACATATGTGTTTTGGCCATATTGTCTTCTTTGTTCTGGTTGACCATTTTGAGAACCTCATCTGCCTTCTCTCCCTCTCTTCTCTCTCTCTTACACTCTCACATACACATTAATCACACTTTGCTTTGTAAATACTTCTCTTTTGTAGTTTAGTTTTATAATTTATTTAAGTGTCATTTATTACAATTTATGCTGCTTGCCGGGTATCCGTGGGGTCTTAAAATGTCTAGAATCCAATCATTTGAATTTAAGGCCTTAAAATGTCTAAAATTCTCTTAAAATCTCATAAATGTCATAAATACGATTTTTAAAGGTCTTAAAAATGTATTACTAATGTATTATTAAAACGGAATCACGGACGGAATTACAGAATTTGCCTATAAAAATGGAATTTACAATTTAACGCGGAAATTGAATGAATTTGACTGAAATGCTGTGGTTTTTTTTAGAAAGAGGAACGTGTATCTGAGGAATATGCCCCCGGGGGAACACTAAAGCGGGGCACAACTTGTCCTTCACTCACCCCGCCCCCTCCTAAACAATAACAGCTCGTCAAAGCAGCTGCATGAAACATCAGCAAATATCACGTAGCCCCATACGGGGCCAGTACCGTGGGACTTAATGTTGCACCTTCAAGAAAACTCATCTGTGCTTTGAGTTATTTTACCTCATCACACCACCTGAGCGGTGTGCCTCACCTCACGTGAGGCACACCGCTCACCCTTCAGAGGCTCAAAATCAAGTTGGACGGAGTCGAGATTTTATGAAGTCCAACAGTCTGAATGATGTTGAATTCAAGTAACAGTTAGCTTAATAATTTTCTTGTAGATACTGTAGTTCCCTTTGGTTGCTTAAGGACCCAACACATGTCTGGATTAGACAGACAGCGAGGATGGAGAGAGGTAAGGAGAGAACCACTACAATCAGGAGTAAAACACAATGCAGCATCAAACTGCATGCACTGTTACAGACTGTGAGAGTAAATACAAGTTTAGGTAACAGGTTTACTTTTAACCATTTAACTTTAATGTGACCTTCTTATTAAGTTACTATCACTGTGTTTGAGAAAACAGAAGGATTTCTTCTTTTACATTATAAACATCAGTTAGGATGTGATTATACACCTGAAGTGTCTTGAAATGTTGGAAATATGTGACTGTTACACTGGTTATAATTATTTTATATCAGGGTTATCCAAACAATGGCTCCTGGGCCAACTGTGGCCCTTATTTATTTATTTTTTTATTATTTTTTATTGTCCAGTAATACAATTTTTACATTTACATGTAAGGAGGTGGAATGGTACATTTTCACAAGATTATGCATAGTCAGTCAGTCCAACAGAGCTTTGTGTACATACCTCCAAATTCCAGGTCTTTGTTGACATGCATTTTCTGGACTTCTTCTTCTTTTTTTTTTTTTTTGGCTACTCAAGGAACCAGAAAAGGGAACTTTTTACATCCAGAGAGAAAGTGATACAGCAGGAGAAAAAAAGAAAAAGTAATAAATAAGGAAAAAAAAAAAGAAAGGAAGAAACAAAAATAGTCCAATCAAAACAGAAATGGCAGTTTTCATCTTCCAATTTGCAAAAGACAACAACCATGTATTAAAAAGAGGAGAAAAAAGACATGGTCATTGACAAAATTGCCGAAACCAGCGCTCCCTCACTGTGTAATGTTTACAAAATCAGGTCTCAGAGGCCCAACATATTGCACCCACTTTGTCCAATGCCGTTTAAATTTTTCCTGTTTTAAGTTGACTGAAAAAGTAATCTTTTCCTTCCTGTAAATCTCCATTGTCACATCTATCCAGTTGTTAATTGTGGGTTCAACAGGTGTCATCCATCTTTTAGTAATAGCCTTCTTACCTGCTGTCAACAAAACAGCAATCAGATAATTATCAATACCTTTTATCTCAGGAGAGATATAATTAAGATATATATATATATTTTTAAATCAAAAGGTAATTTAATCTTTAAAATATCTTGTATTGCTGTATGTATTTCTTTCCAGTGCTTCTGTATTTTTTGGCATTCCCAAAAAATATGGAAATGATTTGCATTTTGACAACCACATTTCCTCCAACACTGAGAGCTTCCATTGTCATATTTTACTTTCATATGTGGAGTAATAAAGAAACAGATAACATTTTTCCAGCAAAATTCCTTCCATGCATAAGATTCCGTACTTTTCCACTTAAAGGAACACATATCCTGCCATTCTGTATCTGTTATCTTCAGAGTGTTTTCTTTGTCCCATCTTTCTGTTACATACTTAGTGGAGTTAGTGTTTAGGTTCTGAAGGCTTTTATATAACTGAGAAATTGTTACTGGCTTCTCTAGTCTCTTTCTTTTTGATTTTTTGGTAGTAATGTAGTCTTAATGGAGGTACCTAAAGAAATCTTGCTGTTCCAAAGAGAAGGTCTCCTTGAATGTCTGAAAACACATGACCTCTTCTTTCTGTACAATGTTGCATATGGCTGTTATACCTTTACTTATCCAAGATTTGTATCTATTTAAGTTATTTGGAGAGAAGTCAGAATCATAAGCGCACCAACTTATGATTTTAATGTCCTCAGCTAATTTGTGCTCCTTTATCACTTCTTTCCATAACTTCAAGACAGATTATACCCAGGGATTTTCTTGTCTGTCTATGTAACTCTGCAGGTTTTTATCTGGTAACACTGCCTGTAAATGAATGTTAGATATTAAATTACACTCTATATCTTTCCATTGTGCATTGTAAGCCGGATTGCACCAACACAGTAGTGTGCGGATCTGAGCTGAGATATAATTTCAGGGATGGCAGACCCCATCCTCCTTTGTCTTTTGGTAATTGTAGTGTTTTATATTGTACTCTTGGCCTTTTTCCTTGCCAGATAAATCTTGATATCATCTTGTCCCATTCTGTGAAGTGATTTTTACTGTTAACGGGAGGGACTGAAAAAGATATAAAAATCTTGGCAGAACGTTGATTTTGACTACTTCGATTCTTGAACTAAAACTTAAAAAGGGATGAGGTTCCATCTTGCAAGATCTTTTTTAATTTTTTCATGCAAGGTTTTATAGTTTTCATTAAACATTTTGGTTAAGTCTCTTGTTAATACTACTCCCAAATATTTAATTGATTCTTTGTTCCATTTCAGTGGGTATGACTTTTTAAAATTCTCGGTCAAACTTAAATTGTAGGTCGGAGTTTCTGTTTTTCCAATATTCAATCTATAGCCTGACAAGGGGCCCATTCTTTTAAGGAGATTCATCACTTCTGGAAGAGATTTTTCTGGGTTTTTTAAATACAGGAGGACATCATCCCCATAGCTCGCAATTTTATGTTCAATTTCATTAACATTAATGCCAGTAATTTTGTCATTTTGTCTAATATGTTGAGCAAGCGGTTCTAAAAAAAGTGCAAAAATAAGTGGGGACCACGGGCAGCCTTGCCTTACTCCTCTCTCAAGTATAATTGGTTTAGATAAGTGACCATTTATCTTAATTCTTGCTGTTGGATGGTCATAAAGTGCTTTTATACTGTTAATAAGGGGTTACTGTGGCCCTTATTTAATAGATTTAAGGTTATTTCTATTTAATTAGTGAACATTTGATTCATTTACATAAACAAGACACTCTTTTTTCTGGTAAAATTAGTGGAAAGGTTAAAAACGGGATTCCAAAAAAACATTAAAACGGAAAAAACGGAATTTGGCAAAAAATAAAACAGATTTCATAGGGCCCTACATATACTTTGCAAGTACTTCTGGGCCTCCGATTTCCCTTCATGTCTTTTTTCCTTTTTTGCCGGTATGGATGTGAAATGGGTCTTGAACTGTATTTATTATGGTCTTTACAAAGTCTTAAATTTGACTTGGTGAAACCTGCAGAGACCCTGTGCTTGGTTTAATAAATTTTATTATAGCTTTTAAGAGAAGTTGTCTGTGGTTATTGTGCATAAACATTGTAATATTTGCTCTTGCGCTGTATTTTAGTGATTAATTTACTTTTTGTTAATTTGGCTAATCTGTATAAAGATCGTTCTGTGGTTGTTAAATCTGTTTGTAAAACATCAGGGTGTATTTTCAAATCATATCAACATACCCCGGCTGTCTCACTTAATCTAGTTTGAGTTGAACCCTGGTTAAACCCTTATTTTATTGTTAATGCGACAAATTCACATGCTAAAGCTCTCAGTTTGTCTGTGGTATAAACTGTGAAAGTGTCAGATATGTTCACTTCATGAAGCGTTCATGGAAACATTTTGAGGGGTTGAAGTTTTGTTTCACGCAAAAATTTTCATAATTGATACATTTCCATTATCGTCCATTAAATCAGTAACAGACCACAAGTTCTTCTCAAACCAGGTTTGAAAAAACAATGACTTGCTTCTGTGTAACATACATCTATCATTCCAGATTATGGTAGAATGTGGTGAGAAGTCGTGTATTTCTAATACAGTAGTATTTGTTTATGGAACTCTGACAATTTAATAGGTAGTTTATCTGAGTCTGAAAGAAGTAGAAGTTTTAGTCCACCTAGTTTACTGAACAAATGATTTGGGATACAGTACCAAAAAGACTGGCCTTGCTCCATCCAAGTTTTAAGCCAATTTATTTTTAGAGGACCAATAAGACAGTCAAAGGCAATCACTTTCAGGCCGCCATCTTTTCTTTCTTTTACCATATTGCCTTTCTTCATGAAGTGTGGTTTATTTTTCCAAATGAAATCTAGATTAATGCTGTTGATTTTTTATCAGTTTGTTTGGGATGGTTATTGAGTAGGATGGGTAAATAATCCTTGATAAGCTTTCCGTCTTTGTTAAATAAATTCTACCCAAAATTGATAAGTATCTTTGGAGCCACGAGTTCAACTTTACCTTGTATTCTTTAATTTTACTTTCAATGTTCAGTGATTCAGTGATTGATTTAAATCTTTCCAAAGACCCTTAAGTGGTTTCAAGACCAACACCATAGCACCGAGGACTGAGATTTGAGGACCGATGAGCAGAGACACATTAGAGCAGGCTTCCATGAACTCTTTTAAATCGAAGACACGCCCCCCTATTGATATCACTATCCAATAGCGTCCATCTCTGATTGGACGCTGCTACACAGTGGATGTCAGTGTAACTTCACAGCATCATCAAAGATAAATAATAGAGGAAAAACTGAGTTTATGGGGAGCAGGTGGCCTAGTGGTTACACGGGCGGCCCGGGTTCGAATCCGGCCTAGGGCCCTCTGCCGCATGTCTCTCCCCCATTCTTGACCCTGTCTCCGACTCTATCCACTGTCCTCCCCTATGTAAGGTAGGGGCAGGACTAGATAAGCATTGTGCTTCATTCTGCCCCCTCTGGAACAATGTAGGGTTGTGCACATATATGTATATATATATTTTTCTTTTTTTCTTTTTTTTAATTTATGTGTATGATGATGAACTGGCAAGTTGACACAACTACACTGAGCAATATATTTTCTTTATTTTCTTTTAATTTATTTAATTTAATTTTTTTTTTTTTTGTTATTGTTTGTATGTTCGAGATAAATAAATAAAATCAAAATCAATCAATCAAAATTTAATAAAGGCACAAAAATGCCCAAAAATAAATCTAAAAAAAAAAAAAAAAAAAAAAAAAGAAAGAAAGAAAAGAAACTGAGTTTATAACAGATGATTAACAGGCTCTAAACAGAATATAAACACCAGCTATTTTAAAAGGCTCAGTAACTGATGGGCTGGGATTATTTTTAAAGTCTTTGAAATGAGCATTTATAGTGAAATATTGAAAATAAATTTAATAAAATCAATAATAAAGAGTGAATCAGTATGGAATTCAATATTTGATTTCCTATTCACCTTCAAACATTTTAACATGTTAAAAGCTCATAAAATCAGAAGATTCAGATATTAATCTTCCCTTTCCCACCAAACACCTGACATCATTTAGAGGGATTTTTCAGGCTAAGTTCGGTTGGTCATAGCTTTAATATGGTCAAAAGATAGTCGCAGAAAATTGAGCTATGTGTGTTGTGTTTAAAGAAAAAAGCGTGGTAGTAAGAAAACAGAAGGATGCATTGTTAAATGCCAATCTTGTTCTGAGGTTCAGTGTTGTTACTTATAACTACCAGCAGGTGGCAGTAAGGCACTGTGGAGTGCTGTAGAGATGGGCAGTACCAGTGTTTTTTAATTCGATACAATACTGATACTTTTTTATGTAATTTTATCGATAATGATACCGATACTGATACTTTGGAAGAAAGAATAAATATTGGACTTGCAAACTTTCAAAAGTTACACTTTTCAGGCAGTTAAAAGGTGTATGCAGGTCATTCAGAAATTAATTTGGGGGGGAAATTCAATAAAATAAAATGTTTTAGGAGGTAAAAAATAAAATAAAATAAAATAAAAATAAATTAAAAAGTAAATACTATTAATATTAATAAAAATAAAATAAACATCATATCATATCATAGCACAACCTTGTATATAGAATTAAAATAGCCAAAACATAACCAATTTATTTTCTTTTTTTAAATTCAGATTGAAAGGCTATATTAGCCATCTATACCAACTACTTTGATACAAAAATATAAGAAACACAAGTCAGTATTTTTTTATGTTTTCTCACAATTTTAAAATTTACTAAGGGACCACAATGAGAGAGAAAGACAGCCAGGTTCACATCACAAACTATAAAATGACTTCATATGTGAGCAAGTGGAGTTGCTTGAATCTGTTACTCATTAATGATTGGTCCTCAAAGCCTCGAAGTCACCTTGTACGGCAGGATCGACATGTCATGTGGTCATGTCTGATTGATCCTTAAAGCCATGTGACACCGAGCAGGCAAGACATGTTTGATTGGTCTCCAAATTCACGTGACACAGACTGGCAGTAAAGCCAAAACAGTCTGGAAGAGAGAGAGGCAGGGAGGCGCTCGGCGGAGGAGCGGTTGTGAGACGTGTTTTATAGTACTCATTTGGTATCGATACCAAAAGAGTACTTTGTAAATATCGATATGTCGATACTTTAGTATCGATACTCCAACCACTAGAGTGCTGTGTGTTCAGTAATGGAGCCTGAAAGAGGCAGAGAAGCAGAAGGACACCAGTGTAAATAAAGGAAGCCATTGTTCTTTAACTTGTTCCTCTTCTGTCCTTTTTCACCTAAAATTCCTACTATGTCTGTTAAACACAACAATGTCTTGTCTGTCTGATTTGATCCAAATTTAGCCCATTTGGCCCACCTTCACTTTTCATTGGATATAGACGTTGTTTAGACGTATAGTGGAGACGTTTGTAACGTCTTTCCGACTAACATTTGCTGGGTGGGTTAGTTGTCAGTTATTTCTGTTCATTAGATTATAAAGAGACTTTAAGTCAGACAGCAGCAGTCTGTCTGTCAGGAAGAAACACGTTTTAAATCATCGCAGGGTTTTATCAGTCTGACGTTACAGAGCGCCAGGTTTGATCATTAGCCTTCACACTGAATAATAAATAATAACTAACGTCGCATCACGTGATGCTGCAGAGGGAAGGACGTCCACCTGGGAGAGACTACAGGTGAATAGAGATACGTGTATCTAAAAATCCATCATCAAAGTCGCCGCATTGATATGCTAATTATGCGCGTTTAAATTAAAATGCGCTCGTTTGCACACATTTGCCAAGGCATTGGAGGTGAATAAGGGAACTAAAACAGATCATCATCAAACTCTCCCCAGTAAATTACAGACAGTTTAAATATGTGGAGGAGCTTGTTTGGAGGATTCAGTGGAAATCCATAGATGCAAACAGACAAAGGAAAGTCAAAATAAACACCATCTATGTGCATTTTTGGAAGTTTTCTTTCTTTAGAGTGGAAGAAGACATGGATGCAAAATAGACCAGAACCTCTAATCTGACCAGAACATGAAAACACAAAGTTTTAACCTGTAGAGTCCTGTCTGACACAGCTACTGCATCTAATCATTCTACTAGATATTTAATAGCAGACAGACAGACAGACCTCCTCCAGATGAGAAAGATGCACTACAACTAAGATCATGTCACCATCAGTTAGTATGTGCTTGTTTGGAGAGATAATACAAATAATAATAATAATAATAATAATAATAATAATAGATCATTAATACAAGGAAATTCTGTTGCTTGGCTATAAAAGCTCAAATCATTTACATTTTAATCATGTCTCATGATGACTTTTCCATTTATTATTATTATTTTTGCAGTGATTTTCAGTATTTCTGCTGTTTTTTTTCCAGTAAAATTAACTAAGTGAAAAGCAGAGGAGTGCAGATGCTCCTCTGCTTATTTATGTAGAGAGCAAAAGTGACAAAACTAGGCAGGAAAAGTGGTGGAAAGACTTTAAAGTAGACATAAATGAGCTTCAAGTGGCAACAATGTGCTTAAATTGGCAAAATTGGAAGGAAAAGTGTTGAAAACAGGTAGAAATTTTGCAAAATTGGTATGAAGTGGCAAATGTGTAATTAATAACACATTCTTCGTTTTTTAAAGAGACCGCCCGGGGCATAAGCGACATAAGCGGCTGCTTAGGGCTCCGTCGCAACCAGGGGGCCCCTAAAGGCGAGGAAGTGAATGTTCACAGGCAGTTTAGAAGCAAACTACTGTGATTACAGCAAACTGTGAAGGGGAATGAGATGCTGAGAGTAAAACTCAGGAAGGAACAGAGCCCCACCTTAGATTTAATCGTTTAAGTCGGTGTTTTACATCGGGGGATTCCTATAACGCTGTTTTAGGCTGTTTTTGTAAGTCTGTTCATCAAAACTAATATAACCCGATGTTCTTGAACGCACCACACAACAGTCAAACAGCGACTCTGCACCAGAGAAGTGTTACCAGCATACTGAGAGCAAACTAGAGTCCCGTTAAACTCGTGGTTTTCTCACATTTCTGTTACCAAATGACTCAACACGCAGTTTCGTTTCTTCTTAGCGGGAAGCTGAGCTGTGCAGGATCTAACTGTTTTTGTACGGACCGGGAAAAAGGACATAAAAAAGGATAAACGGTAGCAGGCTCGTCGTCATGCCCCCATGGACACAGACAGCATCTGCAGACAGCAGGATCACAGGTAAAACACGTTTAATGCATTTATCCAGATTATGATGAACATAATTTTAGAGTAACGACACGACTTTATAGATCTGTTATTTTTGCGTTTAATGAAGAAGCTTGCATCAAGTCTGTAGGCTAGTCCATGTATCTGACTATAGGAGGGATTTCATGTCAGTACTGATCATTAAAGAAGTAGTGAACACTTTAACATTTTCATCTGTTCACTGAAGTATCTGACTGGACTGTGATGAAATGCATCAGTGCTGCTGTTATTTCTGACATTTGCACCAAACTGATAAAAATCTGCATTTTATGGCTTTTAAAAAATCTTTTCCTGAAAAGGCGGGGCTTATTTTCTATGTCACAAACGTTATATAAAAGGGAAGACTTTATCATTCAGACCACTCCCATCCTCTCCTGCACCGCTCCAGCTGAGAGCTCAGGTTTTAGTAACGCTGCTGCTGGAGCCAACGGACCGAACAGGTAGTGCTCAGGACCACCACAGTCCACCACCGTACAACAGCCTGCTTCAGGGGACTCTGGAGGGGAACAACTCCTCCACCTCAAAAGATCGCTATGAGGCAGCAGAGCCGTGGGACTCTCTATCTGACAAGGGGAGGTCACTGTCACTCCCGCCTATTCTGGAAAACTCCATCCTGTTCCCCTCCCTCCTCTCAGAACCAAACTGACAACTTTTGAATTACTGAAGCGGGCGGAGTTAGCTTTGAGCTGGGGTTCACCTTAACACTTTAAAAAGCTGTAAAAGTGAACGCATGTTACATAAAAAAAGCTGACTGTTGCTGTAATAGGGTTTATGGTTGAGGTTAAAAGCATGTAAAATAAATGAATAATAATCTACTCAAGTAAAAGTTAAAAGTAAGTCATTTAAAATGTACTTAAAGTAGCTATTTTGGATATCTTAAGGTAGTTATAGTATAATATTATCTTTTCTTAATTTAAAACAGCTACAAGAGAATATGAATCTATAACCAGGTTGTTTTTATAAGGTGACACTTAACCTAAAGTCAAATGCAGCAGCTGTTTTATGATGAAACGTGGAATTATTCTCTCTGCTGACTGTCATGTGCTGTGAAAGTCAAACTTCTGCTTCTGGCCATTTTCTTGTTGGCTGGAAGCTAAAATCTCCTCATTTTGGCTGTTGGTGTTATTATTGTTATTGTTTTTATTCTGTACTTAAAGCTTTTTAAAATGTAGGGAAGTACAATACTTCCATCAAAATGTACTTAAGTGAAAGTAAAAGTAGTGATTTTGAAAAGTACTCAGAAAGTAAAAGTACACAAAAAGCTACTCAATAACAATAACTTGAGTAAATGTAATTAGTTACTTTCCACCCCTGATTTCTGTTTTGTAAGTTTTTACCATTAACACAATGAAAAAATATATTTTATTTTTTAGTTTGGATGCATGCTGATGAGGCGGGTCTCCAAAAGAATGGCTGACAGATAAGAAAAAGAGGAAGAAGTCCATCTCCTTCACAAATGTCCACTCCTACAGACTTCAGGACCTTAAGGGGCTCCAGCCGTCTCCTAACAGTCCAGAAAAGAGACGGGAGACAGGAAACTTTCTTCATCTGTGTGCAGAGAGGTAAAACCCAGAGCATCCCGACAGAGGAGTGGAGGACTTCCTGATCTCCCAGAGACAATCACAGTCCTCTCCAGGTCCACAACAGTCCAGCTCACAGCTCAGTGTACTGCATCCATGCCAGTGGGCCCAGTGTGGATCTAATAGTCACTACCATTATGTACAGGGATGATCATCAGTGGACTAAATAGACAGTTCAGACACACTGGTCAAATACATGAGTCTAGTTTAACTCATTTAAAGCAGTGATTCTCAACTGGTGGGTCGGGACCAAAAGTGGGCCCTGGAGCATTTTTCAGTGGATCGCGAGAAGGTGTCTGAAAACAAAAAATGGTGGCAAAAGTCCTGAAGTCCTTATTGGACGCGCATCGATACCTTTTTTTTTTCCTACCATGTTTACTGTGAAATTTGGTCAATTTAAATGTTTGGTCAATATTTCAACTAATTTACCTGCTTTTTCTGCAATAAATAGCTACTTTTCCCATGATAATGAAGTAATTGCACAACTTCTCTGGAAAACTGGAAAAGATTGACATACAAAAACGATGGGGAAAGAGGGTATAAAATTTGTCATTTCTGTCCTTTTCTTTTTTTATATCAGGTGTTTTGACCAAATCATGCTCCAAACTGCAACATACTCAATTCACTTAACATGTGTTGTTGAAATTTTTTTGGAAAGTTGGGTTGCGATCTTTTGTAAGACAGACTGGTGGGTCCTGAGGCCCGACCAGTTGAGAACCACTGATTTAAAGAATCAACTGAGACAAATTACTTCAGCTTTAACTAAAGTAATGTAGGTGGCATTGTATGTTGAATTTCTCTTAATATCTATAATGTGCTTTGAAATAAAATGAACAAAATCTCAAGTTCTGTTACTTCATTTTTCTCCTCTGGGTTTTGGATTAGTTGTATATGTGCAGATTATCTAGCATTGACCGCATCAGTAACAGTGGGGGGCCCCCAGCCAAACTTTGTTGAGGGCCCGGAGTAAGCTTGGGCTGGCCCTGGTCTCCCGACCCCCACGTTGAGAATCACAGATTTAGTGCAGTCAGTCCACTGCAGGATTGCTTTGCTTTTTCTTGGTGTCTCTGCGAACTTTCAGTGACTAATGATAAAAATAATAATAATTTGGAATATCAAGTAAAACTAAGCATATTCGTTGAAGATATCTGTTTACCTCCTTACCATCCTCTCAGTCTCTTTTTGCACATGCTTTATATATAAGCACATGCTCTTAATATAAACTAATTTTCTTTTCTCCCGTTGTTGGAACAAGGTGGGTACCTTTCTGCAACACAATGTCGGCATTTAATTGTGTTTACCCCAAAATAACCAGCAGTGATCTAATTTTCTCAAAATCAAACATACTTCTTTTTGTGTTTTAAAAATAACATCAGATGCCCGCTCAGATATTATTCAGTGATCAGAAACCAGGATATCAGTTTTTCTACAGGGATATGATCACGCCCATGTAAACAAAGTCAGGATAAGACAGACATAGTCCAAGCAGGTTTGTGACTGGATCCTGGTCCTGAGTCTATTGAGGGCTGTAGTTTCTGTGCTGTCCGGATGCTCGAGGATGTATCTACCAAGGAGGAAATTAAACAAAACTTACACCCCAGCTGACAGCTTTGAATTCAGACAAAAGTTGGGACATATCAGACTGTTCTCTAATGTCCGACTACCTGTGAATGCAGCAGCAGATGACTGCAGCCCTCCCATCCCCCACACTAAACTTAGTTTCGATTTCAAGCAGAAACGTCTCGAAGGTTTGGAGCGGTGAGAAAAATTCACCTCTACTGGAAACCGGACCAACTCGGATTAAAAAAAGACAACACAATCGGTGTGGGACGGCACCTCGGTCTGACGGCACTCTGGGGGTCAGAGGAAGGCCAGGTATGATTTTAGAAGTCGGATTTTAAAACTAACTGAACTAAACTTTCTAAAAGGAAGTTAGTCTGAGGCGGAGGAGTTAATAATTCAGAGAGGCTCCATTCACACTAACTCAGACACTAAAACTAACATTATTTTATCAGACCAGGAAAAACTGCCTTATCTGAGGCCTAACTCATATAGCACTGGATAATAAGAACATTTCCTCTAACACACTTATGAACACGATTAACTGCGTCACACGCGGACGCCATATTGTAGGCCTGTTATCAGTGGAGCAGCAAGTTTCATGTTCCATGTTATTTTGAAACACAGTGGGCGTGGCTTCCAACGACTTTTGTTTACTTTCTAAGTTGCACTAAAATGCAGTAACACTTGCTGCTCTATGTAACAGTTGATTGTTGTCTGCAGAGCATTAAGGCCACGAGGAAGGTGTTTGTGTCACAAACTAAGTTTTAAGCCGTAGAAATGGAAAAGAAAATACAGGTGCCCGTTCAAAACAGTGCAAACATTTTTTTTCTTAGCCTTGTTTAAAAACACACACACAAATGACTAATGAAGTAATCAAAACATGATTTTGTTTTATTTTATGAATTAGTTTTAACAAATACCGACTGAATTTATCTTATGGGTAAGAGCAAGCTGTAATTTGGTCTCAATAAAATGCTCTAAATTTACTGCAAGGACAGTTTACACTGAAGGCTGCAGAACTCATATCTGAGCATAACATGACAGAAAAATGATTTTGAAATCTCTGTATATTCATTTCTTTGTAACTGCTCCTTTAGTTTTGAGTTTCACTTCTGTTATGATGAGCTGAGTCAAGCTTCTATTGACTACAGCTTGTTTCCTGTTGAGGTCGTTCACAATAAAAGCCCTGAGTAAATATATTTTCCAGGGTTTTCCTGTCTCAAATTGAGGCAGAGATAGTGCCTTTCTGATCATACATACGCTGACCTTTCTGGGGTGTCGGGGGCATGCTCCCCAGGGAGAAAAATGTGTAAATTTTAAAGGTTATAACATCAATTTAGTGCACTTGGAGAGTGGAATTAAGAGGCTAAATCTATGAAAAATGTTTTTGTCTTTATCTGGTTTGTGCTTTAATTTAAATGGTCTGACCTCCTGATGAAAGCTTTGATATTAGTTTTGTCTAAAAAGAAAAAATCTGTGGCAGTCTGTGGCACAACCCTTTAAAGCCTGAAAACACAAATTATAGCCAGAAAATTCTAATTTTTTGGAACTGAAATGTTTATTTTGCTTTCCAATGGAACCCCCCCCCCCCCAAAAAAAAAATCTAAATTTCCATTTACATTTATTACTTATTTTTTTCCATATATATATAAATCTCATTTGATACAGTAGGTGTTTTTGGTAAATGATAAAACACTTGAGTGAATTTTTATAATTTATCAGATTGTATTTAGAAGTTTTTTTAGTCATCTATGATCATATTGATTAGATAGAAGTATCATATAAGTATGTATTAAATAGGATACAACAGGCTTTAAGGGTCAAAATGAGTTTCTACTGGTACATGTTTGTCCTTCTGGACTTCTAAACTAAATAACTAAATATCAAATTTTCCCAAAAAGCACAAATTAAAACAAATTTAAAGTCAACATACCTTAATAGGAAGAACAGTGGATATGGTTATTTCATCAGAATTCAGCATGTGTCTGAAAATGGACGACTGCTAATGCTGCATATGATTGGACAGTGGTGACAGCTGATCATCAATCAGCTGTCGGGAGGCATAAACAGCTGATTGTGTCTGCATAATTTGTACTGTATTTTTTCTAAACAATTCTCAAAATTTACAGTGTTTGGTTTCAGTGTGGGATCAGAAAACACCTGCATGAAGAGAAACCTGCAGTAAACATCAGAAGTTTTGAAAGCCTTATGAACTGATGGGCTGGGATTTTAAAAAGTGTTTGAAATAAGCACTTACAGTGAAATATTGAGAATATCTTTAATAAATTCAATAATAAAGAGTAAATCAGTATGGAGTTTATTATTTGATTAGTTTTCTGATTCACCTTCAAACATCAAACATGTTAAAAGCGCTTAAAATCAACAGAATCAGACATAAATCTTCCCTTTGCCACCAAACACTGACAATATTTAGAGTTTTTTTTTCTACATTCGGTCCATCATAACCCTGAATTTAGTCAAAAGATAGTCGTAGAAAGTTATTAAACTATTCTGTCCATCTGATTTAGTCCAAATTTAGCCCAATAATAGTCATTTAAAATATGACCATACAGTGACATATTTACGTAGACGTCTTTTCAACGACCTGAAATTTACATCTTTTCACCTTTCACCTTGCTATTAAATCTAGATGTTGTTTAGACAGAGTGGAGAAGTTTTTTAATGTCTTTTCAACTATTTTTTAATATCAAAAACATGCGGATTGCGGACTCTTTCTACCAGCAAATGCTATATTACAAATTATTCATTATCATAATTATTCATTGTGAAGGCTGATGATCAAACCTGACGCTCAGTATCAGACTGATTGAAATTTTTAACCCTGCGATGATTTAAACGTGTTTCTTCCTGACAGAATGCTGCTGTCTGACTTTAATTCTCTTCTAGATCTAATAAACAGAAGTTACTTAATAGACTGCCATAACACCCAGCAAAAAATAGTCGCAAAGACGTTAAAAAACATCTCCACTCTGTCTAATCAACGTCTAGATTTAATTGAAAAGTGAACAGTGAAATGCAGTCATTTTCAGGTCGTTGAAAAGACGTCTCTATAAAGACGTTGCTGTAATATGTTCATATTTTTAAAGACTATTATTGGGCTACATTTGGACAAAATCAGACGGACAAAACATGGCTCAATTTTCTACGACTATCTTTTGACCAAATTAAGGCTATGATGAACCAAATGTAGAAAAAAATACCTAAACCAGTGTTTGGTGGGAAAGGGAAGATTTATATCTCAATCTTTAGATTTTATGAGCTTTTAACATGTTAAAATGTTTGACGGTATCAGAAAACTAATCAAATATTAAACTCCATAATGATTCACTCTTTATTATTGATTTTATTAAATATACTCTCAATATTTCAATGTAAATGCTTATTTCAAACACTTCTTTTAAATCCCAGCCCATCAGTTATTGAGCCTTTTAAAACTTCTGATGTTTATATACTCTTGAGAGTCTGTTGAGTCCGTTCATCATCTGTTATAAACTCCGTTTCTCCTCCATTCTTAATCTCTGCTGGTGCTGTGAAGTTTCACTGACATCCAGCAGTGTCCAATCCAAGAGTAATAACCTATAAAGGGGTGTGCCTCTGAGTAAGAAGAGTTCCGGGAAGCCTGCTCGCATGTGTCTTTGCTCATCGGTCTTCAAATCTCAGTCCTCGGTCTTATGGCTTGAGTCTTAAAACCCTGTAAGCGCTTTGGCACGGTCGTTAAGATGGCGGATCGGAAACAAATTCCAGTTCGCGCGAATCCGTAGGATCGAGGACCGATCTATAAGCGACATGGGATCCAGCTACTAAGAAGTGTTGCAGCCAAAATGTGATGAAAAAAAAAATTTGAGTGTAATTTTGACTTTGACCAGTAGATGGAGCTCTAGCTTAAAGTAAGGATAAAGACAGGAAACTGCATTCAGGTCCATGAGGGAAAACACTGAGTTTTTCATCTGTGTGAACCTGAGTAACCTCAGTGAAATGGACATTTGATGTTGATAATTCTGAGCTTTGATGAGGTGGAATATTGTTGATATGGATTCTGCTCAAATTGAAGTTCCTATAAAAAAATAACATACCTTAATAGGAAGAACAGTGGATATGGTCATTTCATCAGAGTTGAGCATGCATCTGAAAATAGACTCATACCAATGCTGCATATGATTGAACAGTGGCTATTTTAGTGAGGGGCTTGGCAAAGAGTCATTTAAGATCCACTGCTGATCAATCAAGGTATTCCTTCTCAACCATCATCATCACTGTTTTATATACCCCTTTCCCACTGGCCGAAAAACCCATTTAAACCCGCTAACAATCGGCTCCTGTCAGCAGCGGGAAAGGCTCTAACCAGCATTCAGACCCGGGTCGGCTGACCCTGCAATAGACACGGGTTTTTGTCGGCTCGCCTCCGATTGGCTCCAGTGGGAACGTCACACCCAGATGAACACGGGATGACTTTAGCGTAACGTGCCTATGTTCATATCAATACAAGTAATAGGTTTATATTTCTTGCCTGTTGTGATCTCATAGATCCTTTTTGTTGTTGTTGCACAGAAACTTTATTCTGTCTGCTGCGTGTTTAAGCCTGATGTACAGGAGGAGGCAGGAGTTTAAAGGCAGAAGTTTCACAGCATGGCAGCGCAGTTTAACGGTGCAGATAAACACAGAAATGCCCATGTCATAATGAACATACCTGCTGAGAATATTTTTTTTCCCAAGGACAGATTTATCTCATTCAGCCTGTTAAATCTCATGGATTATCTCATAAAGCGTCCTGTCCAGCTGGAAAAAGAGATCCTTTTCAAACGATATAATCTATTACCCTTTCATTTCTTTATTTACTGCATTATTTGCCTCTTTGAAATGATCACATGGATCCTCTTTCTGTTTGTTACACAGAAACTTCAGCCTGAAGCACTGCTGGAGGAGACAGGAGTAAAGGCAGAGGTTCCCAACACTGCAGTGCAGTTTAACGGCACATAGAAACACAGAAATGCTTGTCTAGCTCACTCTGGTCATAATGAAGATATCTGCTGAAAGCTAGTATGTTTTTGTGAACCAGTCAGGCTTCTACAGCCTTGGATTTCTCATGGTTTATCATAGGAAGCGCAGTGCTTCCTGCGTACAAACACAGCTGGAGAATGTAGTTTTCACCCTTAAATCTCAGTCTGAAAAGTGCCGTCTCCTCCATCAGCTGTTAAGCCGGATGACAGCTGATGGAGGAGACAGGAGATTGGCGGCTGAAGTTTTCTGTTTTAAATTATTAAAAAGATCGATGTTTGCCTAATTATTCCAAGAAGCAGACATGTGAAAATTTGAAGTAGAAACATTGTTTATAAAAGGTTCTCCTTCACTTTATTTAGCTGGGCTCATAAGTAGGAAGCGCTGCGCTTTCCTGGATAATCCATGAGAAATTCAAGGCTGGAGGAGCTGAATATGTCAGTAGCACATTAACTATTCTCAGAGGATATCTTTGTTATAGAAAGACTGAGCTAGAAAAGCAACGTGATGACATCAGCTTGATGCACCAGTGGGAAAAAAAAAAACAGCCACGCAGCTCGTCTGCTGGTGATCAGACCTGGGTCTACTGGCAATAGGAAAGGAGTCACTTGCTGATTGTTAGCAGGTTTACCTGCTTTTACATGCTAATTGTAGTGGGAAAGCGGCAATAGTGGCGTAACTACTTTCAAAGAGCGACATCAACATATCGTCTTCATACAACTATATCGTGTCTTTTTTTTTCAGTATCAGGATGGAGCAGAGGTCAGACTCTCCTGAACCCAGCTGTGTGTCCATGAAGAGTGACCAGTCTAAAGATGACATAGTTTACTTCAAACAACCTGCAGATAAAAGGTAAGATGTGATAAAATACAACTCTAGATATGATGACCGTGTCCCTTTTGTTCCTCATTCATCATCATCTCTCCATCATCATATAAATAAAACAGGATGGTTGGATTTTATAGTTTTAAATGAACAGTGGTTACAGTTGAGTTCATCAGCTTCTGAGGACTAACAGTAGCCATTTTTTCATGGATCACTTGTAACCAGAATAATTGCCTGATCGGAATGAAAATGCTTCATAAACACACTCCATTCGGAGTGAAATCTTCAGATCCGGCACATTCGGAATGGATTTTCTTTCCGAACCTGATCACCTTTCCCCGTTGTGGGTGTTTTTGTCTTACTGCGCATGTCCCCCTTTGAATGGACTACAGCAGAAGCCTATGTACCGCTGAGCTTGCTGCTTTGACAGGGGAAGCACCAGAAACATCAGAACTGTTAGCAGCACACGATAAAGGTCTATTTCTGAGTACAATAAAGTAGAAATAAAGATAATGTAAAGTACAAACACGAGTGAGTATACAAACCAATATTTTCGCGCAGGGATGAGTTGAACAAATGAGCGAGCGACCTGACGATGTAAAGCAGGGTTCCTAACTTTTATCCCAAAATATTTCAAGGTCAGAAAGCCAAGAGCCAGACATTGGATTTTTTTCCACCCATTACACCATTAAAATGTCTTGGATCTTCGAATATGTAATCTAAACAGGACTGGCATAAATGTGCTATGTATCACACATTTTTTTTTTCTTTTTTTTTTAAATGTTTTTAGACTCAGAGAGCTACAAACCCTCACCTACTTAGTAAAACTTGACTTTAGGGCATATATAGGCCCTACAGTCATTCCTCTGCATATCCGTTCCATGAGAATCCCCCTTACAAACCTGTATGCGTCATAAACTGACTCATCTCTGTGCGAAATTTTGGATGCCTTTTAGAGCTGCACCAAGTCATAGGACAGCCTGTGTACATATTAGGATTATATTTGTAGTTATAAAGAATTTGTTTTTACAGTTATGAGAGGAATTTTTACCATTTGATGAGACCCGGAGTTAAATACACCACAGGATGCCCTGTTTAACATAAGTGATCAAGACCATAATTGCACTTCTTGTTGACATAAAATTATATCGTATGTAAATAAATTTATTTGATATTAGTTTGGCCTGAAAGATTTTTATAATAAGGGGTTAAATCAGGCTGACACTGAACTGAATCACTCACCAAAGTGAGATACAATGTCTGCGTTTGTGGCTGATCATTGACCATTACGCAGGGAAGGTATTTGCTATCCTGAGAGCTGCTCTTTTTTTTTTTTTTAAAGGTTTATTTTGGGCATTTTGTGCCTTTATTTGATAGAGGAGAGGATAGTGGATAGAGTCGGAAATGGGGAGGAGAGTGGGGAGAGGCATGCGGTGGGGGTCCTCAGGCCGGATTTGAGCCCGGGCCGCCCGCGTACATGGGGCGTGCGCCTTATCCATTCTGCCACCTGTGCCCCAAAAAGAGAGAGAGAGCAGCTCTTTTAATCCCACACAGATAGAAGTTTAGTTTTAAAAGGCAAAAACCTCTGGGTCTGATATTTGTGAGGGTCTAGAAATGCAGAAAACTAGTCAGAGGTGCAGACAGGAGTGGATTCTAATGAGAGAGCAAATTGCAGCTTTGCACGGTGGTTAAATTCTTCATCTTGAAAGAAAATTTTAAAAAACTATAAAAAGTAGCTAAACAAAATAAATTAATCTCCTTCAGTCTTAAAAATCATGCAGTCTGTATCAGCGTAATTTTGGACAGCATGTTTGCAGAGCTGAGAGGATGCGCTGGTGTGCGCTCTGCTGTGCGTCTTTTTATGATGTTCCTCCCCACTCTGAAGAGAGTTCAATGTACCATAGGCTATTTAAGGCTCATACCAATGCTGCATTTAATTGGCAGTGGCTATTCTAGGAGGGGCTTAGCAAAGAGTCCCTTATGATCCACTGCCACTCAATCAAGGTATTCCTTCTCAACCATCATCATCATCATCACTGTTTCATAGCAGCTTAAAACAAATCTTGTTGTTTTCAGTATCAGGATGGAGCAGAGGTCAGACTCTCCTGAACCCAGCTGTGTGTCCATGAAGAGTGACCAGTCTAAAGATGACATAGTTTACTTCAAACAACCTGCAGATAAAAGGTAAGACGTGATAAAATACAACTCTAGATATGATGACCGTGTCCCTTTTGTCCCTCATTCATCATCATCTCTCCATCATCATATAAATAAAACAGGATGGTTGGATTTTATAGTTTTAAATGAACAGTGGTTACAGTTGAGTTCATCAGCTTCTGAGGACTAACAGTAGCCATTTTTTCATGGATCACTTGTAACCAGAATAATTGCCTGATCGGAATGAAAATGCTTCATAAACACACTCCATTCGGAGTGAAATCTTCAGATCCGGCACATTCGGAATGGATTTTCTTTCCGAACCTGATCACCTTTCCCCGTTGTGGGTGTTTTTGTCTTACTGCGCATGTCCCCCTTTGAATGGACTACAGCAGAAGCCTATGTACCGCTGAGCTTGCTGCTTTGACAGGGGAAGCACCAGAAACATCAGAACTGTTAGCAGCACACGATAAAGGTCAATTTCTGAGTACAATAAAGTAGAAATAAAGATAATGTAAAGTACAAACACGAGTGAGTATACAAACCAATATTTTCGCGCAGGGATGAGTTGAACAAATGAGCGAGCGACCTGACGATGTAAAGCAGGGTTCCTAACTTTTATCCCAAAATATTTCAAGGTCAGAAAGCCAAGAGCCAGACATTGGATTTTTTTCCACCCATTACACCATTAAAATGTCTTGGATCTTCGAATATGTAATCTAAACAGGACTGGCATAAATGTGCTATGTATCACACATTTTTTTTTTTCTTTTTTTTTACATTTTTAAATGTTTTTAGACTCAGAGAGCTACAAACCCTCACCTACTTAGTAAAAACTTGACTTTAGGGCATATATGAGCCCTACAGTCATTCCTCTGCATATCCGTTCCATGAGAATCCCCCTTACAAACCTGTATGCGTCATAAACTGACTCATCTCTGTGCGAAATTTTGGATGCCTTTTAGAGCTGCACCAAGTCATAGGACAGCCTGTGTACATATTAGGATTATATTTGTAGTTATAAAGAATTTGTTTTTACAGTTATGAGAGGAATTTTTACCATTTGATGAGACCCGGAGTTAAATACACCACAGGATGCCCTGTTTAACATAAGTGATCAAGACCATAATTGCACTTCTTGTTGACATAAAATTATATCGTATGTAAATAAATTTATTTGATATTAGTTTGGCCTGAAAGATTTTTATAATAAGGGGTTAAATCAGGCTGACACTGAACTGAATCACTCACCAAAGTGAGATACAATGTCTGCGTTTGTGGCTGATCTTTGACCATTACGCAGGGAAGGTATTTGCTATCCTGAGAGCTGCTCTTTTTTTTTTTTTTTAAAGGTTTATTTTGGGCATTTTGTGCCTTTATTTGATAGAGGAGAGGATAGTGGATAGAGTCGGAAATGGGGAGGAGAGTGGGGAGAGGCATGCGGTGGGGGGCCTCAGGCCGGATTTGAGCCCGGGCCGCCCGCGTACATGGGGCGTGCGCCTTATCCTTTCTGCCACCTGTGCCCCAAAAAGAGAGAGAGAGCAGCTCTTTTAATCCCACACAGATAGAAGTTTAGTTTTAAAAGGCAAAAACCTCTGGGTCTGATATTTGTGAGGGTCTAGAAATGCAGAAAACTAGTCAGAGGTGCAGACAGGAGTGGATTCTAATGAGAGAGCAAATTGCAGCTTTGCACGGTGGTTAAATTCTTCATCTTGAAAGAAAATTTTAAAAAACTATAAAAAGTAGCTAAACAAAATAAATTAATCTCCTTCAGTCTTAAAAATCATGCAGTCTGTATCAGCGTAATTTTGGACAGCATGTTTGCAGAGCTGAGAGGATGCGCTGGTGTGCGCTCTGCTGTGCGTCTTTTTATGATGTTCCTCCCCACTCTGAAGAGAGTTCAATGTACCATAGGCTATTTAAGGCTCATACCAATGCTGCATTTAATTGGCAGTGGCTATTCTAGGGAGGGGCTTAGCAAAGAGTCCCTTATGATCCACTGCCACTCAATCAAGGTATTCCTTCTCAACCATCATCATCATCATCACTGTTTCATAGCAGCTTAAAACAAATCTTGTTGTTTTCAGTATCAGGATGGAGCAGAGGTCAGACTCTCCTGAACCCAGCTGTGTGTCCATGAAGAGTGACCAGTCTAAAGATGACATAGTTTACTTCAAACAACCTGCAGATAAAAGGTAAGACGTGATAAAATACAACTCTAGATATGATGACCGTGTCCCTTTTGTCCCTCATTCATCATCATCTCTCCATCATCATATAAATAAAACAGGATGGTTGGATTTTATAGTTTTAAATGAACAGTGGTTACAGTTGAGTTCATCAGCTTCTGAGGACTAACAGTAGCCATTTTTTCATGGATCACTTGTAACCAGAATAATTGCCTGATCGGAATGAAAATGCTTCATAAACACACTCCATTCGGAGTGAAATCTTCAGATCCGCACATTCGAATGGATTTTCTTTCCGAACCTGATCACCTTTCCCCGTTGTGGGTGTTTTTGTCTTACTGCGCATGTCCCCCTTTGAATGGACTACAGCAGAAGCCTATGTACCGCTGAGCTTGCTGCTTTGACAGGGGAAGCACCAGAAACATCAGAACTGTTAGCAGCACACGATAAAGGTCTATTTCTGAGTACAATAAAGTAGAAATAAAGATAATGTAAAGTACAAACACGAGTGAGTATACAAACCAATATTTTCGCGCAGGGATGAGTTGAACAAATGAGCGAGCGACCTGACGATGTAAAGCAGGGTTCCTAACTTTTATCCCAAAATATTTCAAGGTCAGAAAGCCAAGAGCCAGACATTGGATTTTTTTCCACCCATTACACCATTAAAATGTCTTGGATCTTCGAATATGTAATCTAAACAGGACTGGCATAAATGTGCTATGTATCACACATTTTTTTTTTCTTTTTTTTTACATTTTTAAATGTTTTTAGACTCAGAGAGCTACAAACCCTCACCTACTTAGTAAAAACTTGACTTTAGGGCATATATGAGCCCTACAGTCATTCCTCTGCATATCCGTTCCATGAGAATCCCCCTTACAAACCTGTATGCGTCATAAACTGACTCATCTCTGTGCGAAATTTTGGATGCCTTTTAGAGCTGCACCAAGTCATAGGACAGCCTGTGTACATATTAGGATTATATTTGTAGTTATAAAGAATTTGTTTTTACAGTTATGAGAGGAATTTTTACCATTTGATGAGACCCGGAGTTAAATACACCACAGGATGCCCTGTTTAACATAAGTGATCAAGACCATAATTGCACTTCTTGTTGACATAAAATTATATCGTATGCAAATAAATTTATTTGATATTAGTTTGGCCTGAAAGATTTTTATAATAAGGGGTTAAATCAGGCTGACACTGAACTGAATCACTCACCAAAGTGAGATACAATGTCTACGTTTGTGGCTGATCATTGACCATTACGCAGGGAAGGTATTTGCTATCCTGAGAGCTGCTCTTTTTTTTTTTTTTAAAGGTTTATTTTGGGCATTTTGTGCCTTTATTTGATAGAGGAGAGAATAGTGGATAGAGTCGGAAATGGGGAGGAGAGTGGGGAGAGGCATGCGGTGGGGGGCCTCAGGCCGGATTTGAGCCCGGGCCGCCCGCGTACATGGGGCATGCGCCTTATCCATTCTGCCACCTGTGCCCCAAAAAGAGAGAGAGAGCAGCTCTTTTAATCCCACACAGATAGAAGTTTAGTTTTAAAAGGCAAAAACCTCTGGCTCTGATATTTGTGAGGGTCTAGAAATGCAGAAAACTAGTCAGAGGTGCAGACAGGAGTGGATTCTAATGAGAGAGCAAATTGCAGCTTTGCACGGTGGTTAAATTCTTCATCTTGAAAGAAAATTTTAAAAAACTATAAAAAGTAGCTAAACAAAATAAATTAATCTCCTTCAGTCTTAAAAATCATGCAGTCTGTATCAGCGTAATTTTGGACAGCATGTTTGCAGAGCTGAGAGGATGCGCTGGTGTGCGCTCTGCTGTGCGTCTTTTTATGATGTTCCTCCCCACTCTGAAGAGAGTTCAATGTACCATAGGCTATTTAAGGCTCATACCAATGCTGCATTTAATTGGCAGTGGCTATTCTAGGGAGGGGCTTAGCAAAGAGTCCCTTATGATCCACTGCCACTCAATCAAGGTATTCCTTCTCAACCATCATCATCATCATCACTGTTTCATAGCAGCTTAAAACAAATCTTGTTGTTTTCAGTATCAGGATGGAGCAGAGGTCAGACTCTCCTGAACCCAGCTGTGTGTCCATGAAGAGTGACCAGTCTAAAGATGACATAGTTTACTTCAAACAACCTGCAGATAAAAGGTAAGACGTGATAAAATACAACTCTAGATATGATGACCGTGTCCCTTTTGTCCCTCATTCATCATCATCTCTCCATCATCATATAAATAAAACAGGATGGTTGGATTTTATAGTTTTAAATGAACAGTGGTTACAGTTGAGTTCATCAGCTTCTGAGGACTAACAGTAGCCATTTTTTCATGGATCACTTGTAACCAGAATAATTGCCTGATCGGAATGAAAATGCTTCATAAACACACTCCATTCGAGTGAAATCTTCAGATCCGGCACATTCGAATGGATTTTCTTTCCGAACCTGATCACCTTCCCCGTTGTGGGTGTTTTTGTCTTACTGCGCATGTCCCCCTTTGAATGGACTACAGCAGAAGCCTATGTACCGCTGAGCTTGCTGCTTTGACAGGGGAAGCACCAGAAACATCAGAACTGTTAGCAGCACACGATAAAGGTCTATTTCTGAGTACAATAAAGTAGAAATAAAGATAATGTAAAGTACAAACACGAGTGAGTATACAAACCAATATTTTTAGAAGAGGATGAGTTGAACAAATGGCGGCGACCTGACGATGTAAAGCAGGGTTCCTAACTTTTATCCCAAAATATTTCAAGGTCAGAAAGCCAAGAGCCAGACATTGGATTTTTTCCACCCATTACACCATTAAAATGTCTTGGATCTTGAATATGTAATCTAAACAGGACTGGCATAAATGTGCTATGTATCACACATTTTTTCTTTTTACATTTTTAAATGTTTTTAGACTCAGAGAGCTACAAACCCTCACCTACTTAGTAAAAACTTGACTTTAGGGCATATATGAGCCCTACAGTCATTCCTCTGCATATCCGTTCCATGAGAATCCCCCTTACAAACCTGTATGCGTCATAAACTGACTCATCTCTGTGCGAAATTTTGGATGCCTTTTAGAGCTGCACCAAGTCATAGGACAGCCTGTGTACATATTAGGATTATATTTGTAGTTATAAAGAATTTGTTTTTACAGTTATGAGAGGAATTTTTACCATTTGATGAGACCCGGAGTTAAATACACCACAGGATGCCCTGTTTAACATAAGTGATCAAGACCATAATTGCACTTCTTGTTGACATAAAATTATATCGTATGTAAATAAATTTATTTGATATTAGTTTGGCCTGAAAGATTTTTATAATAAGGGGTTAAATCAGGCTGACACTGAACTGAATCACTCACCAAAGTGAGATACAATGTCTGCGTTTGTGGCTGATCATTGACCATTACGCAGGGAAGGTATTTGCTATCCTGAGAGCTGCTCTTTTTTTTTTTTTTTTAAAGGTTTATTTTGGGCATTTTGTGCCTTTATTTGATAGAGGAGAGGATAGTGGATAGAGTCGGAAGTGGGGAGAGGCATGCGGTGGGGGTCCTCAGGCCGGATTTGAGCCCGGGCCGCCCGCGTACATGGGGCGTGCGCCTTATCCATTCTGCCACCTGTGCCCCAAGAGAGAGAGCAGCTCTTTTAATCCCACACAGATAGAAGTTTAGTTTTAAAAGGCAAAAACCTCTGGCTCTGATATTTGTGAGGGTCTAGAAATGCAGAAAACTAGTCAGAGGTGCAGACAGGAGTGGATTCTAATGAGAGAGCAAATTGCAGCTTTGCACGGTGGTTAAATTCTTCATCTTGAAAGAAAATTTTAAAAAACCATAAAAAGTAGCTAAACAAAATAAATTAATCTCCTTCAGTCTTAAAAATCATGCAGTCTGTATCAGCGTAATTTTGGACAGCATGTTTGCAGAGCTGAGAGGATGCGCTGGTGTGCGCTCTGCTGTGCGTCTTTTTATGATGTTCCTCCCCACTCTGAAGAGAGTTCAATGTACCATAGGCTATTTAAGGCTCATACCAATGCTGCATTTAATTGGCAGTGGCTATTCTAGGGAGGGGCTTAGCAAAGAGTCCCTTATGATCCACTGCCACTCAATCAAGGTATTCCTTCTCAACCATCATCATCATCATCATCACTGTTTCATAGCAGCTTAAAACAAATCTTGTTGTTTTCAGTATCAGGATGGAGCAGAGGTCAGACTCTCCTGAACCCAGCTGTGTGTCCATGAAGAGTGACCAGTCTAAAGATGACATAGTTTACTTCAAACAACCTGCAGATAAAAGGTAAGACGTGATAAAATACAACTCTAGATATGATGACCGTGTCTCTTTTGTCCCTCATTCATCATCATCTCTCCATCATCATATAAATAAAACAGGATGGTTGGATTTTATAGTTTTAAATGAACAGTGGTTACAGTTGAGTTCATCAGCTTATGAGGACTAACATTGTCACTGAGAAGTGTTGGAGCCTCATTGTGTTGAAATCATTATAGTGTAATTCAAACTTTGACTAGTAGATGGAGTTCTAGCTCATAGTGAAGTATAAAGACAGGAAACTGCATTTAGGTCCATGAATGAAAACATGGAGTTTGTTCAACCATGTGAACCTGAGTAACCTCAGTGAAATGGACATTTGATGTTTATTATTCTGGGCTTTGATGAGGTGGAACATTATTGATACTGTGTTCAAATTGAAGTTTCCTACAAAAAAAAAAAATGACATACCTTAATAGATTAACAGTGAACATGCTGATTTCATCAGATCTTAGCATGCGCTTGAAAGTAGACTCCTGCAGTAGGAAGTAAACAGAGAAAATGTATGGACAGTTAACATTGACATGTTACAAGTGTGGGGAGTCCCAGGGACCCACAGGCGTTGAACTTAGAGGGCCTTATGAAAACAAGTGGATTCCAAAAAAATCTGTTTTGCCTTGAGAATAGGAATGGACAATATGGACTAAAAAATGTATCACAATATTTTGCTGTATTTATTGCGATAATGATATAAATCATGATGAAAAATAGCACCTTTCAACACAATCTTTTTGGCTAGGTAAAATGTATCAAATGTGCTGCTTAACTACACTAGCTACTATAAATAAAGACATATAAATATATCAATATTTAATATATGAATATATCTATATTTAAATCTATGTTGCATCTACATTAAAAAGATTCAAAGAGAAATTTAATTGGACATAGTACAAAGAATGTTACAACTTGGCACATTAAACATATCAGGGTTTGCACTAAAGATTGACCCTAAACTAGAAGTACTTATATCGCTATTTTACCTCCATGTGGCCCATCCTGGATATGGCCTATTTTGTCCAGTTTGCCTCTGTCTTTGTAGTGGTTAAATCCAACATGCAGTCTGATATCCTGAAAAGTAGAAGTACTGATTGAACTTATTTTCTCATGTAAAAGTAACAAAGTACAGACTTGGAAATGTGCTTAAAGGTGCAGTCTGGAAAATTGGGATCATATGCAACATTTAACAGATTCTAGATTACAACGCTCACTTGTCTGGTGGTAAATGTGGTAAGGATACAAAATCCAACATGGAGGACTCCATAGAAGGGACTCTCTCTATGTATGACCAAAAAGCTCATTCTAAGTTTATTTAATATAATAATTTTATATATTCAGGTGACAAAATTCTAGTTTAGATTGGCCAAAATATAAATAATATGTTCCAGTTTTAACAAGTCTGTTCTGATAATCCACTGGCTAAACATTACACATTGTACCTGCTAGTTAGGACTGGGTTCAAAAATCAATTCTCCTTTTAAAATAGATTCTTTTTAAAAAATACAGTATTGATCAATATAACCCAGAGATCAATCTTTTAATATATGCCTTCTCCCTCTGCTGGTGGCTTCTCATGCTTCTAGTCTTGTGCCACTCATGTAGCTTGAAACTTGACCAGCAGTCTCCTCTGAAAGCCTTTAGACTCCAATTCAAGGTTTGAATGTTGAGCCCAGTAATTACTTCTGCCAAGGAGGTTATGTGATCGGGTGGGTTTGTTCGTTTGTTTGTGAGTTTGTTAGCAACATAACTCAAAAAGTCATGGACGGATTTTCGTGAAATTTAAGGAAATGTCAGAAATGGGATAAGGAAGAACTGATTCGATTCTGGGACTGATCCAGATCACTGTCTGGATCCAGGATTTTTTTTAAAGGATTCTTTACTGTTGGGAGATAGGGCTAATGGAGGAGGTCTGTGCTGTTACCACTTTACACCAGGAGATGGCGGACATGAGTAACTTCAATCCCCAGCAGCATTTTTGGGTGTTTTTCCATTCAAAGTTTTGGAGTTTACAGAGTTGGAAAAACGCACGCCCGGTTGAGGAGACGAGTCAGAGCATAACAGAGAGAAAGACAGCAAATTGTGGCGAGAATACCGACAATGCTAAGAGGGATAGAGGAATATTCACCCTCTGCCATGACTTTCAGTGGTCTGGTGAGACCATGGATGCTTCCGCCATGACAGTCAACATGTAGCAAAGCCAATGCTTTGCCTCACCGCGTCTCCACTCCACCGAGGAGGTAGTAATCAGCGAATTGGATTTTGGGAGTGATACGGATCACCGTCTGGATCCAGGAATGTTTTTAAAGGGTTCTTCACTAATAGGAGATAGGGCTAGTGGTGGAGGTCTGTGTTCTCTCAGTGCTTTTCTAGTTTAATTTTGGAAATCAAAGCACGTTGTCAATAAAAGCTGAACATCTCTTTCTCACACATCAGCTTTCACCTGTGCAGCACGAGCAGCCAAAGTCTGCAGGTGACTAGGAGGAGAGCGCTTAAGCCACAGCTGTAATAGGCTTGGTTGACTCTTCCTCAATAAAGGCGATCTTCTAGGGTGCCACGTTCACCCCAACCCAGACTGTTCTGTGAGAGCCGTGTTACAGCGGGGAAGTGACAGAGAACTCAGAGCACAATGAACAGAATGTAATAGATAACATGATGAACATGTTTTTTTTTTATCAGTGCTGTGGTTTCTGTCATTTATTTAACCAGCATTAACATCTGGCTATAGCAAACATCTCCCAGACAGCAGACGGATAGACAGTAGTGTGTGATGGAGGGACAGATAAACAACAATGCAGGATCTCTATCTGAAAATGTGTGTGAGAATCTATTCAAGTGACAATTACTACCACATTGGAAACATTATAAGCTTCAGTGTAATTAGACACCATGGACTTACTCAAACTAAGTAAAAATTACTTACTTTGAAATTTACTTTTAATCTTTATTCATTTCACACCAAGAGTTTCAGCTTAGACTTACAATAAGTGACATATCGCTGCCTTAAAACAAACATGGAGGAGCCTGGCAGCTCTGCTTCACTGAAGGCACAAACTTAAAAGAAGATATCAGGCTGCATTTTGGATTTAAAAACTACAAAGACAGAGGCAATCTGGATAAAAGACAGGTCATGTGTAAGCTGTGCCACATGGGGGTAAAACAGTCATGTCAATAATATTAGCTTAGGTCAATATTTAATGTAAACCCTGATATTTTAAAAAACGAGTCTGGTTGGAACATTCTTTGTAGTATTTACAACTTTAGTTCTCTGAAAAATCTCTGAAAGGGTGAAGCAAAATAGGTTTATAACTAAAATATCCCTACATGAATTGCATTGTATCAAATCGGGACCTTGTGAATTGGAATCAAATCGATTCAGGCAATCAGTGGCAGTACCCAGCCCTACTGTAAGTACAAAAGCAAAAAAGTAAAGATGAATTCACCATCAGTCACATACAATACCTCTTTTGATAATTCTTCAAAATAAAAAAGTTCCAGGACCACAAAAAGGATAGTTTTCCTCTTTTGCTAACAACCTGCACAGTTCTGATACAGAAAGAAAAAAATCCCTGGACACAGTTTAGTTCAGCTGCCTGAGAAATTTCAAACAGAATCCAGACTGAACTGCTTCCAGGGGAACACGACCCCAGAACCCCCCAGAAAAGTCAGAGTGAATGTGGTCAGAATGGTACCACCTCTGCCTCAATTTGAGCCAGGAAAACACTGTATGTTAATTCCATAAGGTATTTTGTGTCTTTCATTTGGACTGGCAGGGGGTTGCACTGGGATAGTGGAGTACCAACATGAAGCACCAAAATCTGTTTTGATTTGCCCAGTTTCAGACATGTAGGAACTGGTGCCATGTTGGTACCAGATTTCAGTACTCAGCCCTACAGATCAGGGTGATGGATCCCTTTTTCTTAAAGCACACTCCGACATTCTGGATTGGGGGACTCAGAATCATCTCTACTTGTTGTAGATGACGTGGTTCTGTAGGTGTCCTCAGCCAGGGACGTCCAGCAGATGTTCGGGCGGTTTACAGTCAAGTGTGAAGTGGTCAGGATGAGGGTTGGCACCTCCGAGTTCTTCCAGGGGGTAGTTGTAGTTCTGTAAAGTAGCCTGAGGTTGACAACTACAGAAGGATCTCGATCTTTGAGAAGAGGGGCCACCACAGCAGACTGTCGTTATTTGGAAACCTCCTTGGAGCCAATGGGGTTTAATTAAGAGGTGTGAGGGGGTTAGTTATTGAAGAAGTGATCTCTGTCAATAAGCAAAATCCATACCAGAGTAAATGTGATTATTGTTTAAACTTCCTACATTTATGCTGGGCCATGTTGTTGAGCTCTTAAACTCTGTCATTAAATGTCCTTACACCTGATATTTTTCTACAGAGGTCAGCTGGAAACATCAGAGTTCTTCAATGATCAGTCCAAGCAGCATAAAACAGACCTGGACACCAGCAGAGAGGCTTTTCTGAACATCACAGAGAGGATGCAGCAGAACGAACTGGCTGACTGTCTGAGGAACAGTAAGTTTTTCAAAGTAAAAAGGAAACGTAGATTTAAGATGATGGAAAGATGAAGTGGAGGTTTACATTTCCAAACTCTGCTTTAATATTATGCACATACCCACTGAACATCTGATGAGACTTTTGGATGAAACGGTATTTTAGATGACAACTTTTTGCAGGATCAGCTCATTCACATCATTTGTTGTTTGTTCTTTCAGGAACTCCTGCTTCAGTTTGCCAACATAAACTCAAGTCTAACCTGAAGAAGAAGTTCCAGTGTGTATTTGAGGGGATTGCCAAAGCAGGAAACCCGACCCCTCTGAATCAGATCTACACAGTGCTCCACATCACTGAGGGAGGGACTGGAGAGGTAAACGATGAGCACGAGGTCAGACAGATTGAAACAACATCCAGGAAAGCACACAGACCAGAAACTACCATCAGACAAGAAGACATCTTTAAAGCTCCACCTGGAAGAGATGAACCAATCAGAACAGTGATGACCAAGGGCGTGGCTGGCATTGGGAAAACAGTCTTAACACAGAAGTTCACTCTGGACTGGGCTGAAGGCAAAGCCAACCAGGACATCCAGTTCATATTTCCATTCACTTTCAGAGAGCTGAATGTGCTGAAAGAGAAGAAGTTCAGCTTTGTGGAGCTCATTCATCACTTCTTTACTGAAACCAACGAAGCAGGACTCTGGAGGTTTGACGGGTTCAAGGTGGTGTTCATCTTTGACGGTCTGGACGAGTGTCGACTTCCTCTGGACTTCCACAAAACTAAAATCCTAACTGATGTCACAAAGTCCACCTCAGTGGATGTGCTGCTGACAAACCTCATCAGGGGGAACCTGCTTCCATCTGCTTGCCTCTGGATAACCACACGACCTGCAGCAGCCAATCAGATCCCTCCTGAGTGTGTTGACATGGTGACAGAGGTCAGAGGGTTCACTGACCCTCAGAAGGAGGAGTACATCAGGAAGAGATTCAGAGAGGAGGAGCAGGCCAGCACAATCATCTCCCACATCAAGACATCCCGAAGCCTCCACATCATGTGCCACATCCCGGTCTTCTGCTGGATCACTGCTACAGTTCTGGAGGATCTGCTAAAGACCAGAGAGGGAGGAGAGCTGCCCAAGACCCTGACTGAGATGTTCATCTACTTCCTGGTGGTTCAGACCAAAGTGAAGAGCATCAAGTATGATGGAGGAGCTGAGACTGATACACTCTGGAATAAAAAGAGCAGGAAGATGATCGAGTCTCTGGGAAAACTGGCTTTTGAGCAGCTGCAGAAAGGAAACCTGATCTTCTATGAACCAGACCTGATGGAGGGTGGCATCGATATCAGATCAGCCTCGGTGTACTCAGGAGTGTTCACACAGGTCTTTAGAGAGGAGAGAGGACTGTACCAGGACACGGTGTTCTGCTTCATCCATCTGACTGTTCAGGAGTTTCTGGCAGCTCTTCATGTCCACCAGACCTTCATCAACTCTGGAGTCAATCTGATGAAAGAAGCACAACGAACATCCAGGATTTCTAAAATCTTTAGAACCAGGCCTGAACTTCGATATCTCCATCAGAGTGCTGTAGACCAGGCCTTACTGAGCCCAAATGGACACCTGGACTTGTTCCTACGCTTCCTCCTGGGTCTGTCACTGACCACCAATCAGAATCTCCTACGAGGTCTGCTGACACAAACAGGAAGTGACTCAAAGACCAGACAGGAAACAGTCCAGTACATCAAGACAAAGATCAGTGAGGATCTGTCTGCAGAGAAGAGCATCAATCTGTTCCACTGTCTGAATGAACTGAATGATCGTTCCCTAGTGGAGCAGATCCAACAGTTCCTGAGATCAGGATGTCTCTCCACAGAAAGACTGTCTCCTGCTCAGTGGTCAGCTCTGGTCTTCATTTTACTGTCATCAGAACAAGATCTGGACGTGTTTGACCTGAAGAAGTACTCTGCTTCAGAAGAGGCTCTCCTGAGGCTGCTGCCAGTGGTCAAAGCCTCCAACAAAGCTCTGTAGGTGAACTCACAACTGCACTGATAAAAGTAGTCTGTATTTAGAAAAAAAAATTTCTACTTCTGTTTCTGTTTCAGGCTGAGTGGCTGTAACCTCTCAGAGAGAAACTGTGGAGCTCTGTCCTCAGTCCTCAGCTCCTCCAGACTGAAAGAGCTGGACCTGAGTAACAACCACCTGCAGGATTCAGGAGTTGAGCAACTTTGTGGTGGACTTATGGATCCAGGTTCTACACTGGAAACTCTCAGGTCAGGATGTCACATATTTTTTTGATTTGGCCAACTTGGAAATCATGTCTGTTGTGAGTTTTTCATTGACTAACATTAAGTCTTTTACAGGTTGAGTGGCTGTAACATTTCAGAGAGAAGCTGTGGAGCTCTGTCCTCAGTCCTCAGCTCCTCCAGTCTCAGAGAGCTGGACCTGAGTAACAACCACCTGCAGGATTCAGGAGTTGAGCAACTTTGTGGTGGACTTAGAGATCCAGGTTCTACACTGGAAACTCTCAGGTCAGGATGTCACATATTTTTTTGATTTGGCCAACTTGGATATCATGTTTGTTGTGAGTTTTTTATTGACTAACCTAAAGTCTTTTACAGGCTGAGTGGCTGTAACATCTCAGAGAGAAGCTGTGGAGCTCTGTCCTCAGTCCTTAGCACCCAGTCCTCCATTCTTAGAGATCTGGACCTGAGTAACAACGACCTGCAGGATTCAGGAGTGACACTGTTGTCTTCTGGACTAGAGAGTCCACACTGCAGACTGGACTCTCTCAGGTAAGTGCAACAATGACAGCTGCATCAAAGTCTCCCAATCAGAAAGGTGTAGGAACTCAAAAAACCTGTGGAACTCCATGAAAAAGATGAGGACCATGTCCCCTGCTAAGAGGGAGAAAGGGCAAATGAGTTCAAGGATTGTTGCTGCAGGTTTGAAACTAGAGACTTCTCACAGAAACAAAAAGAAACCCTGGACATTTTACCTGCACCCAGCTCTCTAGTGAGTGTTGACCAGCATGTAGTGGAGAGACTTTTTTCACTCATCTGTCCTGGTAAGGCACCAGGACCAGATGACATCTCTGACATTGATTGAAATCCTGCAATGAAGAACATGGAGAGGCCTGGTGCCCCATCTACCAGACACCTCTGGACACATGTTCTGTTCCTTCTATGTGAACGCGCTCTGTCTGAATAAAACACAAGATACTTGTGCCCTATAAAGAGGATCAGCGCTCAGTGAAGAAATCCCTAATCCATTACTATTTGCCTCCACAATGCAACCATGCAGACCCATGGGTAGTAAGAAACCCGCACTTCACAGGGGTTGTCAAGTGGGAACCCTCCTTCGTCAGTGTTTCATCCAGTTAGTCCCATGACACCTCCAGAGGGCTGAACAGTGATCTCCAGCGTCCCAGAGCCACCCCCCTCCATGCCAGCTCTCACCACCCACCATGTCCACACAGAGACATCATCTTACCTATCTTACCACATGGCCTACACAACCTTTTAATCATCTTTATGTCTCTCTGTGTTTGTAGTCTGTCTGGCTGTTTGGTCTCAGAGGAAGGCTGTTCTTCTCTGGCCTCAGCTCTGAGCTCGTCCTGTCTGACAGAGCTGGACCTGAGCTACAATCATCCAGGAGAACCAGGAGAGAAACTACTGTCTGCTCTAAAGGAGGATCCACACTGCAGACTGGAGACACTGAGGTACAGACAGAAAGACTCAGAGAGACGGACTGGTACTAGCTACTAAAGTTGGCTCTCAGCACTTCAGCTCTACAGGGGCTTTATGCCTTTATTTTGATAGGATAGTGGAAACAGTAGGAAACATCTGTATTGATAAATGTATAGCCAAGGAGCATGTGTGCATAGACAGCCATATTGATTTTTGAGTACAGGCCTAGTATATGTATAGGAGAGGGATAGGAATTTAGATGAAAATCACTGTTAGAAGGTCAATGGCAGTAATTTGACTAAAACTCAAATGAGCCCTCTTCTTCTTCTTCTGTGATTTAATGACGGTTATCAAACAGCTCTCAGATGTGCTACTGCCACCATCTGGTGATAGTCCTGCATAACAACCAGGCAGCGGTGAAAAACTAAAGGAAAACAAAGTCACATGAAGAATGAAAGTGTCTGAATCTCTCCTGACCCATCCCTGATGTTTAAACTGGCTCTGTTTCTTTCTCCAGGCTGGACCATGGTGGACAGCACAGACTGAAACCAGGTCTAAAGAAGTGTGAGTGTCTGAATGTTTGATTTGTGACAACACAATGATGAATTTGACTCATGAATCAAGGAAGGATGTGAACAACAATGATTGAGGCTGTGTCTGAATCCATCTCAGTCTTTGGGTCTGAGAGTATGAACGTCCACGTTCACAATCACTGACATTCATCAAACAGAAAGAGTTTTAGAGTTCTGAGGAGAGGGAAACACTACGGCTCAGTCCCTCACAGGTTGGACTAGACTTTTTTACTGTCTGTCATTTTGACCCATGGGGTCTTAAAAATTCCATCCTACTGTTTTACAGTCTGTCATTTTCTTGTCCTCTCTTTATTATTGTTCATATAAAATCATGAAAGATGATCTAATTAATAACATTCAATTTCTAAAGCACCCTTTCACTACTAATAATTGATCCAAAGAACAGTCTTTGAGGTTCTGTATTTTTCATGGTATGTAGAGAAAAGATGAACACAACAGCACAGTGTTTACTCCTCATGTCATTTTTTACAGTGACACCCGAGAACAATCCCTGTCCTCAAACTAGTAAATATGAACTGTGCCATTTAAGATATCTTTTACTTTGATAAGAATATTTTTAATATCAAGATGTAGTAGTTTAAAGACCATAGCTGATTCTCTAGATGTTAAAAAGCTGCACTGTAGAGCCCTGCATGTTTTTGCCTGCTCTGCAGGATTTCTGACCATTACGGCACGCTTTAGCAGCGTGTGCACAGCTTTAGTCCATTCTAGTCTAATGTTTGGACTAGGCATGGGCCATATGGCCTAAAATTCATATCACTGTATTTTTCTTGCTTTTGACAGGAACAGTATAATATCACGGTATTACAAAATTATAAAGTGATAATGCTTTAAATCAAAATTCAAGTGTTATAAGCCCCCTTCTCCCCTTAAAAAGCCTTTGATGGCATACTCTATTTATGTCTGAGCAGAGGAACACAGAAATAAACTGATTTTTTAAGTCTCTCCATGTTTACTTCTTTTAACTGTGCTCCAAGTTTCACATTTCATCTCTATCCTGCTGAGGTGTGTTAAGTTGCTCTACTCTGACCTCCTCCCCCTCTCTAAGGCTGAGCCCAGACTCCCTCCTGAGGAATCTCATTTCAGACGCTTCTATCTCATCCTGTTGATCATTATCCACATACAGCACCATCATGTGTGCTGTTGAGTATTGGTAGATGGAATATAGCGCCACACAGTGGACACAAGAGGGGAAATGAAACACATGAATCTAAAGTCAAAGCCATAGAAATGTCTGAACTTTTAACTGTTTGGTGTCCGTCTGTGATTGTGGAGCTGCACCTCACTGTGGTCTGTTCACATTCAAATAGAAACAGGAAGTAGAATTTCAGGGCTGATGAACAGAATTCAGGGCTGAATATGAAATGTTAGTTTGACTCTGTCAGTAACCTTGTTTAGGAATGATCAGATGATAACCGTGAGCTGTGTTGTGTCTCGTTCTCTCCATCAGATGCCTGTGAGCTGGAAGTGGACACAAACACAGTGGACAGAAAACTCAAACTGTCTGACAACAACAGGATGGTGACACGGGTGAAGGAGGATCAGCCATATCCTGATCATCCAGACAGATTTGACTGTCATCAGCTGCTGTGTTGGACTGGTCTGACTGGTCGCTGTTCCTGGGAGGTCGAGTGGAGAGGATGGGTTAATTTATCAGTGAGTTACAGAGGAATCAGAAGGAGAGGAAACAGAGATGAATGTCTGTTTGGATTTAATGATCAGTCCTGGAGTCTGATCTGCTCAGATGGTGGTCACTATGTCTGTCACAAGAGAGAAACAAAAATCTTCTCCTCCTCTTCATCCTCTGGTAGAGTAGCAGTGTATCTGGACCATCCTGCTGGCTCTCTGTCCTTCTACAGAGTCTCCTCTGACAGACTGATCCACCTCCACACCTTCAACACCACATTCACTGAACCGCTCTATCCTGGGTTTGGGTTAAATTCAGGTTCCTCAGTGTCTCTGTGTTCTCTGTAGCTCAAACTCTGCTGTCTGAATCCAAAGCTTAGTCAGACTACACACTAGATGGTTTATCATCTCTGACTAATCTGATTTCTTTGATTCAAAACTTGTCAGTAATTCTTCTTCACTAGTTGAACTTGTATTGGTGTATATGACATTGTTTAACTGTTCAGCATTAATTTCATATGGAGGCAGGTTTTTAGGTAGGCACCAGTCAGGCCAGTTAAAGGGATACTTCAACATTTTGGCAAATTCGCCCATTGCCATAATTCCTATAGTCTTAGTAATAGGTTCGTTACTTATAGTTGTTGGTGCAAGCTGTTGCTAGATCGGTGCTGCCAAGTTTGGAGCTGCTGTGCCAACTCAATGTAAGCAGATGGTTTTCCGGCTTTCCCTCATGAAACTCATCAAATACACAATCCAGCAACTCCAAAACACTCACGTGGACAAGTTGTGACCCGTACATTCACCATGCTATGAAATAATAACATATAATTATGTAACATTACGACACATGAAGCAAATACTCGGAACTATTTCTTAAGTAAACCACTGGGCGGAGTGACACAGTGCAGCAGCCATGTCTGGAATGTAGTTCTGGCATTTAACTTTAAAACATCTCTGTATTGTAATGTTCCATGATTATTTCCTAGCGAGAAAATCGTTTGAATCAAGATTTCTTCCACTGACCAACAGTGCCAACTAATGTCCTGTATCAGTCTCCACACGTCCCCATGTGGCCGACCTGTTTATGCCCTTATTTCTAAATGCTTATGGTGTTCCTGCTTGGTTCATATTGAATTATTAATTTGATGAAGAGTGAGTTTGAGAGTGACGTTTGATCCTAGGAATGTGGTGAGGTGCAGAATCTGCTCCTCCCTCTCATTAAGGTTACAGGAATCCAAGCTGCTTGTTAAGACCCCGTCTATATGACAACATTTCGAGTGAAAGCGCAAAAGTTTTGTAGCGTTTTGGCTGTCCGTTTACATGGCAACAGAGTTTTGTTGCCTGAAAACGGCACTTTTTGGAAACAGGCTCCAGAGTGGACGTTTTTCAAAATGCCCCTGTCTCCGTGTAAACAGGGAAACCGGCACTTTCTGAAAACAGACATGTGCACTGCGACTGCAGTAAATATCCATGCGCGAGTAGGCTTAAAACAAAACAAACCAAACACTGTAGGGGGATAGTACTGCACTCCTACTTATGGTCAGAGGACGGAAGTGTCTGGGCGCATGTGCTGATTTTGGTTCATTGCAAAATCACACCGCTATCTACTGGCCTGGCATGTATACTACATCGTTTTTGTTGTTTCACGCAGTCTTGTGTTAATGGAGATCATTTTAGAAACAAAAACAGGAAACGAAGTAAAATGTCATGTAAACAGGGCCTAAGCTGTCTGTACATTGCATGATACAGAAGGTCACACGCTTACATTAATAAACAAAGTATTTGCCATATATATAGCCATGTTAACGCTACTTTTAACAGCTTCTGTGTGTGTGACTCTCTTTGCCTAAAGGAGTCAGAAGATGAGAGGTTTAAGGGAAATATAGTACAACAGAAGGAGGATTCTCAGCTGATAATTTACCTAACATGATCTTTGGAATGAAGTCGGAATCTAGGACTGAACTTAATCCTCTTTTGTCCTTCTTTCCAACAAAGGACTGACGCGGTATCTAACAATTAGTTAAAATTATTTTTGATCCTGCACAAATTATATAATTTTTATAGCTTTCATGCTGTTTGATGCAGCAGAGTTCTTTTAATATTCTTTTTCCTCTGACGTTCAGATTTCACAGCAGTAAACACAGTTTTTTCTTCTTCCGATAACTTACAAAGTGATGTTGACCATCCAGAGACAGTATTTTTGATAGTTAATAGGAGGAATTAAGAAGGTTTCTTTTTTTTTTTTTTTTTTTTTTGTTTTTGTTTGAACAAGATGAGTCCATCAGAATCTAAAGGAAAGGACACATCTTGCCGTGTTGGTCAGACCGTCATCTGAGAGACCCACTTTGGCCGCGTTGCAGAACCTACCAGCTCAGCTGATCAAAGGTTGGACCCAACTGGTACCAGTGGTAACTCCAGGCTTTCAGCACCTCACCTAGATAGTTCATCTCCAAGACCCCTTCTTCTACGGCAAAGTAGGCTCTTATGATCCAGATCACTCAGGTTGCGGCATGATAAAGAAGGCCAGCTCTGTCCTGAGATGCCCTCTGGAACCTGTGGAGGAGGAGGAGGAGAGGAGGATGGCAGCCAAGCTGTCCTCCATGATGGACAAAGACTCCCACCCCCTCCAACACACACACACACACACACACACTGCACTAAGGAGCTCCATTAGTGACAGCATGCTACACCTGAAGTGTGTGAAGGAGAGGTATCGCAGATCTTTCATTCCTGCACCTGTTAGACTTCACAACAGAAACTGCGCAAGACAATTTGTGCAATAATTAATACTTAAATGTATAATCTGTACACGTTTGTATATATATGTATGTGTGTGTGTGTGTGTGTGTGTTTATATAGGTGTACATATGAATATCTCCACCACACTCAATCTGTAATATATCTAACCTGTACATAACTGTTTGTAAATACTATGTGTAATTTGTAAGTTGACATTTTTTACATTCCATATTTTTGTACTTCTGTATTTCTTAGTGCTCTTTTAATACTACCTTTACTTTTCCTCTATTTCTATTGTGCTTCTGTCGCCAATAGCCTGCTTTGTGTATACTGCTTTTTGCTGCTGTAAATTGGAATTTCCCCTTGTGGGACTAATAAAGGAATATCTTATTTTATCTTATCTTATTCAGTTCCATTAAAACAATTATTCCGATCTATTTTTCCTAATTTACATCCCAAATTTTATACTGTTAATTATCTTTTTCTTTACTTTCAAATCATCCACTCTTAATCAAACTAGATTGGCATCATCTCTTCTTATCACATTTATCCATTTCCTGTTTTATTTACCTACATTATAATTCATATTAGTTATATGATATACATTGTAATCCTGTGATTCATAATAAATCTTCAAAGCATATTTCAATGGTGTAGAAAGCATTATTATTTCTGGAAGTGAAGTCACTGAAATGAGAATTCATGATTTGAAGTATGAGAATGATTCATAATTAACTATAAATTAATAATTCATATTTTTAATTAATAAGTTATGACATTTTTCCAATTGATTACTGATAAGTTAATTCCATGTAAGCTGTGGTGCCCTATTATTATAGGAGGTGTATTGAAATATCAATTTCTGATATTTATATTTGTCTAAGTGTCATTTATTACAATGTATGCCTCATAAATTGTAGTAATTCTGCATATACTGGGGTAATAAAAAAAAGTATTGCTTCAATTACCGTCATTAAGATGGAGCGATGTGAAGAGTGCATGTTTTTAAATAAATGCCTTGAAAACATGTCCCTCTCCACCAGCAGTACTGCTGCCAGTGTATGATGCTTTAATGTGGTGAATGAAATCCTGCTTATGATTTCATTTCAATTTGTCAAATGATGAAGAAGCTCAGAGCTATAACGGAGTATTTAAACAAGTGCGCGGCATGGCACTGGCACAGCGGTGAGGTCCTCTCCAAAGTCAAAGTGTTTAAATGCACTGCTGGTTGTAATGTGATCCATGGTATTGTTAGTTTAAAAAACAAGCTAAATCTTCTTTCTATGTGTAGATCAGTGATGAGAAATGTTCACGTTTAGGCTATTAATAACCACAGGTGCTGCAGAAGCAATGTTGAGCATAAAAATCTCTTCAATAGATTTTAAAAATGTCTGATCTTGTCTTAACCCCTTTTTTGGAAAATGTAGATAAAGTTTATCGATGTTTCTAAGTTATTTCAAGCTCTACAGTAGTCCAGAACTTTTAAAAGCTCCCAATAAAGTGAACTTGTGGCACAACAGAGCTCACCAGGCTGCCTTGAGAGTCTGTGTCCATTCCCACCAGCAGCACCATTGTGTGTGTGTGAAGATCCTTTAAAGGTGATGACAGAACTTCTGTTAATGATGTCGGGCCAATTTGGCAAACAACGAATGTGCGCATATACCGGTGCATATAAACTCATACGCCATGGCCTGGCCCAGCACTGGCACAGTGCAGCAAGGCATCGCGGTGTGGTCTCCTGTAAAGGCAAACTGTTATAGATAGCCGTCTTATCGTCATTGCAAAAATACAACGAAATTGCAAATGCCCCTCCCAGCAAAAAACTACAAAGAACACTCAAACTACACTACGCACAAACTACAAGCACCGCTGGCTGTACTGTGATCCATGACGTGAGTTTAAAGAACTGAAATCCTTTCTGAGTGTAGATCAGTAATAAACTTGAAAAGCACTCAGAGAGCGCAGACCTCCGCCATTAGCCCTATCTCCCAATAAGTGCAGAATCCTTTAAAAACATTCCTGGATCAAGACAGTGATCCAGATCACTCCCAAAATCTAATTTGCTTATTACTCCCTCCCCGGTTGGTTGGAGACACGGTGAGGCAAAGCACTGGCTTCGCTACGTGTGGAAGTCATGGTAGAGGGTGAATATTCCTCTATTCCTCCCAACATTGTCAGTATTCTCACTACAATTCACTGTCTTTCTCTCTGTTACGCTCCGACTCGTCTCCTCGACCAGGCGTGCGTCATCAAACTCTATAAACTCCAAAACTTTGAATAAGTTACTCATATCCGCCATCTCCTGGTGTAAAGTGGTAATAGTGCAGACCTACGCCATTAGCTCTATCTCCCAATAGTACAGAATCATTTAAAAAATTCCTGGATCCAGATGGTGATCCGGATCAGTCCCAAATTCTTATCAGTTCTTCCTTATGCCATTTCTGACATTTCCTGAAAATTTCATGAAAATCTGTCCATAACTTTTTGAGCTATGTTGCTAACAAACAAACGAACAAACAAACCCACCCGATTGCATAACCTCCTTGGCGAAGGTAAAAATTATTAAGTTTATTAATCAGTGCAGCATCCTTCAACATCAACAACACCAGGCACAATTCGAAGGGTTTTAAAAACAATCAAACTTTTTTTTACTGCTTTTTATGTTAAATAGATTAAGTCAATTGGTTATTTTAGGCAATTAAGTAGTCCCTAATGTTTAATAAGCTTACTATTAAGTAAACTGACAAAATAATAATAAAGGCCAATCTCTTATCAATATAAAAATACACTGAATATTACTTAACATATCCAGATTTTACATTACAGTAGGCTCTTATGTCTCATTTTAGCTCTGGAAGGAGGGGAGGGAAGATAGAGGAAAAGGGCACACATCTGTGTGGAGAGGAAAAGAAAAAGAGAGAAAAGTCGCTTTCACCTGTGTCCTGAAGTAACTGTTTATGATAAACATGCTCACCTGTTAACCACCTGTTTTTTTTTAACTGAAGCATTCTGATAATGGATTTAATGAAGCACTGTGGAGGTGCGCTCTCTTGCTCTGCTCAGGCTTGCACTCCAACAAGAGTTTTTTTTGGTTTAATAAATTCTATTAAAGATTTTAAGAGAAGTTTGTGGTTATTGTGCATAAACACTGTAATACTTTGCTGTTTCTCTGTATTTCAGTGATTCATTTACTTGTTTCTTTAGCTAATCTGTATAAAGATCACCCTGTGGTTGTTAAATCTATTTGTAAAACATCAGGGTGTATTTTCAAACCAGATCAATGTACCCCGGCTGTCTCGCTTAATCTAGTTTGATGGTTAAACTTTTATTTTACCGTTAATGTGACAAATTCACACGCTACAGCTCCCAGTTTGTATGTGGTATAAACTGTAATAGTGCTGGATATGTTCACTTCATGAAGTGTTCATGGAAAACACTTCAGTATTTAACCAAATACAAATCAGGTTAATTTTTAAAAAATATTTAATTTAATCTGGGATAAATATGAGTGGATGTCACAACTTTTAAAGCAGTGGTAATCAGGCTATAAAACATAATGCATTATCTTTCGATGCCCTGTCAACTTAGATGGCAAAAATTCAATCAGTCAACTGTAGGGCGGATCTATATGGATTTTTGGGGCAGATACTGACTTCAGGGACTAAAGAATTCCAAAAATAATTTATTGGACGATTAAAGTTTACATGACATGTTTTTATTAACATCTGTTCAGAACATCCTACATTTATTTTAGTGTAATTCATGGGAGAGATGTTGTTACTGGTCTGCCTTTCATTGCACAGATGTGTCTAATGAAGCAGTCAGTGAGTGTATTTGTGTTGCCTAGTGGCATTTGCCACTTCTGGGGTAGACTTCTTGGTTTTCGTGGGTTGGCTTTTAAAAACTTTCGTGGGAGGGGTTTTTGATAAGGAGTTAGGACAGGGCAGTTCAGCCAGATAGCTGCAGACAATCCACTGCTTACCACTTCAAGCTTAGGATGGGCAATGCTGTGAGTATTTTTGTTATTGTTTGAGATGTTAGACATTACATTTTATACAATATTGTTAATGTATGTAAAGTTTGTGGTTTTATTCATGTGCATGTGAAACGCAGTTCTTGTATTAGAATAGAAAGTGAATGTTTTGTATCTTCTTTTTTCAAGAGGGTCTGGCTGCAGCCCTTGAGCAAAACTCTACGCTGGGGCGTTCGGTTGGAGACCTCTATGCTGGGGCGAAACCTCTACGCTGGGGCGGGACGTCATTGCCCAAGCCTACGCTAAGGCGTGCAGTGTGTTAGCTGTTGTTAGCATGACCTAGCTGTTGTTAGCATGACTACAACGCTGTGCTTATGACACATTAGCATAGTCCAGTACGCTGGGGCACGCTATTAAGGGGTCTACGCTATTAAACCCCGACTGGTTCAGTTTAGGCGTTTCAATCCGACTGGTTAGGTTTAAGCATTAAAATCCGACTGGTTAGGTTTAGGTCCGTTGTATTTTTGGCAAGTGGATAGAGCTGAAATTTCGTCGCGGGTAATATACTTCACGCCCCAGCGTAGAGGTTTCACCCCAGTGTAGAGGTCTCCGACCGAACGCCCCAGCGTAGAGGTTTGCCCGAGGGCTGCAGCCAGATGCCTCTCTCTTTTTTTGCAGTTTTCATCTATTGTTAATGTGGATGGGTTAAGTAAATGACAGCAACTTTACTTCGACTGTGTCTTCATTTACATGGTTTAGCTCGGTGTTACGTCTAGTCATTACACACTGGACAAGAACACTACAGTATTTACAAATGATTAATTTATTATTATCTGTAGGTAATAGGTATGTAGATAAGCACCTCCTCCCTGATATCCTCAAAATATGCATTCACATTTTCTCTATTTTTATGAACTGTGAAGTCATCAATAATCTAACTCTGACCAGAAACAAGTTTTGAGTTTTCAGAGCAATTTTCAACAAATATTGAGTAAGTTATTACAAAAAATACAAACAACAATGATGTTAGCTCACCTGGTACAGAGACAAACAGCACAAGAGCACAGCTGAGCAGAGGAAGGACTGTTCTTTCTTCAGTCTGTGGGACACATGGAGCAGCACCAGAGTAGCTCCGTGAGAGATGGCGACCTCTAGTGGATTAGTTTACAGAACACGCAGATACTTTTTCATGCAGGCATACAATATAAATGAGCTTAAAGAGGATAAGCAGGCTGCAGACAACAGGAATTAATGGATCATCATTTTCCAACTAATAAAAACAAACACTTGACAATAAAGCCAAAATTCTAATTAGAGCTTTACATATTGAAGAGACTAAATTCAATACAAATTGCCATCATGAACATGAGTTATTTTCTGTAACACTTTAAGCCGCACTCATTCTTATAGAATGGAAAAATAAACATCAAATTTTGTGCAATCTTAGCTTTTTAAACAGGACTTTACTCATTTCTTTTTACAGTGAAGGTATAATGCACTACAGCCTCACACCGCCCGCCACAAATCTGCCACAGCACATCAAAGATGATCCGACCAACATTCTACTGGAGGATAGCAAGCTGCTAGCCACCGCTAACTTTAGCATTTCTCCCTTTCAAAACGAAAAAGATAGACAAAATACTTGATAGAAAAAAATGTTGTAACTAATGTTTTTTTCTGTATTAAACACTTTAAAATGTGTGCTGTTAGATCACCTGTCAATCATCATGTCCTGTTGACTAAAGTAGCCAATCAAAGATGATAGCCCCGCCCACACTCCTTCATCTCTGGGCAGAATCCGCACGAAGCTCTTAACGGTGACCGTTAGGAGTTAAGTCTCATCAGAAAGTTGTTGGAGTGTCTTTTTGTCCCTTCCTATGAGTTCCAGAGATCACTGTTTTGTTCCACAGAACCCGTGGTGAGTCTAAATATCCAAGACTTAATGCTTCTGTGTGTTTTAAAGAGGGAGAAATGCTAAAGTTAGCGGCGGCTAGCAGCTTGCTATCTTCCAGTAGAACGTTGGTCGGATCGTCTTTGATGTGCTGTGGCTGATGTGTGGCGGGCGGTGTGAGGCTCATTGTTGGAGCTGCAGACTGCTACAGGCTGTGGTTTGGGCAGTGGACTCAGCATTGCTCTGTTGTCTGATGGTGTAGCATGCTAAGTAGCGCTAACCACTTTAAGATGTGTTTGTTTACATGAAGTTATGAGCAAGAGTAGCGACAGTGTGGAGAAAATCACGACTGTAGCGCATTATACCTTGACTGTAAAAAATTTATAGATAAACGTTCCTTCCTATCAGATCCATAAATTCTGACTGTGACTTTTGTCTCATTGTTTCTTCTGTTAAATTCACACCAGTGTCTACTCACCAGCAGATCTACCAGGGTTGTAACTTCCACACAAAAACACCTGTGACCCCCCAGCTGCTGATCAGATGTAAGTAAAGCTATTATTCCTAACTTTACCTGCTTGGATTCTGTTCTGTCATGTTCAGCTGCATCAAAGTTGGCGCTGCAGGATTTGGTAAAAATGTGTGGTTGTGAATAGAGGGGAGAATATTCTAATTCAGGATTGCTATTATGACATTATACATGCATTGTATCATGAGTCTGTTTGCTTGGTTTTCAGTGAAAATGCAGAGAATTATAGTAAAGAGGCCACGATACGATATTGCGATAGACGTTGGTTTGGGCTAATAAACAGGTCTTAATAAACATGTCCGCCACTGAACTCTCTACAGCAGCTGTTCTTTACTGTAGAGGAAAAGAGAAGAGGAGTAGTTTAAAGGGTTTTACTCTTTGAAACAGTGGAATCAGATCCTCAGAGATCCAAATAAATGAAAATAGTCTATTTCTAATCACTAAGCTATGAATAAATTCAAGTACAGTAATATTGAACTTTTTAACAAAATGTCCCTCTCTGTTGTCTCTCTTTCTGTTGTTTGTCAGACTTTTCCTCTAATATTCTAGTTTGACTTTAATGTTAGCCTACTTTGATTTGTAAGAATGACTTTGTGCTTTACTTGTGCATAAAACGGCTCAGCTCAGCACCAACCAGTGAGGATTAAACAGGGTTACTCTCACTCCTCAAGCAGCTCCCTTAAGTGAGCTAAATAACTTTCATTCTGCCCATTTTAAAACAGATTTCAACACTGGATTAATATTTTGGACTAACAGGACTTACTACAAATTTTATGAGATCCTTTCATGGACTTATGAGCAGATGAGGATCAGCTTAAGCTTGTGAGGTCATGCTACTTCCACACTCAGTTGAAAAACCAACAAACAAACAAAAAAAAAACAATCAAGCAGACCTCTCATGTCAAAGAACAGCCTGTGTCTGGATTAAGATTTAGTGTTTACTTAAGAAGAAATTTTCAATTTCAGTTCAGTTAAAAAAGTAATTTTATTGAACCTTTATTAATCTAAGGTAGTCCCACTGAGATTAGAGATCTTTTTTAAGGGAGACTGGACCAAGAACTTTTACCTACAGGGTTGAAAATGAGACAAAAATCAATGATGGCTCAACTGTACGCTGTATCTAGACATTTTTGAAGCGTTTTATTTTTCTTGGAGAAAGCCGCTGTGTTTGGCACTATTTTACAGTGTGAGCTTCGGCTATAGGCTACGTGCTCTTCCACCTCAGAGTATCTGATCAGATGTTTGTGTCTGTAGCTACTGTAACTCACTGATACGTAAACCCATCCTCTCCACCTGACCTCCCAGTCAGACCAGTTAGACAGCAGCTGACAGCAGTCAAATCTGTCTGGATGATCAGGATATGACTGCTCCTCCTCCTCTAATGTCACAGTCCTGTTGTTGTCAGACAGTTTGAGTTTTATGTTTCTTTCTGTTTCCTTGTGAAATAAAATTTAAAGAAAAATTAAACTTGAACAAAAACACTACTAAACCACAACTGCAGGGATTATTTGGACCATTCATGTCATTAATTATTTAAACTGTTTGATAGAAATGACAACTCATTATTGATCAAAGTTTTGGTTGAAGAAATACAGATTTAACCAACTTAAATGGATGTTTTTTTTTACCTGCTTTATGAATAGATCCTTTCTTTTTTACTTTTAATTATTTGAAACTCTTCCTTTTTTGAACTTATTTTGCATGATGTGCAAAATATTAAGAATTGCTGATTAAATATAGTCCTGATAAAGTTTTTTCAAAGATCCCTTTTCTAAAATGTAAAATAGGAAATGCAATGTATCAGTAACCCTGCTCAGGACAGAGAGACATTATGAATTGAAGGTAATATTAAAGCCTAAAATTCCCCAATAAAATAAAGAAAACGTATGACACTCTGCATTATAATAAAGCTATGCTTTTCTGATAATTCTGCTAAAATAATCTCTGATGTGTGGATTAAACAGTCTCACTGGTCCTGTTCATTGGTTTCTGCAGGGTACAGCGCTCTCTGCTGGTCACTGTAAGAATTACACCTGTACCAGTGTCAGACCCAGGATGCTTTGCCGTCTTTGTCAATGAGCCATGTTTGTTTTTGTCAATCCAGACCAAACTACTTGAGGAATGTAGTTAGGGTTAAGGCTGTTGGAACAAATTTCAGGGTTCGAATATAATTTGAATATTAAAAACTTGTTGAAAGTCGAATGCTTAAATCACTGTGTTTTTTATATATATTTAGACGTTTTTAATCGTTCTCAAGTCTCTACTTCACCCATATGTGTACAGAAACCAAATGTTTCATCACATAACACGTGACATGATGAACAATAAAGTTTTCACACTCAAAACACAGAGGCGCAGCAATGACCACTAGCATGACAAGTGGGTGACGAGCATCAGGAGGTGCGTGAAAAGGTTAAATGGGAGCTGAAAATTATTGTGGAGGAGGAGGGGAGCACAGAAAACAAGGAGGGTGGAGGTGTGGCAACGGGGGCTCACCAGGAGGAGAAAAGCGCTCTCATGCCCCTTTTTGACCGAGCTGGTGCTAGGGCTGGTTCCAGGCTAGTGCCTGGGTTAGCACCGGTTCTTTCTGTTTCCACCAACAAAGCACTGGCTCCAGGTGCTAAAAACTGGTGCTTAGCAAGCACCAACTTTGCTGGGCCAGAGCGAAGCACCAACTACATCAGGGGGCGGGGGGTGGGGTTATCGTGACGATCGTGACGCGGTGGAAAACAGTCATCCTGAACTCAGCCACAGCCACGAAGGAGTACATGCTGGTGTACTCCGTCCTGCAGACCACTGTTACTGATCCTGGTAAGTTTTATTTCACCCACTTGTCAGACTACTCTGAATACGCTTGCTACGATATTCCCTCATCAATGTTATGAACGTTACGCCAGCTAACGTGGTGTGTGCTATTGTTTTCTAGCCAGTAAGCTAGCCGTTAGTAAGCTAACAAACAATAACAATGCCTGACCTATATTCAGAACTTCCCTCATTGTTACACAATGGCCTGTTTAATTATATCACTGAACTATATGGTAATCAACAACGTTTCTTGCTCATTTTAGAGTTGTTGACCGTGGATTTGGAGGCTCTGTTACCACGTCCAGCATCGCCAGTCCCATTCTGCAGCTCGCCTGTTCCATCCTGCTGCTCATCTTCCTCGTCTTCCTCTCGGACCAAATAGTTTGGTCTTTAAAGTTAATTTGTAATTATGTTAATGTGTACTTTATGTAAATAAAACGTTATTTGTGAAAAGAGATGCATGTTTCGTCTGTAATCTACAACACTGATCATCAGTTGGTGGCCCGAGAGCCAAATCAGGCTCTGGTTTTAAGAGTATCTTTTGGCTTCAAATGTCTGCAGCTGTTAAATACACCCCAAAAACAATTACTGTTTAAATAGTTTTAGAATTATCTGATTTTGATCTGTTTTTACAGAAATTTACTTGTCAGCCATTATTATTAAATATCTTTTTAAAAATGGGTTAAGACTGGCTGAAATGTTGCAAATATGCTCAGAGTATGGGATGAAAAGGGGTTAGAGAGTGGCAAAATGTGCTTTGGAGTGGCTCAAAGGGGCAAAAATATGCAGGAAAAGAGGTTAAAATGTGGCAAAAATAGGTTAAAGAGGAAAAACGGGGCATAAAATAAAAAAAGGGTTATAGATGGCAAAATGGTGCAAACATAGTCATGAAAAGAGGTTAAAAAATGGATACAAGAGTGGAACAAAGGGAATGGGAATGGAAATTGGTTAGAAGTCACAAAAATATAGCAAAATAGCCTGGCACAGTAGTGAAAAGGGGTTAAAGAGTGACACACAGGAAGAGCAATTGGCAGGAAAGTTGCAAAAATGGGTTAAAGAGTGGCAAAATAGGTTAAAAAGGGCAGAAAATGTTGCAGAAATGGCCAAATGAAATAATGAAAAGGGTCTAATAGTGTCAAAAATGAGTTCATCCACACATTCTTACTTTCAAACATAACAGCAGCATGTGAGTTTTCTTTTTTCACACCAAGCTAGATTGATAAACTGCCATACTCTAGCACATAACTATATTATTTGATTTGTATTGTTGATTTCGATAAATCTGTGGAAAATGTAAAAAGTACATGCTATACTGACAGAAAAAGTGGGGCATTTCAGTAAAGAATGCAATGGTGATTTCCTCATCTCAAACAATTTATTGAAACATGTCAAACAACAGCGATGGGTACAGAAACGTGGATGTCACAGTAACTTGTCATGCGTCCTTGAGCATCAATTACAGCATCAACTAAAGGTGAACAGCATGATGGAAAGGACTGTTTAAATACAAACATCTGTTCATCTCATGACAGTTTATTTGGATAGAACAGCATGCCTTCAGTCACACACAAAGAAAATCACCGATCTAGATGGTTAAATATTATGGAGTACACAGCAGGTCAGCGACATTTTCTTGCTTAGCTCCAGCTTGCAGTCATTTCTTTTAGAAGGCACTTCCTCGCAGTCAGCCGTAAGACCATCTATAATGATAAACAAAGATATCATTGTCAATCGTCAAACGTAAACGTTTGTTTAACTGCTATGTACTTGACGCAAGCGTGGTCGAAGCTAAGTAGCCTAGCAAAGGCTAACACCGCGCCATGTTGTCTCAGAGTGACTGGTCACGTGACACCGTACGTCACGTCCCGTGACTTGTAAATGCAGAAAAAGTGCTTCCATTGCACTTTTGCGATATATTTCTATATTGAAACACCTGAAAAACCCAACTTTTTAGCGATATTTTAGTTTTTTTTTCGAAATTCAGGTGTTTCCATTAGCAGTTTTCTATTGCGCTATTTCGATTTTATGCATTTCCAAGTGTAATGGAAACCCAGCTTTTGATAATTACCTGTCTTCTCAAACGTGGTCGCAATTCGCTGTGACTCCAACAAAGATGGATAGTCTGTAACAGTTGTTGTTTTTTGGCTCTGGATCTTTATGCAGGCTTGCAAAGCCAGGATCATCACGCCTCCATTGTTGCTTTGTTTACTTCCGCATGGCGCGAACGTCCTTGGGTAAAATGCAGTGACGTACTGACGTTTTACGGGGACGCAATGACATGACTCCAACTTGGCTCCTTGCCGATGGAAAACCAAACCGGTTCTTATGAAGAACGTGATTAGAACCAACTAAGCACTGGCACAAGCACTAGCACCAAACGAGCACCTGGTTCTTTTGATGGAAAAGGGGTATCAGTGCCATGGGGGACCTTTTTAGGGATGTTTATCGCCAAGGTGGTGCACACACTGGTGGTGATTTGGCAAGTGAGACTTCACTACAACAAGAGATGCTGATGTACGAGAGTAAACTGTGCTGCCCACCGACAGTAACCCGCTGTTGTGGTAGAAAATGTCCTGGTCCAGGTATCCTCTCCTGTCCTGGCTGGCATGCCATTAACCTGTGCATCCCGGGCACCTCCGGCTTTTGATTCAGAAAACGTGGATCGCCTTGTGTTTTTGGCTAACAAACTGTAGGGACTGATTACCATGTCATTACCATGTAAGCGGCACAATATAATTTGTTTTTGTTTGACATTTAATTTCTAACCCGTTTGTTCATATTAAAGTTGACCAACAGTATTAAACCTGTTAAAAGCATCTTAATGCAGATGGCTGTGTTTGCAGTAAAATGTTAATAAAAAATTACCATTAACTAGTTTTGGCTCATATTACTTTGTTGTAATCTGTGATGTAATGTTGGTGGGTGCTCTAGTGGACAAATGTGTAACTAAATGGTGATTGAAGCAACTGAACATTTTACAAACATATTTATTTTTAAAATGTGCATAAATATTTGAATATAATTCAAATGCTGTAAAAAATAATAAATGGAATTCGAATGTGACCGTAGATAAATATTGACAGCCCTAGTTAGGGTTGCCAACTTTTGCATGTTTTATAGCTGCTAAGAAGTCTTAGTAGATTAACCAGATTTGTATTTGGTTAAATACTGAAGTTACTTCACTGAACTCTTCATGAAGTCACCTTATCTGACCCTTTAACAGTTTATACCACATAAAACTGAGAGCTTTAGCATATGAGTTTGTCACATTAATAATAAAATAAAGGTTTAACAGGAGTTCAACTCGAACAAGATTAAGTGAGACAGCCGGGATACATTGATCTGGTTTGAAAATACACCCTGAAGTTTTACAAACAGATTTAACAACCACAGAGTGATCTTTATACAGATAAGCTAAAGACACAACAACTAAATGAATCACTGAAATACAGATAACAGCAAAATATTACAATGTTTATGCACAATAACCACAAACTTCTCTGAAAATCTATAATAGAATTTATTATTAAACCAAGCAGCATAAATTGTAATAAATGACTCTTGAACAAATGACATATAAAAATAAACTGCAACAAAAAAGTATTTACAAAGCAAAGATGATAAATATGTGTGTGAGAGTGTAAGACAGAGAGAAAAGAGAGGGAGAGAAGGTAGCTGAGGTTCTCAAAACTGCCGACCAGAACAAAGAAGACAATGTGGCCAAAACACATCTGGCTCCACATGTGGTTTCACATGTGACTTTAAAGATGGTGGACTGAGAAGAAAGAAAAGCTCAGACTAAGGAGTCTACAAATTTAGAGACCCAGTGACTGGACTTTGATTTTAACGGCAGTCACACTGGCTTTTGTGAAAGTGAAGGCAGTGTAGTGGACAAAAATGGACACAGCAAAGTAAATCAACAACGCACAAGCAGAGATACAGACAACTAATGTAGCTGAAGGCTGAATGAAGGCTCCTCTCTGACCCCGCTCTTTGGCCCATTTTTACCTACAGGGTTCAAAATGGGACAAAAAAACAATGTTGGCTCAACTGTACGCTGTATTCAAACATTTTTGAAGCGTTTTATTTTTCTGGGAGAAAGCCGCTGTGTTTGGCACTATTTTACAGCTTCGGCTACAGGCTACATGCTACATGCTCTTCCACCTTTGTATCTGATCAGCTGTTTGTGTCTGTGGGCTTCATTAGACCAAACAAGAAGTATCTGAGCTAAAACAAGACTAAAATGAGCCATTTTGGACTTGATAATATAAAAATGAGTGCTGAGCAGTTGAACAGTGATATATACACCAATACAAGTTCAAGTAGTGAGGAAGAATTACTGACAAGCTTTTAATCAAATCAATCAGATTAATCAGAGATGATAAATCATCTAGTGTGTAGTCTGACTAAGCTTTGGATTCAGACAGCAGCGTTTGAGCTACAGAGAACACAGAGACACTGAGGAACTTGAACCTAACCAAAACCCAAACCCAGGATAGAGCGGTTCAGTGAATGTGGTGTTGAAGGTTTGGAGGTGGATCAGTCTGTCAGAGGAGACTCTGTAGAAGGACAGAGAGCCAGCAGGATGATCCAGATACACCGCTACTCTACCAGAGGATGAAGAGGAGGAGGAGATGAATGTTTGTCTTTTATTGTGAAGGACAGAGAAAAATTTATCATCAGAGCAGAACAGACTCCAGGACTGATCATTCCATCCAAACTCACACGCATTACTGTCTACTCTCCGTCTGATTCCTCTGTAACTTACTGATACATGAACCTCTCCTCTCCACTCGACCTCCCAGTAACAGCGACCAGTCAGTCCAGTCCGACACAGCAGCTGATCACACTTAAATCTGTCTGGATGATCAGGATATGGCTGATCCTCCTCCACCCATGTCACCATCCTGTTGTTGTCAGACAGTTTGAGTCTTCTGCCCACTGTGTTTGTGTCCACTTCCAGCTCACAGGCATCTGATGGATAGAACGAGACACAACACAGCTGATGGTTATCATCTGATCATTCCTAAACAAGGTTACTGACAGAGTCAAACTAACATTTCATATTCAGCCCTGAAATTCTACTTCCTGTTTCTATTTGAATGTGAACAGACCACAGTGAGCTGCAGCTCCACAATCCCAGACAGACACCAAACAGTTCAAAGTTCAGACATTTCTATGGCCTTGAGTTTAGGTTCATGTGTTTCATTTCACCTCCTGTGTCCACTGTGTGGCGCTATATTACATCCACCAATACTCAGCAGCACACATGATGGTGCTGTATGTGGATAATAAACATCTGGAGAATCAGCTATGGTCTTTAAACTACTACATCTGTATACTGAAAATATTCTTATCAAAGTAAATTATTATCTTAAATGGCACAGTTCATATTTGCTTGTTTGAGGACAGGGATTGTTCTCCGCTGTCATTGTGTCAAAAATGACATGAGGAGTAAATGCTGTGCTGCTGTGTTCATCTTTTCTCTCCATACCATCAAAAATGCTGAAGCTCAAAGACTGTTCTTTGGATCAATTATTAGTAGTGAAAGGGTGCTTTAGAAATTGAATGCTATTAATGAGATCATCTTTCATGATTTTATATGAACAATTCTCCATGTGCTCCTTTCACAAGGAGCACGTGCTCCTACGTTGAAAAAGTTAGGAGCACATAAAGAAATATAGAGGAACAATGAAAATTGATCAAATAATGTGTTTTCCGTAACAAATGTGATGCAAATAGACATTCAGAAGCAAAATTATTTGTAATTTGTATACAGAATTTACAGAAAGGTAAAATCATCAAGTTTTGAAAAAGTTTTGCAATTTAATTTTGTCTTCAATGTTATTAATTTTTAGGCTATCTTACAGAAATTGTGAGTACAAGAGCTCCATCTATCCTGAAACATTCTCAAGGTCCTCCACACTAGGATGGCCGCTGGGGGCTTCAGTTGACATTAATGCGAAGTCTTCGTTGCCTTTATCGTCGTCCTCCTCAGCGTCAACTGCTACAACTTCAGTCGCAGTCGGTCTTCTGAAGAGGTGACTAACTTCCGATTTCCATATACAGCGTAAAATGCACCGCGGAAATAGTATGTACTATCATAAGTCCATGATATTATTGCTGCCGCCATTGAGTGAGTACATTATGAAGTTAAAAGGTTAATGTTTGCCTAAAAGTGTGGTTTTATGTTAAATTCTTTGGCTAAATAACCCCAAAAGTTAACTTTTCCTCATCAATGGCGCCATTGTAGCTCTGTGACCCACTGACCTCTCGGTGACCCTTTGCTCTTGCTGCAGGATGAGATGTAATGTTGATATAGTGATGATTTATGATCAGGAGTCTGTGAATTGTGTTTTTAGTTTGAAAGAACCGGATGTTCTGCGCTTGTGACTTCCACGGTTGGTGCTTTCTGAACAACAGTGAATTTATGAGGTCTGGCAGCGGCCGGTGCTGAAAATAGACCTGCAGCGTATCTCAAACGAAGCAGAACGAAGTGTTGGTCCAGGCACGCACTGCTGCCGGTCTAGAGTGCTGGCTGTGAAAGACTCTGATAGAGCAGAGAGGGAGCGAAGCACTCCGCAGTGCAATTCGCCGGCGTTCCATGGTGCGCACGCTGTATACAGAAATTGGGGGTAATAGGTTTCATTTTTGCGTGTTTTGTTAACTAACTTGCCTTCTATCTGTCCTCGCTTGCCTTCTTTGAGGAAAGTTTGCGGGCTTCTGCTGACGAGTGGATCATGTGACGCTTTTCTACAGACCACATTGGTTCAGCACAGTAAACTTCTCCCTCTTTCTCCTCAATGGATCTCTCCTTCAGCTGCTTCGGATGATGTTTTTATGCGCAAATGTGCCCCTAAATATTTTTACTGTTTGCACACTCCTATTTTTAGGCGCAAATGCGAGTGAAACGCTCGCACTGTCGAGCCCTGCCCCGTGGGTCAAAATGACAGTAAAAAAGTCTAATCCAACCTGTGAGGGACTGAACCGTAGTTTTTCCCTCTCCTCAGAACTCTAAAACTCTTTCTGTTTGATGAATGTCAGTGATTGTGAACGTGGACGTTCATACTCTCAGACCCAAAGACTGAGATGGATTCAGACACAGCCTCAATCATTGTTGGTTCACATCCTTACCTGATTCATGAGTCAAATTCATCATTGTGTTGTCACAAATCAAACATGCAGACACTCACACTTCTTTAGACCTGGTTTCAGTCTGTGCTGTCCACCATGGTCCAGCCTGGAGGAAGAAACAGAGCCAGTTTAGACATCAGGGATGGGTCAGGAGAGATTCAGACACTTTCATTCTTCATGTGACTTTATTTTTCTTTAGTTTTTCACCACTGCTTGGTTGTTATGCAGGACTATCACCAGATGGTGACAGTAGCACATCTGAGAGCTGTTTGATCACCGTCATTAAATCACCAAAGAAGAAGAGGGCTCATTTAAGTTTTAGTCACACTACTGCCGTTGACCTTCTCACAGTGATTTTCTCCTAAATTCCTATCCCTCTCTTATACATATACTAGGCCTGTAGTCAAAAATAAATATGGCCGTACATCCACAAGTGCTCCTTGGCTATATGTTTATCAATACAGATGTTTCCTACTGTTTCCACTATCCTATCAAAATAAAGGCATAAAGCCCCTGTAGAGCTGAAGTGCTGAGAGCCAACTTTAGTAGCTAGAACCAGTCTGTCTCTCTGAGTCTTTCTGTCTGTACCTCAGTGTCTCCAGTCTGCAATGTGGATCCTCCTTTAGAGTAGACAGTAGTTTCTCTCCTGGTTCTCCTGGATGATTGTAGCTCAGGTCCAGCTTTGTCAGACAGGATGAGCTCAGAGCTGAGGCCAGAGAAGAACAGCCTTCCTCTGAGACCAAACAGCCAGACAGACTACAAACACAGAGAGAAACAGAGACAAAAAAAATTCAGTTTTACATCTGGAACTGAGGCGTTACATTCCCAAAATCCAGGCCTGCTCATGGTACCTAGGGTCTTCAACACCCCATCCTAAGATAAAATCAACTTTAATGGGGGGTCTTCCCCCAAAACATTTTCAATTAAGTAGATGCCATTTCCTGTATTCTAGTGCATTTTGACACCATATTAGCACCAGATGATCCAAACTGGTTTTGTGAGATATAGTTCTGGCTCAATATAGATTAAAAAAGAACCCAACATAAAAGTCATTGCAACAGTAATGTTTCATAATATTTCTTGGTCCTAATGGTCTTCTGGAGGTAGTGTGTTTTCTTCAGCCAAGAGGGCGGTTTATCATGTTTTAACCAGCCAAGAGGGTAATTGTTTTTTTTTTCACCCAAAAGGGCAGTTTATCATGTTTTAACCAGCCAAGGGGGCAGTTTAATGTGTTTTTTCCACCCAAAAGGGCAGTTTATCATATTTTAACCAGCCAAGAGGGCAGTTTAGTGTGTCCTGCCAACCAGGTGGGCACTTAAGCACGCATTTTGGCACCCAAGGGGGCACTTTAGCGTGTGTTTTGACTCCAAAGAGGGCACTTTAGCACACGTTTTGGCTCTCGAGGGCACTTCAGCACGTGTTTTGGCTCCCAAGAGGGCACTTTAACACGCATTTTGGCTGCCAAAAGGGCACTTTAGCGTGCGTTTTTCAACAATTGGGCCACAAAGGGGGGAAACTGCCCCCCCACAGTGCACGCCACTGCGTTGATGCAGTATTCATTTTGTTGCACTAACCTGAGAGAGTCCAGTCTGCAGTGTAGACTCTCCAGTCCAGAAGACAACAGTGCAACTCCTGAGTCCTGCAGGTTGTTGTTACTCAGGTCCAGATCTCTGAGACTGGAGGACTGGGAGCTGAGGACTGAGTGAGACAGAGCTCCACAGCTTCTCTCTGAGAGGTTACAGACACTCAGCCTGTAAAAGACTTTCGTCAGTAAAATAAATAAACACAAAATAAAGAAAGGAACCTTCTTAAAGCGCTGGAATCCTTACCTGAGAGTTTGCAGTGTAGACTGTGGATCCGTGAGTCCACCACAAAGTTGCTCAACTCCTGAATCCTGCAGGTTGTTGTTACTCAGGTCCAGCTCTCTGAGACTGGAGGATTTGAGGACTGAGGACAGAGCTCCACAGCTTCTCTCTGAGAGTTTACAGCCACTCAGTCTGAAACAGAAACAGAGGTAGAAAGAATGACACCTCTTCACCTAAACCCACTCCCTTGACCGCATCACACCTGTCCTGAAAAATCTCCTCTGGCTCCCTGATGTTGTTTTGTCACTTGTTTGTTTGTGTCGGCTTTACCTGTTTTAATGTTGCTCTTCAAGAGTTTAAATCTTTTCTTGCTTTGTACAGTGTCTGAGTTTTTATGAAATAGAGCACTTTATGAATAAAATGTATTATTATTATAAATATCTCACTACTATAATTAGAGAGCTGTCTGTATGTATGTCTAGACTTGGAAACCTCCCTGTTGCTCCAATTCTCATTCATACCTCTCAGAGGGCTTCTTGAGTATACTGGTTTGAACCTGGAACCATGGATAGGTTTTGTATAAAACTCCTAAATTATGTTTTTTACGCTTCATGTTGGTCCCCCTCAGGTCCCTATCCAGTGATACAGCTGACCTGCTGACGTACTGTTAGCGTATTGTGTCACTTCCTCTAAGTGTCTCTGCTCTTTACACATCCAAAGAAGATACTGCATTTTCCTAAATGTTGATGGCGCTACAGTTAATTTTGTTACTCTTTCTGCTTCTCATCACTACTGTTTCATAGCTGTTGTGCGTTTACGTAGACATACACTTAACAACAAACACCCTTACAGTTTAGCTGCTTTTCTCTCAGCCTCCCAATCCTCTTCTAGCACAATTTAGCCTAGCTTGGCCTCAGCTTCTGTGTCTGCCTCGGACTGCACAGTGTGCTAGATTTTCAGGTTCTCCCTGTCCTCCTTCACCGATAACAGTTCGTGTATTTAATGTAGTTTATGTGGAGCTCAGGTGGACAGGGTAATGCTTGTGGAAACACAGCTCCATGCCACTGAATCCAAACCTTTTTTCTATTCTCCTGCTAGCCAGCCCCCCTGTAGCCAGGAACAGCTATCCTAGCCTGAGGCCCAGTCGGATCGCCACCAACTGCTTCACATTTTGACCAGATTTTCCCCACTCTGTGACACACCCGCTGAGAATAAAGTTGATGGATGGATGTACTTTCCTGAGGGAAAAGCAAGGCATTCGGTAGCTGGGCTCTCCTACATTAAAGCCCCCCCCACCATAATTTACACAAAGTTCTACACAGAAGTGGCACAATTTACCACATTGATTACTTACACTGTCATCTAAAAGTACAAAGTATACTATAACCCCAAATTACATGTAAGTTCAAAAACAAAACAAATACAAACTGTTGAGAGAATCAACTTTCTAGTGTTATTAAATTATTTTCATTGAAAAAACCAAACCAAAACAGTTATTCTTAATCCCAGTTTTATTATCAGTTGTTCTTTTAAACTTTGGAATATTTAACCAAAGTCAGGTTTAACAAGACAAATGTTTTATTTTATATCTTATGCAGTAATTAAGCTTCTCTAGTTTTGTGTGTGCACATGTTTATAGACAGATCATGGCTGCTGCTGCACCTGCAGAACCGAAACCTAGCTGACGGAAGAAGTGCGAAGGCCAAAAGGCACCACGGGGCATCTTCTGCAGGTGTTGCATCGCCATCTTAGAAAAACAGTAAAGATCATAACCACAAGGGACTTTTCGGGTGAACTTTTGAACCCTCTATTGCTGCTGACGTAGTGAACTTTGGTGAACTCTTCCGAGAACTTGGTGAACTTAAGTCAACTTAAGTAAACTCGAGGTTATGTAAACTTCAAAACTGTGTACAAAGTTCAACTCAAAAGGGGCGGGACTGTCCAGATATGTCAGCGTAACCAGGTATAAAAAGGCGGCCCCAACTGACCTATGGCTAAGTCCCGCCCTCAAACGGGATGAGCCAATCACAGTGCGTATACCACTCCAATACACTCGGACATCGGCTGCCTGGACGTCCGTTGAAATGAATGGGAGAAAGTTAGTTTTCGTCCGGTTTTATGAAGTTTTTCTGAGATTTTAAGTTTAAAAATGGTCAAACGGTGTTCATGGGGTACATGCTACTCCAACACAAGGTATGCTGAGAGGCTGGGTGACGGAGTGTATTTTTACCCTTTCCTAAGCCACATCTAAACCGAGAAATGTGTCTTCTTTGGATAAAAGTTTTGCGGTAGACCACAACGTCAACTCAACATGGATAAAATTAACAACATCTGTTCTAAGGTAAGCCAACATCGTATTTGAGGCTACATATTGTCACTTTGCTGGAAAGAAATATAAAGTTATCTTTTACATCTCTACCATTAGCTAAAGTTAGCCTAATGTTAGCTCCTAGCTGCGGTGTTCGTTGTGTCACGTTGTTTGTTGGGAGTTCATTGGCATTTTTTGTTCTAGTTTTTGTACTTTGGTAATCGTACATCATTGTTAGCTGTTGTCCAAATGACTCTAGTTAAACTAACATCAACTTCTGAAGCTTAGCTTCATTAACTTATTTGTAATAGCCGAGATAACAAAGGTTGGCAAACGTTATGCTGAATGAGTCAATGTAAATATACTATAGCACCAAACTAATGGATAGACACTCGTGGTAAAGATGGTAAAAAGGCCGTTATATTTTTGCCATATTCTGAGCCAAAAACCTTAACTTCAGTGGCACTTTGATGCTGATCCTCTATCTTGTGGTCTGCGATTTTGATGGCAATGAGATGCGGTTTATCACGTTTGCACTGGGGCCTGTGAATTTAGGCTTGTAACTGAAGCTTTTCATCGACCTTCTCGACAATAAAATGATTAATATATCCCTCCAATGCGTAGTTCAGACCCTTTTGGTGACTTCTAGATGATATGTGATCTTTTTGTCTCCAAAAATCACGAGTGGCCCCCTGTGAAATGTCTCCTACTGTGACAACTGCAATAGCGCCCGTCACTAAATGTTCATTGTTTGTCCGAGTGAGTGGAGGGGGTGTGGCTTAGCCATAGGTCAATTTGCTCATTGGGTCTCTTGCAGACTCCAACCTGTTGGCTCAATTGGCGTGATACAGTTCTTTGGTCCTGAGACCTTCTGTGGGCGATTGGTGATTACTCTTCTCGGTGAACAAACCAGTCACGGGTCGCTACTACTTGTTGAGTTATAAGGAAACCTATCTGCACAAGGGGGTTATACTGCAAGGGGACAAGCTCTAACCAATGGCTATTTGAAGTCGTGGAGACCCATGCTGGAATCTTTGCTCACCGAAGGAAGCGTCAGCCGATCAGGTTAAACAGTTTCTATGGTCCGGGATAGAGAACCAAATTTAACCAAAAGCTATCTTTTGTGGTTTCAACTTCAAAGTTTTTGACCATTTTGAATTTTTGGTACCTATTCATGTTGAACCACTATGTTTCTTTTTGCTTCTAAATTGATTTTTACATCATTTTTCATCCATGAAATTTTACAGAAATGTTCATGTAATCCATTTTTGTTGGTGGTGAATTTACTTTTACATGTAATCTGTTAAATCTGACGATTTGGTTGTCAATCTGGCTTTTTAAGTGATTTGGTACATATTTTACTGAGCTGCAAATAAAATAGAAATGTTTTCTAAAACCATATCTTAGACTGGTGGGATAATTGACGACATTTTCAGGAGGGGTTTTCTTCGGACCACACGAGGCCCCCATAGGTGAGTCTGAGTCAACATGGCTTCTTTCTCTGTTCTTTTCTTAAACTACAGCAGGCACATTTACATACATTTAAGGGGGGTTGGTTAGAGCAGTAGAGATGTGTTGTGCTCTGATCTCTCGCGATCTGTGAGTGGCAGGAAACCACGAACCCTTCACTACAGCAGATACGAATGAGTCATGAGTCAAGATTGAAGTCGGACAGGATTAAAACAGTCCTTGTAACTTTTCAATAATCAGTATTTTATCCTGGATCTCATTATAAAACCTTTACAGATGAACACAAAACAGCCAGTATACATCTTTGAGCAACAATACATTTTGGCCTGTACAAGAAAACCTGTGCTAAACCTTACAGCGACATAGCATTGAAGATTGGAGGACTTTGATGCTGGTGTCATTGTTGCTACACTAACCTGAGAGAGTCCAGTCTGCAGTGTGGACTCTCCAGTCCAGGAGACAACAGTGCCACTCCTGAATCCTGCAGGTGGTTGTTACTCAGGTCCAGATCTCTGAGACTGGAGGACTGGGAGCTGAGGACTGAGGACAAAGCTCCACAGCTTCTCTCTGAGAGGTTACAACCACTTAGCCTGTAAAAGATTTTAGTAAGTCAATAAAAAACTCACAGAAGACATGACATTTTATTTGGCAAACTTAATAGTGGTTGTGTCATCCTGACCTGAGAGTTTCCAGTTTAGAAAGTGGATCCATAAGTTCACCACAAAGTTCCTCAACTCCTGAATCCTGCACGTCGTTGTTACTCAGGTCCAGCTCTCTGAGACTGGAGGAGCTGAGGACTGAGGACAGAGCTCCACAGCTTCTCTCTGAGAGGTTACAGCCACTCAGCCTGAAACAGAAACAGAGGTAGATTTAAGTTAGTTTCTTTTCTAAATACAGACTACTTTTATCAGTGCAGTTCTGAGTTCACCTACAGAGCTTTGTTGGAGGCTTTGACCACTTGCAGCAGCCTCAGGAGAGCCTCCTCTGAAGCAGAGTATTTCTTTAGGTCAAACACGTCCAGATCTTTTTCTGATGACAGTAAGATAAAGACCAGAGCTGACCACTGAACAGGAGACAGTCTATCTGTGGAGAGACGTCCTGATCTCAGGAACTGTTGGATCTGCTCCACTAGAGAACGATCATTCAGTTCATTCAGACAGTGGAACAGATTGATGCTCTTCTCTGCAGACAGATCCTTATCTATCTTTGTCTTGATGTACTGGACTGTTTCCTGTCTGGTCTTTGAGTCCCTTCCTGTTTGTGTCAGCAGACCTCGTAGGAGATTCTGATTTGTGGTCAGTGACAGACCCAGGAGGAAACGGAGGAACAAGTCCAGGTGTCCATTTGGGCTCAGTAAGGCCTGGTCCACAGCACTCTGATGGAGATATCGAAGTTTAGGCCTGGTTCTAAAGATTTTAGAGATCCTGGATGGTGTTTGTTCTTCTTTCATCAGATTGACTCCAGAGTTGATGAAGGTCTGGTGGACATGAAGAGCAGCCAGAAACTCCTGAACAGTCAGATGGATGAAGCAGAACACCTTATCCTGGTACAGTCCTCTGTCCTCTCTAAAGACCTGTGTGAACACTCCTGAGTACACCGAGGCTGCTCTGATATCAATGCCACCCTCCATCAGATCTGATTCATAGAAGATCAGGTTTCCTTTCTGCAGCTGCTCAAAAGCCAGTTTTCCCAGAGACTCGATCATCTTCCTGCTCTCTGGACTCCAGTGTGGCTCAGTCTCAGCTCCTTCATCATACTTGATGCTCTTCTGTTTGGTCTGAACCACAAGGAAGTGGATGAACATCTCAGTCAGGGTCTTGGGCAGCTCTCCTCCCTCTCTGGTCTTCAGCAGATCCTCCAGAACTGTAGCAGTGATCCAGCAGAAGACCGGGATGTGGCACATGATGTGGAGGCTTTGGGATGTCTTGATGTGGGAGATGATTGTGCTGGCCTGCTCCTCATCTCTGAATCTCTTCCTGAGGTACTCCTCCTTCTGAGGGTCAGTGAACCCTCTGACCTCTGTCACCATGTCAACACACCCAGGAGGGATCTGATTGGCTGCTGCAGGTCGTGTGGTTATCCAGAGGTGAGCAGATGGGAGAAGGTTCCCCCTGATGAGGTTTGTCAGCAGCACATCCACTGAGGTGGACTTTGTGACATCAGTTAGGATTTTGGTTTTGTGGAAGTCCAGAGGAAGTCGACACTCATCCAGCCCGTCAAAGATGAACATGACCTTGAACCCATCAAACCTCCAGAGTCCTGCTTCTTTGGTTTCAGTAAAGAAGTGATGAACGAGCTCCACCAAGCTGAACTTTTTCTCTTTCAGCACATTCAGCTCTCTGAAAGTGAATGGAAATGTGAACTGGATGTCCTGGTTGGCTTTGCCTTCAGCCCAGTCCAGAATGAACTTCTGTGTTAGGACTGTTTTCCCAATGCCAGCCACACCCTTGGTCATCACTGTTCTGATTGGTTCATCTCTTCCAGGTGGCGCTTTAAAGATGTCTTCTTGTCTGATGGTTGTTTCTGGTCTGTGTGCTTTCCTGGATGTTGTTTCAATCTGTCTGACCTCGTGTTCATCGTTGACCTCTCCAGTCCCTCCCTTGGTGATGTAGAGCTCTGTGTAGATCTGATTCAGAAGTGTTTGTTTTCCTTGTTTAGCGATCCCCTCAAACACACACTGGAACTTCTTCTTCAAGTTAGACTTATGTTTATGTTGGCAAACTGGATCAGAAATTCCTGAAAGAACAAACAACAAATGATGTGAATGAGCTGATCCTGCAAAAAGTTGTAATCTAAAAGAGAGGCTGTGCAGTTCTTCTTCCACCATCAGTTTAATCCAAAAATCTCATCAGATGTTCAGTGGGTATGTGCAGAATATTAAAGCAGAGTTAGGAAATGTAAACTTCCTCTTCATCTTTCCATCATCTTAAATCTCCGTTTCCTTTTTACTTTGAAAAACTTACTGTTCCACAGATGGTCAGCCAGCTTGTTCTGCTTCATTCTCCTCAGGAAGTTCTCTGTGATGTTCAGAAAAGCCTCTCTGCTGCTCCTTTGCTCTTCACCAACCAACACCTCCTCATCCTCAATGAGACATCCTGGGTTATCCTGACTCAGAGCCTTCTGAAATCTCTTCAGTTCCTTCTTCACAAAGATGATAATGTTCTCCTCCAGCAGCTGGAACACAAAGAGAATGTGAATGTTTAGAGGACAGCCTGTGTTTGATCAGACAGACTGCAAAACAGTTTACCATGATATCTAGATAGATGTGCTCCACTGTAAATGATGATGTACACACCATAAATATGGAGTCCAGGTCTGTTTGATGCTGATTGGACTGATCATTGAAGAACTCTGATGTTTCCAGCTGACCTCTGTAGAAAAATATCAGATTTAAGGACATTTAATGACAGAGTTTGAGAGGTCAACAACATGGCCCAGTGTAAATGTAGGAGGTTTAAATGATAATCACATTTACTCTGGTATGGATGTTTGTTTATTGACAAAGATCACTTCCTCAATAACTAACCCCCTGACATCTCTTCATTTAGCTATCTCATTACTTTATAACAGCGCTCCCTACTGGCATTTCCTCCTCTGATTTTTCATTTTCCCTGTTCAACATTCAGCCGAATTATCAAGAGGTGTTGCGTGTTATTGAAGGTAAAATTCATTTACCCAGGTACATTTCAGAGCCTGTACTTTTTCACACAAGTATCTGGACTTCTACTGAAGTACAGAATGTGAGGACTTTTGCCACCTCTGTGTTCAAGGTGTCAAATGTATATTTTAAATAAATTAGTTAACCTGTTGTAGAGGCTAAGCCAACCCTTTAAGACCCTTAGGTGCTGCAGCTGGGCTTAAATAACTGACGTCCTGATAAACTTTACCGTGTCTGATGATAGAGTCTGAGACTAAATGTACGTTTTAACACTGGTCATTCATTGCTCCCCACTACAGTATGTCTTTAAACTGTAATATTCATTTGAACATTTCACCAACACCAGGTCAACAACTGTTTACCTTCAGGTGGAACACCTGGACCCCGTTCCTTGTACCTGGCTAACTCAGTTAGTTGGATAATTTCAGGATAACCTGACGTGATGTCAGGCTTGTTCCGTGCCTCGAAGCAGGTTAAGCTAAATCACTATAGCAACAGATCAATAAACTTAAACCTGCTCCAGGGCAGGTTTATTTCAAGAAGCCGGATCTTAAGACACACCCCCAAAAGAAACAAAAGAGGAAGCTCCCTTCCTGAGAGACCAAGTCGATTTAGGAGCAATAACAATCTGTGCCACATTTCATAGGGAAAGACTGATCCGAGATTGCCAAGATCCTTTATCATTCTCTGATGATTTTTTTGTATGACATTACTGTTTCAGTCGCCAAAGCATTATTTATTTGCAACAGCTGATAGGGCCATACATCGCCAGTACTACCCAGCACAGCCACGCACTTACTGTCACTCAAACTTTGTGTAGGATTGCGTTTTTTTGCGAGTGGCACATACAAGGAACATTTCTAATTCAACACCATAGAACAAATGATATTCCCTTACCAGACTGAATAATGTTCTTGTGTTTTATTTTAACTTGTTCCCAAGTTCGCTTGACAGTTGGGTTTGTTCTATATAAAGCGATAAGAGGAGAATAAGTGCACACTATATAAATATGAAAACAGATAGCTGGGCCTATAGGCAATGTAAAACATATTGTCTCAAATTAGTGTACTTCCTAGTACCTTTAGAAAATACACAAGGTTCATTTATGATAGAAAGTAATCAATCTAGGTCATTAGGCTACAAGGTTACGGCAAACACACATTTAAATTAATAGCCTAGGCTGTAGCCTTATACAGCAATGCATAACTATAGGCCTACATATTCCTTACTTGCGCATTTAACTTGTCCACAATCTTTTGCCAAGCTGCATGTCTCACCTTTGCTGCAGCCGAGGTGTTGGATTTCACAGTTACAATGTTTTTGTAATTTTCAAACTCCTCCATGATTGTTTGCTGCTCTGTTTGTGTGAAAAATGTCGTGCTTTCCTTATTATTCGCCATGAATTATGACAGACAATTGTGATTTCTGTGATCTACACTGCTCCCTTTTTATGTAGAACAGGCACGCGCACGTATCCTGATCACTCATGTCTGGTTCCAGTTAACGTCATTGATTCAGCACGATTCAGCCGTGCAGGAATGGACTTAGCCAGCCTTCAATCATCACGTTAATTGAATCAGGCTAAAAGGACATTAGCTCTGATTATTTGAACCATGTATGAGGAACGGGGCTCTGTCCAGACAAAGATCTGTTTCTTGTTATAGAAATTAGCCCTCAGCTGTCTTATATTACATCATGTTACAATAAATAATTTCTCAAGCAACTAAAGATCCACTAGTTTCCATAAGGCCTTCTAAGTTCACTGCCTGTGGACCCCTGGGACTCACCACACTGATAACATTTCAACGCAGCTGTCAATCTATTTTATAGTTTCTTACCTTCCACTTCCTGATACGTTGACGTTGATTATGCCGCCTTTCGACTGATCACTCTGCATGGAAACACGGCTGGCTTCAGGAGGGTCTGAGCTTTGATTCTCCATCCTGGTACTGAAAAACATCAGGATATGTTCAACCCTTTCATCTCAAGGCCCTTTTTCAGTGTTCAAGCTTGAAAATGACATACCCAAATACAGCTGAGTATTTCTCTGCAACTACAAAGTCTACATGAATAAGCTTGGCATCAATGTAAAGATAACTCTACAGATTTTAGCAGACGTGTAAAATCCCTGTAGAAGTCACTGGGACTGAGTAAATAAAGACTGAAATTAGCATAACTGATTTTTTTTCTGCCTTAAAATGTTTACACTTTTAAAGTAAATATATCCTGTGTCACTGGCAGGGTGCCTTGTTTGCAGTAAAATACTGTGTTTAGAGTAACTGTAGTTTTTGACATCTTTTCATTCTACTGGATGTGGTTTGAGTTGTGTTTTGTTTAGGTGGAAAATGTTGTGCTTTTTAGTTTTCCCTGATCTATGGGCTTCAACCAGTGTGTGACAGGACTCTGTGGGTGGAGTTTCTTTTAAAGGTTTTCAGAGGAGAGCTAGACCCAGATATGGGGCCTCTAGGGATGAAAGGGTTGATCAGGGCCTCAGCACTGAACCAGGAACAAGGAACTATTTGTAATTTGAATAATTAATCATTTGCTTGTAGGTTTTAGGTATCTAAACGTGTTTAATAAGTCCTTAATTTTGGCATGTGCATCAAGTCTGGTGAAAAATTGGATATTTCATGGAACTCCACTAAAACGTTTGGGGATTGCCTTGATTGCCCCCCGTAACAGTTTTCAAAGTTAAATTCCCCCTCCTTTGTCTTTGTCCAATATCTTTAAAATTTTGTGTGCCGATGCAGCTTGGGGAGATCTACAGAAACCCTCTTGGGCTTCTCCCCTATCTCCAACAGGAAATCTGCCATTTTAAAGGAATTAGCAAGATTAGTTTTTTTTTTTTTTTTGGCCATTGAAAGGGGCCCTGGTGAGTTTATAAACTCAAATTACTCAAAATGCAGGTATCTGAGTTTCTGTGAGTTTTTAGTTCAATATACACACAAGAGCTACAAATATCAATCCAACAAGATGAACTTGTCTGATCATGCAGGGTTCCTTTTAAGATGTTGCTGCAGCACTGTACCAAAATCTGTGAGTTTTGGTAAGAGGGCGTGGCTGTTACAGGATGGCAAACATCAAAGTTGATATATATTTTTTTGGCCTTAAATTTTAAACAACCCTAACTCAGCTGAATTTAATCATGCCTGAACAAGATTTTATGTGCTTGATGAGAGCATGCACCCAAACACATTGGCAGTTGTACTTTACAAAAAACATACAGTGCCACCTTGTGGTAAGAGAAAGAAAATGGCTTCTGGTAAAGCATTTCCCATTTCACTCTGGTTGATCAAATCTCACTCAAATTTACTCAGACACATCCTAACATCTGTACCTTCATTTTTGTAGAGTGTCAAAAGTGTACATCTAATGGTGACGCCAAGGCGACATTTTGTTTGGAACAAAACAGGAAATAGTTTTTCATGGGATTAACATACTTGTAAAGACATGAAACTTGGTATAGATAATGCCCAGAGGGACTCGAGATGAATGGTATGAATTTTGTTGGTGGGTGTGGCTAAATGACTCAGTGGTTCCCCCTCCAGTATTTCAAAAAATGCAGCTCCTGTAGCACAGTGTTGATCCAATCTCCTTCATCTTTGGTGTAGTACAAGATTAGCCATGGAGGATTAAAAGTTAGCAAAATGTTATACCAAACTCTGTAACTCTGTACCCTAGAACATTTCAACAAATCCAACCTTGCATGCCTTTTTAGGTAGGATTGTGAAAATTGGTATGCGTATGTATCATGCCAGAATCTACAAAAAAGTAATTTGGACCAATGTTTTGAAAAACTACAGGACATCCGCTATTTTGGATTTTGTACAGACATTGGTCGAAGTAGTCATTTCCAGGGGTCATTCTAGCATCATCTCCTCTGAGGATTTCTTTCAATCTTCTTCATCTCTGGTGTAAAACAAGAAGATCCCTGGAGGATTAAAAGTTGGCAAAAATGTTGTACCAAGCTCAAAGGGCGTGGCCTTGGCAGCTCATCAAAATCAGATGTTTCACCATGTCATAAAAGTGGCTGGTCCTCACAAAAAACTCCACAAGTCCTGCTGAACTGATCCCAGGCATTTTCCAATATGTTGACTATACTTATATATGAAGGTCAAAAAACAACATCAAAAGATGTGGTCATGACGATTTGTTTTGTTTGCCATGAAACAGGAAATAGTTTTTTACATATGCTTAACATACTTGTACAGCCATGAAACTTGGTGGAAAAATTCCCTGTGAGATCCTGGGAAGAATGATAGGGCTTAGGTTTGTGGGCATGGCCTATTGGCTCAGAGGCACCCCCTAGAAAATTTTAAAGCAGCATCAGTGCCTGCACCACTTTTATCATAGGATTTGGAAATCTGGTAAGCAGTTGTTTCATGCCAGGATCTACAGTTAAAAGCATCTTGAACCCATATTGTAAAAAAAGAAAAAAATCTGCCATTTTGATTTTTTTTGTACAGATATTAGTCAAAATAGTGTGGTGTTTATTTTGTATTGAGTATTTTATTGTGTAGAACTTCCGGTTTCCGGAGCTGGCTGCTGGCTGTTAACTATCCTCTGTTTCTCCTGAGGCTTTCACCCTGCCCCCCTGGTGCTGTGGAGAGTCACACCTGCAGCGAATCTACTGATTACTCCTGCTACTTAAGACCGGCTGCAGCTCTCTACAGCGCCTGAGTCTTGTCTACCTTGCCACACGGTAAACGTTGTCTCCAGGCTCCTTCTCAAGATCCTCCAGAGAAGTTTTCTTGTGTTTTTGATGATTCTAGTGATCTCCAGTGTTTGCATTTTTCTTGTACTGTCGCTAACGTGCCTCTCCTCCTTTTTTCCAGTGCCTCCTGCTCAGTTCACCACAGCCAGCTCCAGCACTCTCTCACTCCCTCCTGGACTCTTGGAATCCCCCTCCCCTCTGCACTTACCCGCACAATAAACTGTTAAAACTGCTTCCGTCTCCGCACCTGAGTTCAACCCTTTACACAAACATCACAAATAGTCATTTTCAGGGGTCATTCTAGCATCATCTCCTTTCAGGAATTCATCAAATCAACTTCATCTTTGGTGTCCAATAAGAGTCCTGGAGGATTAAAAGTTGGCAAAATGTTGTACCAAACTCATAGGGTGCGGCCATGTTGGCTTATCAGATTGCGATGTCTCATCATGTCAATAAAGTAGTTGGTCTTCATGAAAAAAAATTCCATTTATTACAAGGTTGGCCAAATCCTGCTGAAATAAACCAAGGCAGTTCCCAAACATTTACTAAGAGCTTTAAAATAGTCTGGCTGAAACTCTAAGGTTTTAAACAACAGGCTAATATAAATTATATTACAAACTGATAGGCACCATTATCCAACGTGTGCAAAGGCCGATTCAGTGCTGCTTGCAGCCCTAGTAGTATAGTTATGTTTACATAGAGTCGATGTGTTTGTATAAAAATCTGTTCATACACAAATATGTGACCAAAGCTGGTAAAAACTCCTGCAAGTCGTCCGAGGTCATTTTTGAGTTTTTTACACGTTGTAAAAGCGTAGATTCCAAGCTTTCTAATGGTGTATCATACACCTTAATCTGAGCATATTTTACAAAGATATGCACATTTGAATGTTAACCTCTAGTTCCTGCTTCTTCTGAGAAAACCAGGCTCAAAGTTTCAGGACTTCTCCTACCCTCAGGCAGGCCGGGTGATGGGTGAACAACAGGGCCACATTTACATAAAGTCCACCCAAACCAAGCTTCTGAATCGGACTGGTTATGCTCATCAGAATATTCCCATAGGAAATCCACCTTCACCAAACTTGCTCTGTCGAGTCATCTTGAAGTTGTCCGAAGTCTGTTGATAATTGTTGCTGCTTCCTCATCATCTCTTCTACTTTTCTTCGCTGCAGGGTGCATCTTGAGGCTTGTTGTTAAAGGTGATAACTAGAAACAGCTGTATACTTGCCGATGGGGGTGGCATTTGAGCCATGCGGTGTTTGTTATTGTCCATCTCAATGGGCGAAACTGGGAACAATGGCAGACTGAGTGGCCAATTATCACCCCGCAGTTTCGCTTTCCCCTCCCCTCAATATCCTTGCGGCAACTGCGAGAATAGGGCATTTTTAAACACAAAATTAGTGCTTTTAAAAATCACATTTGTGTTACTTTTTTCATCGAATGAGTAGTTTATATGTTGGACTTGCATAAAATGAGAAAAAACGAAAAATGATCATTTTGAAGAAAACAACTTTGTATCCATTTTTCTCAACCACCGGAATGCCGACTTGCAGGAACTTTATCTGGCTTCAGTCACATATGTTAAGATAGAGATATGTTTATAAAGAGATATGATATAGACATGATGTGTTTATCAAGAGATTCGTTTTTTTAACTGTTTATTTTACATTTAAGATTTTTTTTGCATAAAAGAACTTGACATTCTGTGACATTGGACTTTTGTTCCTCACAAAATACTAACAGAAGGTAAACAGAAGAAAAAGAGCTGAGCAACAAGAAAAAAAACTTTTTCATGGTGACGGAGATTTCCAGCAGAGCTAGATTTATAATGCATAGTGCTTTCTTTGGTAGTCATCTATTTAATTCTTTTACAACAACCCATATTCTTTACACATTCAAATGTGCTTCGACACAGTTCCACCTTTGTATAAAAACGCCCATCTTCATCTGTAGACTTGCAGTCATCTTCCATTGTGTAGACTTGTTTTAGTCTCTGTTTTCATTAGGGCCACTGTTGGTGGTTTTCTGTCTTTCCAGTACACTGATATCATTTTTTGCAATTGACAGAAGTAAACTTAATATTTATCTGTGACCTTTTTTGCAAATCCCACCAGAAACAACTCCCAATAACAACAACTGAGAATCTAAGGGGACAGTCACATGTAAAATATTTTCAATTTCTTTTATAACAGATTTCCAAAACTCTTGAATTCTGTGGCAATCCCAGAATTTGTGTGTGTGTGATCCCCTATTTTTACACAATTTATCCAGCACAATGCAATTGTAGGTTCTTTGACATACAAAGAAATTGAAAAAAGGTAAAGGTGTTTAAAGGAACTATGTGAAGGAACACAGATAGAGGTGTACAAAAGTGACAGCTGATGTACACAGAAAAATAAAGAGAAGTCTTAAAACTACTGAAGAGTTTATCCTTTTTAACATTATTTTATTTTAGCAGGTGAAGCACTAAGTTGTGAAGGCACATAACAAACAGTTCAGATGAGCTATCCTACAAACTCTGGTTTAATAGCAGTCAGAACAGAGATCTAGAAAAATCCTCACCAACTATAAACTAGAATGTAGACTAAATTCACCGCTCTACTGTGTGTCTTTTTACATGTTCCTCCCTGCTCTAAAGATGGCCCAGTGTGTCGTATTTAACTCATTTATTGCAGTGTATTATGATCTTTCTTTTCTATGTTATAGATAGATCATGAAAAATGAGTGAAAATTTGTATTTCAAACACCTAAGTTGGTAAATATTGAAAATATATATATATTTTTAAAATGTCCATCTTTCTCCCTAAACGTCTTGCACCTGCTGGCAGGCCAAAAGTGGCCTTAAGTTTAACAGCCCTGCTCTAGACTATGCTTGGTTTCTTTCCTTTACATCTTTTATTTTTTTTTAAATAATTCTAAGATTTTTATCTTGTTAATTGAGAAAATAATTTGGATTTGTATCAAGTAAATCTAAAATCTGTCTTTCACATTTAGAGAGAACAAAGGCATGTTGGTGTTTGTTCACTTCAACCTCACATTAGGTGATGAGTTTCAGTCTGAAAACCTGCATTTTTCATTGGATCAAATATCCTGGGTCATGACTGCATGTCTGATGTTTGTGACAAAAACAAACGGCTTTAAAATCTGTTAATTTTTCAGTGATTTATGAGCGTTTATCTGCTCCACTTACAAAATGTCACCTGTGTGATGCAATCTCCCTTCCGTGTTCATATGTGTGCTCTTACATAAGCTAGGTCTCAGATAAAGCAGTATTTCCTGGTCTAATAAACTAATGTTAGTTTTAGTGTTAAAAGTCCTACCTGGCCTTCCTCTGTACCCCAGAGCTCCGTCAGACCAATCTACCGTCCCACACAGATGATATTGTCCTTATTGATCCAGATTAATCTGGTTTCCAGTAGACCTGAACTTTTCAACCGCCCCCTTAACTTTCAGACGTTTTTGCATGAACAGGGAAGTTAGTTCAGAGGAGGGGAGAGGAGGGCCCCCCTTTCATCTGATGCATTCACTGGTAGCTGGACAGTAGAGATTCACACCCGGAAATGTCCAATGTGTCCCAACTTTTCTTTGACCCCTCTCTCTCTAAGTTCAAATGAGCTTTATTGACATTAACAGATACATCAGGTTGTTGCCACAGCAACACTCAGACATTGAGCGAAAGTTCAATCAGAGGAGGAGACAGATTAAAAACGGCTCTTACAAAGAGAGTCTTTTTGGATTATACGTTATACAACCCTGATTCCATAAGCTCTAAATTTGGCTTCAAACCAAATTTATTATTGTTTTGACACTGACTAATAAGTGTGCATGCTTTTTACTACTATTGTGCATAATTTCTAATTGAATAAATCTGATATACAACCCTAATGCCAAAAAAGTTGGGGCGCTGTGTAAAATAATTAAATTAGAATGCAGTCATTTTCAAATCTCACAAACCCAAACTTTATTCACAATAGAACATGAACAACATAACAGATGTTGAAACGGTGACATTTTACCAAATCATGAAAAATGAAAGCTCATTTTGAATTTGATGTCAGCAACACATCTCAAAAAAGAAGGGACAGGTCAACAAAAGGCTGGAAAAGTAAGAGATTCTAATGAAAACAGATGGAGGAGCATTTTGCAACTTATTAGGTTCACTGACAACATGTCAGTAACATGATAGTGTATCAAAGGAGCATTTTAGAGATGGGCAGAGGTTTAACAGTTTGTAAAAAAACTCAGAAAAGTACAGCACAGTTTCAGAAAAATGTTCCTCACCGTTAACTTGGACTTTGAAAATCCCCCATCTGCAGTAGAATATCATCAACAGATTCAGAGAACCCGGAGTCATCTCTGCACACAAGGGACAAGGTTGAAGGTCAATATTAGATGCTGCTGATCTTTGGGCCCTCAGGTGGCCCGGAATTTAAAGCAGACATGATCCTGAGCTGGAAATCACTTCACCCTTGGCCAGAAATGCAAGTTGAAGCTGTGTCATGCAAAGAAGAAGACGTATGTGAACAGGATCCACAAACACCGCTGTCTTCTCTGGGCCATTTAAAACGGACTGAGGCAAAATGGAAAAGTGCTCTGCTGTCAGATGAATCACACCTTGGAAAACCTCGGATGCCTCAGATTCTGTGGATTAAAGAGGAGAAGGACCGTGCAGCTTGTTATCAATCACAGTTCTACAAGCCTGCATCTCTGATGGTATGGGGTTGCTTTAGTGCCGATGGCATGGGCAGCTTCCACATCTGGAAAGGAGCTATCAATGCTGAGAAGTAGAGAGAGGTTTCAGAGCAACATAGAGCATCCAGACAACATCTCTTTCAGGGAAAGACTTGGCTATTTTAGGAAGATGATGCTAAACCACATACCGCATCCATCACAACAGCATGGCTTCACAGTCAGGGTCCATGTGCTGAACTGGCCTGCCTGTGGTCAGAGAAAACTCTGTTCTTTCCTGCCTCCTAGTGGAGAAAGAAGCAAATTACAGCTTCTGTTTGTGTGTCTGCCAAGGTTGTTACTGAGCAGTTTAAGGCCTGCAGACTTAAAGCAAACACTCTGCAAATAGTTGAGAGTTTGCTTTTCTCTGCTTTAGGAAAGACTTATTTATCAAAGGGAGGAGAATAGGATGTTTGCAGAAGAGTAAGCCACTCATCTATAAAAAGATGCAATCATATCTTACTGGAAGTTTGGAGCATGCAGTGAAACATTCCATCTTATGGAGGATAAAGATAGTGAAAAAGCAGAAAATAGAATCTAAGTTTGTTAATTTGCATGCAGAAAACAAATTGACACCACAGCTTTGAACACAATGAGACTGATGCAGACTGAAAAGCTTTGCCTCCCTCTAGTGGCACAAGAGCAAATGATCAACTAGACCCAATTTACAACCCCAGTTCCAAAAAAGTTGGGGTGCCTGTAAAATATACTCCCCTTGAAACTTGCAAAGCTTGAGCGTCCACTGACTGAGAGAGGTAAACTGTTTCCATTGTGTGCTCCCTTTGAAAGATACAACGTTTTATAAAACAAGAAATCTAGTCTAACCACAGTAAAAATATTGCTCATTAATAAAGGGACATTTGTAGATAGATATTTGTAAAATGATTCAACATTTTTAACTTGGCCAGCTAAGGGAGGCCCTGTGTAATATTCTGGAGGCCCATAATCCCCTGCAATTTAGGACTCATTTTGATTCCACATGTTTTAGAATAATCTGATCTTTACCTTTGAAATAATGAATAAAATCAAAGAGGACCAAGGCTTCAAAAACACCTCAGATTTTGACCAAGACCTCCTAAGCACTGTCTAAATGTTGGCAACGCTGTGCTGGAGTTTTCCCCTAAATTCTACTAATTAAAAACAAGAAGTGCAAATACATTGCACAACATTTCATTCAATCTGAACTACACATCGGCAATCTATGTGTGCAACCTGGATGAAAGACTACAGACATTTTCATGCATTCTGGAAGTTGCACACTAAGAAAAGTTAAAGGTCATATTTTGGATGTTTTAGGCAGCATCACTGTTGTCACATCTGAAGGATCTCCTCCTACAGATTTCATCAGATTTTCTCCACATTTTTTGTGCTTATTCCAGACAAGATGGAGATCTAAAGTTGTTCAAACTATGAGTTTTCCCCAGAGGGTGAAGCTGTGAACGGGGCCCAAAGCTGCAAAACCATTTCTTTTTTTAATGCTTTTTGAAGTGTGCCAACTATTTTGATTCTATATAACTCTACAGTGTTATGCCAATCATCACCAAACTTAACAGGGATGATCACACTTTGGCTCTTAATACATTTATACATCAATTTCATCACTATGTCACAGCGCCCCCTTCTGGTAATTGATGATTTCCTCCTCTGAATTTTGATTTTGTCCTTTAAAACACCTTTAAACATTCTGTCCTCTGACACTTTTTAACCTAGGCTTATGATTCTTGATCTGTATATTGATCATCACCAGACCTACAAAAATATGGATAATGTGAATCATTCATAAAGAGCTGAAAAGTTTGTCTATATTTTAAAGTCAGAATAAAGTCTGTGGAAGTAAGTTTAAGTTATGAGCCTTACAAGATGGAGGAGTTCAAGAGGATTTGAGGAGTTTTCCCTTTAGAAACAATGTTAAAAAGATTTAAGAAAAAGGTGAATAGTTAAAATAGCAAAACACAAGTATTGGGGATTGCTGAAAAGAGCAGAAAAACTGACAAGTTTAATATTTAAATAGTTAAAATAACACAAGAATAGCCAAAGTTATACTTAGTTGAAAAAAAGTACATTTTGTGGAATTTTCCCATTGTTAAATAAAATTTAAAAATTCAAAACAGTATCAAATTTAGAAATGTGAGAAATCCTAGCAATCAACCCTCAAAGAAGCTGAAATGAATAAAGATGGATCAGTTTCTGAAGATGTGAAATTTTGGAGGAGTCAGTGGGACAAAGCAGTCTCTCATAGTAATAGTTGGCCAGCAGGGGTCGCTGTTCTAACAGGTCATTTCAGAGGTCAAACTCTGAAAGTTGAGGTTGATGATGAGGGAAGATGGATCATTTTGATTGTGGAAGTGGCTCACGTGCTTTTTATCCTGATAAATGTTTATGCTAGTAATAATAAACAATATAAAACAATATAAAAGTGATGTCTGGGGTGATTTTAATACAACTCTGAATGAAATGAGTGATAGATAGCCACCCAAATCAAATGAGTCTGTAAATGAATGACAGAGTTTTTGCTTACAGCTGGATCTGATAGACATTTGGCCTCATAAGAATCCTGACCAAAAACGTTTACAGATCTCTCCCAACAATCTAGGATTGATTTCTGGTTCCTTTCTAATGACATGGTTCACAAAGTAAAGGACACCTCTGTTGATCCCATGGTGTTGTTGTCATGGTGATCCAGAGATCTGTCTTTACAAGGGAGAGTCTTACTATCTAAGGCTGAAGGGATCTCCAGATCAGTGTATGCTTGGCTATCTTTAGAAATGCCTCCTGAAATATGAAAATCTCTCAGTGCTCAGCTAAATCATTTTATCTGGAGGAAGAAACCACAGCATCAAATCAAACAGTTCTTCACAGAATTTATCCTGTGAAACAAACTCACCTAAGGAGGAAGACTGGTCTGAATATTTCATTGAACGTTAAGGACATTTTTATTTATTATCAAGATACCACACTGGGAAAAATCTGTTTATTTATTCAAATGTTTATAATTTTTTGTAAATACCACATACTTTAAATGAAAAGTCTGATGAAAAGACTCATTTTTCTCACTTAATGATTTAAAAAATGTGCATAATTTGTAAAACTCCTCACAAATAAAAAAAAGTATGTACAACTGATTAAATTTTAACTATATACAAAATAATCAGATAGAAACCAGATTTCCATTTAATTTATTTTGTTTTTCTCCTCCTGTTGTATTTTTTCCATGTTCTCAGTACAAAAAATAGATAAAATAATAATAATTCAGACTTTGAACATTTACTGATAATTCATAGAAACAAGTAAAAGTCAAGAAGACAAAACCGATAATACTGTGCAAGAAAAAACACTTAATAGAGTTAAAATGTTTTAAGTAGCAATATTTTGCATGAAATGCTTTAAAGTGTGATTGGGTTGGTCACCCGTCAATCATCAGTTGACTAACTATCCAATCAGAGATGATAGCCCCGCCCACACTCCTTCGTCTCTGGGCGGAATCCGCAGGTAGATCTTAACAGAAACAAACGGAGTAACGGTGACCGTGAGGAGTTTCCTCTCATCAGAAAGTTGTTGGAGTGTCTTTTTGTCCCTTCCTACGAGTTCCAGAGATCACTGTTTTGTTCCACAGAACCCGTGGTGAGTCTAAATATCCAAGACTTAATGCTTCTGTGTGTTTTAAAGAGGGAGAAATGCTAAAGTTAGCAGCGGCTAGCAGCTTGCTATCTTCCAGTTGAACGTTGGTCGGATCGTCTTTGATGTGCTGTGGCTGATGTGTGGCGGGCGGTGTGAGGCTCATTGTTGGAGCTGCAGACTGCTACAGGCTGTGGTTTTGGCAGTGGACTCAGCATTGCTCTGTTGTCTGATGGTGTAGCATGCTAAGTAGCGCTAACCACTTTAAGATGTGTTTGTTTACATGAAGTTATGAGCAAGAGTAATGACAGTGTGGAGAAAAACACGATTTAAGTGACTGTAGTGCATTATACCTTCACTGTAAAATATGTAAAGGTAAATTTTCCTTCCTATCAGATCCACAAATTCTGACTGTGACTTTTGTCTCACTGTTTCTTATGTTAAATTCACACCAGTGTCTACTCACCAGCTTTTTAACCATGTATAACTCATGAAGATATATAAACCATTTATTTTTTCCTCTCTTAGAAGTTCTGTTTTTTGAAGTTTTAAAGTTATTTGTGCTTTACTTGTGCATAAAACGGCTCTGCTGTTTTTGTACAGCAGCAACCAGTGAGGATTAAACAGGGTTACTCTCACTCCTCAAGCAGCTCCCTTAAGGATCTGTGAAGTTAGAGTTTCCATCTGTAAAGGTTGCAGGTTATTGTGAAGAGGCCTTTTTTCTTTGCAGTGATTAGTTGATTATTTTCCAGGCAGACTTAATGTTATTTTCAGATTTGAACTGCTCACTGTAAAATCTATTTTTGGCCGCTCTGAGGAGATGAATATATTTATTATCAGATTTGTATATAGCTGAGTTTAAAGGAGTTGGAGACTAAATCTATTTATTTGTTTAGTTTATTTTTAATTCTGCTGGACTTTTTCAAACCTGCAGATAACCATGGAGAATTATTTCTTTGTTTTTGTTTAGCAGAACAAGTTATTAGAGGAAAACATTGTTAGAAAGTGAAGTTTCCATAAATGTGAGATTAGCTGAGTTTGTTTTGTTCTCTGTGTAAAATTTTTAAAATAAACTTTAGTTGGTGTTTAAGTGCAAAATATCATATTGAAATGTGGTCTGACTATCGGCACTCCCTTGCAGGCTATGATTGGAGATATTAGATGGAGGAAACACTTAAGTGAGGTTATGAATCTGTGGTTGGATTTATCTCTTAGAGTCTGGTATGAAATAATAACTAAGAATGGCCTGAAATCTCAAAGAGTACTACGATGGATTGCATGGGATTCAGATTTTCATCCTGGGAGGATAGAAAACGGATTTAAAACTTTGGAAAGGGGACCTATCACATACTGGGAGCTGCTAAAGAGAAAAAAATGAAAAGTTTCCAAAAATGAAAGGAACAATATGGTCTAAATAACAAGGACTTTTCCAGATATTTGCAAGTGAGACATTATTTCGATAAAAACATAAGGAGGGATGTTCTAGAAGAGGCAGAAAGATGGATTGTAAAAGTTTTTATCTCAGCATTTGAATCAGAGCTTGGTAGGAAATTAATTTCAAAACTATACCAGTGTCCATAAGACTTTAAAGGAAATAATAGCCTTTATATTAAGGAGAAGTGGTGTAGAGAGGCAAATATTTCTTTAAGTGAGGATGAATGGGAAAAGATTGTTGAGCAGCAGTGGAAAACAACCTGCTCCCTCTTCTGGAGAGAGCACGGTTGGAAAGTATGACACGCTTTTTCATTACAGAAAAAATCCAGAAATATGAGATGTTGGAGAAAGTGTGGCGAGAATAATGCCACTCATTTTCATGTTTTTTGGGGCTGCCCCTTAATTAGGCCTTTTTGGGTTGAACTACAGAAATCTCTGGAAAAGGTATTAAAGGGGACATCTGAAAAAAATCCCCTTTTCAGGCTTTTCTAACAAAAATATGTGCCCCTGGTCTGTCCACAATCCCCTCATGTACCAGAAAAATCCATTCCTTCCTCTCCTCTCTTTCTCACCCTTTCAGAAAATGTGGGATGAAATGATTTTCCCTTCATGATGTCATGTGGAGAGTTAGCCCCGCCCCCAGGTTTGGTTGGCCCTCCCTGCTCGGAAGAAAGTTCCGCTCTCCCCTTCTGATCCTCCTGATCAGGTAAGCCACATCCATTTCCTGAGAGGGGCGTGGTCAGGGGTGGAGTCAGACAGCTCAGTAAGATTTAAAGCTACAGACACAGAAACAGCTCATTCTGAGCAGGGCTGAAACAGAGGGGTTTTTAAACATACAAAAATCCAACACTGGAGTGTTTTACAGCAACAGACTACACAGGCATGTTTTGGGGACCTCTGAGACCAACATAAAGTTGTCTTAAAGGGTAAAATATGTGACCTTTAAGGATGAAAGTCCTACTTTATTTAAAGTATTTTATTTGAGAAAATAAACACTGAACTAAAGGGTACTGCAAGCAAATACATGTGGAAACTTTTTCAGTGCAGAAGGTGGTGTTTATATCCATATTCAGAGCAACAAGCCAAAGATGGCAGAGGCCTTTTTCTGCTGTTTTCTGGATCAGCATTTAGTAACGATGAGTCTGTCTGTGTGGTTGAGGACATTTCTTCTTCTGTTCTTCAGTTATTTCACTGATATCTCTGTAACTCTGAAGGCTCCTCTGACCCCGCTCTTTGGCCCACTGTTACCTACAGGGTTCAACATGGGACAAAAAACTATGTTGGCTCAATTGTACGCTGTATCCAAACATTTTTGAAGCGTTTTATTTTTCAGGTAGAAAGCTGCTGTGTTTGGCACTATTTTACAGTGTGAGCTTCGGCTACAGGCTACGTGCTCTTCCACCTCAGAGTATCTGATCAGCTGTTTGTGTCTGTGGGCTTCGTTAGACCAAACAAGAAAGTATCTGAGCTAAAACAAAACTAAAATGAGCCATTTTGGACTTGATCATATAAAAATGAGTGCTAAGCAGTTAAACAGTGATATATACACCAGTACAAGTTCAACTAGTGAAGAAGAATTACTGACAAGCTTTGAATCAAATCCATCAGATTAATTAGAGATGATAAATCATCTAGTGTGTAGTCTGACTAAGCTTTGGATTCAGACAGCAGAGTTTGAGCTACAGAGAACACAGAGACACTGAGGAACCTGACCCAGACCCAAACCTGAAACCAGGATAGAGCGGTTCAGTGAATGTGGTGTTGAAGGTGTGGAGGTGGATCAGTCTGTCAATGGAGACTCTGTAGAAGGACAGAGAGCCAGCAGGATGGTCCAGATACACAGCTACTCTACCAGAGGATGAAGAGAAGGAGGCGATATCTGTTTCTCTGTTATTGTGAAAGACAGAGTAACCTTGATAAGAGCAGAACAGACTCCAGGACTGATCATTAAATCCAAACTCACATTCATCTCTGTTTCCTCTCCGTCTGATTCCTCTGTAACTCACTGATACATCAACCTCTCCTCTCCACTCGACCTCCCAGTAACAGTGACCAGTCAGACCAGTACAACACAGCAGCTGATGACAGTCAAATCTGTCTGGATGATCAGGATATTGCTGATCCTCCATCACTACTGTCACCGTCCTGTTGTTCTCAGACAGTTTGAGGTTTCTGCCCACTGTGTTTGTGTCCACTTCCAGCTCACAGGCGTCTGATGGAGAGAACGAGACACAACACAGCTGACGGTTATCATCTCATCATTCCTAAACAATGTTACTGACAGAGTCAAACTAACATTTCATATTCTGTTCATCAGCTCTGAAATTCTACTTCCTGTTTCTATTTGAATGTGAACAGACCACAGTGAGGTGCAGCTCCACAATCACAGACAGACACCAAACAGTTCAACGTTCAGACATTTCTATGGCTTTGACTTTAGATTCATGTGTTTCATTTCACCTCCTGTGTCCACTGTGTGGCGCTATATTCCATCCAGCAATACTCAGCAGCACACATGATGGTGCTGTATGTGGATAATGATCAACAGGATGAGATAGAAGCGTCTGAAATGAGATTCATCAGGAGGGAGTCTGGGCTCAGCCTTAGAGAGGGGGAGGAGGTCAGAGTAGAGCAACTTAACACACCTCAGCAGGATAGAGATGAAATGTGAAACTTGGAGCACAGTTAAAAGAAGTAAACATAGAGAGACTTAAAAAAAAATCTGTTTATTTCTGTGTTCCTCTGCTCAGACATAGAGTATGCCATCAAAGGCTTTTTAAGGGGAGAAGGAGGCTTATAACACTTGAATTTAGATTTAAATCATTATATCTTTATAATTTTGTAATACTGTGATATAATACTGTTCCTGTCAAAGGCAAGAAAAATATGGTGATATGAATTTTAGACCATATCGTCCAGATCTAGTCCAAACGTTAGACTAGAATGGACTAAAGTTGTGCAGACGTCTCTTGACACACGTTACTAAAGCGTGCCGTAATGGTCAGAAATCCTGCAGAGCAGCAAAAACATGCAGGGCTCTACAGTGCAGCCTTTTAACATCTGGAGAATCAGCTATGGTCTTTAAACTACTACATCTTGATATTAAAAATATTCCTATCAAAGTCAATGATATCTTGGCACAGTTCATATTTACTAGTTTGAGGACAGGGATTGTTCTCCGCTGTCACTGTGTAAAAAAATGACATGAGGAGTAAACGCTGTGCTGCTGTGTTCATCTTTTCTCTCCATACCATCAAAAATGCAGAACCTCAAATACTGTTCTTTGGATCAATTATTAGTAGTGAAAGGGTGCTTTAGAAATGGAATGTTATTAATTAGATCATCTTTCATGATTTTATATGAACAATAATAAAGAGAGGACAAGAAAATGACAGACTGTAAAACAGTAGGATGGAGTTTTTAAGACCCTGTGGGTCAAAATGACAGTAAAAAATTCTAATCCAACCTGTGAGGGACTGAGCCGTAGTGTTTCCCTCTCCTCAGAACTCTAAAACTGTTTCTGTTTGATGAATGTCAGTGATTGTGACGTTCATGCTCTCAGACCCAAAGACTGAGATGGATTCAGACACAGCCTCAATCATTGTTGGCTCACATCCTTACCTGATTCATGAGTCAAATTCATCATTGTGTTGTCACAAATCAAACATGCAGACACTCACACTTCTTTAGACCTGGTTTCAGTCTGTGCTGTCCACCATGGTCCAGCCTGGAGGAAGAAACAGAGCCAGTTTAGACATCAGGGATGGGTCAGGAGAGATTCAGACACTTTCATTCTTCATGTGACTTTATTTTCCTTTAGTTTTTCACTGCTGCCTGGTTGTTATACAGGACTATCACCAGATGGTGGCAGTAGCACATCTGAGAGCTGTTTTATAACTGTCATTAAATCACCAAAGAAGAAGAGGGCTCATTAGAGTTTTAGTCAAATTACTGCCGTTGACCTTCTAACAGTGATTTTCCTCTAAATTCCTATCCCTCTCTTATACATATACTAGGCCTGTACTCAAAAATAAATATCGCCGTCTATCGACACGTGCTCCTTGGCTATACGTTTATCAACACAGATGTTTCCTACTGTTTCCACTATCCTATCAAAATGAAGGCATAAAGCCCCTGTAGAGCTGAAGTGCTGAGAGCCAACTTTAGTAGCTAGTACCAGTCCGTCTCTCTGAGTTTTTCTGTCTGTACCTCAGTGTCTCCAGTCTGCAGTGTGGATCCTCTTTTAGAGCAGACAGTAGTTTCTCTCCTGGTTCTCCTGGATGATTGTAGCTCAGGTCCAGCTCTGTCAGACAGGACGAGCTCAGAGCTGAGGCCAGAGAAGAACAGCCTTCCTCTGAGACCAAACAGCCAGACAGACTACAAACACAGAGAGAAACAGAGACGATGAAAACGGTTCAGTTTTACATCTGGAACTGAGGTGTTACATTCCCCAAATCAAGGCCTGCTCATGGTACCTAGAGTCTTCAACACCCCATCCTAAGATAAGACCAACTTTATTGTTCCACAGAGTGAGATATTTGTCTTTGGCTCTTCACCCATGCTGCAGACAGAAGACAGCAGTCAACAACATACAGATTATACATGAAAAAGACTTCAACATGGACACTGAGCCTTATTTGCTGCTATATTAGAGCTTTATAGACACAGGAATAAATGATTATTTAAACCAGTTCAGTCTACAGCAGGGAGTCCTGAACCTCTTACCAGAGGGCAGCAGTTCATTCTGTGAGATGTCTGGTAGATGAGGCACCAGGCCTCTGTAAGTTCTTCACTGCAGGATTTCAATAAACGGCCAGAGATGCCGTCTGGTCCTGGTGCCTTACCAGGACAGATGAGTGAAAAAAGTCTCTCCACAATATGCTGGTCAACACTCACTAGAGAGTTTGGTGCAGGTAAAATGTCCAGGGTTTCTTTTTGTTCCTGTGAGAAGTCTCTAGTTTCAAACCTGCAGTAACAATCCTTGAACTCATTTGCCCTTTCTCCCTCATTGAACACATTAATACTGCTCTTAGCAGGGGACCTTTCTGATTGGGACACTTTGATGCAGTTGTCATTGTTATCTCACTAACCTGAGAGAGTCCAGTCTGCAGTGTGGACTCTCCAGTCCAGAAGACAACAGCCTCACTCCTGAATCCTGCAGGTCGCTGTTACTCAGGTCCAGATTTCTGAGACTAGAGGAGCTGAGGACTGAGGACAGAGCTCCACAGCTTCTCTCTGAGAGGTTACAGACACTCAGCCTGTGAAAGACTTTAGTTAGTCAGTAAAATAAAACTCGCAAAATAAAGAACAGGCTGGAAAGGGAAGCTTTTTAAAGTGGTGCAATCCTTACTTGAGCGTTTCCAGTGTAGACTGTGGATCCATAAGTCCACCACAAAGTTGCTCAACTCCTGAATCCTGCAGGTCATTATTACTCAGGTCCAGATCTCTGAGACTGGAGGAGCTGAGGACTGAGGACAGAGCTCCACAGCTTCTCTCTGAGAGGTTACAGCCACTCAGCCTGTAAAAAAATGTAGTCAATAAAAAACTCCAAAGACATGATATGTTAGTTGCCAAACTTAATAAAAGTTGTGATATCCTGACCTGAGAAATTTCAACGTGGAAAGTGGATCCATAAGTCCACCACAAAGTTGCTCAACTCCTGAATCCTGCAGGTCGTTGTTACTCAGGTCCAGATCTCTGAGTTTGGAGGAGCTGAGGACTGAGGACAGAGCTCCACAGCTTCTCTCTGAGAGTTCACAGCCACTCAGTCTGAAACAGAAACAGAGGTAGAAATAAGTTTTTTTTTCTAAGTACATACTACTCCAGTACATTCAGAAGCACACCTCTTCACTCAAACCCCATCACACCTGTCCTGAAAAATCTCCTCTGACTCCCTGATGTTGTTTTGTCATTTGTTTGTTTGTGTTGGCTTTACCTGCTTTTAATGTTGCTCTTTGAGAGTTTAAATCTTTTCTTGCTTGTACAGGGTCTGAGTTTTTATGAAATAAAGCACTTTATAAATAAAATGTATTATTATTATTCTAAATATCTCACTACTATAATTAGAGAGCTGTCTGTATGTCTAGACTTGCAAACCTCCCTGTTGCTCCACTTTTCATTTTTTCCTCTCAGAGGACTTCTTGGGTATACTGGTTTGAACCTGGAACCATGACAGCATCATGAAAATGCATAGATTTTGTATTAAACTCCAAAATAGCATTTTTTATGCTTCATGTTGGCTCCCTTAGGCCCCCATCCACCGATACAGCTGCCTTGCTGACATCCAGTCAGTGTCTTGTGTCACTTCCTCAAGGTGTGGCTGCTCTTTTCACATGTTGATGGCACTACTGCCATTTTTACTCTTTCTGCTTCTCATCACTGCTGTTTCATAGCTGTTGTGTGTTTACGTCTACATAAACTAAACAACAAGCACCCTTGTGGTTTAGCTGCTTTTCTCTCAGCCTCCCTGTCCTCTTCAAGCACAACTTAGCCTAGCTTAGCCTCGGAATCTGTGTCTGCCTCTGACTGCTCGGTGTGCTAAAAGTACATATCGATTCAAAGAAAAAACAAACACAAACCTTTCAGATGAACACAAATCAGCCTGTATAAAACATCAGGCAACAACACCTTTTTCTGTACAAGAAAACCTGTGCTAAACCTTACAGCTACATAGTTCTGTCTACAAGAGAAGACGTGATTTGAATATGGCCCAAACAAACGTGTAACACCTTTGTTACTGTTTTCCAGTCCATAAAGGTCTGTGTGTATTGATAGCATGGCTGCAAGATGTGTCAAGAGACTGCTGACTACACATGATCCAAAGTTTACAATATGTAAGTCTGTGTGCAGCTTTACATGACATAAGATCATTTCATTCATTTTATTTGTGCAAAATGTGTATATGAGGTGAGGGAGCCTTCTCACAGTATGTGAGTTACAATGATAATATTCATTACTTCAACATCTGACTACAGCACATAGATTACATTACTAATTAGTATGGTAATAGGTTACTTGGTACAAATACGCATACACATGCAGCATTTTACCACAGTACATATGATAGCATATGTTAGTATGATCTATTAGTGCAAATGTGGATGTGAGGTGAGGCTTTTCACCACAGTAATTTCAGTAGGGCTGCAGTGATAGATTCTTTTTTGTAATAGAGTACTCTATTGATTCTTCTGGTGATTAATCGAGTACTCTTTCAAGAAATATTGCATTTTTTAAACACTTTTGCTTTTTCAAGAGAAGTAGTCCTAGACAAATGAAAAAAGAAGCTGGGTCCCTTAAGTGAACTACTCCTATATTAAAATTGGTATTAACAGATTCTCTCAAGAAAATATATTTTGATAAATCATATATTTTGCAATGAAGTTCTGATGGCAATTTACATTTCTCAAAGTTAAAAAGACAGGAAGTTAAGTAATTACATTAGATTATGTCATATTTTGGGTTTTAGGGATCCTCTCCCTGGAAATTTTTGGTGCTTAAACTTTATTTTTTCTATTGCAGTTCATTTCTATTGTCCAATTCATCATTAAAGGGACACTTAATCATTTTATCCTCTACTACATGCATGAATGTAATATTTCACATTATAGCACGAATAGAGTTTCATCATTCACACAGTGGTCTGATGATGTCTGAAAGGTGAGCCTTTAGATTACAGGAATATGGTCGATTTTTAAAGGGTGTTCACTTTTAATTTTTGCATATTTTTGTTTGTGAGTTCATCCACTGTAAAAATCTGACTCAGTCACTGTCTGTTGCAATAGTGTATTTCTATCTTTTTGGTGTCATTAACAGTAAAGGCTAATGAAATTCCCTGAAGGCTGCAGGCACAAACTGAGCGCTGTCTCACACCAGCGAGTCATGCAGGCAGCGAGTAAACTCAGAGATCTGTGTAGGTTCACCAGTGCACGCATAGTGCCATATTTACCATGAAGCCACGAGCACTAGCTGCATAACACAGGACGCTTGCCTGTAAACACCACTGCATCATCTTCTCTTTGTGATTTTCACGCCTCAAATCATGCAAGTTAAACAAGTGGACAAAATTGTTGGTACCCCTCTGTTAATGAAAGAAAAACCCACAATGGTCACAGAAATAACTTGAAACTGAAAAACATGATAATAAATAAAAATTCAATGAAAGTTAACCGATGAAAATCAGACATTGCTTTTGAATTGTGGTTCAACAGAATTATTTAAAATAACAAACTCATGAAACAGGCCTGGACAAAAATGATGGTACCCTTAACTTAATATTTTTTTGCACAACCTTTTGAGGCAATCACTGTAATCAAATGATTTCTGTAACTTTCAATGAGACTTCTGCACCTCTCAGCAGGTATTTTGGCCCACTCCTCATGAGGAAACTGCTCCAGTTGTCTCAGGTTTGAAGGGTGCCTTCTCCAGACGGCATGTTTCAGGAGTTAGATCAGGGCTCATAGAAGGTCACTTCAGAATAGTCCAATGTTTTGCTCTTAACCATTCTTGGGTGTTTCTAGCTGTGTGTTTTGGGTCATTATCCTGTTGCAAGACCCATGACCTGCGACTGAGACCAAGCTTTCTGACACTGGGCAGCACATTTCTCTCTAGAATACCTTGATAGTCTTGAGATTTCATTGTACCCTGCACAGATTCAAGACACCCTGTGCCAGATGCAGCAAAGCAGCCCCAGAACATAACAGAGCCTCCTCCACGTTTCACAGTAGGGACAGTGTTCTTTTTGCCTTGCCAAAAAGTTCCAGTTTTGTCTGGTCTGTCCATAGGACATTCTTCCAGAAGCTCTGTGGCTTGTCAACATGCAGTTTGGCAAATTCCAGTCTGGCTTTTTTATAATTTGTTTTCAACAGTGGTGTCCTCCTTGGTCGTCTCCCATGAAGTCCACTTTGGCCCAAACAACGACGGATGGTACGATCTGACACTGACGTACCTTAACCTTGGAGTTCACCTTTAATGTCATTGGTGGTTGTTCTGGGCTCTTTTGTTACTATTCATATTATCCGTCTCTTCGATTTGTCATCAATTTTCCTCCTGCGGCCACGTCCAGGGAGGTTGGCTACAGTCCCGTGGATCTTAAATTTCTGAATAATATGTGCAACTGTAGTCACAGGAACATCAAGCTGTTTGGAGATGGTCTTATAGCCTTTACCTTTAACATGCTTGTCTATAATTTTCTTTCTAATCTCCTGAGACAACTCTCTCCTTCACTTACTCTGGTCCATGTTTAGTGTGGTACACACCATGTCACCAAACAGCACAGTGACTACTTGTCACCCTTTAAATAGGCCGACTGACTGATTACAAGTTTGTAGACACCTCTGATGCTAATTAGAGGACACACCTTGGTTGAACATGTTCCTATGGTCACATTATTTTCAATCTTTTCTAGGGGTACCATCAGTTTTGTCCAGGCCTGTTTCACGAGTTTGTTATTTTAAATAATTCTGTTGAACCACAGTTCAAAAGCAATGTCTGATTTTCATTGGTTAATTTTCATTGAATGTTTATTTATTATCACTTTTGTCAGATTCAAGTTATTTCTGTGACCATTGTGGGTTTTTCTTTCATTAACAGAGGGGTACCAACAATTTTGTCCACGTGTGTATGTTATAGTAACAGCGAAAACAAGCACATTGTGCCACATAAATAGCTGTCAGTGCGAAACACAGCACGCCGTCCAACACAAAGCGCGATGTCTAAGATGACAGCATGGATGTATATGGAAACATGACTGATTTGAGTGAGGAATTTTTTTAATCGAATCACCTGAATAATTCGAGGAATCGTTTCAGCCCTACATTTCAGTTACACTTAGTAGATTATTTTGTGCAAATGTGCATGTGAGATGACTGAGATGTATTCCTGAGACTACAGAAGTCAGCAGCATAGTGTCCTGGGGCCAGAGCGGGCTTACACTCAGAATCAGCTTTATTAGCCAAGTATACTTACGCAACAACGATGTTGACTCTGGTTAGTTTTCCTCTCCACGTACAGGAATGACACATTACATACCCCAACACATACATTTTCTACGTATCACAATTATAATTTAGATGTACAAGCTTTTGTTGACATTATTTCTAGTTTCTGTTTTCAGTGCAGTTGTGAGTTCACCTACAGAGCTTTGTTGGAGGCTTTGACCACTGGCAGCAGCCTCAGGAGAGCCTCCTCTGAAGCAGAGTATTTCTTCAGGTCAAACACGTCCAGATCTTCTTCTGATGAGAGTAAGATGAAGACCAGAGCTGACCACTGAGCAGGAGACAGTTCATCTGCATCGAGGTGCCCTGATCTCAGGGACTCTTGGATCTCCTCCACTAGAGAACGATCATTCAGTTCATTCAGACAGTGGAACAGATTGATGCTCTTCTCTGCAGACAGATCCTCACTGATCTTTGTCTTGATGTACTGGATTGTTTCCTGACTGGTCTCTGAGTCACTTCCTGTTTGTGTCAGCAGACCTCGTAGGAGATTCTGATTGGTGGTCAGTGACAGACCCAGGAGGAACCGGAGGAATAAGTCCAGGTGTCCATTTGGGCTCAGTAAGGCCTGGTCCACAGCACTCTGGTAGAACTGTGTCATTGTAGATCTGGATGGTGTTGGTGTATTTGCCATCGGATTGACTCCAGAGTTGATGAAGGTCTGGTGGACATGAAGAGCTGCCAGAAACTCCTGAACAGTCAGATGGATGAAACAGAACACCTTGTCCTGGTACAGTCCTCTCTCCTCTCTAAAGACCTGTGTGAACACTCCTGAGTACACCGAGGCTGCTCTGATATCGATGCCACCCTCCATCAGGTCTTGTTCATAGAAGATCAGGTTTCCTTTCTGCAGCTGCTCAAAAGCCAGTTTTCCCAGAGACTCAATCATCTCCCTGCTCTCTGGACTCCAGTGTGGATCAGTCTCAGCTCCTCCATCATACTTGATGCTCTTCTGTTTGGTCTGAACCACCAGGAAGTAGATGAACATCTCAGTCAGGGTCTTGGGCAGCTCTCCTCCCTCTCTGGTCTTCAGCAGATCCTCCAGAACTGTAGCAGTGATCCAGCAGAAGACGGGGATGTGGCACATGATGTGGAGGCTTTGGGATGTCTTGATGTGGGTAATGATTGTGCTGGCCTGCTCCTCCTCTCTGAATCTCTTCCTGAGGTACTCCTCCTTCTGAGGGTCAGTGAACCCTCTGACCTCTGTCACCATGTCAACAAACCCAGGAGGGATCTGATTGGCTGCTGCAGGTCGTGTGGTTATCCAGAGACGAGCAGATGGAAGCAGGTTCCCCCTGATGAGGTTTGTCAGCAGCACATCCACTGAGGTGGACTTTGTGACATCAGTTAGGATTTTGGTTTGGTGGAAGTCCAGAGGAATTCGACACTCGTCCAGACCGTCAAAGATGAACACGACCTTGAACCCATCAAATCTCCAGAGTCCTGCTTCTTTGGTTTCAGTAAAGAAGTGATGAACAAGCTCCTCCAAGCTGAACTTTTTCTCTCTCAGCACATTCAGCTCTCTGAAAGTGAATGGAAATGTGAACTGGATGTCCTGGTTGGCTTTGCCTTCAGCCCAGTCCAGAGTGAACTTCTGTGTTAAGACTGTTTTCCCAATGCCAGCCACACCCTTGGTCATCACTGTTCTGATTGGTTCATCTCTTCCAGGTGGAGCTTTAAAGATGTCTTCTTGTCTGATGGTTGTTTCTGGTCTTTGTGCTTTCCTGGATGTTGTTTCAATCTGTCTGACCTCGTGTTCATCGTTGACCTCTCCAGTCCCTCCTTCAGTGATGTAGAGCTCTGTGTAGATCTGATTCAGAAGGGTTGGGTTTCCTGCTTTGGCAATCCCTTCAAACACACACTGGAACTTCTTCTTCAGGTTAGACTTGAGTTTATGTTGGCAAACTGGATCAGAAGTTCCTGAAAGAACAAACAAATGATGTGAATGAGTTGATCCTGCAAAAAGTTTTAATCTAAAAGAGAGGCTGTGCAGTTCTTCTTCCACCATCAGTTTAATCCAAAAATCTCATCAGATGTTCAGTGGGTATGTGCAGAATATTAAAGCAGAGTGGGGGAATGTAAACCTCCACTTCATCTTTCCATCATCTTAAATCTATGTTTCCTTTTTACTTTGAAAAACTTACTGTTCCACAGACGGTCAGCCAGCTTGTTCTGCTTCATTCTCCTCAGGAAGTTCTCTGTGATCTTCAGAAATGCCTCTCTGTTGCTCCTCTGCTCTTCATATCCACCAACCAACACCTCCTCATCCTCACTCAGACATCCTGGGTTATCCTGACTCAGAGCCTTCTGAAATCTCTTCAGTTCCTTCTTCACAAAGATGATAATGTTCTCCTCCAGCAGCTGGAACACAAAGAGAATGTGAATGTTTAGAGGACAGCCTGTGTTTGATCAGACAGACTGCAAAACAGTTTACCATGATATCTAGATAGATGTGCTCCACTGTAAATGATGATGTACACACCATAAATATGGAGTCCAGGTCTGTTTGATGCTGATTGGACTGATCATTGAAGAACTCTGATGTTTCCAGCTGACCTCTGTAGAAAAATATCAGATTTAAGGACATTTAATGACAGAGTTTGAGAGGTCAACAACATGGCCCAGTGTAAATGTAGGAGGTTTAAATGATAATCACATTTACTCTGGTATGGATGTTTGTTTATTGACAAAGATCACTTCCTCAATAACTAACCCCCTGACATCTCTTCATTTAGCTATCTCATTACTTTATAACAGCGCTCCCTACTGGCATTTCCTCCTCTGATTTTTCATTTTCCCTGTTCAACATTCAGCCCCAACAGACCATTCAACCTAGGCTTATGATTTTTGGTGTGCATATCCATCATCATCTGACCTAGAAAAAGCGTCTTCAACCCATTCCTTAATCCCAACAGGATGTCCTCCAGCTTCATCTCAATTTCAATATTCTTTTTTATGATGCAAAGCAATGATAAAACTATTTTGAAGTTGCAGAATTATCAAGAGGTATTGTGTGTCATTGAAGGTAAAATTCATTTACCCAGGTACATTTCAGAGCCTGTAATTTTTCACACAAGTATCTGGACTTCTACTGAAGTACAGAATGTGAGGACTTTTGCCACCTCTGTGTTCAAGGTGTCAGACTTATATTTGCAGCTGGGCTTAAATAACTGAC